>NC_140960.1:55871208-56538708 GCF_014529385.1 Adiantum capillus-veneris
TAAAAGCAAGATCTTGAGCACGGGATGGATGCAAGACATAAAGAAGTGGTTTGGGAGATGGGATGCATTACACTTGCTACATGATGCTTCAATTGACTCTCAAGTGAATGAAGCTTTTCTACAACGCCAATGTATTACGGCTTGGGAGAAATCCGGTGGGTCACGCTTCATACATTACACCACCTATATTGCCCCCAACTACAAAACCATGTTCTTCGCTGAGAGAGGAAACCGTACTCACACTTACATGCTTGAGCCTATTCCCTTGTCCGCGATACGCACTATCGCAGCAATTCGGCTTAGCTCCCATTTCCTTCGATGCGAGATAGGGCGTTGGGGCAATGGAGAAGAGTCAAATCGATTGTGCACATTATGCTCACTGCAAGTTCGAGAGTCTAAGTACCACACACTACTAGAGTGCTCAGCTTTTGATCACATCCGAACTTGCTTCTCTCACATTTTCAGCCATAACTTAGACCTACACACTTTCCTCTCCCAGCCAAAGTGTGGGCTCTCCATTGCGACTCTCATCACTACAATTTTGGAGCATCGAGAGTCACTCATCAGCCATACACATACTACATCACATGTAACTTTGGTCCCATAGGTCATATTTGACCTCCGAGGATGATAATAAAATCTATCTATCTCTCTCTCTCTCTCTCTCTCTCTCTCTCTCTCTCTCTCTCTCTCTCTCTCTCTCTCTCTCTCTCTCTCTCTCTCTCTCTCTCTTTTCACTAACGGCGCGCGGAGGCGTATTTTATCGTCATAAAATTCTTTCACACGCGTCGTTAGTGATGAGATAGGTTTTGATGAAAGACAGGGAGAGTTTTGGAGAGAGAGAGAGAGAGAGAGAGAGAGAGAGAGAGAGAGAGAGAGAGAGAGAGAGAGAGAGAGTGTTTTAGAGAGAGAGAGTGTGTGTTTGAGAGAGAGAGAGAGAGAGAGAGAGAGAGAGAGAGACTCTTCTATTTGTATAGAGTGGGATGGCTAGAACAAAGGCCACTGCAAGAAAGGGGGGCAAGGGACTAGGGTTAGCAGCTAAGGCAAGTAGCAGATCTGCAACCCCAAAGAAGAGACCTGGAAAACCAAGTAAGATTTTGAAAGGTCCAAGGATGAAGAAGTTATAGAGTTGCATGGGACATTTCATAGAAATCGGGAAGGTGCAAAAATGTGTTGATTTGTGCATACCAAAGCTGCCCTTCCAGAGGATGGTGAGGTCCATTTGTGAGGAAGCGACCTAGGGCACTAAAAGGTGGATAGTGTTTGCATTGATGGCTCTACAGGAAGCAGTAGAGGACTTCCTGCTTGAATACTTCAGTGACATGACCATTGTAGCAGCCCATGCCCACGGCGTGACTGTAATGGACAAAGACAGTGAGACACTAAAAAGGGTAAGGTGGAGGTATGACAAACTCCTGGTACCCAATGACTGCAGGGATAAGAAAATGAGGGAAATTTTGTTATACCCCCCTGAACTATTGCCACAAGTCACAGTTGTAGATGTCACACATGATGTTAATACAAGGGCAAGGGCAGAGACGGTTGCTCGCCAAACAAAAGACATAAGGGAAGCAGAACTTAAGGAGAAAACGAAAGTAGCAGTGGAGTCCCATAGGCAAAGAGAATGCAATGTGACCTGATCCATAGATGCCAGCAATAAAGATACTCTACTTTCAATGAAGGATGGTTTTCTTGCAGAGATACCATTTATAGATGGAGCCAGAAAGATGGTTTTGGATATAGTGGACATTAATATATTGCTGGATCAAGATGCTCAGATAATAGATACAATTATCTACATTTGTCCTAAGTAAGTTTTAATATTTTGCTAACTTTGAAAACTCAAATGATAGGTGTACTAAATCAGGTACACTCCTTGTAGTTTGATCAAAAGTCGACTTCCACCGCACACCCACACGGAGGTGTTTCTTCTTGATCCACAAATGTCTGTGATTATTAGACAGAAGAACACTCCATCTGGCACATTCAAAAGTTGGTTTCTCCACTGTGCTATGCTGGAAGTAACCGTCATCATCTTTCCTTATGAGAACAACCATCACTGGACTCTCATATGCCTTGATGGTGACCAGCCAGCAGTGTGGGTGTTCAATTCAATAAAAGGAACCCACCCTGAAATTAAGTTGTAAGTGTTATGTATCAGAAAGTGTTTCTTATGGATATCCATGTAAATTTGAAAGCCTCAAGCTAACATCCTGATACTCTTTTATGCAGTTGTGTAAAGAGATTATTTCTTGCTTATGGCAAGCTATGTGGAAGGTACGAACTATACAAGGCCCCAATCAAAGATGTGGTTGTACCAAATCAAACCGATGCAACTTCTTGCGGATGGAGATGTCTTCTCCATGCAGAATATGTCCTGCAAAGCTACTTTGCATTACAACCTTTCATGACTAAGGTAACCATTTGGCAATGCATTCAGTCAGTTTTGGTTTTCTTTATACGAGACTTCTCACTGTGGTCTTTCAATTTTGCAGAGTGTTGTGGAGAACTACACGTATGATTATTTGCAAAGATATCGGGCAACTCTAATACAACACCTGCTCACTATGTCGAACCCCAGAGAAGCTGAAGATAGCTGCTTGGACAACCGCACAATCGATATGACAATACGTGATGAGCCACCACCACAAGCCCCTGCATCAAACACACTGGAACCACAATGGGCCGAGGGGGTCATACCAGCCAAAAATGAAAGGGTTGAGGATGTAGAAAGGCCGAACGAGGATATGCAAGGTGCTAGTGTACAAGCAAAGGGGTTTATGGAGGAGACAATGAAATAGGCAAGTAGGCCAGTGGAGGAGCCAAAAAGCCCATGGAGGAAACCCTGGATGAGGCAAGCCAGTCTCAGGAGGAGCCCCAAAAGCAAGCAAGCATGGATGAGGAAAGAATGCCTATGGATGAGGCAATCCGGCCAATGGAGGAGCCCCAAAAGGATATGGATGAGGCAAGCCGACCAACGGAGGGTGAGGAAAAGACCTTGGAGGAAACCATGGAAGACAAGCGAACTGATGAGGCACAAAGAGCCATGGGGGAGACCCTTGATGAAGATGAGAACGATGACTACGATGATGAAGCAAAATCAGAGGATAGCAACAACAACAACAACACTATAGAGACCCAGTATGGACCCTTGCTACCTGTAGATACGGTTGTTCCGGTAATGTCTATTCAAGTATGGCAAAATATGTTCAGCTTCTAACTACTTATATGTACTTGTCAACTTTTGCAGAGGTTGATTATCTTGGACATCAATGGATTGTTGCTGATGCGCCTGCCTCTGGCTATAACAGACACCTACGAGGATTTGCAAACATTTCGGATGGGTACTTGTCGAGTTGTGGTTCATTCAGGAACAAAAGAATTTATTCAGTTTCTTCTTCCATGCTTCAGAGTTGCCATATGGTTTTCAATGCAACCGCAAAACTTGTTGCCACTAGTTAGAATAGTTTGTGTGGTATCTGGTGTTCATATGGGAGATTTTGCCTTTTTGTATGATCAGTGAAGATGCGTTACCATCGAGGGCCACTACCACCCTAAAAAACCCAACTTACATCTTTTGTACAAACCGTTCAGCCAAATCGATGTACCCTTTGATGCAAATAATACACTACTGATTGATGATACTCCTAAAAAGGGAGACCTAAATCCACCAGGAACAACTATCTCACCACCCTCTTTTGAAGGGCATACCTTTGATTTTTACCTTGAAGACATTTTGATTCCATACTTACAAAAATTGTATCTTAGTCCGTTGTTCACGGACGAGTTTGTACTTTCTAATGAATTAAGATGACTCTTCTATCATGTCTTTGTGTTGCCTTACATTGAGAGAGAGAGAGAGAGAGAGAGAGAGAGAGAGAGAGAGAGAGAGAGAGAAAGAGAGAGAGAGAACTAGAGTGTCAAGCACGACCTCACACCGTATGCCAATCTCTTCCTTTACATACCATCCTCTGTCAAGAAGTTTGTCACAGGATGACTGCTGAAATGACTTGCACATGAACATAGTTTTCATAACACGTATATTGTAGTTATGAAACAACTCTATGAACAGTGCAGTAGGACAAAAGTTTGCAATTCTAACCAGTTTGGTGGGAATAGAGCTACGTAGAGACCTCTATATATCCTTGTAGAGCTTACTTCGCATTGCCTCCACCATTGTTCCCTCAGGAACTGGTCAGTCCACAGTGTTCCAGTCGGTTGGTAGAGGCACTTTCACCAACATGCCATTCTTATTCCCTGGGCAGAGTTGGTAGAAGTGGTCATAGAAAAATATTCCTTCATCAGCCAGGATTTTGTTGGTTCTCCCTGAATACTGTAGAGAACCAATGTGGGCATGAAGGACAAGGAAGAGGCCTATTATGCACTCCACAGGCTCCCATTGCTCATAAGAAGAGGGATAAACATCTGCAAAATATATAACAAGAGTTAAACTAAGAGTATCAATAAGTGAAAATGACAAATCTAATGTACTTGAGATGTGAAGAATGGAGCCATTGCTCATAAGAAGAGGGATAAACGTTGCAAAATATATAACAAAAGTTAAACTGAGAGTATCAATAAGTGAAATGACAAATCAAATGCAGTTGAGATGTGAAGAATACTTACAATTGCAACGTGGTTAATGTATATCTAACACATTTCCACCATTTGCTATCACGTCTGGATGGGTAAATACATGCTGAACAAGAACTTCCTTCACAGATCTTTTGTCGATTTCAACTTTGAAATCAAACACTCTGGCCTTCCATGTTGAGCGGTAAACATTGATAGCACTAGACCTCTTGGCTCTTCTTGGTTGCATTAGGACCCGTGAACCTTTGCTTATCCTTTGTCCAACCCATTGGTTCTCTGCACTTATTGAAGATGATATTGTAATTGATGATATGCTACTACTTGCCCTTCTAGGCAAAGTACAGGTGTTGCTAGTTGGTGTGAGAGACCACACACCTAGAGCTTCTTGGGCGGGAAGACGTGGAAGCCATAGCTCTGAGAGAAAAGCTTTAGTGGAGAGAGATTCACTTTGAAAGTATCCTAATGGAGGGAAAGTGTTTTACAATTCCAATATCTTGTGTGGGCTTAATGGCCACCCTCCAGTACGTTAATGACCATAAGAGAATATCAGTAGTGGGACCACACATGCACCTAACAGCTCGGTAAAAGCAAAGAAGTTACAATGCCACAATCCTAGATTCGTGAAAGTTTTTAAATTATTTTCTTATTTCTTGAGTCTTTCCACGTATTTTCCTACGTAACGTAGCCCTGAAGCTCATTGGACGCACTCTATTTTCTCTCTCTTTCATATGGCCCTCTAAATGACCTCCAAATTTTCCTAATGGGCTTGAAACTTAATCTTGTGTTGTTCTTGATGCCTTACCAGATTCTTACCAGACTTTTGCTAGTACTTGGAGACTTATGACCCAAGGAAATCCTGAAGTTGTCAAGTTTGATGCGTTATGCACATTGTTGTTGCAAGAGTAACTTTCAAGAAAGAATAGGACTAGACTATGTGCAGTTGAATAGGATTTTATTGCTTCTCAAAGGAAGGGTGGTAACAACAATGCAGCCACTTCTTATGGTTCTGCTGCAAGTGGCAAAACTTTTGTTCCTAATGCTTCTGCTGCCAGCAATTCATCTGGAAATTCTGGTGATAAGGGCAAAAAGAAGATGCGTTGCCATTATTGTAATGCTAATGATCACTTGATCAAGCAGTGTCCTAAGTTGAAGGCCAAAGAGGCTAAGAAGAAAGAGGGTGGTTCCACTACAAATGCTAATTCCACAGCCATTGTTGAGTCTTCTGTGAAAGGAGACTGTGATGTTGATGTTGATGCAGAATGGGCTTTTAGTGCAAAGTGCACTTAGGATCTTGTTGTCCATGATGCATGCATGTCAGTTGCTGCAGATTCACATGTGTGGTATTTCGATAGTGGTGCTACAAAGCACATTACCTCACATCGTGAATTGTTCACCTTTCTCGAGTCTGTCCATCATGGGAATTATGTCACTTGTGCCAACAATGCCTCTTATCTGGTTCAAGGAACTGGAAAGATTGTGCTTACTGCTGCAAATGGCATTTCTTTCACACTTGTTGATGCACTTTATGTACCTGGGATCAAGAAGAATCTTTTGTATATATCTGCACTTGCTAGACTTGGACTTGTAGTCAAATTTGTGGATGACAAATGTACAATTCACGATCTCAATTTTGGTGATGAAATTGTTGCATCTGGCCTTTTGTGCCGTGGGATGTATAAGCTCACTTTGTATGATAAGTGTGGACAAAATTTTTCAAATGCAATTGCAGATTCAAGGGCTGTTTCAGATGAAAAATTGTGGCATGCACGTTTTGGGCATCTAAATTTTGCCAATCTGTTGCGTTTGTAGAAATCTGATATGGTTGCTTCTTTGCCACCTCTTGAAGCACCTGTCAAAACATGTTTGTGAAGGCTGTATATTGGGTAAAATGCAGCGTTCTTTCCAAAGGATGGTTCAGTTAGGGCCTCATGCTTGCAGGTCGCAACTTGTGCATAGTGATGTTTGTGGGCCCATGCAAACTCCATCCTTGGGAAATTACCTGTACTTTGTGACTTTCATTGATGATTACTCCAGGCATGCATGGGTATTTCCGCTTAAAGCAAAGTCCGAAGTTTTTATGTGCTTCAAAAAAAAATTGACTATGGCTGAAAAATGTCTCGGAATGTACTATGGACACCCTCCGTTCCGATTGAGGGGGGGAGTATATGTCTCATGCATTTAATGCATTTCTGGCTAGTTGTGGGATAAAAGGTTGTTTTGACACGCGAGTGTCCACAAGTGGCTTTTGTTTCATGCTTGGCAGTTCATGTATATCATGGTTGAGCAAGAAGCAACCTACTGTGGCCACTTTGAGTTGTGAGACTGAGTAGAGGGCCGTCTTCACAACTACGATTGAGTGTGTATGGCTCAGACGCCTTATGGCTGATTTGGGTGTTGGACTGGACACTGCCAACACTATCTACACTGACATCAGAGCGCATTGGCAGTTGCGAGGAACCCAATTTTTCATGCTCGCACAAAGCACATTGAGGTACATTACCACTATGTTAGGGAGAGGCTCTCAGTAGGAGAGATCAGCTTGGCTTATCTGCCAACACAGGACAACCTTGCATATCTTTTCACAAAGGCATTGTCTTGTGAGAAGCTCAAAGCTTTCTGCAAAGCTTTGGGCTTACTCCTCTGATCATGTCCTCAGTGCATGGCAGTTTTCTTTACTCATGTGCTAGCTCCCATTCACCGCATCACTCCAGGGGGGGATTTGTTACCATATACATGTGGTAGTGATGTGTGTGAACACACTAGGACTACCGGGGCACTTTTTCCTCTTTAAGAGGGTTTTTCCTCCGTGCATTGTATATATGCCTATCACTCTAGGGCTATCTATCTTTCCATTGCACACTAAGTAATGTACTCCAGTTGTGTGCATTGAGCTTCCTACGTCTTCTCCAAGCTGTGTGTGTTTCTCTGCAACCCTAATTCCAATAGAAGTCTAGACGCTTAGGGCTAGCCCCTTAGGTATTCAATCGCTTAGTCGCGCCACTTAGTCCTACCCGCTTTGTTATTTAGCTGCTTATAGGGCTAATCAATATTCAGATTGCTTAGGGCTTGCTGCTTAAGGCTAGCCGCTTAGGTTTTCAATCGCTTAGTTCTAGTCCATATTTAGGCCATTGAAGGTTAGACACTTATGGCTAGCCGTTTAGTGTTAGCCGTCTCCGGCTAGCCGCTTAGGGCTATCGACTTAGGTATTCAATCGCTTAGTCCTTGTTGGGTTTTAGGCCCCATGGCCCGAGCGGGCGCCCACCCACTGGACTTGTATTCTTGCTTATATAGTGTTATCATATACATGTGGTAGTGATGTGTGTGAACACACTTAGGACCGTTGGGGCATTTTTTCCCTCTTTAGGAGGTTTTTCCCCCGTGCAGTGTATATACGCCATCATTCTAGGGCGATCAATCTTTCCATTGCACACTAAGAAATACACTCTCTCTTGTGTGCCTTGAGCTTCCTTCGTCTTCTCCAAGCTATGTGTGTTTTCTTGCAATCCTAATTCCACCAATTGGTATCAAAGCAGGTTGCATCCTCTTGGGCTTAGTCGCCAGCAGCTCCAACACACGCCAACTCACTTTCCCCGATTTCAATGAGATTTGGTGAGTGTTCGCAGGTCGACAAAATTTTGGATGAGCTCGTAGAGCATAGTCTGTTCAAATTTCTAATTTGGGCTCATTTCAGCCTCCGTTTCCACTACAGGCAGTACTGCACGGGCTATTTTGTCATTTTGTGCAAATTTTTGTCAATTCCATTTTTTGCATTACAGGTCCCTTACAGTCTTCTACAGTTTGTGCTATATAGCATGTGTTGTTCCCGTGTTCTTTCTCCTCTTTGTGGGTATTTTTCACATCAGGTGCAACATTTACCATGGCTGACAACAACACAGATGTGTTCAAGATGTTTTTTGTTGAGGGCAGATTGGATGGGGACAATTACCCTATGTGGGCTTACATGATGCAACATGTTCTTGTGTCAAAGGGCATCTGGAATATTGTGCAGTGCATGGATGTATGTCCTAGTTCTGAGGATGTAGGCAATGTTGAGGATGTGGCAGGTCTTGTTGCAAGGATTGTTGTTGTTAGAGTTGTTTTGCCTACGGCAGAACAAGCTCGTTGGGATGTAAAGGATGCGCACGCTCATACATTGATTGTTTTGTCTGTGAAGCACACCATTACTCCTCACATTCGTTCAACAAAATCTACAAAACAGGCTTGGGATATTCTGGCTAGTCTTTATGCAAGCCGCAATGAGGCAAAAATTTCATTATTGCGTAAAGAGCTGGAGTCGAAGATTATGCATGAGGAAGATGATATGGACAATTTCCTTGCTGGTGTCAAGGATATCAATGAGTAACTTATTTCTGCAAGTGATGTCATTTCAGACAATTCCCTTGTGCAGACTGTTCTTGATGCCATCCCAGACTCTTACCAGATTTTTGCTAGTACTTGGAGACTCATGACCCAAGGAAATCTTGAAGTTATCAAGTTTCATGCATTGTGCACATTGCTATTGCAAGAGTCACTTTCCCAAAAGAAAAAGGACTAGACAACGTGCAGTTGAACAGGCTTTTATTATTGCTCAAAAAAAGGGTGGTAACAGCAATGCAACCACTTCTTATGGTTCTTTTGCAAGTGGAAAGCACATGTTTCTAATGCTTTTGTTGGCATCAATTTTTTTGGAAATTTTGGTGATAAGGGCAAAAAGAAGATGCATTGCCATTATTGTAAAGCTAATGATCACTTGATCAAGCAGTGTCCTAAATTGAAGGCCAAAGAGGCTAAGAAGAAAGAGGTTGGTTCCAACGCAAATGCTGGTTCCACTACAAATGCAGCTATTGTTGAGTCTTATATGAAAGGAGACCATGATACTGATGTTGATGCAGAATGGGCTTCAGTGCAGAATGTACCTATAATCATGTTGTCCATGATGCATGCATGTCAATTGCTGCAGATTCACATGTGTGGTATTTTGACAATGATGCTACAAAGCACATTACCTCACATCGTGATTTGTTCACCTCTCTTGAGTCTATCCCTTATGGGAATTCAGTTACTTGTGCCAACAATGCCTCTTATCCGGTTCAGGGAGTTGGAAAGATTGTGCTTATTGCTGTAAATGACATTTCTTTCACACTTGCTGAAGCACTTTATGTACCTGGGATCAAGAACAATATTTTGTTTGTATCTGCACTTGCTAGACTTGGTCTTGTAGTCAAATTTATGGATAAGAGTTGTACAGTACGTGATCTCAGTTTCAATGATGAAATTGTTGCATCTGGCATTTTATGTCATGGGCTGTATAAGCTCACTTTGTATGACAAGTGTGGGTAGAATTTTGCAAATGCAGTTTTGGATTCAAAGGCTATTTTAAATGTAAAACTTTGGCATGCACATTTTGGTCATCTCAATTTTACCAGTTTGCTGCGTTCGTAGAAATTTGATATGGTTGCTTCTTTCCTGCCTCTTGAAGCACCTGTCAAGCATGTTTGTGAAGGCTTAATTTTGAGTAAGATGCAGCGTTCTAAGTTTCCAAAGGAAGGTTCAGTTCGGGCCACATGCAAGTTGTAGCTTGTGCATAGTGATGTTTGTGGACCCATGCAAACTCCGTCCTTGGGTAATTACCTTTACTTCATGACTTTCATTGATGATTACTCCAAGCATGCATGGGCATTTCCGCTTAAAGCAAAGTCGAGAGTATTTATGTGTTGCAAATAGTTTCTGGCTATGGCTAAAAATGTCTCGAAATGTACTATAGGCACCCTCCGTTCCGATCGAGGGGGGAGTATATGTCCCATGAATTTAATGCATTTTTGGCTAATCATGGAATAAAGCACCAATGTACAGTTCCTAATACGCTTCAACAAAATGGTGTTGCTGAGAGGAAAAACAGGTCACTTACAGAAATGGCACGATGTATGGTCAAAAGTCAAGCTTTGCCGCATTCTTTTTGGCATGAGTCCATCATGTGTGTCACTTATGTACTAAACAGGTGTCCTACAAAAGCTTTAGAGTCTATTACTCCATATGCAGCATGGCATGAAAGAAAGCCTTCTATTGAGCACATGCGTGTTTTTGGTTGTTTGGCATATACTTTGGTGCCACAAACACAGCGCAAAAAATTGGATGATAAGGCTGTCAAATGTGTTTTTGTTGGTTATAGTGCCGAAAGAAAAGTTATAGGTTGTATCATCCACAAACAAAGCATATTATGGTTTCACAGGATGTTGTGTTTGTGGAAGATTCTATTCACCCCTTGTTATCTTGAACTAGAGACAGTAATGTAAGCTCACATGACATTATGACACTTTGTTGCCTCTTTTCACTGGTGGAAGTTCGAATGTAAATTCCAATGAGGCAAATGTACAATCTATGGGGGTTTCTGAAAATGTCACAGATCATCCTACTACTGATGCCTATGTATATGATGTACTTGATGAGGAAAGGGCTGAAAATGAGCAGGCTAGAGGTATGCCAAAATGGATGGTGCTTGCATTGCATAATAGTAAATTGGATGCACATTTGTCTAGTGGTACTTGTTCTGGTTCTCACCATGCATCTTATGCATCAAATTGTTATGCTTTGGCTATCTCTAGCTTACATGATGTTGAGGAACCTCTATCTTTTGATGAAGCACCGAATTAAGAAAATTGAATGGTTGCCATGCAATCAGAATATGCTCTTATAGAAAATGACACATGGACTTTATGTGATTTGCCTCCTGGAAAAAAGGCCATTGGTACGAAGTGGGTTTACAAGTTGAAACACAAGCCAGATGGTGAGATTGATCACTATAAGGCTCGACTTGTTGCAAAGGGTTATGCACAACAAAAAGGCATAGATTATGAAGAGACTTTTGTTCCCACTTGTCATATGACTACTGTGCATTTTCATGTGCATTGGCAGCTCATTTTGGTTGGGATGTACATCAATCAGACATTGTTACTGCTTTATTGAATGGTGACATATTTGAGAAAGTTTATGTAACGCAGCCTTGTGGTTTTGTCAAGAAAGGACAAGAGGATAAGGTATGCAAATGTAACAAAGATTTGTATGGTTGAAGCAATCTCCTTGTGATTGGTATGAGAAGGTTGACACTCATTTGGTCAGATGAGGCTTTCGTAACAGTCCAACAAAAAGCACATTGTATGTAAAGTGTGAGGGTGATGTACTTCTCATTGTGGTTCTTTATGTAGATGATTTGATGATCACTGGACCAAATGAGAGACATATTGCTGAATTTAAGACTAATTAGAATGCTACCTTCAAGATGAAATATTTGGGACTGTTGCATCATTACTTGGGTATACAATTTAAGTAGTGTAATGGTGGTATTGCCTTGTGTTAGAAAAGTTACATAGAAACATTGCTATGTAAGTTTAGACTTGAGGATTGAAAACCTATTGTCACTCCCATGGAAACAGTTCATAATGATGCTGGTGATCCTGCAAATGTCACTCTTTACCAAACTGCTATTGGATGCCGCATTTATGTATGCAACACAAGGCCGGATATTTAGTTTGCAGTCTCACAGGTTAGCAGAATTATGCATGGCCCAGGGTCTAAGCATTGGCAGGCTGTCAAGAGAATTTTCCGCTACTTCAATGGCACTTTACACCTTGGCTTGTTTTATCCCAAGGGGGGATCATTGTCTCCACACTTGCATGCTTTTTCGAACTCAAATTGGGCTGGCTGTTTTGACACACGAGTGGTTTTTGTTTCATGCTTGGCCGCTCATGCATATCATGGTTGAGAGAGGAGCAACCTACTATGTCCACTTCCATTTAGGAGCCTCAGTACAGGGCAATCTTCATGGCTACGGTTGAGAGTGTATGGCTCAGATGCCTTATGGTTGATTTGGGTGTTGGACAGGACATTGCCAACACTATCTACACTGATAGTCAGAGCACATTGGCAGTTGCAAGGAACCCAATTTTTCATGCTCGCACAAAGCACATTGAGGTGCATTACCACTATGTCAGGGAGAGGCTCTCAGCAAGAGAGGTCAGCTTGGCTTATGTGTCAATACAGGACAACCTTGTAGATCTTTTCACAAAGGCATTGTCTCGTGAGAAGTTTGAAGCTTTCCACAAAGCTTTGGGCTTACTCCCCTTTGTGGATTGATCATCTTCTCAGGGCATGTCACTTCCCTTTACTCTATGTGCCAGCTCTCGTTCACCGCATCACTCCAGGGGGGATTTGTTACCATATACATGTGGTAGTGATGTGTGTGAACACACTTAGGACTGCCGGGGCATTTTTTCCCTCTTTAAGAGGTTTTTTCCCTCGTGCATTGTAAATACACCCATCATTTTAGGGCTATCTATCTTTCCATTGCACACTAAGCACTAAGTAATACACTCTCTGTTGTGTGCCTTGAGCTTCCTTCATCTTCTCCAAGCTATGTGTGTTTTCCTACAACCCTAATTCCAACATATAGTAAACAAGGAAAGTGAGAGACGTTACTCTCACAAGCTCCACCAAAAATAGAGTGTGTCTCCTGCATCCACTTCCCTTCTCTCCTTCACTCTCTTGCACTCCATAGCCAATCCATCAAGTGGTATGAGAGCTCAGGTCGTCAGCTTGCCCTCCCCGCACTACTCGCGTGTGCAGCACCTCCTTGGTAGCAAGTGAGGCAACCTCTGTAGGACCGAGCAAGAGAGCTTGGGGGACTTGAGCAACTTGAAGGGAATCGACAATAGAGTCAGGCAGCAAAGAGTAGGTTTGAGTAGGCAAAAAAATGTGTAAACAGTAAGTCAAGAAGCAGGAATTAGAGTCGGGCACGTGATATGGCACAGAGAGCAGGAAAATCAATCTTGTGTGGCTAGCAAGGCTTAGTCGACAGTGAGGAGCAGGAATGCAAGCATGACAAGAAGCTTCGCAAGCAAAGCTTGAGCAAGTCGTGTAGCTATAAATCAAAGCCAAATGCTTGGAGTTCTCTGAGCAGATTTGAGCTGCAGCGCAGGGTGTGTGAGCTTCTACAAGCAAGCAAATAGTGAATCAAAGCATGGGAGTGTAGAGCTTTTGCAGGGCAAGCAAACACACACACACACACCCCATCTCGACAACCCTCGTTAGTCTGGCTCGTCAATTTTTTTTGCAAAAAATTAAAGTTTTCTTTTACTTGACTTACACAATCTGATTGTGTGCAAGGGGCCAATCCCACAAGCCCTCGACATCTCCCCCCCCCCCCCCCCCCCCCCCCCCCCCAAACACACACACACACCTACTAACATACCCTTGACCCCTCGACCCCGCTCAGACATACACTCCCGAGTTGCTTGAGAGATAGCAAGTGAGAGAGAGAGAGAGAGAGAGAGAGAGAGAGAGAGAGAGAGAGAGAGAGAGAGAGAGAGAGAGCTTGAGTGGGAGCGAGCAAACTTGAGCTGAAAATTAGCAAGAGTGAGAGCGAATAAGGTTTTCCAACCTCGACATTGTCATTTGGCAGCAGCGTATGCAAGATGTTTTGATCGAGGAATCCCAATCCTCGAGCGAGTACTTTCGAGCGAACAAGTAACCAAGCGAGTACATAAAATGAAAATGTCAACATCAAGACCTCAATAGTTACTCTATAGAGGATAGTGTAGCAAAGTAAATGAAAAACCACACAATCCCCATGGGGTTCAACCCGTATGCAATGTATTTTTTGCAATCCCAAAAACATGGTGCAACAACCCCGTGCTTAATATCATGTAACCTATCATTACTGAATTGCACACATCTGCTTGTTCAATTTTGTAGAATCCCAAAACACGTCATCTTACATTGACTTGGCAAACCTATTTCTGCCATCGATGAATGGGTGAGATCGGCCAAATTTCTAACAGCCAAGGCAACATATGATTGCTTTAATAATATCTAGGCAGGGACTTGCATACCACGGGCATTGCTCGTCTTTGCCCCTTTAAGGTAGACATTACACTTAACACCCGGAAGCATGGCCATTGCCATGTCTGCCACAACAGCTTCATATAGATAAGCTTGCGGACATGCTCTGGTCCATAAATATTTATGTCCCTAATCATTCTCGACTGCATGCTTGCTGAAGATGGATTATTGGGGTTCTAAATCGTCTGAAATACTAAAATTCGTTAATGATCCTAAATTTTGAAGACAGTAAAATATATAAAAATATAAACCAATTTTTAAAATGTGAGATTCTTAATTTTGAAGACGCTAAAATATATTTAAAAAATAAAATTATGTCCAATCCATCAACACAATTTTGATTGAAATTACTTTGACCCAATCAAATGTGTCAACTGTGAATTTTGTTTCATTAGTTTTGTGGAGCACTTGGTATGTGTAAAAGGAAGAGTACCTTGAGAGTGTACTCTAAATGAGGCGCAATCCTTTGGGGCTCAAGCATGCTAGTACCCCGATGCTTGTGGCGAACGCTGAGCCTACCTATCGGTCCCCACCTTGTTCGCCAACTTTGTCAACACCTCCTCCAGCAGGGTCAGCCGCCCCTCCACCCCCACCTCCCAGGTCACATCCTCCCCAAACCCCAACATGTGCTCTACTGCAAGCCTCACGAACGTATCCTCTGCATCCAAACATCTCATCAAAAAATCTAGCCCCATCTTGTTAGTGAACAGCCTGCACATTCTGCCAAAACTCATCCGCATGCGTGCTGAACGCAAAGCACAAAAGCTCCAACTAATTGTCGGCGACCTGTATCATTCCATATAAGCTGATCATCCACTTGTTAAGCACTTTGTCAAAGTATCTCAAAATTCTTTCCTCGGAACCACTGTGACTCTAACATGCGCAGCTGCGTTTTCTAGGCAATTGTAGGAATGTGAAGCCATGTAGCTACGAGGTTGGCAGCCCATGATTAACACCTTTTAGCTCTTTATTAGCAATGGCGAAGCAAAGAAGCTTTTTACAGAACTACAAATTGAGGAGTGCTATGTCTGAGGGTTAGAAAGGCTACGCAAACTGGACGAGCTGCACCACAAGAGAGTTGATGTCGACGAGGCTGTAAAAAAGGAGGAGGGAGGAGACCATATTATGGGTGGAACCGGTGTGAGAGTAGGGGATATGAGACAAAGGGTCGTGGGAGTCTTTGTGGCGGTTTGCTATTCTACCCGTTGATGCTATGGCTGCAACTACATGGCTTCGTTGACGGTGTGAATGCAGAGCGATGGAAAAGGCACAGACGAGTTCGACTACCTTTGCGCAGTCTGAACCTTCCCTAAGCTAGGGAGATGAAGATGATCTGGACAATGAGGGAGGTGAGGCAGGCATGGCCGGCCAGGCGGTAGTAGGGATCATGAGCAAGATTGATAAGGTAGAGGTCCTGACTAATCAAATAAGCGAGGGGTGAGCAGGTGGGAGAAGAAGGAGAATGAGGCGAGGCGTCCACCTTCCAAGATTAGCAAGCAGAGGAGTGAAATCATACACTGGTAGGCTCTTCGCACCTCTGCTCACTCAACGACGCTTCTTCTCCCCTCTGCATTCTCCCAGTGACCCACATTTTCTCTCTCTCTCTCTCTCAAAAACACTCACGAGACCCATCTCGCTCTCCCCATTGACACTCTTCCGAGATCCAGGTTCCCTTTGCTGCTTCTTCTGTGCGCTTCGTGCATACCCTCCAAGACCCATGGCAATGGCCCCGGCCGAGCCAGGCCAACATGACATATCCACATTTGCAATGAGCTCTGAGCTTGCGCCCCTGTATGTGCGTGTGTCTATAACAGTGAATTTTGTTTGTGGGTTTCGCTTCTTTACTAAGATGCCCGTAGGACCGCGCGCCGGCGTGCGATCCTGGCTGTAATTATTTCTGTGGGGAAAATGTGAATTTAGTTTGTGGGTTTCGCTTCTTTACTAAGCTGCCCGTAGGACCGCGCGCCAGCGTGCGGTCCTAGCTGTAATTATTTCCGTGGGGAAAATGTGTCTCAGCTAATTAATATTGTGTCATTTTCAGTTTCTTTCTTCCAATTAATCACACACCTTCAGTTCAGGTGGAGCTTATGATAAGGCCTTCTCCTCCTTGGGCTTGCCAGAATTAACAAAGGCATCTACAGGTCTCTCATCATCATGGAGACCAAAGCAGATGGAGCAGCAACTACAATGATGTCGCCAGTTCACTCCCCACGACCATTGCAAACGGCCATCTGCAACACCCATATCCACAATAAGTGCCTCCTCTTTAAGGACGTCTCAACCCATTAACCTTCAAAGCCTTTTCAATCACGCTATACCTCTTGCTAATCTCATTGATCCTCTCATCAGAGCTTGCCAGCATTAACAAAGGTATGTGCAAGTCTCTCTCATCATCATGCAGACCAAAGGCAATTGGAGCAGCAACTCCAATGATGTCGCCAATTCGCTCCTCGCCTTTAAATTAACCCACATCCACAATAACTACCTCCTCTTTAAGGATGTCTTGACCCATTATTAGCCTTCAAAGCTTTTACACTCACACTAACCTCTCGCTAATCTCACTATTGTTCTTACACTATCTTTACTAATCTCTTTGCTAATCTTAGCCCATCACCTTAAATCACCCATAAGCTTAAACACAATTAAACATCCACAAGCTGAACCCTCTGCTGTACTTTATAATTACGTGAAGCATGCAACACCCACAAGCGTTGTAGATCACACAAGATCACACAGAGCCAGCCTCTGCACCAATTTAAAAAAATCCACGTGAGGGCAAGCGCAAAAGGAGAAATCCCGTCCCAAAATAGAGAAAAATAGTGTAAAATATATATATATATATATATATATATATATCATAGTTCTTTAAAATTTCCTCTTGGCAAGTTCAAGAAAAGGAATTTTGTGTGTTTGGGAAAATGGTATTTTTCAAACACTCCATTGGACCGCACGACTGCTATTGGATCGCATGTGGACGTGCGGTCCTTGCTGTAAATTTCCCAGTTTTCTCAAAGGCAAGTTCGAAATCTAACGATTAAAAAAACATTGGACCCATGAGCAATTTTGTCAACTTTTGAAAAACAATTCCCAACGTTGTTGATAGTGGACCGCACACCGGTGTGTGATCCTTGGTGTAGGAGGTGATGCCGTAAAATACAACCCAAAAGCACGCTAAAGCACCCACAGATTTTAGAGGCCCACATTAACGTTGCCACTGTCATCCATTTGTATAGATTCCCCATCGCTCTCCTCTTTCCCTCCTCGGCCTACCGTCTACATAGTGTTGCTTCGCGGGCCTGTGTTGCAAATTTTTTGTACGTCTTCTATTTGGCACTTTGTCATGCGCAAGAGGTAGTAGTCAACCCTCTTTCCACATGCAATTCCTCTCCCCTCTAGTTTGCATTGCAGGGTCCAACCCCAGTTACCCCACCATTGCAAAGCGTCGGAACTCTCACCCAAAGCCAATTGTGCACCCAACTCTCACCCCGCCGTTGCAAGGCCTTCCTTGAGATCTTCGATGAAGCATGTCACACACACTCTTAGTCACCCAGCTACACACACCCTTGCATGATGCTACCTACCACCTGCCAGTATCACCACCCAACCGGCTCATATTTGTTGCCACCTCTCCATTCTAGCACTTGCTACTAGAAACTAACTTATACACAAAAATCTTGCTTTGCTAGAAATAAGCCTCACAAATCCATTTGACAATCAAAAATTGTCCATTTGAGGTGTGCAATCAGACTGTGCAATCATGCCATGGTTGTCATGATTGATGACAATTAATTTGAATTTTATACATATTTACTCCATGATTTCATGAGTCTATTTGGACCCATCCGGGTATTTCAAATTTGTAGTAGTGTCTATTGTATCCATAGGACCTTAGGCATTTGGCCTTAAACAATGCCCACATTTTTCAATGGATTGGTTGTAGCCAGGTGGTAGAGCGTCCACATTTCATGCTGACGAGCAGAGTTCAAGACCTGTAGTCTTATTTCGTACACTCACTTTTTGCAGTTGACCGCTTCACTCACAAGTTGGCCGGTCTCTCTTGCTCGGGTTTTAGTTCGCTCGAGAAATCTCGCTCGGGCTATGGTAAGACTCCTGTGTCAAAACAACAAAGGCTTGATAACACCCTTGCATGCAAGAAGAGAGAATGCGTACACTAATGATGAGTGGAATGAGCGTGCTATGGCGACCATTCGCCTACACCTTGGTGAATTCATTTACTTTACCAGTATAATGGAGAAGACCAATGCCAAAGATTTATGGGATGCTCTATGCCAGGCTTGGGATGGCAACAACGCCTCGAACAAGGTTTTCTTGATGAATAAATTGATGCGTATGAACATGAAAGAAGGCAATAATGTTAGTTCTCACTTGAACGAGTTCAACAACATGTTTTCACGGCTTACTTCAAAAGGTCTCAATTTTGATGATCAAATGAAGGCCATTTTCTTGCTATGTTTGCTACCATCGTCATGGGATACCTTCAACACAGCCATAAGCAATTCTTCACCCAATGGCAACCTAAATTTCAGTGGTTTTTTTGTTGTTTTGCTCACTGAGGAGATTCAACGTCAATCTCTTTCTGCGAGTGGGCATGGTGATGCATATGTGGCTAGTGGAAATCGTAACAAGCAAAGGCAATGTGGTCGTAGCCGCGGTCATTCACAGGATTGCAAGCAAGGTCATAGCCCCATCATAGCAAGAGCCACGGCAAAGACATACAAAATGTAGAGTGTTACTACTGCCATAAAAAGAGACACTTGAAGAAAGATTGTCATACAATGCAGCGTGATAAGGACAAGGAAAAAACGAAGTCTGAAAAACCTAAAAGTAGCGTGAAAATTGAAAAGCTTAATGTGGTTGAGTCTCTAGCCATTGAGAAAGTTTTTGAAGTGTCAAATGATGTTTGAGTTTCAAATCGGATTTGAGTCATGATGCATTGTTAGCTCATGATGAGTGTTATGCGCAAAATTGGATTGTGGACTCAGGTGGTGCTAGCTTTCGTGGGACTCCTCACAAGGAGTGGTTTTCTACATACTTTTCCACACATGGCACGATGAAGCTAGGCAATTCTTATGAACTAGATATATGCGGTGTGGATAGCATCAAGTTTTCTATGTGTAATGGCATTGAGTTTATGCTGCATAATGTCAGACATATACCCAAATTGACAAAGAGTTTGATGTTAGTTGGATAGCTGGATGATTTGCATATCACTACCATCTTTGCTCATGGTTCTTGGATCATCAAGAAGGGAAATATGGTCATGCTTAAGGCCAGAAGTCTGGCTCGTTGTGCTCACTTTATGTCTCTTCCGTGAAAGAGAATTCTATTTGTGTAGCCGAGCTGCCATCTACAGAGTTGTGGCATAGCCGGCTCGGACATACGAGTCAAAAGGGAATGAAATTCTTGCAGCGTTCTGGTTATATCCCTGTGTTAGATTACTCTAACTTCTCTTTATGTGAGCATTGCATCTATCGCAAACAAACTAGGTTGACATCAAAACCTTTGGACAAGGAGTTAGGGAGTCCTCTAAATCTCGTTCATAGCGACTTGTGCGGACCTATGCCAGTCAAGTCTCTAGGGGGAGAGTTATACTTTCTAACATTCATAGTAGACGACTCTACTAGAATGGTGTGGGTTTATCTCTTGAAGCAAAAGAGCGACATCTTTAGTGTCTTTCAGAAGTTCTTAGCATTGGTAGAGAACCAGTTGTGTAGAAATCTTAAAGCTTTGCACATTGACAATGGAGGCGAGTTCAAGGACTTTTGTAGTAAAAGAGGAATTAGAAGAGAGTTTACCTCGCCTTATACACCCACCCAAAATGGTGTGGCTAAGAGGATAAATAGAATTATTGAGGAACGAGTCACTTCTATGTTGTCTACGGCCAACTTACCTCAAGAATTTTGGGGAGAAGCTGTTACGATGGCTTCTTACTTGATCAATTGGTCACCTAGTACACACTAAAGTACATGTTCCGCAGGAGATGTGGACGTGCAAAGAGCCCAATTATGATAGATTATGTGTATTCGGGTGTGAGGCATTCTCACATGTGCCAAATGCACTTAAACAAAAGCTGGATCCCAAATCACACAAGTGCATCTTCATTGGATATGGTGTAGATACAAAGACGGAATATTGTCTTTGGCACCCAAAATCTAAGAAGGTTATACGTAGCTTATAGGTGATATTTAACGAGTCTAAGATGCATAGAAATCCATTGAAAGACATTGAGTATCGCAAAGTACGATTTGAGGATGTTTCCTCACCACTAGTTACATAGAATGTTGGATGTGCTAGTGATGCACCTTCCACTAATACACACATACATGTTGCTCCAGAGAGAGTGGAATCTAGCAGTCAGGAACTTTGGAGATCTACTCGTACATCTCGTGCACTTGAGCATTTTGAGACAGGATTAGACTAATTGCTAGTCATTGATTGCGGTGAACCCACTTGCTACAAAGAGTCCATTCAAATGGACGATAGGGTGAAGTGGGAAGAGGCTATGCAATCTTAGTTTAACTCGATTTTAGCCAAGAAAACTTGGGAATTGACAGAGTTACCTCTTGGTGAATAGGCATTGTCATGCAAATGGGTGTACAAGAAGAAGTATACCACAGATGATCCCGAGCCGAAGTATGAGGCAAGATTGGTTGCTAAAGGTTCAAGCAAACGAAAGACGTGGATTTTGATGAAATCTTTTCTCCAGTGGTCAAGATGACTACATTGCGTCTTGTGCTTGGTCTAGTAGCCATTGAGGACTTGGAATTGATCCAAATGGATGTGAAGACATCGTTTTTTCATGGGGATCTTGAAGATGATGTTTACATGAAATAGCCAGAAGATTTTGCGAATAAAGCCTGACAAGCCAACATGGATAGAACTGGTGACCGTGGTTACGTACGGAGCCAAGAGGATCATTGCTTGTACACAAAGAGGTTGAACGATGGCTCCCTCATCATCCTAATTTTGTACGTGCATGACATGCTCATAGCCGGGAAGTTAAAAGATGAGATTTCACTTCTCAAGGATGCCTTAAGCAAGCAGTTTGATATGAAAGATTTGGGTGATGCACATCATTTTCTTGGTATGCGTATCAAGAGAGATCGCAAACATGGTATACTTGAACTTTCGTAGGAAGAGTATATTCACAAGGTCTTACAACGTTTTAGTATGCAAGGGGGGAAAGCATTGAGTATCCCAATGGTAGCATACAAAAAACTTAGCAAGCATGATTGTCCCAAATCGGATGCTGAAAAGGTAGAGATTGCAAAGGTGCCGTATTCTTTGGCAGTTGGCAGTCTCATGTTCGCTATGGTTAGCACACGGCTAGACATTGTATATGCAGTGGGAGTGGTCAGCAAGTTTATGGAAAATCTAGGCAGAAAGCATTGGAAAGCAGTGAAGCACATCTAGAGATACATCAAGGGCTCAACTAGCAAGTTCTTCTGCCTTGGGAAGAGTGATGCATCCATAGTTGGATATACACTGATTCGGATTATGCGGGTTGTGTGGACACTAGGCAATCCACACTTGGCTACGTTTTCTTTTTCGATGAAGCGGCAGTTTCTTGGAGATCATGTATCCAAAATTGCACTTCGTCTTCCACCACTGAGACAGAGTATGTTGCAGCTTCCAGTTCTGTTAGCAGCAAGCTAACGCGGATATCATTTTTCGGAGCTTTAATTGTAAAAGTATTTATTATTTTGATGGATCGAGAATATTGTAACTCCTACTTTCCAGATAAACTTTGTAATTGATGAGTCGGGGCTAGAAGCTTCCAAATTGTATCAAACTGTCTTTAGTTAGAGCTCCCAGATTATTAGTTTTGACCACCAAAAACCTTGGCTAAGGTATAAAAGCCAATTTTTGTAAGTTTTTTATAAGTTTTGGATAATAGCAACACAGCATGAGCTAACGGCACTCACTTCTCTCCTTCTCGCGCTTCCTACTCCCTCCCCGGTTGTCACATTGTAGTCACGTCTGTTGCGTTGCAACCACAGGTAAGAGCTCTACGCCATTGACATAAGCATTTCATGGTAATCCGTAGCTTTTGGCGTCGCCGACCCGCGGCCTAATCTCATCATAAGTAGGAATTTAAGCTTTAAAATTGAAAACTAAGTGTAGGCGGGGTATTGGGGCGTCATTGCTAAGCATTTAGATGCATTCTGGGTTGTAACGTTTGGATGTCATTTGATGATGTAACGGATATGATTTTTTTGTTGATGAGCGATTAGCTTTTGGTGATTTCAGTCATTTGAGTGTAGCTTGAGTGAGATGCAAGTTGTTTGTTTTTTTCCAAGAGATTGACAACCTCTTGTAGCCTCTATGCACTAGTCGAGTCAACTTCGTCCCATGGATTGACAATTATACTCATGGTTCTCGCTACGTCTACAATAAGATAGGAGCGAGGTTAGACAATCGTCCCACATTTGTCACCGTTATCGAGGATCGAAGAGACCTAAACTAGAGAAAAACACGAGTGTCATGTGAAGTTATCCTTTAACTTTCTCTAGGATCACCTAGAGTCAAAAATTTCTTTTTAAAACCGCATAGCTTAGGATTGTCGTCTTTTGCTGTGTAGAGGTAGCTTGGAAGTAAGCGTACTTGCTAAGTACCTTTAGGATTGTAGGATTAGATTAGGATTTTGAGAATGATTGATGGACGAGACAAGTCTAAAAATCAAGGCTCAAAAAAACCATAAAAAACAAGAAAATGAGTGTTTGTGAACACTTTCAACAACCCCATTACAGTAGAACCTAGGAGTAGGGTAAGTAGAATCCAAGGTGGATTTCAGAACATCGCTCTCTACAAAAGAATCAATTGTGAGTTTTTATGTGAAGCTGTAGAATTTCAGTTCTACGGTTAGAAATAGCACCAGAAGACTGTGAGTCACTTAATCCAACTAGAGAGTATGCTTTAAAAGTTGTATGAACCAGTGGGTAAGCTCAAGGACGCATTGAGGTAAAAATTTCAAGAGTTTCCAAAAATGCAGATTATTTACTTTTTCTTGACATTTTAGGCCAAATTAAGTTTTGACTTGATTTAGAGGCTTAAAATAGCTCATGAAAAGACTGTCCAGTGAAAAAGTTCAAAAAAATATTTATTTTAGGCCCAAAGTAAATAATCACAATTATTTATTTTCATCTCAAAAGTGACCAAGGTTGATACCAGAGACTCTATGCATATGTACAAACAACTTTTGTAAAGGCCCATAGAATTTGGATCACCAAACTGACCAAAAACTTGGTAAAAACTGAATTCTGTACTGAGTTTCGAGAACTTGAGTATAAATTGGGAAAATTTTGTTCAAACCAAGTGAAACTTGATTTATAGGCTTGTATTGATATGATAAACAAGTGTACATGCTCATTTGACCAAAAAGACGTAAAAGTTTACCAGAAGTAAATAATCGTGATTATTTACTTTTGTTCTATTTTTCAAATTTTTTGACCAAGTCAGTATACCACTAGCTTTAGCATGTTATAATAATCCCACAAATAAAATTTGATAAAAATTGGATCATTAGATTGAAAATTGTGGCCAAATTTGCAAAGTCAATCTGCAGATACAAAACTATTGACCATTTGAATAGAAATTATCGAAAATTTATGAAACTTGGCTAGGTAGCTTAAGTTAAGCTGCTTAACAGATCTGTGTCAAGATTGTGACAAAAAATAAGCAAGAGTAAATAATCGCGATTATTTACATCTGCTACAAAATTGGACATTTTTGCACATTTGAGTATACCACATGGTCAAGCATATCAAGTTGACCACAGAAATCAATTTTGATGAAATTTGGATCACAAAAGTGAGACATAAGACAGATTCTTGAAAACTGAGTCTGCGGGACATGAAACAGTTGATAACTTGAACAAATTTTGTTCAAACTTAGTGAAACTTGTCCAAAGACCTTAACAAGTTGCATACTTGACAAATCAAGCCAAAAAGTACAAAAATTTGAGAAAAGTAAATAATCGCGATTATTTACTACAGATACACAGAGACAGGCTTTTTGATTTTTTGACCAACATAATACAAGGCCATTGGGCAATTTTGGGTTCAATCATATCCAAATTAGTAGAGGTTCACTCAGTTTCCAAGTTGCAGATTAGTCCTTTGGCTTTTTGCAAAACTAGAATCTGAAAGTCTCAATTACTGACTTACTTAGTTCAAATTGAAGAGATACACATAGACCAATCACAAAAGTTAGCAAGAATTGTACAGTCTTTGTGAAAGAATAGATAACTTGATTAAATCTGATACAGAAATCAGTTTACAGAACAAGGAATTGAAAGCTTGACAAAAGTTGCAATCAAGTCAAGTGGAAGAAGTTCACAACAAGTAAATCCGACGGTAAGTATTATATCCAGGGCTTCATGAGTCTATATGAACCTTAGATTTGGTCGTATACTAGCAAATTACGGCATATTTGGAGAGACCGCTAGTAAAGTATCCACCAAAGAGAGTGAGAACCAAGGAGATCACTTGGACACTATATTTGAAGAAGTCTCAGACACTTTTTCAAAATCAACTTCTAAAATGTCTTCCTATTCAACTCATTCAGAAACCGGAACGACAGTGCGATATAAGCACATACTCTCTTTTTATAAGATTAATCGCCATGGAGCTCAGGTTTACCTGGATCCTAATGAAGAGTATGCCATTCGCATTAATGACCATGGCATACAGTTTGAAGAGGAAATCAGGGCAAACAAATAAGAAAAAATGTATATGGATAAAAACGAAACTCAGTATTTACAAGTTGAAAACCTTGACGTGATAGACAAATGGGGGTTAGAGGTAAATACTATAATTTCAGATATGGCAGCAAAAGAAGGATCATCGACTTTAGATTCGAAGGATACGATCAAGTTGATTTGAAGCCTTTGAAACGGCTTAGTACAGATAATCTTAGGATCGGAGTCTATTGCTGGGAGGATAGAAACGTCAAAGATCTTCTATGGACTTCGCATGCCAAATCAGGTTAGCTAACACGCATGAAGATCATCTATATCTTCAAAATCAAAGAGAAGGGTTCGGCAGATTTACCAACCTACATGTGTAGAGATTGTTATAACAATAACTTTGTTATCATGACTCATGAGGAGGTGAAACAAACCAAATACCAAGGGTACTCCATAAGGGATTGGATATTGGGTCAAGGACCAAAAACTATTCCAAGAGATGAACTATGTGAGAGATCTTTTGAGAGTAATGTTAAAAAATCAGAAACCACCTCATCACGAAGAAAACAAGGTGACAATAAAGCCAGTCCAGGGCTACATAAGTCACTATTTCCAATAGACTGGTTTGAAGGACTAGGAACAGGACCAACTGCCAAGAGACGGTGAGTTGAACCAAATAGACGTGTCAGACCAGCTGATTTTCAAAAATGGGTCAAAAAATACAGTGGATTTGGGGATCCATATGACCATTTAGTGAGCTTTAAGCAAGTGCTGAGAGCAGAACACATATTTGATTTCCATACTCAATTTGAGGGGTTTGGAATAACATTAGAAGGAAAAGCACTAACATGGTTCCAAAACATTCCACCAAGGTCAATCATGGACTTAAATACATTAGCTCAAGGATTTGTAGCTGCATGTTCTAAAATGGGGATCAAACACAATACGATAGCTCAAATCTATAGGTTCAAATAGAAACAAGGTGAGTCTGTTAGGGATTGTGCAACTAGAATGAAGCAATACATTGCAAGATGCCCAGAGCTAGAAATACCTGCAGAAGAACTACTAGTATCATTGTTTCTAAAGGGATTGCTAAACAAATATAGAAAGAAGCATATGACCCTGGAAGAGTGTGTGTCAGATGCTATTGACTTAGGAGACAATTGTGATATTTTCAATGAAGAAGATGTCCCTAAGGATAACCAAAGTGAGAAAACAACATCCACCAAACTAGCACAAGTGGGAATGGATGTTGCAGCACCGCTTACAGTCATAGAAGACATGCTCAAAAGGATGAATGAGATGATGAATAACATGCAAAAAGTACCTATGAGGGGACGAGGGCAAGGGATACCTCAATAGGGACAACCAATTAGGCCGCAGAAGTGGTGTGCCATCAAGGATAAATGAACCAACCATGAGACCAATGAGTACTATTACCGACCAAAGTATGATGGGAATGTTCAATACATGCCTATGAGGCCACAAGAACAACCCATGTACAGATATCGGCCTAATATGACCCCAGCTCAAAGACCACCTCAACCCGTGTTTGGTCAACAACCTCCATATCTTGGATATAATTCAGTGCTTGTAAAGTACATGCATTCAGAGGGAGTCATAGATGAACAAGCACTAGTGCATGTTACACCCTATGTTGAGTCTAGTCCATCTACAGTAATGGTAGAAGGAGATTGGTATAATTCACATCCACCTCCAATGGAAGAACATGTGACTTATACTACACAAGAGCTTGCACCGATGTATTATGTAGCTAATCAAGGTGTTAGACCTCCGATGGTAAGACCCATGATTAAGCCAAGAACTGGAAACTGTCATAACTGTGGTGCAGATGATCATTGGAAAAATGAATGCCCATAGCCTGACAAGAACCTAAAGCCAATTGAAGCTTATTGCATACAATGTTGCAAAAAGGGAGGACACTTCCCTAAAGATTGTTCAAAAAAATCCTTTAAACAAGGGTAAAGCAGTAGTGAACGTAGTCAAAGTGATACCTAGTAGCTCATCTGAGAGTGAACCGATTGTTCCAATCAAGGTAATCACTAGAGCCCAGGCTAAGAAAAAGAAACATAACTCCTTTGAGTATTCGGAGAAAACTAAAATTTCCTCTCAAAAGACCAAAAGAAGCAGAAGCAAAAGGTATGAGATGAGAAAACGAAAACGAAGGGCTGAAATCAAGAAGAAAGCAAAGAGACTATTCCAGGAAAAAGTGAAAGAAACTGGAAGCGAAATCAAGGAAACCACAGTGAAATCTGGAGGACCAATTTTGGTAGATTAAGTTTTTGAGCCAATTAATGCAGCCTTGAAAGCTTACCAAGCAGGACTTAAAGCAGTACAAAACATGAAAAACAAATGGAAAAAATATCCTTCTCCAGACATGGAAGCAGCTACGCTTGAAGCTTATCAAAATTTGGTAAGAATTACTCAAGAGATGTAGAAAAAACAAAAACCCAAGCTCAAGAGTATGGCAAAACCAAAGGAGCTTGTGGTAGAAACCAGTAAAGAAAAATCCAAAGTGGTGGTAGAACCCCACCTTGAAACTAAAGAACCAAAACTTATGGTGCCGGAAAGCGAAGATGTCTTAGACAGAATTCCTTTCGTAGAAGAAGATTGTCCAAGACACTTATGGATAAAAGTTAGAGAGATTAATGATGGGAGCCTAACTCTGAAGTCAGCTCCTATAGAGGAAGTTTGGTTAGACAATCTAAATGTTGATATGGACATGGATGTACAATCCTTGTATGGGGATTGCGGCTCTGAAGCTTCAAAAATGTCTAAACCATTGACTTTGAAAACTCTACCCTCTTACTTGGGAGATAACGAAGTTGAATCCATAGTGTGTAAAACCACTCAGATAAAGATAGCGAAACAGTCCTTAGAAGTAGACAACATCCATTTAATCATGTCTACACCCATCCTATGTACTCTTACTTTAGGAGAACTGTTAAAAATCAGACCATATCTATGGAATGATCTACAAAAAAACTCTAAAGAAGGTGGGGATAATAGAACTAATCGCAAAGAATTTGGGAAAATTGAAACACGAATTGGATAACAAAGAGATTCGATCTGTTCCAATAAACAAAGTCGGAGAATACTACGAAGGGAAAGAAGGAAACACAACCCTTCCAGTGAGATATAATGATATAGAAACCATGACAATACTGGATAGTGGGGCAGGCATAGCCATAGCCACGAAAGCAGTATGGGAATCATGGGGACAACCAGCCATTAGAGAAACTCAAATGAAATTGCAATTGGCTTATGGACACATCAAAAGACCCTTGGGACGGCTTGAAAAGGTGATAGTTAATTTCTGTGGGATTGAATATCAAAACACTTTTGCCATAGTAGACTTTAAAAAGAAACTCAATTATGAAATCATCTTTGGAAGACCTTTCATGTGACAAGTACAACTTATCCAGGATTGGGGAAATAATTATATGTACTTGAAGCAAGTGGGATCAATAACAAGGGTTAATCTAAAAGATCACACTTATAGAGATGTCATGAAAACACCCATACAAGAATTTGATTTAGTCTCTTCGGCTGAAACTAAGTTTCCATCTTGGTTGAACAAAGACATGCCTATATGGATGTGTGGAGCCTCAAAAAAGGGGAGCTTAAAATGAGAAGAATGTATCTTAAAAAGGGATTTCACAAACAAAGCATTTGTACCTGAACCCTTTTCAGAACATTTGTTTGAGCCATTTGAGTGGACTCAAATTTTAGCAACAATGGATGTATGTGTAAATACGTCTATGCCTACTCAATTTGGCAATGAGGACGGCTATGGCATAATTCTCATACAAATGATCTCAACCCTTCACATTGAAGACAAAATTCAGGAATCCAAGGACTTGATGAAAGCTCAACAAGTCTTTTCAGACCTCTACTATGATGCAACAGATGAGTTAGAAGAACATGCAGCTACCTCAAATGATTTGGGGTCAGAGAAAGAACATGTGAGAGCAAAACTACTCATGAAAGGAGGGGAGGAAAAAAAATTTGACTTTCCAAACCAGAAACCGAGAAGACAAAAATGGTATAGAAGAAAAAGAGACACGAGAAACTTGAAAGCTAGACCTATGCCATCAATCTCCAGTAGAACACAATTTCTGATGCAGATAGATGCACATGATTGTGTCAAAGACAAAATCACTGGTAGATATCCTTTAAACGAAAAGAAAGAAAACATTGAGAAAAACGAGAAAGGAAACTCAAGCAAAATCTAAATACCAAGATAGGGATTCAACCATGACACGAGTTGAACGAAGAAAGAAATATCAAGAGTTGAAAAAAGATTTGAAGGAGATATATACAACTGAAATGAAAACCACTGAGGAGGATGGTAAAGATGTAATGAGTGTTCCATCCCATTACAAGAAATATACTCTCCAAGATCGAAAAATCATAGTTGAACAACCTGTTAGGGAACTACAAAAACAAGGCGAGTCCTACGAAGGACCTGAAAACGCAAAAAAGATAGATATGGCCGAACCAAGAGAAGAGCCTAGACTTGCCGACATTGCAAATGACCTAACGGAAGAAGAAGAAGAGCTTTTGTTAAGCGTACTGAGAGAGTACCAAGATATCTTTGTTCGGTTTTATAAGGATCTCAAGGGTGTTGGTCCAGAAATCTGTCAACATGCCATACCTATGAGAGATGATGCAAAACCAAGTAGACAAAGACCATACACATATAATAAAACATTTGCCCGGAAGACCAAAGAAGATATTGAAAAGCTAAAGGAAGCCGAATTCATTTATTAAATTGAACACATAGATTGGGTGTCTTCAATTGTGGTAGTACCCAAGAAAAATGAAAAATTAAGAGTGTGTGTCAATCTCAAAAAAGTGAATGCAACTACCATTAGAGACAACTTTCCTCTTCCAATCACTGAGCATGTTTTAGAACAAGTTGCAAGAAAAGAGACTTATAGCTTTTTAGATGGATTTTTGGGATACAATCAACTTTTGGTTCAGCATAAAACTGCCTTTGCAACTGAATGGGGTACTTTTGCCTATTGGGTCATGCCTTTTGGGTTAACTAATGCTCCTGCCACCTTCCAAAGATTAATGAGCCATGTTTTTAAAGAATATCTTCAAAATTTCTTAGAAGTATATATGGATGATTTATATATACATTCATCAATCCGGGCTGATCATTTTGAACACCTCAAAAAGGTATTCGAAAAATGTAGACTTTATAGGATTTTCTTAAATCCTGAAAAGTACACATTCATACGTAGACAAGGAAAAATTCTTGGACATATGGTGTCTAAAAATGGCATAGCTACTGATATGGATAAAGTTCATGTTATTGTTGATTTGCCTAAATCGACAACAGCCAAAGGGGTTCAAGCTTTCATGGGACATTGTGGATATTACACACGATTCATTTATATGTACTATAATTGCAAAACCCATGTATAGCTTGATTACACACTTTGAATGGACTGCTGAGTGTGAAGAATTCTTCATGAAGCTTAAGCAAGCTCTCACTTCAGCTCCAATATTGAAAGCACCATATTGGAATAAGATATTCCACATACATGTAGATGCTTCCAATTTTGCCATTGGGTGTATCCTAGCGCAACCAAGAGACGGAAAAATTGATTTTCCTAATTTTTATGCTAGTAGACAATTGAATATGGCAGAGAAAAGCTACACAACCACAGAAAGGGAAGGATTAGGGATGATCTATGCCGTCAAAAAAGTATAGACATTACCTATTAGCAAACATATTTGTGTTCTCTGTGGACTACCAAGCCTTATTGTACTTGGTCAACAAGCCATGCAACACAAGAAGAATAGTGAGATGGTTCATCATCCTTTTGGAATTTGATTTCACTGTAGTTGTGAAAAAGGGCACTACTCATCAAAGAGCAGATCATTTGTCAATGATTGTTTCAGGAGAACCACCTAAGGGAGTAGACAATGATCTACCAGATGCATATTTGTTCTCCGTGGAAATGATACCTTGATGGTCAAAAAAATATGGTATCTTTGATGACCATAGCTCAAGTGGATTCGCAAATACCACTTTCTATTACAACTGGATTAATTGAGCAATCAGCTATGAATCAATTACTAGCTGGAAGATTGTACAAAAGAAATCGAGATGGAATATTGCTTTTATGCATTAATCATGAGGAGAAAAACCAATACCTAAGTCAAGCACATAATACCATAGTAGGACTTCACTTTGCGGAAGACCAAACTATGCGACGAATCTTGAGACTTGGAGTATTCTGGCTAACTATAAGGAGAGATGTTCACTCATTTGTAAAGCAATGTCAAAAACAAGCACCCATACCTCATGTGACATTGTTCCAAATATCACTTGTTCCTAAGTGGAGTAACTATTTAGTTACTTACTTATCAAGCCGAACATTTCCTGAGGATATGAGTAAATGCCACCAAAGAGCAATTGAAACAGAAGCAAGAGACTATGCTCTTACTTGGAACCAATTGTATCAGAGAGGTAAGGATCAATATTTGCGTCTTTGTGCAAATGAAGACGAATATATTCCCATTATAGAACAAGCACATACTGGATTAGCTGGAGGTCACTTTTCGAGTGAGACCACTGCAAAAGCAATCTTAATGGCAGGCATATGGTGGCCAACACTTTTTGCAAATGCCAAAGAATATGTTCGAAGGTGTGATGCATGTCAACGAGCAAAAATGTGGACCCGTGTAAATAGAATGCCCTTAAGACCAATGATGGGGACTAGAGCTTTTGCAAAATGGGGTATAGACTTTGTTGGGCCAATACAGCCACCTGCTTATAGAACCCAAGCTCAATATATCATTGTAGCTACAGACTATTTGACCAAGTGGTGGACGAAGGCTAAAGCAACTCAAAAGAATGATGTCAGAACCACACCCGCATTCTTATATGAGTACGTGTTCACAAGATATGGACTGCCAATAGAAATTGTCAGTGAACAGGGGAACTCATTTCCTCAATGAGGTAATTGAGTATCTGCTTAATGAGTTTATGGTCATCCATAACAAATCATCTCCCTTTCATCCACAAGCAAATGGGCAAGCTGAGCATACGAATAAAATTCTTAGCTCGGTATTGACTAAAGTGACTAGTTCGGGAAGGACAGATTGGGAAATGAATCTCTATGCTTCTCTATGGGCTTATCGAGTTTCATTCAAAATAGTTTTAAATGCTACACCCTTTAATCTTTCTATGGTCTTGATGCCATACTGCCGATAGAATTTCTATTGCCGACACTAAGGGTAGCTAAGAATCTCGAGTGGACTCGACATCAATTTTCAGAGAGGCTTGAAGATCTAGAAAAGCTTGATGAGCAAAGGCTAACAGTTGTAGCTCACATCTATGCACAAAAGCGGAAACAAAAATAGTTTTTTGATTCCCACCTAGTTACAAAAATCTTCAAAAAAGGAGACCTAGTTTTAGTCTAATCCCTTAAGCAACACATTCTCAAGTTTAAGAAAAAGGAAAACAAACCGTTTATCATTGAAGATGTATCTCCAAGTGGAGCAGTTAACTTATCCATCCTAGATGGTGAACCAATGGTTAATTGGATTAGTGGATGCCATGTAAAGAAGTACAATTTACCACTAACCAATGAATTTCTAGAAAAGATGCGTGCAGCAAAGCAAAGAAAGATAAAACGATAGCAAGTCATTGATGAAGCACAAGAGGAAGCTCAGCTTCGAGTACTCAAAAGGAAAGTTGCTCTAAAAATCAACAAATACCTATTTCCATCAACACTCTGGAATTAGATGAACAACTATGGGAATTACATAAAGATGCAATGTCAATGGATGATGATTGGTTAGATGGAATGGAGCTTCGCATCAAAGTACAGCTGAACAATCATAGCACAAATGCAATGGTCAATACAAAAGCTTGAGTAAATGCAGGTAGTTATTCCACATCCAAGAAAGCAACAAGTCAGTCTTTGACAGCAGGAATATCGACTATTAAAGGATGCAATAAGAACCCAACACCGACATTGGGAGTAGTCAACTTAAATGTGATAGTACATGGATGTTCATGCCCTCATCAATTTGTATGCTTACCAGATGAACACATAAATGAAACAATGATTCTTGGAATCTCATGGATGCGAACTTACAAGGCAGTACTAGATTGGAATACCAACCAGCTCAAGCTATCACCTAAAGGCTGACAACTCATTGTTCCAATTGCACCAAGCAAAGAGGAATGGAAAGGAGGCTACCAGTAGTGCAAACCACGAAGCAATCAATCTTCTCCATCCTATCAACAAGCAAATGCTACAAGTAGCATGCAAGGCGTTAAGCAAATTTGGGTACCAAAAGCACAGCTTAAGGACAAGCCTATTCAAATTTGGGTGCCAAAAACATCATCGATTGTACCAAAGATGGTTCCCAGGTTCAAAACACAAAGAGGAGCATCTTCGAGCAAAGAACCTAAAACAAAATGGATTTGAAAGAAAAAGGAGCACTTATCTTCTCCTCAAACTGCAAAATCGATAAAGCAATGGAGAGTTAAGTCTCAAAAGACTCAACCACAACATTCTAACCAAGACAAACCAAGATACCAATGGTGGGTAAAAGCTCCACCACAACCATCATTATTGATATCAACAGCTCAGGAAATTAGTGTGCCAAAGCATCCTAATGGTACAATCAAGCAAACAGCACACAAGCTATAATATTTGCTCTTTGGAAGACAGCAAAAGAAAACCTCGACATCAGAAACCCTTGAGTTAATTACTCAAGACCGAACTCTTGCACAGCATAATGGTTTGAATTGCATTAATCTTCACAGCACGGTAGAGCCAACCAAGGCTATGCATAGACACGATTGTTCAACCCATGCACACAGTTTTTCCGGAGTACGCCATCTAGGAGGGGTGGACAGGAACTAAATAATTAAGGGCAATGTTTGAAGAGGGAGGAACAAGTTTGATGTTAACGTGCGACTTTTTGCAAAATTACCTAATAATGCCCTTAACAAGTCATCAATAGGGGGAATTTAACTGATAACATCTCCTGATGAGTGTAAATAGTGTATATACTATGAAAAAATCATCAAAAAATGATCTTTTTTGGGTTATTTTTCATCATTTTCTTGATATTGGGACTTAAAAATGGAGAAATCCAACAAAAAACAATAAAGTTGTGTTTTCCAATAGATCTTCTTAGTTACGAGATTTTCACTTTGCTTTTTTAGCGCATTTTGTTATTTTCTTTGATTTTATTAATAAACAAGTCAAAAATTAATAATAAATCGCAAATGAGCTCAGATGGAAAAACTGAAGATACATTGATGATCAGAAGGACAAAGCGGACAGGCACAAAAAATTTCAATCAACTCGACAGATGGAAGCGGGAAGCCTAAATTAGGTGGCCAAGGCCTCCTTTCGCAAATTCTTGCAAAATGAGCTACAAGAATCCAATTGAAGAAATTTTTGAGTCTATAGATTTCACGGCCTAGTAGGACTAACAGGGAAATTTGGGAAAAAATGGTTAGGGAAGTCCGAGTATAGATATCCAAGGTAGTCTAAAATCACCTCATTTCCACTAGTTGCCCTTGGAGAAGAGAGCTCTCGACCTTCTTCGCGCGCGATTTTCAGAGTCCACAGTCGCCCGTTTACAACACCGTCTCATACAAGACATGAGGGATAAGTTCTATGCTTATCAATGATCAACTCTATATGGCCGGTAGTTAGTCTAAGCCCATGGAAAAAACCCTAGAAACAGAGCAGTGCACGAAGTTCTATGACCAAAAATTGACCATAGCGGCCAGTCAGCTCAACCAAATCGGACGAGACTTGATCTGTAGCATGCCCCTATATAATAGAACACTTCTATATCACCAAATGACCATTCGGCCGGAGTCGAGTGGGGTCCCAAGCAAAAAAACTAGGTTTTTGCCAGATGCCAGAATTGGATTGTGACTCCACAAACAGCTTATAGACTGTATCTATACACAATGTACATGGATGGTTTCATAAAAACAATCAAGGAAAGCTCTCGACAAGCAGAAAATAGCTTGAAGGCTACAAAGCGTTAAATTTGACATATTAAGTCAAACTGACTCCAAATGGGCCAAAATTGGATGGGTAGCTTCAGGACTATGTAGCGGACAAGTCCATAGCTTCAAAAGTGACGAACCAACTCCACAGGCCATGTAGTCACAAAAATTGGTGATTTCAGAATCGACAAAGCAGAAGTGATGTCGACACGACAAAACTCTACCAGATTCAATTTAGGACTTGTTTTAGGTGTATTGACTATGTTTAGGTCAAAAAATTGTCAAGTTTAGCAAAATTTTGATTGCTGTAAATAATCGCGATTATTTGCTTTTGTAATTTTTTGGCTTGAAAATGGTACCTTCACCTCACCTATCACTTGTACACATCTATTACATGCCACATTTCAAGTATGAGCCAAAATGATCAAGGAAAACTTGGAAAATTGTCAAAAAACGCAAAGAAGTCTTTCCAAACCAATTTCAGAGTTATCTGTCACATTTTTTCATCCAAATCACACCATATCTCACACGCAAGGTCTACATCATTCCTAGATTCAAGCTACACCAAAAAATGTTCATTTTGATGAAAAAGTTAATAATTGCAATTATTTACTTTCTTGCCAAAATGGGAGAAAATTGCAACTTTGACCTTATGGGACCAAAGCACATGATATCCCAAGTCCACTGACCAAAGTTGAGCAAGTTTGGATCTCAAAATCCCTTTAGATCTATTGTTTCAGAGAATTAAAGCCTAAATCTGGTACCATTTCCACCCAGTGCACTCAAATGAGCCCACACTTCACTCAAAGTATCTAATTGCTATATATTTCAAGCCTATGATGTCAAAAATGCAAAAAGTTGGAAAAAATCCCCAGCTATAAATAATTGCGATTATTTACTTTTGTTGCAAATTTCTGGTTGAACTTTACGGTTTTGATCTTTACATATTTTTATGCATCTATGCATGCTCCAAAGTTGATTTGAAGCAAATTGGACTCAATTTGTCAGCAACTCAGACTGAAGGGCATTTCAGAGGGAAATTTAAAGAAATTTTATAACATTGACACTGTATTTCCCTAACAAGAGCAATGCAAGCTGTGGAGAAGGCCAAGGAAAGGCTATCCCAAAAAGAAAAGTTGCAAGAGCGCCTGTCACCCTACCAACTGAACCCAAGTTCAGTGAAGATGGCAAAAGCAACATACTTGTCAAGAGAAAAACTTGAGAAAAACAATACAATAGTTTTCATTGGCAGGTTTAAGAGTGAAGAAGGACGCCAAGTAGAGTTGCAGACGTTGGGGTAAAGCCCCATGTGGCCGGTTAGGCCACATGCCTACCCACTATACTTATTCATTATATACATAATAGAATAAGGGGGCTCACATGTAGAGAGTGAGTTTTAGCCCCTGCAAAAACAAGGTCTCCTCTTCTCCTCTCTCCTCCATTGCTGCACACACACTCACACATGTTCCCGCTCACGCACTTCAACTGGTATTAGAGCTTAGGGATTGGGAGCACCATTGGAGCTCATCAGGAAGGCAAGAAGAGAAGCAGCAAAAACTGTAGCACGTTTTTGCAGATCTGTTTTGGCCTACCAAAACGTCTTCATTCAAGCCGATTCCCACGATTCCTGACCAGTTTTTTGTCCTCTTCAACTTTGCAGAAGAAAGTTTTCTCAAAATCCTTATCAGTTTTGAGATATGTCACTCAGACTACCTGCACATCTAGGGTACACAGGTGCAGATTTTTACAGATCTGTTTTGACCTGTATAAACAGTACATTTCAGGTCCATTCCCGTCATGCCCAACCATTTTTGCATGGTCTACAACTTTGCAGAAGGAAGTTTCTGCAAATTTGGAAGCTGATTTGGATGCTCTTTGATACACATTCGGTACATGCTTCATTCAAGCCAATTCCCATGATTCCTAACCGGTTTTTGTCCTCTTCAACTTTGCAGAAGAAAGTTTTCTCAAAATCTTTACCAATTTTGAGATACGTCACTCAGACTGCCTACACGTCTAGGGTACACAGGTGCAGATTTTTACAGATCTGTTTTGACCTGTATAAACAGTACATTTCAGGTCCATTCCCATCGTGCCCAACTGATTTCTAATGATCTACAACTTTGCAGAAGGAAGTTTTTGCAAATTCTGCACGGTTTGGAAGATATGGACTGACAGGCTGCAGGGTATTCAGAAAGTTGAAGATTATGTATGCATATTGTGGTGATTTTCTACATTCGGAGAGCTCGGATTGAGCTTTGTCATCCTCTTGTTTTGCGCATTGATGTTTTGCTCTTAGTGAAGAGAGTGTGGGTTGATATTTTCAACACATTTGTGCGCATACCTTGAGAACACTTTGTGGATGTATGCATTCTTGTGGACTCTCAGGTTCGAGAGTGGCTTCATCACAGGTTATGTGCATTGACTTATGCGATTGAGCAGATTTCGGAAAGTGTGGTGCACAAATTTGCAGAGAGTTTTGCAAGCATTTTTGGCATGATTGTGAGATGAATTTCCAGCTGATTTGGATGCTCTTTGATACACATTCGGTACGTGCTTGATGCTCGTTTATATTGCCATGTGGATGCACATGATGTGAGCTTTTCGGTGGATCACATTCTTTGCCTTGCAATGGCACATGTGAGCTGATTTTCAGCTATTTTGAGCATTAATTTGTGTCATATTTTGGTTGGTTTGCATCCAAGTTTATGCTAGTATATGCTTCACTTGTAAAGTGCGGTTGATGCACTTTGTGTTTTGGATTACAGGATTCTTTTCCAAGTTTAAGGAGTTGAGACTTTGAGGTAGCTCATGTATACTTGAGTGCGGATTTTGTGCATGATTTGCTCATGGTTTTGAGCATGTTTATGGCATGTATGGTTATTATGGTTAGATAACCAAATACTGCCGAAACTCTGCCGGATTTTTCTTGCGAGTTTATTTGTTTATGCGCATGGTTTTCAATCGTGTTTTGATTGCATTTGGCACTCAGTGGTTGCTTTGCCATAGTGTTTTGGCATCGCATTGTGAGAGTGTTTGCTCACCGGATTATGTCATTTGACATGTATGTGGTAATCTTTTCAGGAGGGAAATTGTTGAAGATAGTTTCATCGATTACCACATAGTGCTCTTGGATTAGAGCAAGTGTTTTGGCATCATTTGAGCGGTTTTGCTCACTTGTTTCGTTACATTGATCGCCATATTTGTTGATGCTTCTCTTAGACAGCTTATGCTAGCTTATGTTGTATTTTGACAGTACTTGGTGTATGAGTTAGCCAGGCTTTGGCTATTGTCAATTGATCGACTTGTGCTTGGTCTTGTCATAGGTTATCGCCATGGATTTGGCATGTACATCATTGTCAAGGTTTGTGATTTTCCAGAAAAAGTTTGATGGTTTAAACTTTGAGCATTGGAAAGCAGGTATGCGTGATGCCTTGACTCAGTTGGGCCAAGTTTTGACACTATAGGGCATGGATGCTAGGCCAGAGTCTATGACTGACGATGAGTGGGAGGACTTGGATGAGCTTGCACGTTCAACAATCATGTTACACCTTGGTGAGTCTGTCTATCGCATTGGTTTGGATGCATGTACAACTAGAGAGTTATGGCAAAGATTGTGCAATTCTTTTGGCACAAACGAGTCTAGAGAGATGCCTACAGTCAAAGGACGATCTTGCAGACATAGAGATGTTGTGTGTTGGCATTGTGGTCATACAAGGCATGTACGTAGGCATTGTTTTCGATGGATGAGACAGCGCAGGAGACGGCACAAGAGGGATGCTATCACTTTGGATGATGTGGGAGTAGATGTAGCGTATGTGGCTACGCATGACAGAGATGTCGACTTTGCTTCCATGTTTACTCTTGACTTTCTTATGTCAGCTTTTGACGACACATTACCTTCGCATTGGATACTAGATGTGAGTGCTAGGTTTCACGTCACGCCGAGTCGTGAGTGGTTTAGCACTTATGCTAGTGGTATGCTTGGACGTGTGTGTCTAGCTGATGGTTCGGTGCATGACATAGTTGGTGCAGGAGATGTCAGACTATCGTTGCCGAGTCATGCATCATATGTGTTGTGAGATGTACGCCATGTGTCAGGTTTGACGCAGAGCTTGATCTCTGTGAGTCACTTACGAGACAGCGGATGCCAGGTAGTGTTGGATGAGCATAGTTTCCGATTGCATCGTGGACAGCTAGTCATAGCTAGAGGTGCTAGTGTTGGCATGATTCATGCGATGAGAGTACGTCATGTGCGAGACACCACAGTTTTTGCGAGTACACAGCCATGCAGAGAGACGAGGCATGTCTCGTTTGCAGATAGGTTGCATGATGCTCCAATTTGTGAGCATGTTGAGCCAGTTGTGCAGATAGTTGTACAACAGGGCATGTCATTCGTGGATACGATGACGAATATGGATGACTTGAGTGTTGAGGATTCAGCCGTGATTCAGTCATTCATGGATATGCTTAGGCCAGAGGCTGATGTATGTGAGTTAGAGCTAGGCATTGCTCTTACCACACAGGGTTCAAGACAGATAGATGCTCTTGGTGCACATGTGACATGCGATGAACACGAGGATGGATTCCAAGGATCGGAGTTCGGGTGTCAGGGTGATTTTCATGAGTGGAGTTCTGAGCCAGGTTTGACTGAGATGGTCAAATTGGCAGATATTGCTAGGATTGCATCAGCATTCGGGAGTCTCATGTACGAGATACTCATCTCAAGACCCGACATTGCATTTGCAGTAGGTGCATTTGCAGTGGGAGCAGTTAGTCGTGCAATGACTGACGTTGGCCTTGAGCATAGGGGTACTTTGCAGCGTATGGTGAGATACCTGCAAGATGTGTGCGGCGGCTTTGGTGAGGAGTATGGTGTCGATCGCTCTATACTTCCTCTACAATTAGAGCTGGATGCACACAGATTCAGTGAGCTAGTGGACGTTGGTTGAGGTCATACTTGTGATGGCCTTGTACAGGTTTTGTACGGTTTTCTTTTCTCTCTCATGGCCACATTGGCCTTTATGTGGGAGGTTGTTGGGGTAAAACCCCATGTGGCCGGTTAGGCCAGGTGCCCCGCCCACTATGCTTATTCATATGTACATAATAGAATAAGGGGGCTCACATGTAGAGAGTGATTTTTAGCCCCTGCAAACACAAGGTCTCCTCTCTCCTCCATTGATGCACACATGCTCCCGCTCGCGTACTTCAGCACATGCTACCAAAAGAGATATACGATGTAGTTGTCAAGCTAGACACAAAGAAAGCTAACAAAAGGCTGGGCCTCAGGGAATTCTATGACCAAGAACCATGCGGAGTAGATTTCTAGAAAGCCTATGAGCTACTGTCTACAATTAAAGAAGACGGGTCAGCCCAAATCACTGACCAACAAGGGCAGAAAGTAGAAGTGGTAATCACAAAGGAAATTGTGGCCGAGGAACTGAAGTTTCCAACTGAAGGAATGACAATGCAAGCCCAGGACAGAAAGACAGCAAGCACCTTCACCAAGGAGACTGCTGCTACTTTTGCCGACCTCATCCAACGGCAAGTGGAAGAACCAGCACGTCTGTACCACCAGCACTTCCACTTTCTAGCAAAGAGACTGCCACGGTACACCACACCAAATCATGCAGTTGCGACTACATTCACCCAAGTGTTGAAGTCGACAACCAGGCAACCAACTGATCATGCGCCATATGTGCAGACAACACTGAAGGGCACCAAGAAAGAAGGTAAAATCACCTATCTGGGTGCACCTGAAGTACTGACAGGAGTAGCATACCATACTATTGTCATGGCCGACAATTTGCCGCCAGCCCCAGATCAAAACACATGGATTGTGTCTGCACAGCCTTCTCCAAGAACTACACGTTCGTCAAAGAGAGTTTACAAGTCAGATGAAGAATCGACAGAAAGCTCTTATGAAGCTCATAGCAGTGAGAGCTCGAACAATGAAGAGAGGAGGGCTAGGATTGAAGAGATGAAGAAAAAAGCAGTAATTGCACACCAAGAGGAACCTTAGCAGAAGAAGGCGAGGTTTGAAAGAGAAAAACAAACTTACAAAAGAAGCCACCAAGCTGCAAGTGAGGACTCAGAAAGGTGGGTTCCAAAAGAGATAAGGGGACCCAAAACTAAGAACCCTTGCAAGGAAAGAGGCAGAGGATCCCATAGACTTCCTTGAATGCATGTACGCAGAGCCAGAAGCCCTCAAATTAAAAGAAGCTCAAGAAGTCAAGAGAAAAGCAAAAGAAGATGCAGTAGAGCAACAAAGACAGGTAGAGGCTACGGAACAAAGTGAGACACAGCACGAATAAGAAGAAATGTCTCTGAAGCCTACCTCACCCTCTACAAAGCAGGCAGACCACCCAATGCCAAGCCCTCCCCCTTCACCAACAATTAGACCCAATGAGGGCGAGGAAGCCAAAGAAAAGGAGCCTAAACAGCAAGCAGCCAGTTTTGAGCAGCCCAAAGCAACAGAAACAGAGGCCACACCATCTACGACCACCCAACAAGAAATGGACAAGGCATCCATGAAGCCTCAAGAAGCAAAGGCAGCCAAGGCAACCGCAACACCTCAAGGAGAGGTAGAACCCCCACTGCAACCACAAGCAGCCACCACAACACCACCCAAGGAGCCACACACAGAGACTATTGAAACATCTAAGTAGCCTATAGAGTGTGAAGAATGGGAGACAAATGACGAAGTCATCCTACAAGTTAATGAATATGCCAAGCAGATGCAGCAGATGACAGAAAAACTGCGAACAATAGTACTTAGCCGCAGTGCTAAGGCTAAAGAGCTAGAAATGGTCATCGATGCTCTACAAGGAGAATTAGATGACAGGATGAATGTCATCTCAGATCTACAAAGACAAGTCCAAGAGATGAAAGCTGAAGCCGAACAACACCAGCTAGCCAAAGAGAAGCAAAAATAAGAAATGGAGGAGCTGGGCAAACTTCTCACCATGTTATCAGATGCTTGCAAGACCAAAGACCAACAATTGACATAGGTAACCAATAAACTCCTAACCACAACTCTATCAGTACAGAAGATCCAAGTTCCGCTCAACGTAGCAAATGCCTCTCTGCAATACTCAAAGCAAAGGATCAATGATCAAGTAGCCTTTTTGAGACAGATCAGAGAAAATCCTATTGTTGCCTTGATCAAAGGCACGGATGAAGCCTACAAGGCTTTGGAAAAGAGGAATAGGGATATGGAGCTAGAGCTAAAGTTGGAGCAATCACAGAGAAGAGACCTTGCACTAATGCGGGTACAACTTGAAGAACAACTGCTCGTGGAGATAGCCGAGCTAAAAAGAGTCAATCAACTGCTGCGAGAGGGACAACCAGAGACACAAGAAGAAGCACGTACCTCAAAGCAACCAACTATCGAAATTCCCTCGGTCTCTTTTGCTGAGATGGAAACACAACCGACAGAAGGGCTAGGAGGAGAAGAAGAATTTCAAGTACCACTCGCAGATGCTGAGCAAGTGTCCATGGTCCAGCTATCTAAGTTTGAGGAAGAAGCACTCAAGGAGCAAGTTGCCCAGGAGACAAATGCCGAATGGAAAGCAGCGAACGGATTGGGCGTTGAGAGTTCTCCATTCAGTCAATGTCACTCAACTCACTCCCAACCAAATCAATGACAATGGCATCAACAATTATTGCCATATCCTTTGATTAAGGTAGAGCTATTACACGTCAAGGAAAGATTATACAAAGATATGCAAGCAGAAGGCGTAGAGGATGTCCACCCCAAGTGGAGAAAGAGCTGGTTGAACAAGAATCCACGATATCTGATTCTGTTCACAAGAGCACCTGCCGCACTTCAAAAAGACCCAACCTTTTGTCATGTACCACGAGTAAGGACATGGCAATCATATGAAGCACTAAGAAAGAAGTGGCCTACATGGTTGAACTATCCAAGATTGCCAACTCCAGGGCAGGGAACACCGACAGAGGAATACATGGTGAAAACCCTAACGGACACCATGACATTCGTCAAGAGTCTTCTTGACCTCTCATGTGCCATGCTATACAAGATCTGTCGAATGCTGCTCACATGTATTGAAGCTTTTGACGATCCAGAGCAAGTAGGGGCACCATGGAGGTCATTCCTCGAAGGCAATAAGGGTCTCTGCTACGACTTAAGTGGCTAGCCTTCTGAAGAAGTTCTTTATGGCTTCTACGCTCGATGCATGTTTTTGCCCTCAAGTACTATGTTGGCGTTTGAGGAAGCATTTTATGTAGGTTTCTGCACTTGGCGAAGATATTTGGGCCAGTGATCAGCAACCTAACCTCCAAATTTGTTGGCTATTCAGCCATTGAGCTTAAAAACAGAATCACCATGCAGTTCTTGCAGGTTCCTGACAAAGAGAGAAAACTAAGATATGAGAGAGCCTTACACGCACTTAAAGACCGCCTCGCCAGCCGTTAACCCGCCAGCCGTTAACCCAAAGCTGTGTCAAGGGACGACACAGGCAAGGAGGGGAGAATGTTAGCAGCAAGCTAACTCAGATATCATTTTTTTGAGCTTTCATTGTAAAAAAATTTATTATTTTGATGAATCGGGAATATTGTAACTCCTACTTTCCATATAAACTTTGTAATTGATGAGCCGGGGCTACAAGCTTCCATATTGTATCAACCTGTCTTTAGTTAGAGCTCGAGATTATTAGTTTTGACCACCCAAACCTTGGCTAAGGTATAAAAGCCAATTTTTGTAAGTTTTTTATAAGTTTTGGATAATAGAAACACAGTGTGAGCCTACAGCTCTCACTTCTCTCCTTCTCGCGCTTCCTACTCCCTCACCGATTGTCACATTGCAATCACATCTGTTGCGTTGCAACCGCAGGTGAGAGCTCTACACATTGACGTAAGCATTTCATGGTAATCCGTAGCATTTGGCTTCGTCGACCCACGGCCTAGTCTCATCATAAGTAGGAATTTAAGCTTTAAAATCAAAAACTAAGTATAGGTGAGGTAATCGGGCATCATTGCTAAGCATTTAGATGCATTCTGGGTCGAAAATGACTAGGTCAAAAACTCACTGCTGTTAATAATCGTGATTTTTGCACTTGACCTAAAGTAAGATTTGAGGCCATAAGCATGTGTGCTTAGGTCTTATAAACATGTCCTAGAAGTTTCGTAAAGTTTGGATGTTGTTTGATGCTGTAACGGATGTGATTTGTTTGTCGATGAGCCATTAGCTTTTGGTGATTTCAGTCATTTGAGTGTAGCTTGAGTTAGATGCAATTTGTTTGTTGTTTTCCAAGAGATTGACAACCTCTTGTAGCCTCTATGCACTAGTCGAGTCAGCTTCGTCCCATGGATTGAAAATTATATTCGTGGTTCTCGCTACGTCTGCAATAAGATAGGAGTGAGGTTAGACACTCATCCCACAAGTTCTAATAAGGAAGTTGTGTGGTTATCCTCGTCTATTGGGAGATTTTTGTATACACTAGACTCCAGTGCTACATTGTGACAGTCAGAGTGTGATTGCATTAGCAAAGAACTTCGTGTTTCACTCCAAGCCAAAACACATAGAGGTCGGGTACCATGTGGTACGGGATATTTTGGTTAGCAAACACATTGAGTTAGTCAAAGTTCACACGAATGAAAACCCAGTCAATGCTCTAACAAAGAACCTAGCCTCAGAGCAGTTCGGGAGCGGTTCGCACAATGCATAGAGATGATGGGTGTAGGATGAAGCTACAGTCATGCTTCATGTTTGTATAGTTGTGCAAAATAGCTCCTATATTCTTTAGCCACTTGGGCCAAGTTGGCCTTCAAGTGGGAGATTGTTGGGTTTCAAGCCCCGTAGCCGGATATGGCCAGGCGGACAAGTGCCCACTTTACTTGTATTCTTGCTTATAAAGTAAATAAGGAGGGTGAGAGAAGTTACTCTCACAAGCTCCACCAAAAACAGAGTGTGATTCTTGCATCCCCTTCCCTTCTCTTCTTCACTCTCTTGCACTCCATAGCCAATCCATCAGTCCTACCCGCTTCATTATTTATCCACTTAGCCTCTTAGGACTAGTCGCTTAGGGCTAATCGATATTCAGGTCGCTTAGGGCTTGTCGCTTAAGGCTAGCCGCTTAGGTATTCAGTCTCTTAGCCGCTTAGGGCTAGTTTGTATTAGGTTGTTGAAGGCTAGACGCTTAGGGCTAGCCGCTTAGGTATTCAGTCGCTTAGTCGTGCCGCTTAGTCCTACCCGCTTCGTTATTTAGTCGTTTAGTCACTTAGGACTAATTGATATTCAGACCGCTTAGGGCTTGTCACTTAGGTATTTAGTCGCTTAAGCCCTTAGGACTAGTCCATATTTAAGCCGTTGGAGACTAAATGCTTAGGGCTAGCCGCTTAATGTTAATTGCCTCCGGCGGCTAGCCGCTTAAGTATTTAGTCACTTAACCACGCCGCTTTGTTATTTAGCCGCTTAGTACTAGTCACTTAGCACTAATCGGTACTCAAATCACTTAGGATTCGTCGCTTAGGGCTAGCCGCTCAGGTATTCAATCTCTTAGCCGTGCCGCTTAGACCTACCCGCTTCATTATTTAGCTGCTTAAGTAGGGCTAGTCTCTTAGGGCTAATCGATATTCAAATCGCTTAAGGCTTGCTGCTTAGGTAATCAGCCGCTTAGCCACATTTCTTAGGCCTACCCACTTTATTATTTAGCCACTTAATCGCTTAGGGCTAGCCGATTAGGTATATTTTAGCCGCTAAGGGCTAGTCGATATTCAAGTCGCTTGGGACTAGCTGCTTATGGTATGTCACTTGGGGTAAACGGTTGGCCTGTTTTAGTCCGCTTAGGGTTTAAGTCTTAGCTAGGGCTAGTCGCTTATGTTCTTGGTCGTACGAAGATGCTTAAGGATTAGTTGTTAGGATATGGTTGTGTTTGGATGGTTAAAGTAAATTAAAAAACACAAATGAACTTCATACAAACGAAGTAAAGTAACACAAATGGGTTAGACAAACGAAGTAAAATAACGCAATTGGACTTTAATAACGCAAATAGACTTCAGAAACACAAATGGATTCTAGAAACGCAAATGATCTTCAAAAATGGTGATATTATAAGATTGGTCGTATTAGATCAATCCATTGAAGTAATCCGCATGTACTAGATTAGGGTTTGTACTAGATCTACATACATGCATTGTCATGTAGACGTGGGTGTGTATTTATGTTGAACCCTCAAATATAGGATTTAAACAATAAAGACGAGATTATTACCTAGTGGTCATGAGCTCCGTGCACCTCTAGACCGAGGTTTGCAGGGATGAGGTAGTTAGAGCTAGCGGCAACAAATGGTAGAAAAAACACAAACGGTCTTCAAAAATGCAAATGAACTTCAGAAACAAAGTAAAATAACGCAAAGGGACTTCAGTAATGCAAACAGATTTGAGAAACGCAAATGATCTTTTGAAATGATGAATTGTATTAGATCGGCCCATTTAAGTAATCCGCATGTACTAGATCGATCTCATGGTCCAGAGGCACTCGATCAACCACCACAAATAAATATTGCTCCAATTTCATCACAGAGAAGGCAATTATCAAATGAACAGCCATCGGGGGAGTCTACCCCACCAATACTTGATGCCACATTTCAAGAAGTTCAGAGGAGCAAATATTGGATGCGTTCTTTGACATGGAGCCCATCCTTGAGAACCAAGGTGGCGACAACATTCAAGGCAACACTGAAATCAACCTCAGTCATCCCATCCATATTGAAGGCATGAGAGCAACGATAAAAAAGGTGAGATGATGCAGACTCTTGCACGTATGTCGCTTTACAATGGTGCAAAAATCTCAGTTCTTTGTATCGCTTTGTCAATGCTTAATTTGCTTTGTTTATGGGTGGTCTGACACAAGTGTCACAAAGATTTTGAAATAAATATATATATCCTAAACATCAAGCCAAATTAAAGTTCAATAATATGATCGTTGTGTTCACTTGTTGATGTAATGACAGGTTGCTCAACGAGCAAATTTTGCCGAAAGGCAATCACATGCCCCCTATCCGTCCATCCACTAAAAAACTTCTTACTAACTTTGGCTTGGATTACCAACACAAAATACATGCATGCCCTAATGATTGTATAGTATTTCACGCAAATTTGGAATAGTGTCCCAAATGTGGATCAAACAGGTATAGAGAGGACACACAAGGAAAATTTGTCCAAAGATCCTTCGACAATTTCCTATCATTCCAAGAATAAAGAGCATGTTCAGGTGCAAGTCTATAGCTGCTTTGATGACATAGCATACAGATACTAGATCCACAAATGATGTGATGTCGGTGCCTGCTGACTCTCATGCATGGAAGCACATAGAGGAAAGATGGCCTATATTCAAGGATGAGGCTCGTTGTATCTGTTTTGGTCTAGCAATAAATGGAGTAAACCAATTTGGATTACGGAGTTTCTCATGGAGCACATGTCCTATTTGCTTGGTTAATTATAATCTTCCAGCATGACTAGCTATCAAGAAGGGCCATCTGTTTTTGTCATTGATTGTCCAAGGAAAGTACGAGGCAAAGAACATGGACGTCTATTTGGCACCACTTATAGAAGAGCTCCAAATCTTGTGGGTATGCATGCTATTTTCTATATTTTCAAGATTTCCAGGCTGCTTGGTTGTTGCATGTTGCACGCGTGGAATTGAAAGTGGTTGCACGATTGAAAATTTGCAAAGTGATAGCAAAGGAGACTATATGTCTCATGTATTGCAGAATTTTGTTCATATGAAAGGCATAAAGCATCAAGCTATATTATTGTACACTCGATACAAAATGTGGTTGTCAAAGACAAAAATCATTTTTTGATGTAATGACTAGATGTTTGTTGAAGGGTCTTCCTCATGCATGACCTTTGGTTATAGTTGTTCGTGCATAAATGATATTTTTGCCTCACCGTGACTTGGATACAATCCAACTAGAATGTCCCAATCTTGTTTTGTTGCTTTGGTTGAAGAATGTGAGAAGTAATGGTGCACTTGATAGATAACACAATCAATGCATGGGCATATGTATCTCTAGTATCCCAACGAGCTTGTTGTGGAGACGAAGTAAAAAAAAAACCGTGTGCAGCAACCCTTGGACAAGGGAGGTCGACCTGCACAAAACCAATCAATTAGGCCAAGATTGTTTGGAGTGCAAGGGGCTGCTGAGTGTTTCTTGCTACAAGCACGAAGCCTGATGATGTTCACAACTCTCTCTCTCTCTCTCTCTCTCTCTCTCTCTCTCTCTCTCTCTCTCTCTCTCTCTCTCTCTCTCTCTCTCTCTCTCTCTCTCTGCACACTGCAGACGACGGCCACCATAGCTCTTAGAGCTCTTTTCACACCAAAACACCCAAAGGCTTCAAGCCTTAGGGAAAACTAATTAAACCAAGGGAGGGTGCCCACAAGAAACACCCCCCCCCCCCCCCCCCCCCCCCCCCCCCCCCCCCCCTCGCCTTCAACATCTCTTCTTGTGACCAAGGCAAGCAACCATTACCGGGGTGAGCAGACGAAGGAACAAAAGAAGTTCTTAAAGTTGATGAATTTATGTACGTTTCAAAAAATCACAAAAATTCTCAAGCAAGCGAATATTCAAGATGCTTGACGTTTACAAACCTCGCCATAGCCAACAATTCTGAGAGGAAGACCTATTTAGAAATTTTGGGAATTATTCAAGTCCCATTTCTTATAACGCTATTAAAAAACTTAGTATTTTTGTGTACTTTGAGCTATCATCTATTCATGGTTACACTCTATGTTTCATATACCCCTTCACACATATCTATAGGGATATGTGTATTTATATACATACTTATATGCATCAACTACAATGACATCAAAAGAATGAGGGAAGCATGGCACTAACTCAATTTGCATTATACTACATTATTCACGTAGAAAAAGTTCTTTGAATCAGTAGCTCAGATTTGAGACATTAACGTTAAGGAATTGGCTATATCAACACTCATAAAAAGAATCTACAATAATCAAAAACAAATTTTAGAATTGAAGGGACCTCAAAATAGTGTGGTGTTTAGAAACACCAAGATAAAAAATAAAATTCAATTCACATATTTACATGGATCCAAGTATTGTACAACTCATCTGAGGAAATGATACTATGTCAAGAGGCTCAATGACTATAAATACATCATTAAACTTTGCGTTTTCTCATGTATTGCTCCAATACGTACAAGGTTTCTCTATCACAAGCTGCTTCATTTACCAACATATTGCAAGTATACTCTCGTTTGTCCCTTGCATAGATCCAACCAAGTAACCATGCACTGATTGTTCTCTCCAAAAAACTTTCAAGCTCTTCATTTGATTGATTCCACATTTTTGGAAAAATCAAGTAGGTTCCGGGCATATTCCACATTACACTGTAAAGGGCCTCGTCAAAAATTAAGGTATTATTTCCATCCAGATCATGAAAAAATCTCCATGCTACATCCAAGTTCTTGTGGTATACAAATCGATATCCAATTAGAAGATCTGTCTTTTGGCATGCTGCCTGTCCTGCTATGACATTAAATTTTTGATGGTGTTGTGGAAAGCATAACTCAAGAATACGACGAGTCCTTTGCAATCTATTAGTGCTCCAAATCCACACCTCAAACCATTGCATGCAAAAATCAAGGAAAGTGAATGCATCTTTTCGAATAAAATGCCACACATTTGTACTCTCTTCAACGAGATGCATATGTTTTCCCCAATCTGGGCATACATCACCATGTTGCATTTCAATGGTCTTAAGTAAAACACCATTGAGTTCAAGGATCAATACTCTTCTTTGTTTCCGTATAGTATCTGAGGGTGGTGGAATGGAAGAGATATTGTTTTCAATTAACACACTATGCACCAACATTATTTATATCCATGATATATATAGACTTAAACCTTGAGAAGACAACAAAAGAAAATATTTTTCTTCAATACACAGAAGAAATCTTGTACAAAGAGCTCCAACCACAAAGATAAAAGAGAGACTTCTTTTCCAAGGCTGAATAACATCTAGTTGATGAAATATAAAAGTGTACATATTTGGTTCATGTTCAAATAATTGGACCCAACACATTGTTTTGGCCGGAATACTAGAGCCCAACACATTGTTTTGGTCAAAATCTTCTTAACACATTTCCACCACTCTAGATGTATGTGAATATTCCAGGTAATTGAGTCAACGCGCACGCCAAGCCCTTACTGGTTGTTTTCTTCCACCTGCAATAACAAATATGCTAGATTAGATAAAAATTTGATTTTATTTTTTATATTTTTTGATAAACATAAAGTGAGTCCTACCCATAAGCTTAAGTAGGCCTTTTGTAACTTTGATATGTATGCTTTTGTTGCAACTCTGCTAATGAAATGACCACGACCATACCCCAAGCTAGTAGCATAAGCAATAGCATGTTGATCACTCAAATTTTTTGTTTTGTGAGACAATTTTAACAATCAGCTGGTTTGAAGATAATAGTGGCACACCAAACTTGGATGCCAACATAGCTGGATCCTTGCTTAAGGAGTTTACTACTTTCTTGCCTCTACTTTCTTGAACATAAATTAACTTGTTATTGCACAATGGTAGCTGTGAAGATGCACAAGATGAGCTTTCCACTTCGACTGAATTATTGTCAAGTTCTTCCCTTAGAACTTGGACATTGAACATGCCCCATTCTTCCATAATGTTTTGAAACTTTGTAAATAGGTCATGAACCTCTGTGATTGAAGATTGTCCTAGCCGATTGAGTGAAATAATAGATCGAATGTCATCTATATTATTTAGATTTAAAAGGTATGGTAGAAGCTCATTGCAAAGAAGATAGTCAGGCCTCCCTTGAAAACTTTCAGGATATAAGCAGTTATCATTTGGGTTAATACATCCCTTGAAAGGGCTATCATCAATGAGCAATGTATTCTTTGTATTGCATAAATTCCTGCACTGATACCAAACCCTCAACAAAGGCTTAAACATAGCCTCAACATTAGGCTTATCCGGTCTATACACTTTTCGAAGACTATGGATGTAGCAATCTTCTTGTCCCCATACCATAAAGAAATGATATTTTTTATGTGCATGCTTTTCAAGAGTGTTCACATAAGTGCAAACATTCTTTTGTAGCATGGTTGACCAAATACCAACATGAAAGTACTGACATATCTCATCCAAAAATTCAAAACAACCCGGGCGAACAACAATTGTGGTGTGACCAAGGTCAATTTTGACACAATCTATGCATGGATGCCTCTTGTCTTCTTTGCTGAGTAAAACTCCATTAAGATCAAGAATGAGTGCATGTTTCTTCATGTCGATTGCATGAGCAATATTTCTGCATACGATACAAAAGAATGATAACAATTTAAGTTTTTGCACTTATAAATCTCAAAACAAGGGACCATATATTTGCAGCACACAATTGTAAATTGCACACGTTTATTTACGTCTCATACTCCCATACTCATCTATAATGATGTCTCCTAAAAGTGATTGCATTTCTCTATTGATGTGGGAAGATTGAAAGACTAGTTTATCTCCATCTCTCTCAAAAGAATATAAGCTTCCAAGTGGCCTACGTTTTCGTGCATCAGGACGTAGCTCCTCAATGTTGATGTCTACTTGTGGCACACTGGATCCTTGATTTTGAATGTCAATTTCACCTGCAAAGACAACATAATAGAATTTTTTATTATCTTCCAAAAAGGGCCATATCTATACTAATCACATTGGACAAATAAGTACCTTTGTTTTTCTCACCAACTTCAATCCCTTGCTCCCTTTCTTGAATGCTTTGGACTTTGTTTGTATTTGGTGTCGCTTTTCCTATCCCTTTGTCAGTTTTTTCTTGTATGTCCTTGGTTGCAAGAGTCGTTTGGAGCTCTTCATTGGCTTCACCCTTGTTCTCACTACCCTCTGCATCCTCATCTCTTTGAGGCATGTTGTTAGTGTCGTGTGAAGGTTTTGGAGAATTTTGCACAACAAAATCACTTTGATGCTCTACCACCACCATCTCCTCTTCACTATTCCTAATGTCACTTTCATGAATTTGGGTCTCTCCAATTGTAGGTAGCATGTTCTCACTCTCTTTAGTCATGTCATTTGAATTTTTTTGAGAGGTTTGTTCTACAAGATCACTTTTGTGCTCTACAAGATCACCTTTATGAAACTCGGTCTCTCCAACAATGGTGGGCAGCACTTGTGCTGCTTGAGATATGTTATCTCCGTCTTCTATTTTGTTGTCTTCATCTGAAAGATGAAAAAAGCCAAATTTTTACCTATTTAAAAAATATTCTAGTGGATTTTCAATAACCATAGAATCCATTTCATTTCCATCATCTAACCGAGACGTTTTATGCTAGAAAGGCTCCATTTAGCACATTAACACAAAAATGCTAACCTAGAATGATACCTAAAGCACATTTGAAAGTGAGGCTTAATCTTAAGCTCAGCCTAAGGCTTAAGTTTCAAAGTTTAGGCTTTTGTTTCAAGCCTAAAACTTAAGTCTCAAAATTTATGCTTATGTTTGAAGTTTAAAATGTAATTCCTAAGCCCTTTTTAGTCTTCATCATTCACTATGTGAAAACCTTTTATACTATGTGCACTGAAGACCTATTTATAAAACCCCTTATCTATGAATTTTTCAAGGTATCATCCAATTTTCTTCATAATCTATAAGTATTTTGTTATTTGTAACATTTTTTCGCTACAATGCTCATGAGACTGGACTCATATGGTAGTGCTACACTAACATACAAAGGCAAGGCTCGAACTTAAGTTCGATCCTGCAAAATAAATTTCAGTTTCTTGTTATAGATCATGACTCTTTCTCTTTCTTAACATATGTAATCGCTACAATAGGATATGAAATTGTGAGCTTCACTTGGAAGTACTGAAGCAGGATTCTATGACAAGGACTTTTGAGGCTCAAACTTAAGTTCATGCCTAATGCTTAAGTCTTAACCTTAAGCTTATGTTTCAAGTGTAAGGCTTAAATCTCAAGCCATGTCTAGTCACAACGCATTCACTATGTATAAAATTATTATACTGTGCACATCTAGGGCCTATTCAAAAAACCTCTTAACTATGAATTTTTCAGGGTTTGATCCTTTTTACTTCATGATCCATAAGTATTGCTATTTGGAAGATTATATTACTACAATGCTCTTGAGATTGGCATAACATGGTAGTGCTCATGAGCTCGGCCTCACATGGTAGTGCTACACTAATATGTGGAGGCAAGGTTCAAACTTAAGTTCGAGCCTACAAACTAAATTTCAATGCCTTGTTAGGCACAAAGACATTATGAATTTCACGTAACATATGCAAGTGCTACACTAGGATAAGGAAGTTCAAGTCTCACTTAGAACAACTCAGCCATGACTTTTTTTATTGAAGTTCATACACAAGTGCTTCACTATCTCTCCTTGTTAGGCTTGAACTTAAGTTTGAGCCTCATTAGTGTTTGATAATGCTTCATTATTGTCTCACCAAAACCAAAATTTCTTACTCTTAAAACACATCTGTATGTTAGCTATGCTTTGTGAATTGACACTTTAAATAAAGACATGTGCTTTGTGATGGCTCAAACTCAAGTTTGATCCCCCCCATCATTTTTTAAAACAACAAATTAAATCTAATTAAAATGACATTCTTTTAGATAAAGACACAAGATAGTATTAAGAAAATAGTGTTTGAAGGACCTAAAGTATCACAATTGATCAATTCAATACACTATCCCGCCTTTTTATACTTTAGGAGTCTGTTGGTACATGATAATGGCATGCATCATTAAACCTAGTATCAAAAATACTTTAAGAATCATTCACACCTTTTTCATCAGCTACTACAATGTCTTGAGGGGCTCTATCATCCTCTTGTGCATCCTCATTGCCTGCATCATCATCCTCATTATCTTCATCATTTTCTTTTGCACACTCAACATCCACAACTGGACTCATTTCTCCAACATTGTCTGCCCCCCCTTGATGATAAAAATTCGTAGCTTCTTGAACTTCACTATCATCCGTGTTGTCTACGTTATCGTTGTCTTCATTTCCATCAACATCCTCTCCACTGCTTTGTTGCTCATCGATGTCAAGATTGTTAAGGTCTTCTTTTTCTTTATCATCCAGCTCCACTGTTTGTCTCGCAAGTGATGCTTGACTTGCACCACACCACTCCTGCAAGGACGGATTGCTCTCCAAAAGACTAGAGCATTGAGATTCTAACTCCATTGCTTCAAAATCATCTTTACATAGAGCAATTGCCCTTCTCTTCTTCGACAAGCTTTGCTCCAACACAACTCCACCGCAAAAAATTTCCAACACATAGCTTTGCTCAGGACAAAACCCTATGATAAGGCCATCAATGAAGTTTCTATCAATAAATTCATGATCCTTGCCACGAGAGCCTGAGAAAAAGACTCTTTTTGTATGAGCTTTGTCAATAGCCTCAAATCTATCAACCTGCTAACAAAAAGAGCAACCATTGCAGAGTCCACAATTCCATCTATCCATGAGTCGTCTCTTGTTGCTTGGATATTTCCATATTCAATATGGACCTTAGTTGACTGGCTAGAAACCCCTTCAACAAGCATTCCGATATTGATGAAATCAATAAAACACACTAGCACATATTCGTATTGTGCATTCAATGTGTTTAGATTGAGTGCCAAATTTGCAAAAAAATCTATAGAGAGCTTTTCTTTAGTACCATGAAGATCCAAGACAACCAATTGAAATGGTACATGCTCTGTATTGCAAAAGTCTTTGATCTTACCCATATCAAAGCCCACCCCCTTGATTCTCCATGGAATAGACTCATCTTGAGATATTATGCCCATATTAGCTCTATAAAGATGATTGAGGAGAGTTATTACACTTTTTGGAAGTGAGGGTGGAGTCTTCTTTGCTTTGTTGAGGGAGTCCTTGACATAGAACTGGCTATAGCTCCTCATTTGATTGTACTCATGCTCTCCTAGCTTGTACTTCTCACAAACTTGCTCCCAAGATAAATTTTCCCTTGTCAAATCAAAGAGGAATGATATTATTGCTTCTTTCAACACTCGATCTGTTTTTAGCTTCCAAGCCATCTCATCCATGTCCATTCTATGAGGGGTATGCTTGCTCTTCTTTAGCAAGATGGTTTTGTCCAGGATTGCATTCTATAGTTCAAGAACTTCTTTATTCTCGAGGCCTAAAATGCACCTGAACAATGTAGATGCCAGTGTTGCTGTGCCAGGTGCTTGTCGAATCTGACCACCCTTCATAGTTAGAAATTTAGGATTTTCTTTGGAACCTTCGTCAATTGTTTCTCCCTTTGTATTTGGTAGCAAGCCTCGAGCATATTGTCTCATGATCTTGACCCAATTCTTCCATATCTTCTCATCACATAGAAGCAAATGCAAGTCGGTCTTGACAAATCCCTTTTGAAGTGTGTGCTCTGTTGTCTCAACAAAGGTCTGCAAAATTGAAAATTCCAACATCAATATTGACAAGTCTCTAACTTGTGGGATTAAGACGTATACTTAATAAGTTCAAGCCTATCTAGATTGAATTGTTTCTTTATATTCTCACATACATCTATGCAAAGTCCAAAATACATGGGTATATGTAAGTGGGGCTCAAACTTAAGTTCGAGCCTCGCTTAGCCTCATATGCAAGTGACACTAAATCTTAAGTTAAAACCTGAATTTAAGTTCTAAATGACCACATGGAGGTCTTGCTTGAGCCTATGATAGACTCTAGTTTACAAATAGATATTGATTAAAAAGACTCACATCCATTTTTTCAAAGAATCAAACAAGTACCTTCCAAGCCTCAAAGTCCTTCTTGGTTTGGTTGACACTAGGTGGTGGCTTAGAAGGACAACCATTTGCATGCCATTGTGCTCGTGCTTGCATAAGTTGGTCAAGAAATGGCTCCTTTTGCATTGACATTGCAACAGATATATTCGCATCTTTGGAGATTTCACGAGAGATCTTTGGTGGGCAATTGAGAATAATCTTTGATCGTCTATATTTGAATTGTTGATGCAATTGAGGGGTAACCTTTGTAACGTTTGCACCTTGCAAACGTTTTGCAGCACTAATGGAGTGTTGTCCAGAGATGATCCAGTAATCAACATTGCGAACATCCTCTTTGGCAAGTTTGTCAAGAGAATGTTTTTTGGAAGGATCACAAGGCATCAAAATTGCTAGTATCTCCTCTTGCTTTGGTTCTTGAATGAAGTCTAAAGTCAAAATCCTGACCCAATCTAGATTTAATCTTCTGTACACATAGTTTGATGGAGCAGGAAAACACCTTGTCACGTCAATGCTAAAGACTTCATTGATCCCAAAAGGATAGAATCCCTTCTTGATTTCTAAAGAGGTCAGTGCCTTGTTATCTTCGGATGGAGTTTCCATGTCCATCAACTCCTCTTCAAAAACCTCTTTTTCTTCTGCACTATTTTTCATCTTCCTCTTTGCTAGTTTTTGTCGATCTTCCTCAAGAGTAGAATCATCCTTTGCCTTTCTTTTTCTTCTGACTCCTTGTGCATCTTGCCCTTGTGAATCTTCTTGCTCCTCTAAATTAATGGTGGCAGTGATCTTCTCTACATGTGTTGAAGCGCTTGCACGGGCACCTCTTGATGCTGCAAGTGCACTCCTAACTATGGCTTTCCCTGTCTTCTCCACAACTTTCTTAGGTAGTGCCCCTATTGGTTTATTTGCAGGTACAATCTTCTTTGGTAAGCTCAAGACTCGCTTTGCATGTTTCACTGCCTTCACTAGGTCTTCCACACCCGAGTCTTCTTGATTAGTGAAGCTAGAGATCTTCAATCCTAATTTTACAATAGAATTTTCTTTTCCTAGTTTGCTACCATTCATGTCTGCTACATGAAAAGTGCCCAATGATAAGCAAAACTTGTTTGCCTTTGTGGTCTCTCCAATAGGTAGCACATTACATGCAAAGCATGGCATTGCTGTTGCATCCACATCATCTTTGACACCCACAACAATCCCCATGTCTCCATATTTCATATCACCTTGTGACAAATATAGGTGGATGTCACCTTTGTAGTTTGCATCTGTATCGTAGGTATCCACAAACCACTTCACTCCTTCTTCTTTTGTTAACTCAAAGGTCTTGTCAACCTTTATTCTTGGAGCAGTAGTTTTGGCGTGAGTGGACATTCCAAGAACATCGAGTGTGAAGACTTGTGCACCCTGCTCTGGTATACTTGGTACATTGGAAGCCTCCATTCCTGAAACAACCAAAAAGAACAATGTTAGAACCTAAACAAGGAGCATATGTTTAAGTTAAATAGTACATTTAAAAAAAACACTAGCATGTGTAGGCGAGGCTCGAACTTAAGTTTGAGCCAAAAGATGTTGTTTTGTACCCTTGCTAGCCACAAGGATGTCATGAGAGTAGTCTTGCAAGTTAGTGCTACATTAAATTTGAGCCTAAAAGTGAAGCTCTATGATTTTTCTAGCTAGAAGGATGTCATGAGGCTAGGCATGCACCCCAGTGCTACATTAGCATATGGAGAGGAAGCTCAAACTTAAGTTTGAGCCTAAAAGTGATTTTTTATTCCTTGATGCACTTGAGGCTCGAACTTAAGATCGAGCCTAAAGGTGCTATTCTATGCCCTTGATAGCCACAAATATGTCATCAAGCTAGCCTTCCATGCTAGTGCTACACTCAAATATGCAAGTGGGGATCAAACTTAAGTTTGAGCCTCTTGTCATTGGTAACCAAAAGGATGCCATGAGGCTAGACTTAAGTTCAATCCTAAGTGTTTTTCTATTCTTGCATGAATCCTAAAAGGACTTAGTGAATCTAGATTTTCATGATAGTGCTATACTAACATATCTAGGTGAGGCTCGAACTTAAGCTCGAGCCTCTTGCCTTTGGTAGCCACAAGGATGTCCCTCGGCTAGCCTTACACCCTAGTGCTACAATAGCATATGCAAATAAGGCTAGCCACAAGGATGTCATGAGGCAAGCCTTGCATCCTAGTGCTAAAGAATATGCACTTGAGGCTCGAACTTAAGATCGAGTCTAAAGGTGTTCTTCTATGCCCTTGGTAGCAACAAGCCCTACATGCTGGTGCTACTCTAGTATATGCAAGTGAGGATCGAACTTAAGTTTGAGCCTACTGGCATTGGTAGCCACACAGATGTCATGAGGCTAACCTTACACCCTAGTGCTAAAGTAACATATACAGTTGATGCTCAAACTTAAGTTCAAGGCAGACTTGCTATATTAGCATATGTAGGCAAGGTTCGAATTTAAGCTCGAGCCTCTTTTCCTAAGTAGCCACAAGGATGTCATTAAGCCAGACTTGCTACAATAGCATATGTAGGCAAGGTTCGAACTTAAATTTGAGCCGCTTTCCCTAAGTACACACAAGGATGACATTAAGTTAGACTTGCGATGTTAGCATAAGTAGGAAAGGTTCAAACTTAAGTTTGAGCCTCTTTCCCTAAGTAGCCACAAGGATGTCATTAAGATAGCCTACAATAGCATATGCAGGCAAGGTTCGAACTTAAATTTGAGCCGCTTTCCCTAAGTATTCACAAGGATGTCATTAGGTTAGACTTGCTATACTAGCATATGTAGGCGAGGTTCGAACTTAAGTTCGAGCCTCTTTCCCTAAGTAGCCACAAGGATATCCCTCGGCTATCCTTACACATTGGTGCTACAATATCATATGCAATTGATGCTTAAACTTAAGTTTGAACCTAAAGGTGTTGTTTTGTTCCCTTGGTATCCATAAGGATGTCATGAAGCTAGACTTTCATGCTAGTGCTATACTAGCATATGTAGGCAAGGCTCAAACTTAAGTTCGAGCCTCTTGCCCTTAGTAGACACAAGGATTTCATGAGGAAAGCTTTGCATCCTAGTGCTACACTAGCATATGAAAATGAGGCTTGAACTTAAGGTGCTATTCTATACCCATGGTAGCCACAAGGATGGCATTAGGCTTGCATTCTAGTGCTACAGTAGCCTATGCAAGTGAGGATCAAACTTAAGTTCGAGCCTCTTGGAATTAGTATCTCTAAAGGATGAGTCCAGACATACTCCCTAGTGCTACAATAGCTTATACAATTGAAGCTCGAACTTAAGCTCGAGCCTCAAAGTGTTTTTCTTTTCCTTTGGTATCCACATGGATGTCATGAAGCTATACATGCATCGTAGTGCTATACTGACATTTGTAGGCAAGGTCTACACTTAAGTGCAAGCTTTTTCCCATTGTTTGCCACAAGGATGCTATTCTATGACCTTAGTAGCTATAAGGATTTCACAAGGCTAACCTTTCCCCCTAGCGCTACAGTATGAAATACTCAAACTTTAGCTTGAGTCTAAAGATATTTTTCCATGTCCTTGATAGCCACAAAGATGTCATGAGGCTGTGCCCTTGCATAGTAGGGCTACACAACAAGCAAGGCTCTTTTCATTGGTAGCTACAAGGATGTTAGGAGGCAAGCCTTGCATCCTAGTTCTAAAGAATATGCACTTGAGGCTCGAACTTAAGATCAAGCCTAAAGGTGTTCTTCTATGCCCCGTGTAGCAACAAGCCCTACATGATGGTGCTACTCTACTATATGCAAGTGAGGATCGAACTTGAATCTGAGCCTACTGGCATTGGTAGCCACACAGATGTCATGAGGCTAGCCGTACACCCTAGTGCTAAAGTAACATGTAATGGAATTTGCCATAATATGTGAGAGTAGCGGAATTTAATGAGAGTACTTTCAAGAAATGATTTTGTGAGCATAGCGGGTTGACATAATTGAAGTAAGCAACATAATCATAGCAATTAGTTAACTTGGCATAGACAATACTTTTGCAAGAGAGAGAGTTTAGAGAACATGACAACAGTTGAGGACCGGATTTATGTGGAGCCGGTCCCCCCTCCAATAGGCATTTGTATTATGATTTCTCCCATTAAGAGAGACTTGTTACAATACATTCTTTGTGTTCCTTGTGACCTAGGTGATGCAATGAAGATGGAAAGCTTCATGCATCACAATCATAGCATAACATGAACTTGAAGAAAGCTTTAACTATCCCAAGCCTCAGTCCCAAGACCTCAAACACCTTCGAAGGTGGAGAGAGCTAGCAGGGAATGAGGGTAGGGAAGAGGAAGAAGAAACATTTCGTAGGAGAAAGAATTAGTTCCTCACTTATCATACTCTTGTTGCTAGCATACATAATAGCATAGTAATGAAGAAGAAGGAGATGGCAAGCTTAAGCATTGAAGCATGGCTCTTGGTTGGATTTGCACTCCATAGCCAAGAGTGTTGGTGTAGGCTCTCAACCTCTACTTGCTTGGAGAAGGAGAGGGAGCTCTTGCCTTTGCATAGTACACAATGAGAGTGTTTGTGAGTGTGTGTGGGTGAGTATACCCCCTAAGCACCCCCCCTAGCTTGCTTGGGTCGACCCCCCCTTGTAGCTCATGCTTGAAGCTCATTGGACCCCTCCAGGCCTAGCCAATCACAAGCAGGAGCCATTACAAGCAACATGGGTAGCCTTGGGACAAGTGTCCCCCTTTCCCCTTTGAGAGAGAGGATTTGATAAATGCAAAAACAATTAGATAATTCAAGTAATTTATCATTGGACCCCTTTGAAGCCTAGCCAATAGGCTTCAAGCAACACATGAAGGTAACATGGGTAGGGACCTGACATGTGTCCTTGCTGCCTCTTCAAGATGGGGCTTCCCTTGTGAGTGTGAGTGTGTGTTCTCTCTCTAATCCCTAGGAAAAGGGCTCCCCCCCCCTCTTGTAGGGATGCTTTTGACTTTAGGAGCTCAAGCACCTTAGTCATCAAGCATGACAAAGCACTTGGACTAGGGGGTGTTCCCACAAGCATCTCAGGCAAGCATCTCAAGGCACCTCAAGCACCTTAATCATGTAGCAAGTCAAGCACCTCAAGCACAAGCACCTCAAGCAGGACAAACACCTCAAGCACGACAAGCACCTCAAGCAGGTCAAGCACCTCGAGCTTGGGCCGGGTTCCCACCTCAAGCTCAGCCCTAGCTTACCTAAGGTCAAAGGACTTTTACACACATTATTGGAGGTCTTCAATGAAGCTAACCCTAAGGTCTTATGCTCCATTGGTTAGCCTTGCTCTTTGATAGACCATCTCCCTTTTGGGCCCCTTTACCATTGGCCTCGTGTTGAGATAGATCTATAAGCACATATCTATATTTAACACTTGTTCCCGTTTATTCTCCCACATTAAGTGATCAATTTAATATGAGAAAATCATTTGGGTTGGTTAGATATTAGATTTTATGACAAACATATACAGTTGAGGCTCAAACTTAAGTTCAAGGCAAACTTGCTATATTAGCATATGTAGGCAAGGTTCGAACTTAAGCTCGAGCCTCTTTCCCTAAGTAGCCACAAGGATGCCATTAAGCCAGACTTGCTACAATAGCATATGTAGGCAAGTTTCAAACTTAAATTTGAGCCGCTTTCCCTAGAGCTATTATGCTCTAGCCCTAGTTAAGTCTCAAGCACTTGCATGAGGCAACGCTATCATGCTAAAATATCCACAATAAACGCATGAGGTCACACTAGAGTGGAATATGCTAGTGCTTTCATGAGAGCATTAGAAGGTGAGGTTTAAGCTACATCAGCTCATTGTTCTAGTTTCTCAACAAGGAAACAAGGCACCAAAAACGAGCTAAATATCAAAAGCAAAGAATCTACGTCAAGTGGAAATGTCACACTCAGTACCCAACCAAGTAAGTGTTGTTATCTATCTTTTTCTTTAAGTAGATTAATTACTTAATTACAGTTTAAAAAAAAGTTAATTAAAGTACTTATTGATTAAGTACTCTAATTAAAGAATAGACACTTACTTTCAATTTATAGAGCGTGATTTTAGACGTAGTTGTAGTTTGATTAACTTAATGATAGAGTTTAAAAGGTGTATTAAGGAGACGGTAGCAAACAATAATGAGTATAAGTAGTCATTAGGAGTAGATTAAATAGAGATTAGAAACTAACAGAATGATATTGAAGACTGAACTTTTGAGATGCAGGTTTAGGAGAGATTAAGAGGAAGGGAGGGAGTGATTAAGAGGAGGCAAGGGAGATTACATAGAGAGATTAGAAGAGATTAGGGAGTGATTAAGAGGAGGCAAGGGAGATTACATAGAGAGATTAGGAAGTGATTAAGAGGAGGCAAAGGAGATTACATAGAGAGATTAGAAGAGATTAGGGAGTGATTAAGAGGAGGCAAGGGAGATTACACAGAGAGATTAGGGAGTGATTAAGAGGAGCTGATGGTAATTACACAGAAAGATTATTAGAAGAAGATATCACACACACACACACACACACACACACACACGAGAGAGAGAGAGAGAGAGAGAGAGAGACAAAGAAGTGCACATGGATAAGCCTTTCGAATTTGAAATTCAAATTTCAAATCTAAACTACAATCAGATCTTCACCTACAATCAAAAAGAGAAAGATATGCACATGTACACACACACACACACACACACACTCACAGAGTTAATGTAGAGCGTTTTGGGACTGCAAATAGATTCATAGAGGAGAGGGAGATGGGTAAGTAAAGAGCCATACATGTCACATCGTCGTCAGTTTTTTCACTGTCTGCACAAAAACCGAAACCCTGTTTTAATGTAGAAGAGAGAGAGAGAGAGAGAGATAGAGAATTAATCTAGAGTTGTGAAAAAGAGCCTTGTGGGGCCGTGAGCAGATTCGCAAAGGGCAAGGAGATGCGGGAGTAAAGAATCTCACCTGTCGCGCCGTCGTCGAATTCGTCACAGTCTGTAGAAAAAACCAAACCTATTATAATATAGAAGGTTTTAAAAGCATTAAAAAGCCTTTAATAGATTTTCCCATCAACCCTACCAAGGTTAGATTAGCAAACTCACATGCGTGGACCAAAACTAATGGTTTTCATGATGGTTAAAAGAAGTGAAAAAAAAACCTTTCACGAAAATCAGCATAACTTTCACATATGGAGTCCGATTGCAAAACTTTTTTTATGAGCCTGTAGCTTGAGAGCGGCTCTACGCTTTTCTGAACAAACCCTGTTCAAAAAACTGTTTTTAACAAGGTTTTATGAACAGTTTTCAAAAAAACAATGATTAAGGGGTCAAAAAATTCGACGAAGTTAGGGGTGTCTAGAACTAGTTTTTTGAGAGCTTTGGGAAAATAATACTCACAAGTTGGACATAGTTTTGACTTCCCTTGGCTAAAACCTCTTAGGATCAATGAGTGAGGGACCCACCTCCACCAACCCTCTTCCTTAACCGATTTCATTGCACCTTTTTGCATGTAAAATTGTCCTGCTACAACACATAAAACACCAGGACTATAATCACCAAAGAATCGATTTACACATAAACAACTGAGAAAAAAACCTCATTGTATTTTAAATGTCCATCAACGCTCAATTTTCATAGCATAATCTCCAAGCCCACCTATACTCAAACTAATGTCCTATCCTAAAAGAAAACTATATGACTAACTAGGCTCGAACTTAAGTTTGAGCCACTCATGCAACTACTTTGAAGCCTCACCTTCTTGTAAGCTCCGACTCTTTTGATAGGTCATTCAAGGAAACTTAGGTTTGATGTAAAGCTCATCATTACCTTGGCTCCACCTTACAACTCTTTAAATGTATAATATAGCTCGAACTTCAATTTGACTCTCCTTCCAAATTCAAGGCTACTTCAACGTAGCTTGGGTTTTTTCTCACACCTGTTGTTGCTCATAGATTTCTAACACTTGAATGTGCATCTATGCTCAAACTTGAGTTTGAGCTTTCTATCGAATTCCATGGGTGCCTCCATGTAACTTGGGCTACATCTTGCAACCCGTGTGACAAGTATAGATTTCTAACACTTGTATGTACATTTAGGCTCAAACTTGAGATCGAGTCACCTACAAAATTCCATGCTTGCCTCTGTGAAACTTTGGCTTTGTGAAACTCTTTTTATCTAGGTATTTATAGCACTTAGATGTACATCTAGGATCAAACTTGAGCTTGAGCCTCCTACCGTAGTGCGTGGGTTGACTTATAGCTTGAGATCCATCTTGCAACTATTTTAAGCTAAAGATTTCTAGCACTTAAACCTACATTTAGGCTCCATCTATGCTCCGACATTGTAACTTAGGCACCATATTGGACCTATTTTCAACTTTAGATTTCTAGCACTTAGATGTACATTTAGGCTCAAACTTGACCTCGAGCCTCCTACCATCCCCAATGGGTTGATTCAGTATAACTCGAGATCCATCTTGTAACTCTTGTGAGCTATATATTTCTAGCACTTGGATGTGCATAAAGGCTCCATCCTCCTATCAAATTCCATGGGTGCCTCTGTAATGTAACATAGTCCCTGTCTTGCAACTCTTGTCAGCTTTATATTTCTAGCACTTGGATGTACATACAGGCTCAAACTTGAGCTCGAGCCTCCTACCATCCTCCATGGATTGACTCGGTGTAGATTTTCTTAATTGAATGGGATGCAAGATTTTGCCAAAATTGTGAGTTATATGTTCAGGCATACAATTTTACTGATATCTCTTGATTTTCTCAAAAATTGAAGGGTCCAAAACAAGGTGATTCAGTGTTTCTTGTTGATGGTTCCACAAGGAAAGCTCGTGGGGTTATTCATTCCACTGATGCATCTCAACGTTGTGGTTTTGAATTGATTGGCACAACATGTGTGGCGATACATGTACTAGAAAGTTTTGATGACACCTTCGTGATTCCATTCATCACTATGGATGCAAGAACCATGTCTCAAGCAGTTGGAAGCATCATCAAATGGCCATTGCATAATATTGTTATGGATAGAGGAAAATCTCACACAATAGATGAGGATTTTCTTGTTGGTCAAGAAGATGGCTTGATAGATAGAGCGAGTTGGAAAGAGAAAAGAGTCATCCTTTGGGCTGACAATAGATCTACAAAACTTGGTAATGGAGTGGTATTGTTGGTCCACCCATATGAGGCTATAAACTGTACTGAACTAGGTGAGAGTAGCTTGGGTGTCATTGTGGAAGGGTCGATGCATCCACATCAAAGTGATATTTCAAGTTTGAATTTGGTAAGCTGGCCTATTAGGCAGTTCATATTTGAGAATGGTGAGCCCTTGATCAAAGACACTTGATCCTCTTCTACCATTGAGGGTATTCAAGATTTCCTCATGGAAGAAACGGAAGATTCCCTTGACAGCTTATATGCTTCCAATGATGACTATGAGGATGATGGCATAGATAACAACACTGAAACTAGTTTTGAAGAAGGTACCACCAGTACAGAACTAGGTCTTCTTCTTCATACTCAAAATGATAGAGAGCAGGATGCCATTGCCGGTGACTATGATATAAGAGATGGGACAGGTAAGAAAAGGAGTTATGTACATAGAGTTAGGCCTAGAAAAAAAAAAGGTAATGCTCATGCTTTCAACAAACAATGTGATGCTGCAAGCATTCACAAAGTTGCAACAATTGATTGTTCTGAGATGCGATGCTGCCAGATTGGAAACAAATCCAAAATCATGCAAGCGAGGGCAGAGTTTTGGGGACAAAGCTACACTAGTCGATGCACATTTGTATTGGACTGTATGAGCATGGCTCATAGAAAAGATCAAGAAGAGGAATGCTTTGAGTTTACTTTTGATGGAAAGAAGGTATGTAGTAAAGCATGGTATGTAATGCATGGAATAGGAAAGTCAACATTTTACAGGCTGCGTAAAAAATTCTTGGATGGAGCATGCAATGGCAATCATGGAAACACTGGAATAATAAGGAAGAGCTTGACACTGTTAAGTATGGAGCCTGATTTACCCTTGTAATTTTCTGTGGTAAAAGCGCACATTTGTAAGGCCCCCATTATGAGGAGAAGCCATCGTGCATGAAGGAAAATCACTCACCGGAAACCAAAATTTTCACGGACAAGAATCAGGGGCAACTTTAAAGGCCTCGGGGGCGGAGGCCCCCGAGACTTTTTTTTGCTTGCCGGAATATTCTTTTTCGCCGGAATATTATGGCCGGATGGCGGCCGGAAAGTGGTCGGAAAACAACCGGTCGGATGGCCGATGGCCGGTGGCCGAATTCAATGGCCGATGGCCGATGGTCGGAAGTCAATGGCTGGTGGCCGGTGGCCGAATTCAATGGCCGATGGCCGATGGTCGGAAGTCAATGGCTGGTGGCCGGTGGCCGAATTCAATGGCCAGTGGCCGAATTCAAAAGCGGACTTGTCTTCTCAAGGGCGGCCACACATGGGCGGATTGGAGGGTCCGATTTGGACTTATTCGCACAAGGGCGGCTACACATGGGTGTCTCTCATAAGAGAGGGCAGCCCTTTTGGCCTATAAAAGGAGGCCATTTCTACACACATTTCATAGTGTGAAGTTGATGCAACAAGGTGAGTGTGAGGTGGTGAGAGTGAAGCAAGGCGGGAGCTCCATTAAGGGTATAATCCCTTTGTAAACTACTTCTTGTTTTGAAGTACTAAAGCCATTGAGTGGCTGCTTTCCCGTGGACGTAGCCCACATTGGGTGAACCACGTATATCGTGTGTACTCTCTCTCTCTCTCTCTCTCTCTCTCTCTCTCTCTCTCTCTCTCTCTACTCTATAATCTCGTGTATATAAATCTGTCTCTCTCCATTAAGTAATCTACTCAATTATCTATTTAGCTACGTCTTATTTCCTAACAACTGGTATCAGAGCAAAGTTTGCTCGTAGCTAAATTATCTCAAGGAAAGGATTCCTTGAATTGAGTGGGAGTTATGGCGGAGGAAGGGAAGCTCAAGATTGAGAAGTTCAACGGCAAAAACTACCAACATTGGAAGATGCAGATTGAAGACTATCTCTACCAGAAGGACCTCTATTTGCCACTAGGCGGTCTTGCGAAGAAGCCCGCGACAATGGCAGATGAAGCATGGATTGTCCTTGATCGAAAGGCACTGGGAACAATCCGGTTAAGCTTGGCGTCAACGCTGGCCTTCAATGTTTCGGAGATGAAGACCACGGAGGACTTGATGAAGTCACTTGACGACTTCTACGAGAAACCATCGGCATCCAATAAGGTATTTCTTATGAAGCGCTTGTTCAATCTAAAGATGGCAGAGAATGGTTCAGTTGCAGAACACCTAAATGACTTTAACACAAACATAAGTCAACTTCGATCAGTGAAAATCAATTTCGATGACGAAGTGTGAGCTCTCCTTATACTATCATCTCTACCGGATAGTTGGGACAGCCTTGTGATGGCTGTAAGTAATTCTATCTCTGGCACAAATACTCTTAAGTTTGATGATGTTGTGGGTGTTCTCCTAAGCGAGGAAATGCGAAGGAGAAGCAAAGGAGAATCATCAAGTGCTGCACTATCAGTGGAAACAAGAGGAAGGCCTAAGGAGAGGTTCAAAAACCAAAAGGGTCGTGATCGCTCAAGGCGGAGCAAGTCACGCACAAAGTCAATTCTTGAATGTTGAAATTGCGGCAAGAAGGGCCACGTCAAGAAGGATTGTTGGTCCAAGAAGAAGAAGGAGACAGAGTCTCAAGAAAACAAGCCAACATCGGAGGCCAATGTGGCAGGTAAAGTAGAGCAAGATGCTTTAATTCTCTCATTAGACAATGTGTCTAATTCGTGGATAGTAGATTCCGGGGCTTCATTCCATGCGACACCACACAAGCAACATTTCCAAGACTACACCAAAGGTAATTTTGGGTATGTATACTTGGGAGATGATGAAGCTTGTGAGATTGTCGGCAAAGGTACAGTTTCTGTCAAAACTGCTAACGGAAATGAATGGAAGCTTAAAGATGTTAGGCATGTTCCTTCTCTTCGCAAAAATTTGATCTCTACAGGACAATTGGACGATGAAGGTCACAACATTGCATTCGGAAACAAACGGTGGAAGATCTCAAAGGGATCTTTGGTGGTTGCCAAGGGTGAAAAAGTCGGTACACTTTACTTGTGTACTGTTAGCACGCAACCTTCCGCTTGTGCAGCAACTACAGAAGTTGACAGTGCGGTGTGGCACTACCGACTTGGGCATATGAGTGCCAAAGGAATGCAAATCCTTCAAACAAAGAAGCTTCTACCAGGTTTGAAAGAAGTGGACTTAGAGTTCTGTGAAGATTGTGTTTATGGTAAACAAAAGAGGGTAAAATTTCAAAAATCAGGAAATGAAAGAAAAAATAAAAAACTTGAGTTGGTTCATTCTGATGTTTGGGGTCCTGCAAGTACACCATCACTTGGTGGCTCATTGTACTATGTAACATTCATAGACGATGCGACTAGAAAAACATGGGTTTATGTCATGAAGAATAAATCAGATGTATTTTCCATATTTCAAAGGTGGAAAGCCTTTGTGGAGAATGAAACAGGTACCAAGGTTAAATGCCTCAGATCCGACAATGGAGGCGAATATTGCAGCCAAGCTTTTGAAAGCTTTTGTGCTAGAAATGGCATTCGGAGGCAAAGGACAACCCCAAGGACACCTCAACAAAATGGGATTTCGAAAAGGATGAACAGGACAATCATGGAGCGAGCACGAAGCATGCGACTACATGCAGGCCTACCGCTTGAGCTTTGGGCGGAAGCTGTAAGTACATCCATGTACTTAATCAATCGGTCACCCTCAACGGCATTGGATGGGGGAGTTCCAGAAGAGGAATGGACAGGTAAACCGGTGAATTATGCATTTCTCAAAGTGTTTGGGTGTGAGGCTTTCATGCACATAGATAGAAGCCTAAGATCAAAGTTAGATGCAAAGTCCAAAAAGTGTTTCTTCATTGGCTATGGAGAAGGAGACTTTGGGTATCGCCTATGGAATCCTGAAGATGGTAAAATCTTAAGGAGTAGGGATGTAATTTTTAACGAACAAAATATGTACAAAGATTACTTGGAAAGAAAACAAACAAAAGAAACAGGTGATGAGTACATGGAGCTTGAGGACGCTGAAGACTCAAGGACTGCAAACGGTGACAATGTGCAACAACGTCAACCAAATGAGGAGCCTCAACCTATTCCCCGAAGATCTACAAGAGCAAGTAGACCTCCAGAAAGGTTTGTTCCTTCCTTCAACCATCTCTTGATCTCAGATTCTGGAGAGCCTGAATCATATGAAGAAGCTATGCAACATAAATCCAAAGAAGAATGGACGACGACCATGCAAGTGGAGATGGACTCACTACATCGCAACCAAACATGGGAGTTGGTTGAGTTGCCTAAAGGTAAGCGGGCACTTCAAAACAAATGGGTGTACAAGCTAAAGGAAGAAGAATGTGGGAAGAAAAGGTACAAGTCTAGGCTTGTGGTAAAAGGTTTTTCTCAAAAGAAAGGTATTGACTTCAATGAAATATTTTCTCCTGTTGTAAAAATGAACTCAATTAGGCTTGTCTTAAGCCTTGTGGCTACTCATGATCTAAATCTCGAGCAAATGGATGTAAATACGGCATTCCCTCACGGTGACTTAGAGGAGGAAATCTACATGCTTCAACCAAAGGGGTATGAAGTAAAAGGTAAGGAGAAAATGGTTTGCAGATTAAAGAAGAGCTTGTATGGTTTAAAGCAAGCATCAAGACAATGGTACTTGAAGTTTGATCGATGGATGTTGGATCATGGATTCACAAGATGCAACTCGGATCACTGCGTCTACACGAAGAATTTGGGAGATGGGAAATTCATCATCCTAATGTTGTATGTTGATGACATGTTGATTGCAAGTGCTAACATGCAGGACATCAAAGACCTAAAAGAGGAGCTGTCCAAATCTTTTTCAATGAAAGATTTAGGTGTTGCAAAGAGGATACTTGGTATGAAAATATCAAGGGACAGGACGAAGAAGACAATAAAGCTATCTCAAGAAGATTACATCTAGAAGGTACTAGAAAGGTTTGCAATGCAAAATGCAAAACCAGTTTCTACACCTTTGGCTGGTCATTTTAAACTAACGAAGGATATGTGTCCAAAGACACAAGAGGAGATAGCCTATATGTCTAAAGTTCCATATGCTGCAGCGGTAGGTTCTCTAATGTATGCTATGGTCTGGACAAGGCCAGACATTGCACATGCAGTGGGAGTTGTGAGTAGGTTCATGGACAACCCAGGTAAAGAGCATTGGCAAGTTGTGAAGTGGATACTTAGGTATCTAAAAGAGACAACAACAAATGCTTTGTATTTTGGAGGAACTGATATTTTTCTAGAAGGGTATGCTGATGCAGATATGGCAGGTGACAAAGATACTCGAAGGAGCACTACTGGCTATGTGTTCACGGTTGGAGGCACAGCAGTAAGCTGGGCTTCAAAGCTGCAGAAAGTGGTTTCACTTTCTACCATGGAAGCAGAGTATGTAGCAATGACGGAGGCAAGCAAAGAAATTCTGTGGCTTCACAGATTCTTAGAAGAGCTTGGATTCAAACAAGACAATTGTGTCTTGTACAGTGATAGCCAAAGCGCTATCCATCTTGCGAAGAACTCAGCCTTTCATTCAAGGACAAAGCACATTGAGGTGAGATATCACTTCATACGCACTCTTTTGGAAGAGGGACAACTAAAGCTAGGAAAGGTGCATACAAGTGAAAATCCTGCAGACATGTTTACAAAGGTGGTCAACAAGGAGAAGTTGAGCTTTTGCTCATCTTCAATCGGCATTCAAGGATAAGAAGCCAGAATGGAAAGCAGTCACAGGTTTGGTTTGGAGATCAGTCTCCAAGTGGGAGATTGTTAAGTATGGAGCCTGATTTACCCTTGTAATTTTCTGTGGTAAAAGCGCACATTTGTAAGGCCCCCATTATGAGGAGAAGCCATCGTGCATGAAGGAAAATCACTCACCGGAAACCAAAATTTTCACGGACAAGAATCAGGGGCAACTTTAAAGGCCTCGGGGGCGGAGGCCCCCGAGACTTTTTTTTGCTTGCCGGAATATTCTTTTTCGCCGGAATATTATGGCCGGACGTCGGCCGGAAAGTGGTCGGAAAACAACCGGTCGGATGGCCGGTGGCCGGTGGCCGAATTCAATGGCCGATGGCCGATGGTCGGAAGTCAATGGCTGGTGGCCGGTGGCCGAATTCAATGGCCGGTGGCCGAATTCAAAAGCGGACTTGTCTTCTCAAGGGCGGCCACACATGGGCGGATTGGAGGGTCCGATTTGGTCTCTCTCTCTCTCTCTCTCTCTCTCTCTCTCTCTCTCTCTCTCTCTCTCTCTCTCTCTCTCTCTACTCTATAATCTCGTGTATATAAATCTATTTCTCTCCATTAAGTAATCTACTCAATTATCTATTTAGCTACGTCTTATTTCCTAACAGACACATGTTGAGATGGCAAAAGCACTCATACAAGGCTTCATAGATAATAATGCAGATCAAATGCCACATAAGTCAAGGACAACCATGCATGGCACTTGGGAAACTCAACGTGTTCTACCAACGATGTACAAACAAGTGGACATTTTGCGGGAAGTAAACGACACACTTGTCACAATGGAATACAAAACGTTGTCACAGCCAACATTCTCAAGGTTGTGGAACACATTCTTCAAAACAGTCACGTTATCAAAATCAAGCACATTCTCTAAATGTGACATTTGCACATCCATAAAGGTCAAGCTCGAGTCTACCAAAAATCAGGTGGAGCATGCTAGATACATGGCACAGAGGAGATCACACATGTTGCAACAAATGAGCTGTAGAAATCTGTACTATGCTTGGAGGAGCTCTTCAGAAATGTATCCAACCAAGTTCTTGTGCATTATACATGACAAGATGGACCAGAGTAAGACTGTTATACCACAAATTAAACCAGTTCCAAAATCTCTCAATGGAGTTGAGAGGCTTCCAGTATCCTTGACAGGAATGCTCACTCATGGACATGGACAAACAACTTATGGTCACTTTGCATTGGGATTATGGCCGAGTGATCCCAACTTCACAATTGCATCTCTCTCAAAATGTCTAAGAAACTTAGAAAGAAGAGATAAACATATGTTTGGTGACTTGAGCTTAGAAAACTCAAGTGTAGAACCATGAACAAATCTTTTTGATTGTGTTTTGTCTACAGCTTCTCTCTATCACCATATGAAAGTGCTTAAGGAGAAAAACTAGTACTGCAAGGAACAGAGTGCTCAGAATGAAGAGGTAGAGACTGATCTAATCACAAATGTGAATGTGGACACTGAGAATTTTGCTTCTAGACAAGGAAATGATTGTCCAAGGATGCAATCAATCTTTGGTACTAATGCACATGTACACGAGGATGGCAATGTATTTGGGTTCAAGAGGTTGCCAAGAACATTGCTGTTGCAACTTGACAATTGTGGTTCAGAAAATAAGAATCGATATGTGTTTGCATACCTATCATTGTTGGTTGCACAAGGAGTCTTTGACAATGTACAACTTGGATTTCTTATGGTTGGTCACACTCATGAAGACATTGATGCATTGTTCAGTCGCTTTTTTGAGAAGCTTAGAAAACAAGCCATTTTTACATTTCCACATTTGATGAAGATCTTCAGTGAGTGTGTTAGCATGCATCCAGCACCTTTTCTCCTACAAAAGGTGGCAGACTTTAAAGGATTTGTAAAGGGGTTCTTACATGATGGAGCAGATAGCTTAGTGGGTCATTCAAAGCCATTGCAATTTAGGTTCTATATGAGTGATGGAATACCTTTGATGCAGTACAAAGTGCACCCTAAAAATGTGGATTGGTTACCCGAAAATGGTATAGAGTTATGGAAGAGAAATGACCATGGAGGAGCCAAGCTTCCTGAAGGTGTTCCAAAAGTATTACCACCCTTTGAGTATGTTAAAGACAGTGAGAAAGTTATGGAAGGAATAAAGAAGTATGTTAGTTGGTGGAAAGATCACTTGCAAGAGAAAGGAGATGAAAGTGAGTATGCTAGGTGGATCAATCCAGTTCTTATGTACTGGGAGAATCTCATGCAAGCTATGCAAAACCCTGGACAAAGTGAAAACACTTTATTTGATTACTTTTGGCCAAGAAGTATGCGTGAACAAGATCATCCTCTTGAAGTTCCATTGGAAGATGGTCTAGATGAAGCACTTGACATAATAGAGGGCCACTATTGTGGTCCAATGCGCAACAAACCTGCTGAGGAGTTCAACCCAACTCTTGATGTGGCAAAGGGAGACTTTGTACTTGTGCAACCTTGTGATGAAAATTACCCAATTTGGTTAGGAGAGGCAACAACAAATATTGATCAGAACAATGACTCGGCAACCTATCTTCAAGTGAAGATACAATACTGGGCACCAATTTCAAAGAAGAAGAATGCAAGTGATGTGGAGGTTTACAAGGATTGTTGGAACAAGTATTGGAGAGAGAACATCAATGATCCTCAACGTTGGGAAGACACTAGCTGCATCATTTGGGCATGGAAGCCCAAGGGTGGACGAATTCCTGAGAAAATCAAGATTCCAAAGGCAATAATCCTCAAGGCCAAAGAGAGTCAGTTGAAACTTGATGAACATGAGGCACCATCAAATGTCAATGCAAATGAAGAGGAATGATCGCTTAGCATTCACCTTTCAACTTTGTAATCTTCTAGCAATGGGTCATTATCAACATTGATAATGGCATCCCACCTTTGTAATCTTCAAGAAATCTTATTCAATATGAATGGTGTTTTTTTTTCACATTAGTCACCCAAGTTTTTCTTGCAACTTACATTTTAATTGTTTTATCAAATGAAGCATGTGTGGGAAGAAAACTTTGGGTGCATGAGCATGTGTGTGTGTGTGTGTGCACACGTGCGCGTGAGTGTGTGTGTGTGTGTATTTGTAAACTAACATGTGCAAAAACACTCTAGTGTATAGTATGGTTGTTGAAAACGGACCATATTGGATCTTGCAGACTCATAAGCATCCACTAAACATTGTATCTCAGTTTTCATATGTGCAACAACCTAGTACAATACAACCTTACCTCAAGTCCATGAGACACAAAGAATCGTCCCAAATGTGTGAATTTTTCCCTATTTTCCTAAATAGGTGTTGAGGGCTCTGCAAGGTGGGAAGACTTCCAACAAAAATTCAAGCAGTAGCATCCACTTGATCTGCAACAATCTCGAAGGAAGGTTTGACAACAATAGAGTTTTGCACAATAACTCGATTTTAAATGCTCGCAATCAACACGGTCTTTTTCGACAAACGTTGAAGAACCGATGAAGTAATTAGCAAGGCTAATTACGAGCGACTACGGATTTCAACGGATACAATCCTCCCAATGATGGCCCACGGTCAAATACTCTCACAGAGGGTACCCATGCAGCTATGAGAGGGGATGATAGATATAAATTGCTTGATATTCAAGAGTTTCAAGCACTTCAAGTACGCATGTCTGTGATGGATAAAAGTTTTGCATCTTTGAATGATAATGTTACTGAATTATCCAACTTAGTAGGGATTAGTAGTGCAATACACGTAACAACATACCAAGGGCTCTGTTGATACACATATGCAAGAGCAAGGCTCCAATCAGGGATAGGGTCCCCCTCCAGATTCTCTACACTCTCCCAAAAGGAGGTGGACGATTTGTTAAAAAATATAAAGCCGCCAACTTTTAAGGGAGAGGAAAAAGAGTGCAATAAAGATGTGGTGAATATGTTTCTCAGTAAGTGGGATGGGATTCACGATCTGCAATGTACTCCGGATACAATCTGGGCACTGCAAACAAGTATGACATTAGAAGGCAAGGCCTATAAATGGTGGATGTCTCCCAAGGAGAAGGGTATCATACCACAGACTTGGGCAGCCTTTGAGACTGTATTTAGAAAGGAATTTCTATCCATGAATGAAACGGATAGAAATTGGTTGGCTTGGGATAAGAAGAAGTTTTCTTCTGTTACTCTTTGTGTCATTTTCTTTTGAATGTTGATTTTGTTTCCATTGAAAATTCCTCAACGTCGCATCCTTCTCTCTCTTCTCTCCCTACAATGGCTACTACTCTCTCTTCTCAACAAGAAAACATTGCTAATCAATTAAAAAATTTGTTAATGGAATATTAGGATGTATTCCCCAATGATTTACCACCAGGGTTATGGCCGATACAATATGTGAAACATGGCATAGATGTGGTTGTAGGCAATAAACAGGTTAGTAAACCACCCTACAGAATGAGCCAACCTGAGTCTGCTAAGGTGGAACATCAGCTTTTTGACTACCTCAGTAGAGGTTTCATTCAACCTAGTTCTTCAGCATGGGCTTCTCCCATCCTATAGGTGAAGAAAAAGGATGGTAGCATGTACATGTGCGTAGACTACCGTGGTTTGAATGCGGTAATTGTTAAGAACAAGTACCCATTACCACGAGTGGATGAGTTGTTTAACAAGCTCACCCATGCTTTTCTTTTTACTAAGATCAACTTGCAATCGGGATATCACCAAGTACGCATTCAATTGGATGATAAACCCAAAAATGTGTTCCAAACAAGGTTTGGACATTATGAGTTTCCGGTTATGCCCTTTGGGCTAACCAATGCACCCACAACTTTCATTACACTCATGGATAGTGTCCTAAGATTGTATTTGGGCAAGTTTGTTATTGTCTTTCTCAATTACATTCTCATGTATAGTGCCTCTGAAGAAGAGCACTTGCAACATCTAAAGCAGATATTTGAATTGCTAAGAGCAAATAAGTTATTTGCCAAAGAGTCGAAGTGTGATTTTCTCAAGGAGGAAATTCACTACCGAGGGCATGTCATCTCAATTGATGGGGTTACACATGGGTTAATCCAAAGTGGGTTCCAAGGCCAAGGGCTATATAAAGGGGGGTAGGGAGGAGGTTTCTCCATAGTAATTTGCAGGGTTATTTCATACAGTACTATCTCTGGTACATGATAAGAAAGGTTGAACAAGATCTTATGAATACAACATTGCATGAAACCAAGATACTTTTTTGTGTGGATGGTATAACCTATAACCTTTGCTTTCAGAACTGTAACAAAAAAAATGCTTTTGATAGTCTTATCATCCAGCTTTTTGTGTTGCATTTGTGGCACAAAAGCATAAGCTAAACAATTAGAAATGTGCATGTGATCAATAGATGGCTGCTTATCATGCCATGCTTCGTAAGGAATCATAGCATGCAAGGCTTTGATAAGACACCTGCTCTTTACATAAGTAGCACAAATGACAGTCTCAAGCCAAAATGAATGTAGTAAAGCTTGACTCTTGACCATGCATCATACCATCTTCATAAGCGACTTATTTTTTCTTTTAAAAACACCATTTTGTTGAGGTGTATATGACACTACACATTGGTGTTTTATCTCATGACTAGCCAGAAATGCATTCAATTCATGAGACATTTACTCCCTTCACTAATCTGAACAGAGGGTGCCCATAGTATATTTAGAGACATTTTAGCCATAACCAGAAATTGCTTGAAACACATGAACACTTTGGACTTAGATTCAAGCGAATACATCCATGCATGCTTAGAGTAATCATCAATGAAAGTCAAGAAGCACATGCCATCCTTTGGAATCTTTGAACATTGCATCTTACCCAAAATATAGGCTTCACAAACATTCTTAGAAGGCGCTTCAAGAGGTGGCAAAGAAGCATTCATATTATTTCTACAAACACTGAAAACTGGCAAAATTCAAATGCCCAAAACATGCATGCCAAAGTTTGCAATTTGAAACAACCTTTGAATCCAAAACTGCATTTGCAAATATTGCTCACTTGTCATACAAAGTGAGCTTATACAGCCTACCGCACAAAATTCCAAACAAAAAAAATTCATCACCAAAATTGAGAGCATGAATTGTACGTCGATCATCCACAAATTTGACAGCAAGATCAAGTCTTTTAAGTGCAGATACAAAAAAAGTTTCTTTCTGATCCCTAGGACATAAAGCACATCAACAAGTGTGAAAGAACTACCATTCCCAATAGTTAGCACAATATTTCCACATTGCATGACAAGATAAGAGGCATCATCAGTACAACTGATCGTATTCTTGCGGGACAACCTCGAAAGAGGCTAACAAATCACGATGCAAAGTAATGTGCCTTGTAGCACCACTATCAAAGTATCAAACATGTGACTCTGCAGCAAGTGCCACACATGCATCATGGACTGAAGTGTCATAAGTATACTCTACACTAAATGCCCACTCCACATTTACATTAGCATCACAATCTCCACTTCCAAAATATTCTACAATAGGTGCATTGGTAGTAGGTCAAGCCTCTTTCTTTTTGGCTTCTTTTGCCTTCAACTTAGAACATTGCTTTATCAAGTGATTACTAGCCTTGCAACAATGGAAACACATCTTCTTCTTGCCTTTTTTGCCAAAATTCCCAAACGACTTACTGCCACAGGAGAAGCACTAGACACAGGTGATCTGATACTCCCAAAAGAACCATGAGAAGTGGTTGTATTGCTATCACCACCTCCTCTTTAAGCAACAATATAAGCATGTTCAACTGCACGCTGTTTAGCCCTGTTATTTCTTGAAAGTAACTCCTATAACAACAATGTTCATAATGCATCAAACTTGACAACTTGAGGGTTTCCTTGGGTCTTAAGTCTCTAAGTACTAGCAAAAGTCTAGTAAAGTGAGTGTTGGATATGTTTGTGGCCTTCGGATAACCGAGAGAAAAGGACTCTAAAAGAAGAGGCTGATTGAACTCATAACTAAAATAGAGGGCAACCAATATTGACTATGCAAAAGTTAGTGATGCATGAAATGTGCAATTGAAAATAACAATACAAGAGATAAAGAGTACTAGTCAAAAAGCACGCACCAAGAAGGGAAGATGCCCAACACAAAAGATAGAGAGCAACAAAACTCTACAACCAAACTTTTGCATGGTAGAGAGAATCCCCCCCCCCTTTTTCCTGACTCTCTGCAAGGCGATCAACAAAGGCATAGTCCTTGGCATATATGAAGGCTTCATTGGCTACGCGAGAGGGACAACATTCATTGGAACTCAAAACTTCTTGAGAGGTCACCCACCCGAGTAGTGTTTTGACATGAGAGGGCTTAACCGTAAGGTGACTAACAATTGAGTAAGACCTCTTTGTTATCTATATGTTTAAAAAAAATGGGGTTAAGCTTGAATTTTATGTTTACCTATGCTGAACCATGTGTAGAATAAGTATATGAAGGAATATTTAGAATTAGTTAAGTATGCATGTAGGTGGGTATATTATAGAAGCATTCACTCATAATTAAAGAATAGAATCCATGTTTTTGTGTGACCTTGTTTACCTTAATCATCCTTCACATTTTGACTACTCCTCCCTAATTTTCCCATTAATCACTTGAAATTGGTATGTGAAGCATGGTTTTCCTTCTACTTTATGGTTTTGTAAGTAGTAATATGTGTAGGTAAATAGATGCATAAACCTCACACGAGTCATATGCTTATGTTTTTTCAAATTGTTTATTTGTATCCTCCTTATTGCAATAATATAAAGGTGGTTTCAATTGATTTTAATATCACATCCTTTTGCCTTTTCTGTGTATTGTGTGAGAGATAACACCGTCAAGGAAGAGAACACGAAGTTCTAGCATCATGTCTCAAGCTCTAGTAAATCCTCAACTTGGGGCACCGATGAATGAAGTTCTTGATGGCCATCCTCAATTGCAAGTTGACATTGCACTCTCATGTGTCTTAGTAAGTCAAATTGTAAGTTTTTTCATTGTTCATATACTTGTCCTTAGGACAAAAAGCCTAAGATGTCCCAAAAATGACCAAGAATGAAATTATTATCACGAGAGGGAAGAATGTGTTTTCTTAATCAAGTTGAAAGAGTTCTTTGGTTAAAGCAAATCTGTATGATCACCATTGAAAGTTATCCCTTGAAAATGAAGCTATTGATAGAGCATCTTCTTACTAGATGGATCTCGTAGAAGTTAGCGAGAGGATTCCACGGTTAGCAGAGAATAAGATGTGATTAGAAATTGTTGTAACTTGCGGTAAGCGAGTACCCCTAGCAGTTAGCAAAAGGGAAAGATTTTTCCGCCTTTGCGGTTCGTGAATAAGAAAAACCTTTGCAAAGGCTCTATTGATAGACAAAGAAAGTCCACAGGTAGTGGCAAACTCATAATAGTAAATATTTCATTTTGCTAAAAGATAGGACTGTCTTCACTAGAATTTGTTTAAGAGATAATTGTTTAAAGGGTTGTATGATTGATCAAACTGTGGTTGAAATCAATAAAGAAACCCTGATTGTATATGTAAAACGATTTATAGAACATACATATGTTGAAATTTTAATTTAGTAAAATAGGATTTAATTCTCATCATAACCTTTGGGATTTTGACCAGGCATTTGGTGTAAGACCCTTATATCCATGAACATGAAGGATAGAAGCCTGCCTCACTTCTATAGCTAATATCCTTGTTTTTTTTATAGGTGTCATGAATGGAACCTAAGAATAAAATCAAGCTGCCCCAGTTTTTGCACTTTGCAGAATTCATGGATGATGAGGCAAATGCAAATCAGTATACCATAAGAACATTTTTTGATGGAGATCCTCACAATGTTTTAGAAGGACTCCAGTGTTCATGTGTTTCAGTGGGAGCAAAGCATGAATAAATAGAACAAAAGGTGCACATTTCTAGAGTTTAATCAAGAACATCTACAGTTGTGTGAGGCATAGAGGCTCTCAAAGAGTAAATAAAATGTAGAAGCGCATTATACCTTATTAAAGGATTGGTGGACAAAAGGTGGAGTCCTAACTAAAACATGAGACATATAAAGTGTTGGTTTAAATGGTGGGAATATCAAATATTACACAAGGGAAGTCTATACAAGGTATGCATGTCTACTCCTAGTTTGTGTTTGTTAAGTTAATTTTTGTAATTTTATTTCAAGTTGGTAATTCATATAGAAAACTCTCATATATCGGCCCATGGGAAAGAGCTCATATACCTAATCAAAAAGTGTGCATGCAAGCCTATTAGCAAGAGAATGAGGAGCCCGTAAGATTTCTATATTTGATGCTTGTGTCACATATGCTATCAATGCTTACGTTGTTGGAATTAGGGTTGCAGAGAAACGCACGCCGCTTGGAGAAGACGAAGTAAGCTCACGGCACACAATAGAGAGTATGTTACTTAGTGTGCAGTAGAAAGATAGATAGCCCTAGAGTGATGGGCGTATATATGATGCACGGGGGGAAAAACCTCCTAAAGAGGGAAAAATGCCTTGGTTGTCCTATTGTGTTCACACACATCACTACCACATGTATATGGTAATAAATCCCCCCTAGAGTGATGCGGTGAACGAGAGCTGGCACATGAGTAAAGGGAAGTGCCATGCCTTGAGGAGATGATCAGTCCACAAGGAACCAACACTATCTACACTGACAGTCAGAGCGCATAGGTGTCCTGTGTTGGCACATAAGCGAAGCTAATCTCTCCTACTGAGATCCTCTCCCTAACATAGTGGTAATGCACCTCAATGTGCTTTGTGAAAGCATGAAAAACTGGGTTCCTTGCAACTGCCAATGCGCTCTGACTGTCAGTGTAGATAGTGTTGGCAGTGTCTTGTCCAACACCCAAATCAGCCATAAGGCGTCTAAGCCATACACACTCAACCCGTAGCTGTGAAGATTGCCCTGTACTTAGCCTCACAACTAGAAGTGGCCACACTAGGTTGCTTCTTGCTCAACCATGATATACATGAACTGCCAAGCATGAAACAAAAACCACTTGTGGACACTCGTGTATCAAAACAGCTAGCCCAACCTGAGTCCAAAAAAGCATGTAAGTCTGGCCGCAATGATCCCCCCTTGGGATAAAACAAGCCAAGATGTAAAGTGCCACTAAGGTAGCGGAAAATCCTCTTGACAGCCTGCCAATGGTTAGACCCTAAGCTATGCATAAATTTGCACCTGTGAGACTGCAAACTGAATATCCGGCCTCATGTTGCATACATAAATGAGGCATCCAACCGTAGTTTGGTAAAGAGTGACATCTACAGGATCACCAACATCATGAAGACTCAATTTCAAACCTGTTTCCATGGGAGTGGCAATACGTTTGCAATCCTCCAGTCCAAACTTACATAGCAATGTCACTATGTAACTTTTCTGAAACAAGGCGATACCACCATCACACTGCTTAAACTGTATACCCAAGTAATGATGCAACATCCCCAAATCTTTCATCTTGAAAGTAGCATCCAAATCAGCCTTAAATTCAGCAATATGTCTCTCATTTGGTCCAGTAATCAGCGAATCATTGACATAAAGAACCACAATGAGAAGTACATCGCCCTCACGCTTTACATACAATGTGCTTTCTATTGGACTGTTATGAAAGCCTTGCTTGACCAAATGAGTGTCAGCTTTCTCATACCAAGTATGAGGAGATTACTTCAACCCATACAAAGCCTTCTTACATCTGCACACTTTGTCCTCTTATCCTTTCTTGACTAAACCACGAGGCTGCATTACATAAACTTACTGAAAAATGTCACCACTCAAGAAAGCAGTAACAATGTCTGATTGATGTACATCCCAGCCAAAATGAGCTGCCAATGCACATAGAAAACGCACAGTAGTCATACGACAAGTGGAGCAAAAGTCTCTTCATAATCTATGCCTTTTTGCTGTGCATAACCCTTTGCAACAAGTCAAGCCTTATGGCGATCGATCTCACCATCCGGCTTGCATTTCAACTTGTAAACCCACTTCGTAACAATGGCCTTTTTGCCAGGAGGCAAATCACATAAAGTCCATGTGTTGTGCATCATATTTTGATTGCATGGAAGCCATCCAATTTTTTGAATTATGTGGTTCATCAAAAGACAGAGGTTCCTCAACATCATGTAAGCTAGACATAGCCAAAGCATAACAATCTGATGCATAAGATGCATGGCGAGAGCTTGAACGAGTACGACTAGACAAAGGTGCATCCAATTTACTATCACGCAAAGTGTGCACCAGCCATTTTGGCATACCTCTAGCCTGCTCATTTTCAGCCCTTTCCTCATCAAGTACATCATGTACATTTGCATCAGTAATCGGCTGATGTGTAACATTTTCAAAAACCCCCATAAGCTGTACATTTGCCTCATTGGAATTTACATTCGTATTTCCACCACTGAAAAGAGGCAACAAAGTGTCATAAATGTCCTATGAGCTTACATTACTCTCTCTAGTACATGACAACAAGGGCTGAGCAGAATCTTCCACAAACACTACATCTCGTGAAACGAGAATACGCTTTGTTTGCGGATGATACAACCTGTAACCTTTGCTTTCATCACTATAACCAACAAAAAACATTTGACAACCTTATCAACCAATCTTTTGCGCTGTGTTTTTGGCACCAAAGCATATGCCAAACAACAAAAAACACGCATGTGCTCAATAGAAGGTTTTCTATCATGCCATGCTTCATATGGAGTAATAGACTGTAAAGCTTTCGTAGGACATATGTTTAGTACATAAGTGGCACACATGATGGCCTCAAGACAAAAAGAAGGCGGAAAAGTTTGACTTTTGACCATACATTGTGCCATTTCCGTAAGTGACCTGTTTTTCCTCTTAGCAACACCATTTTGCCGAGGTGTATAAGGCACTGTACATTGGTGTTTTATCCCATGAATAGCCATAAATGCATTAAATTCAAGAGACATATACTCCCCCTCTCGATCAGAACGGAGGGTGCCCATAGTACATTTCGAGACATTTTCAGCCATAGCCAGAAATTGTTTGAAGCACATAAAAACTTCGGACTTTGCTTTAAGCGGAAATACCCATGCATGCCTGGAGTAATCATCAATGAAATTCACTATAGGTAATTTCCCAAGGACGGAGTTTACATGGGCCCACAAACATCACTATGCACAAGCTGCAACCTGCATGTGGCCCTAACTGAACCATCCTTTGGAAACTTAGAACGCTGCATTTTACCCAAAATACAGCCTTCACAAACGTGTTTGACAGGTGCTTCAAGAAGCGGCAAAGAAGCAACCATATCAAATTCTTGCAAACACAGCAAACTGGCAAAATTTAGATGCCCAAAACGTGCATGCCACAGTTTTGCATCTGAAACAACCCTTGAATCTGCAACTACATTTGCAAAATTTTTTCCACATTTGTCATACAAAGTGAGCTTATACACCCCACGGCACAAAAGGCCAGATGCAACAATTCATCACCAAAACTGAGATCATGAACTGTACATCTATCATCCACAAATTTGACTACAAGTCCAAGTCTAGCAAGTGCAGATACAGAGACAAAAGATTCTTCTTGATCCTAGGTACATAAAGTGCATCAACAAGTGTGAAAGAACTACCATTTGTAGCAGTAAGCACAATCTTTCCAACTCCCTGAATAGGATAAGAGGCATTGTTGGCACAAGTGGCGGAATTCCCATGAGGGACATTCTCAAGAGAGGTGAACAATTCACGATGCGAGGTAATGTGCTTTGTAGCACCCCTGTCGAAATACCACACATGTGAATCTACAGCAACTGACATGCATGCATCATGGACAACAGGATTGTAAGTGCACTCTGCACCAAAAGCCCATTCTGCATCAACATCAACATCATAGTCTCCTTTCACAGAAGACTAAACAATGGCTGCATTTGTAGTGGAACCAGCATTTGCAGTGGAACCACCCTCTTTCTTCTTAGCCTCTTTGGCCTTCAACTTAGGACACTGCTTGATCAAGCTATCATTAGCTTTACAATAATGGCAACGCATCTTCTTTTTGCCCTTATCACTAGAATTTCCAAACGAATTGCTGCCAACAGAAGCATTAGGAACAAAAGTTTTGCCACTCGCAGCAGAACCATAAGAAGTGGTTGCATTGTTGTTACCACCCTTTCTTTGAGAAGCAATAAAAGCATGTTCAATTGCACGTTGCCTAGTCCCGTTTTTATGGAAAGTGACTCTTGCAATAGCAATGTGCATAATGCATCAAACTTGACAACTTTGGGATTTCCTTGGGTCATTAGTCTCCAAGTACTAGCAAAAGTCTGGTATGAATCTGGTAAGGCATCAAGAACAATCTGCACAAGGGAACTGTCTGAAATGACTTCACATGCAGAAATAAGTTTCTCATTGATATCCTTGACACCAACAAGGAAAGTGTCCATGCCATCTTCCTCATGCATAATCTTCGACTCCAGCTCTTTACGCAACAAATCAATTTTAGCCTCATTGCGACTTGCATAAAGACCAGCCAAAATATCCCAAGCCTGTTGTGCAGATTTTGCTGAACGAATGTGAGGAACAATAGTGCGCTTCATAGACAATGCAATCAATGCATGAGCCTACGCATCCTTTACATCCCAACGAGATTGTTCTGCCGTAGGCAAAACAACTATAATAGCAGCAACCCTTGCAGCAAGACCTACCACATTCTCAACATCGCCTGCATCCTCAGAACCAGGACGTACATCACGCCCTTTGACACAAGAACATGTTGCATCATGTAAGCCCACATAGGGTAATTGTCCCCATCCAATCTGTCCTCAACAGCAGCAAACATCTTGAACACATCTGTGTTGTTGTCAGCCATGGTAAATGTTGCACTAATGTGGAAACTGCCCGAAAAGAGGAGAAACTTAGCGGGAACAACACGTGCTATATAGCACAAACCGTAGAAGACTGTAAGGCACCTGTTATGCAGGAAACGGCACTGACAGAAATTCTACACAAAATGACAAAATATCATATGCAGTACTGTCTATAGTGGAAACGGGGGCCGAAATGAGTCCGAATCAGAAATATGAGCAGACTGAGCTCTACGAGAGAACTTGAAATTTTTGTCGACCTGCGAATGCTCGCCAAAGCTCACAAAAATCGAAGAAAGTGAGCAGGCGTGTGCTGGAGCTGCTGACGACTAAGCCCGAAAGGACGGCACCTGCTCTGATACCAATTGTTGGAATTAGGGTTGCAGAGAAACGCACACAACTTGGAGAAGACGAAGTAAGCTCAAGGCACACAATAGAGGGTATGTTCCTTAGTGTGCAATAGAAAGATAGATAGCCCTAGTGTGAAGAGCGTATATATGATGCACGGGGGAAAAAACCTCCTAAAGAGGGAAAAAATGCCCCGGCGGTCCTAGTGTGTTCACACACATCACTACCACATGTATATGGTAACATATGTACAATGTGAAAAATATCTTAGGTTTGATACTGAGATGGCAAATATGGAAAATTTTCTTAAAAACATATCCAAGGGAGACACCCCTATACCCACTCTCCTAAGGAATGTTGTGTAAGCTGTTGTGGTTGGCACCCCTTTGTTTGAGCAACCAACTAGTCAAACATCGACCCATATCCTTTAAACCAAACTACATTACCAAACGAGGCTAGTAGCTCATGATATTAAACTTCGATTGAGAAAACTGACTAGCTTACAGTCTCCTTTCATCTTGCAAGTGTCCTCAAATACCCATGAGGTGCACATTACAATGCTATTTATCTAATTAAGCATTCATTTAAGTGTTACCAGTTGCATTCTTCAATAAATGTGTATGGGTTACTTTGCTCAAGGTTTTCTCGTGGGAGTAGCAAGAATCCTTACAATGCTAGTTTTCAAATTTCGCACCTAGTTTCTGTACCTAGCAACCTTGACCTTGATTGCATGTAGTAGCTTTAAGACAACATTCAAAGAGCACCTTTGAAATTTCTCACAAGAAATCAAAGAAAAGTCAAAGGTGGCTATTCCATAATTTGTCACCTTATCCAAAATGCTCCTCAACTTTACTTTACCAAGCTTGTGCTCATAACTCACATAGATGATTGGGGCAATCAAAATTCTCGTGTGGCTTGTCTTAGAGTTTTGTTTCTCTAGGCATTGGAAATGGCTCTTGGGACTAACCAATAGTCGTGGTCAATACGCAATGGTCAACGATCTCACAAACTTATATGTTATGGTAATTGTAATATTTTTACTAGAGAAATGATTATTGAAATGTTTGACGCAGGAAGAGATCTACTCCTATATGTCAATGAAAACACTCAGGTTAAGTAGGTGGTACCAACTGGAAAGTATTCGAAATAAAACTCAGAATCTCAGATGATGCGAGGAGAGGCGACGATGCCAGGTAGAATGAAAGTGAAGCCAGCGGAGGCCTCAAACGTCAGGCGAGGGGGATATGGAGCGTCAGTGGAGGTGTCAACATTGTGCGTCAGGTCGTGCGCAAGAGAGTTGAGCGTGTTGGGGTGTTGCATATAATACTTTTTTTAAATTTATTGGGTGCATATTTATCACTAAAATGAAGTGGGTGAGGTGGTTGGTGCAGTTGTGATAGACTACATATCTCATCTACGCGAGTTCGAAACCTTCTCCGGAGCTTTTGGCTGGCACCCATACAAGAGTTCGAGCGGCATATGCAATTGATTCCGTCAATTGAAATAAGTGCGAGCCAGTAGGAGCCAGTAGTAGATATATTGCAATTGCAATTACCATAAAATGGACAACAATACGTTTGTAAATCATCATATTGATCGCAAAATTAGAAGTTACAAATTCTCTTGGCAGCTTGTGGGGCAAAGCACAGCTGGGAGACGAGGGACGTCGACCAACACGTGCATTAAAAAGAGGGAGAGGGAGAGAGAGAGGGGAGGGGTTTTCAACTTCTCCATGTAACGAGCCTGCATGCATTTGTGTTTTTTTGCGTATCAGTGGTGATGGGCTCTGCTCTGTGGTGATGATCTCGCACCGCATTCTCTGCTCCATCACTTGCCTCGCTCTCCCACAAGCACCACCCACCTAACGCCAACTCTCTCCTCTTGCGCCTCGTTTTGCGTTTCTGCGTTCCTGCACGCACCCACCCCCCCCCACCCCCTCCCACACACACACAGCCCACGCCACGCATCCCCCACGAGCACGCACTTCCACACCCGTAACAGAGACGCTCTTTCCTTAGCGGCCCTCCTGTCCCCCTCCCTTGATTCCTTGCGATGCAATCATGATGGATACCCACACCCTCGACGCGAGCTCGTTTTACAGAAACCACGCGGCTCAAACGCCCAAGCCTCCAGCTACGGCGCTTAGCTAACAATAACAGCGCAACCCCCCGGCCCCCCCTGCTCTGCTTCCCAGCTCTCCCTCTTTCGGAGAGCCACTCACGCCATAGCCGCGTTCCTCGTCGCTGATTGAGATCAAGGTAAGGAGCCATCGCAATCAGCATTATTTCCCAGTGTTTTGCGTAAGTTTTGGGCCCTCTTCAAGGTTTTCTGCGTCCCATGTCCCGTTCTCCTCAGAGACAAAGACGGGCATTGTAACCTCTTGCACTTGCACTCTCAGGGCACTTTGCGCCCGTATACAGCTTCCCTGTCAGAGCTTTCCGCCGCTCTCCAGCAGCTCGGTCCATATGAACTCTGTTTCATAACAAAGTGTACCAGCACAATGACATGCAATCAAGTAAAGGTTCCGAGGGCACCTATCATGGTGTGCTTGCAATGTCCTCTCTGCTGCAACTTGGTTCACGAGGCTACAACAATATCCGAGTGCCTCCATACTTGTAAGTGACATGTGTCCTCTAAGTGACACAGTATCTTGTGTTCCTTGTTTGATCTAGTTACATTTCATACTTATGTATTTCATCTTGAATTATGCATGCTCCAAATTGCTTCCAATTCCAATTGCAATTTTTCACAGACAGAAAAAGCTTTATTTAACATTTTTGCAGCCTTTTGTTCACATTTCTTCGTGCACAAAAGTCACAGGGCTTTGAGCAAGTTAACTGATCATTTTTTTTCTTTTATGACGCTATTGCTTAAGTTGTTCCCAGAATAAATTTGCATGCATATGTTGTTTCATTTGAACGTGGAAAACAACATGCCTTGGATGTGTTGTGAGAGATAATATTCATTCAGCTGTTTATTTATGAGTTCAGATTTGTTTCTCCCATGCCTTGGAAAGTCTGTAGGTTGAACTGATATTCTACATTTATAAAGTGTTGTTAGATATTGCTTATATTGATCACTTCGGATTCAAGTTTTGTTACTAGGAGATGGCTGACATGATTGAGGGACACATTTATCATTTGTAACGTGGAGCCCCTACGTTAGTATCAAATGGGTCATTAATGAAGCCCGCTTGACCGTCTCACAGTTTCTGGCTGCTATTTAGAGCATTCTTTTATGCGCTGAAAATTGCCAGCATTTTTTGACCTATGGAAGGCACAGCAGGGAACTTTCAAAGGAATTGACAGATTTTCAGGAGACTGGTGCATGTAGGGAAAAGCAGCAAGCCGGTTGTTGAGCAACCTAACAGGAGTTACTTGATATTAACGGCGCTTGTTTATGGGGACAGTGTTGAGAAGAAGCTCATGCTAGAGAAGTATAACTTGAAATGCTTTCTCTGATTGATTCTGTTTTGCAAATGCCTTATCTCGTAGTGAGGTTTTTTGTCAGCTCTTGTGAGGACTCCTTTCAATGGAAGAATTGCAGAAATAAATTGGCACACAGTTTACTCATCTTCATATAAAGATTTTACACTCTTTTGGCTATCAAATCACAAGACTCCCAGAGAAATACTGAGGTTTTTGACCAAGGTACTAACAGAGAATGAAGATTAATGATTATTTTTTATGTGTGACTTACGTTGGGAATCATCAGTATTAAAAATCATATTTTTCTGTGTTTAAATTTCTTCAAACTAATTACGTGTTTAGTTCAAATTAGAATCTGGAAAGCTGCAAACCATTTTACTTGCACTATTTCAGGGCTTTTCCTGTCCTGACCATTCACATTCTGCAGTTATCATGTTGGCTTTTTCTGATCAATATCTTTGCTTTGCAGTTTGCAGATCTTGCATATATCAACAACTTGGCGATGGTGAGAATGATTCGTGCCCAATTTGCAATGTCAGTCTTGGTTGCTCGCCTTTAGAGAAATTAAGGTATGGTGCAACCCATCGCCATTGTTGCATGTTTGGACACACACCCCTCCCCCCCTCCCCCCCCCCCATTTTCAAGTGTATGTTGTGTCTTTGTTTCTTTCCGTGTATGGTTCATGACTGGTCTCCCCTGCATCTCTAAAACCGTTGGTAGAAATTCAATGTGCAGATCTTTGTATTGAGGCATGTGTACATTGGACCATATGTTGATACCTAGTTACACCCTCTATTGGGCAATGCCAACGTTAGTGGGGATGTTGTCGTTTTTAGTCAATACAATGTGTGATGGAGCTATTGGTTATCATATGACTACCATAAGTGTATAACCTGCAATTTCCTGTAAGGGTGAATCAGGGCTTTTCCTGGATTCATCTTGGTCTATATGGTAGTGTCATTTTTAGCATAAAGTTGCAAATTGCTGGTCTCAGTTTGCCAGCCCCACATGCCTACCAAAAGTGAGTGTTAGTAGAAATTTCATACTTGAACATCTTGAGCTTGGCTCAAAATTCTGTTTGTTCAATGTTCTTGTTATGACCTGCATTGAGAACTTTAATAGAACATATCCTATAGCTTAACTTGAAATCCAAGTCTCATGGACCGCCGATATATGCATTATATTTCTGGCCTTAGTTTGTATGCCATTGCACACAGCTGCAATCGATTCACTTGTTCAAAAAGTTCGCTTACCAAGCTTTATAAAGTGGAGGTAAAAGCTGCAATCCTGATTACTGAAAGCTTATTTGAGTGCATAGAAACTGAGTGGAATTGGCCTTCTTGTTGATGTATCAAAATGAATGATTAGTGCTACAGGTGAGAACGTTAAGTCTAACACACCTTTCTCCTGTCTTGAAGCAGAAATAATACTTATAATATTGTCCTGTATCATGCTAATTGTCTCTCAATGCTCGAAATACCTGAACAGTACCAAAGCTACTATTTGTACTGCACAAAAACTTGGGGCTTTCCTATGTAATTTTTTCTTTCTGATTCAGCTTGTCTGTGGAGGCCCACTTTCTTTTCCAGGCTTCTCCACTTGTATTTGCTATCATTCAAAAGGTTTGAGGTAAAGACTTATTGGATATGGTCAAGGACATACCAATGAGAAGCAACTATATGGCTTGCACAAATAGCTTCAGGTTCAAACTTCAGCTAGTAATGAAGGCAAGGTGAGATCGACTCATGCATCAATCGGTAATGATTTATGAACTATTGTTAGTGGTATTGTAGAATATGTAGTGACGGAGAATTGAGGAACTCATAGCTATGGCTTATGGCCACTGGCATTGAGTTATTTAAATATTAGGTTCCTTTTGTTACAAAAATGCTTGAGCACAACCAAGCATCAAAAAATACTGACAAAAAGAGAGGTCAATACTAGTACTATTTTTTTGAGGAAATCACATTGGCAATACTAGCAGATGGTGTAAGCCAAAGTACGCGAGTGAGTAGGGCACTTTGCTAACCACATAGTTACAAGGGAACTATGTCACAAATTGATGACGTGGTAGTGCTACCCGGACACACACACACAGACGGCAGACAGATGATGTGGCAGATTGTAAGGCAGTTTGCTGACGTGGACGGATGTCCACTAATGGCGCTGACAGGCTGATGACATGGCAGAATTGTACGGAAAACGTGCTGACAGTCATGGCAAAATGGTAAGGAAATCCACCTTTTGCGCTGCTGATTTTTTATGGCAGCTTTTGGCTAAGTTGCTTTTGGAACAATTTAATTCTGAGTTTACTGCTTTTGGGGCTTTGCTTTTGGCATCCCTTATATCAGTAAATACGCCCCAAGGGTCTTGTTTCTCAAAGCATCTGGACGTAGAGTTTGAGAGCACGGGACCCCGATGGGAGTTGTACTTTGCTCAAGATTTAATAAAATAAAGAAATTCGGAAAGGGGCGCCAGGTTTTGGGGCCAATACCTTTGGGCACGGAACTACGCCTGGCCGTGTCGTCTCGGATTGAACTATGATTTAAAGTTGTGAATTATTGTTAGTGAATCTCTCTCTCTCTCTCTCTCTCTCTCTCTCTCTCTCTCTCTCTCTCGGGTTGCGACAGATTCTAGACTTGGGGTGCCCAAGCATGTTACAGTGGTATCAGAGCATCAGGCATGTGCTTTTCTCAAAGCATACCGGTCCTATCAAAGAGCAAACATGACACTTGGACAATTGTTATTGAAGAATCTTTGGGGTCTGACCCCGGACTTATTAGCCACCCCCACCCTTACTTCATCGTGCATCGGGGGCGCTCCCGTCTTCATCGCTCTGTCTTTCAGGGCATAAAGCCAAAAAGAATCCTCGATTACACATGGATTCAGAAAAGAATCAGACGACTCCATTTCCCATCTTTGAAGCGGGAGGCGGTACGGAAAATTCCTACGGATTAGCAAGGAACGAGTACAGGCCACCTCGACCTTCACCGCATGAACTCATGGAGATGCAATGTCAACAGCAGGTTGACGAGTGCGCAAAGCAGATGCTTCAGTTTGCCAAGGATCCACAGTTTTGCAAATTTTTGACCCGGCACCCGATGGATGAAATGCATACTCATTGGCAGAAAGCCATCGAGTCGCCAGTAAAATGGCAATAAAGAAACCTCCTGTCCCACGGATGTTTACTGAAGATGAACTTGAGGACATTATTGAAAAGCGAGTCAACCAACTATTTGGGTCAAAGGAGAAGCAATTGAAGAATCGTAACAAGGGAGTTGACTTTTCTAGTTACTCGGGCCAAAAATCCTTTGTTGAGAAAGCAAGAAAACAGAAGAAGTGTGTACACGAAGCATTGTCTAGCTCGTCCTCATCTTCTTCTGACTGCTCGGATAATCCTTTTCTGAGTGACGAGGATAGAACGGGCAAGCAACGACGAACGGACTATAAGTTTTATTAAAAAAGAAAGCACTTTTACAGAGCTAATCAGTATGATTTTCTCGATGACAACGGCAAGAAGGCCAATTAATTCAAAGAAGGTGGACAAGGAGTAAAGTTTGAAACCTTTTCAGGGTTTCGAGATGCTCCTAAGGCCTTAGCCTTTATTCAACAATTTGATATAGCATTTTCTGGAGGCCGATATACAGAGCACTTCAAGATTAGACGGGCAACATCCTTTTTGAACGGCAATGCACGGACATGGTGGTCCACTCTCTTGTTAAGGAAACAAGTGCCGACAAAGTGGTTGAAATTCAAAAAACTTTTTATTTCTTCATGGCTCACTCAAGAGTATGAACGAGATGTGAGAACCGATTGAAATCATCTTTGGATGATCAGGGGTGACACTTTGGATGATTATTGCGAAAGATTTTGGGATACTTTCTTTTCAACCTCTTCTTTCAAGAAGACAGTTTTAAGCATAGTCACAAGGGACTCGTTAGGGAACGGGGGACGCGGCTCATAAATTTTTTGTGTAAAAAAGAGGGCGGGACGGCAAGTGGGGACGGAAAAGTGGGGATGGGAAGCCCAAAAATGGGCGTCCCGTGTGACTATGGTTTTGAGGGACAGATTGAGGACTCCCCAAAGAAATTCGAGACTACTGCCTTGAGAAGAAGTCAAAGTCCATTCAACAATTGATGGGACATGCTAAGCGGGGATTCACTATACATTTGGGTAACTTGACTTATTCACCTGATGAACCTTTGACAAGTAGGAACAGACGACATACAGATACAGGATGTCGACTGACAGAAGATCAAAAAGATGAATATTTCAAAGGAGGAAAGTGTTGAATGTGGAGAACAAGGACATATTGCTGCACAGTGTCCCAACAAGGCACAAGAATGAGAATGACTGACAAAATGGAAATACAGCGGGACCAGGAGATACTCGTTCCAGAACAGATTTTCCAGAATAGATTTTAGATAGAACCTTATGGATGAATTAGCATTATTTTGTTGTATGAATTTATGGATTAAGACTTTGGAAAATAGGTCTTGAATTTCTTTTTGGATGAAACCAATGTTGTATGGAAGAACCTGTTATTTGTGAGCATATAACACGATTATGAATGAGATGATAATGATGGCTTTGGAGCAGTGATAGCTCTCGGATGAACTTGAATTGAAAAAGAGCGAGAAGATACTCGTTCAGGAACAGATATTGACTTTCCAAGACAGGAAAGAGAAAGGTAAAGTGAACGGTGATTCTTAGTCAAGAACCATCCGGCATTGAATGCAAAATTAACGGAGGAGGAGGACCTAGCAGATACTCCTCAGATTTGGAACTTTACCTCGACGCTTTTGGTCTAGTAGTGGCTATTCCAAGAGTTTCCACAAATCAGCGGGTTGAATCTGGTGCAAGCGGGACTGCACAAGAGGAGAGTTACTCCACTCCTTTGTCACAGATTACCTCGATGGAATAAAGTCATTGATTTTTCTTTGGGTTTCAGGGATACTGATGGGCTGATAGTATTGTGTTGAATGACTTTACGAGAGAAGTACTTGACTTGGGATCCCCAAAAAACCATTTCTTGCAGATGACAATGCTTGAGGCGGATGATTACTCGCACATGAGAGTGCTTGAGTCGAAAATCTCTATAGACTTGACCACAATATGGGATTAGTTAATCCGACATCAGTGAGGTTCGGGATGGATGTAGATGGGGTTACTAAATACATTGCTGGCAGTCATGGTCTGAGATTTGGAATAAATTTTTCTGTGATTGATTTGTCATGTGATGTTATGTGCAATGATGTAATAGTCGTCTTGGTATAAGTGCTAGATATGTCGTGTCTAGTGTGTGGGTACTAGTTAGTGTCTGCTAAAATAGTTTATGGCCTCTGTCTGTTTTGCAGGTGTAATCGAGGGCGATTACAATTCTTTCGAGAGCGGGGTGTCACAAATTGATGACGTGGCAATGCTACCCGGACATACACACGGTAGATAGATGACGTGGCTGTACGGTAGTCTGCTGACATGGACAGGCAGTTTGGACGTCTGCAAATTGCGTTGATAGGCTGATGACGTGGCAGAACTGCACGAAAAAGGCACTGGCAGTATGTTGACGTGTCAAAACTGTACGGAAATTGGCTTTTTGCGTTGCTGATTTTTTATGGCAGCTTTTGGATCAAGTTGCTTTTGGAACAATTTGCTTTTGAGTTTACTGCTTTTGGGGCTCTGCTTCTGGCATCCCTTGTATCAATAATAAGCCCCACGGGCCTCACTTCTCAGAGCATCTGGACGCAGAGTCTGAGAGCAGAGGACCCCGATGGGAGTTGTACTTTGCTCAAGATTTAATAAAATAAAGAAATAATACAAAAGGGGCGCTAGGTTTTGGGGCTAATACCTTTGGGCACGGAACTATGTCGAGCCGTGTGGTCTCGAATTGAACTGTGATTTAAAGTTGTGAATTATTTTCAGTGTATCTCCCTCTCTCTCGTCGTGAGAGATTCTAGATTGGGGGTGTCCAAGCCTGTTACAAACTCGCTTTTGGGTAGAGTTATAGGGAATGGCCATTTTTTGCTCCCCGTTTCTCGTTCCCACTCCAACTCCCATTCTGAATCCCCGTTCTGTGTTTCAGACATGAGTATCAGTAATAGCGAATAGCATTTCATGCCCATTGTTGTTCCCCGTTTTCCCTGTTCTGATTTCGCATTCCGGGTAACTTTTTGGGGCCTATTTGATTGGAAACTCCGTTTCCTGATGGAATGATTGTCCCATTGCTTGTTTCGTTCGTGTTGTATCTTCAAGAAGTTCCAAATGTTGCATACAAAATATTACTATGAAAAGCCATTTCCAATCCGTTCCTTTGAGAAGAGCAAGCTGGTTCCATTGTAGATGGCCTTTCCATTGCGTGTTGGAGCTTCTAAGACACGCGTAGACGTATTTGCTCCGCTCAAAATGATGCGAAACAGAAAATTACAGCCTGCTGTGTTTTTCTGCAGGTTTAGGGTTTTGTACCTAAACTACAAGTTAATGCCAGGGGAGCCTCGGGAAAGCCTTGGGTGCTTGTTCAAGACAATTTAGAGAGATTTCCCGCGAGGAATCTTGTCTAATTCAAAGGGAAAGTGACCCTGCAAGTGCGGGAGCTTGGGCTACCCACAAGAGTGATCGGCACGCGAATCGGACTGCAAAACAGATTTTTTTGGCAAGCTTAGGGTTTTGGCCAGTTTTGATGCCTACAGGTCTCAGGAGCTTCGGGGAAGCTAGGTCACCGAACATGCGTTTTGGTGCAAATTGGAAGCCAAAAACAGAGATTTCAGCGTGCTGTAATTTTTCGTCAGTTTTTGTAAAGTGCTAAAAGGTGCATGGAAAGTCGTTGTTTGCTTGGGATTTTGTCCGTGGAGATTTCTACTGTGTTCATGCTACCGAAGTCGGGTTAGAGTAGGGGTATTTCAGCCTTATAAAAAGGGGACAACTTGTAGAAGTTTATAGGTTTTTCTTGAGTGTAATAAGAATAAAGAAATACTGAAAGGGGCTCCAGTCTTTGGGGTCAACAGGGTGTCGCTGTCTACTTGGAAGCACTTTAGCTCCCAAGCCGTGTTTTCGTTTGAAGTGTTAAATTCCAATCACAGGTTTATTCGTGAAGTTTCTCTGTGTTGTAAAGTTTAAGTAATGAATCGGGTGAAAGCTAAAGTCTACCGCCCTATGGGACGGTTTCACAGAGTCTGAGAGCAGAGGACCCTCGGGAGTTGTACTATTTAGTGATCAGTAATAAAGAAATACGGAAAGAGTCTTTGGGGCCAATGCTTCTGGGTGTGGAACTCCGCCGTGCCGTGTTGACTCTCTCTCTCTCTCTTGCGTAAAGTTGAATGATTTTACTATTTTTGTTCGTGTGTTGCTATTGATTTCTCGCTTGGAGTGTCCAAGCTTGTAACAATGGTATCAGAGCTCGAAAAGATTCTTCTTCTACGGAGGATCCCATTCCTTCTATAGCACATATAGGAAAGAAGCTCAGTATCTTTGCCTCAGACTTATTAACCATTGTAACAAACTGGGACACCCCAAGTCAAGATTCTACCACGACACATCAGAGATTCACTTCAAAACAATTCACACTTCACAATTAAGTCGACACGGTCTGGCGTAGTTCCGTGCCTAGAGATATTGGCCCCAAAGACTGGCGCCCCTTTCGGTATTTCTTTTTGTATTAATCTGTGTTCAAAGTACAAACGATTGGGTAGGTGCTCACTCTTAGACTCTGCGTCTAGATGCTCTGAGAAGTGAGGCCCTGCCCACTTATTTATTGATACAAGGGATGCCCAAAAGCAGAGCCCCAAAAGCATTCAATTGAAAAGCTTCTCTCTCTAAAGCAATTATCCCCAAAAGTTGCTAATTCAGCCAGCGGATTTCCGTACGCAATGCCACGTGAGCAGCTCTGCAATTGTCGCCCACAAAATCCAAAAGATCCGTACAGTGGCCACGTCAGCCTGCCAGCGTATTGTGCGGGGGTCCGTACTGCTACCACATGTCAATGTGTGTCCGGGGTCTGTTGCCACGTCACCCATTTGTGACATACCCCCTCTTGAAAGCATTGTAATCGTCCTCGATTACGCGTGCAAAACAGACAGAGGCCATAAATTGTCTTAGCAGACACTGATTGTTAGTACCGACGCACTAGGAACAACACATCTAGCACATGTACCAATCGACAGTCACATCACAGGACATCAAGGACATCACTTGACATCACAAGACATCACATGACAAATCACATTCAAAATCATTCGAAATCTCATACCATGATTAATCGGCAATGTATTTAGCAATCGCATCTAGATCCAGTCGGGACCTCACAGATGCCCGATTAAGTAATCCATATTGCAATCATGTCTATAGAGATTTATGAGACCGAAATGCTGCAGTCGTTTCGTCTATCAGTTCTTGCACTCAAACAAGTCAAGTACAAATCAATCAGTATCATATTCATATTCGGGAATTCCAGTTTATAAAGTCATACAACAGAATAATATTAGCATAGCAGTATCCTTGAAACCCAAAGGGACATCAGTGACTCTATATCATAAATCTGTTGACAAAGGAGCGGAGTGACTCCCCTCTTGTGCAAACCCGTTGCACTAGATTCGCCCATGCTGAATTCAGGGTTCTATCGGAGTAGACTATGCTAAACCGAATGCTTCAAGGTAAAGTTCCACAATGTGAGGAGTATTTGCTAGGTCCTCCTCCTGCATCCACTCCGCATCCAATGCGGGATAGTTCTTGAATTTAACCAAGAACCGCCTTATCACTTTACCTTTTATCTTTCTATCTTTATGTGCCAGTATCTGTTCTGGAACGAGTATCTCCTCGCTGTCCTCCACTTCGGGTTGCTCATCTGGCTCCCCATCATCGGGCACATCGCCTTTAAAAGGCTTCAAGAGACTCACGTGAAAAGCATTGTGAATTCTCCAAGTATCGGGCAGCTTTAGTCTAAAGGAGACATCATTTATCTTTTCTTGTATCTGGAAAGGTCCATAGTATCTCATGCTAAGCTTTGGGAAAAGCCGCTCCTTTCCTTTTTCTTTCTCAGGCGTGCCTTCTCAAAACGTAAGAGCACCAACGATTCTCCTTTAATTTCAAATCGCGATGGTGTCGATTTGCTTCCTTTTTGTGTCTTTCTTGAGATTTCTCTAAAGCCTCCCGGACCTTGGCAAAAGCAGTGTCCAAGTCCCTCGTGTACTGGTCGCCTTCAAAAATCTTATCTTTCGTGCTTAGGAAGGATGGAACCTTCGTAGCACCTTCAATAATCTCAAATGGCGCCTTTCTCGTCGAAGAGTGGATCGTGTTATTGTAGGCAAATTCCACCAAAGGCAAAAACCTTTCCCATCGAGTACGATGGAATTTGCAATCTCAGATTGCCCATCTGTCTGCGGGTAGAAAGATGACGAGAACTGCAACCGTGTGCCAATGTTCTCCAAGTAGCCTTCCAAAACAAACTCGTGAATCAGGGATCTCTGTCAAAAACTATTGTCTTAGGCATGCCACGTAATCTGAATATCTGGGCAATGAACAATCTCGCTAAACGATCCGGCTTGACTGTTTTCTTCACTGGAATGAAATGAGCCTGCTTGCAAAATCTGTCAATAAGAGTCGAGATACCATCGTGCCCACTTTGGGAGATCAAAAATGAAATCCATAGCAATACTTTCCTAAGGGCGGGTGGGAATGAGTAAAGGCTGTAACATCCCTGTGCTTTATGCCTGTCAAACTTGACCTTTTGGCATACCAAGCAATTGCGTACAAAATCGTCCAAATCCTTCTTGAGTCTTGGCCAAAAGAAGTATCGCTCCACACCTTTCAAGGTGGTATCAATGCCGCGGTGACCCGTAAATGGTGGACAGTGGCATTCAGTTAGAACCTTTTCCCTCAACGGTTGTGTAACGCACAACATTGTTTTCTTCATCAAGTGGCCATCCCAAAAGAAATATCTTGCTACTACCTCCCCATTCTGTATTCGATTGAATACATGTGAAAAATCTAGATCTGTGGCGTACTGATCGACCATGTCCTCGAAGCTTCTATGAGGAATCACGGAAATAGCCAAGACTAACGGCTTCTGGGACAAAGCATCTGCCACCAAGTTCTTCTGTCCCTGTACATGGACAATTTGGAAGTGAAACTGTGACAAGATGTTAGCCCACCGCATCTGCTTTTCCGATAGCTGCTTCTGTAACAAGTAGCGTAAACTCTGATGATCAGTGAAGATCGTAAAATCAGCTCCGAGTAGGTAATGTCGCCACTGAATAAGAGCATGGATAACGGCCAAAAGCTCTTTCTCATAAATCTGTGCTGTCAATTCCGGCTTTGAAAACAATCGGCTCTCATAGGCAATGACATGGCCTCCTTGCATTAAGACTGCGCTGAGACTACGACCACAAGTATCACAATATACTTCGAATGACTTTTGCAAATCCGGCAAAGTCAAAACTGGTCGTGCAGTCAATTTCTCTTTCAAAGTCTGAAAGGCAGTCACCTTTGTGGGTCCCCACGAGAAAGGGACTCCTTTCTGTGTCAAGATATGCAAAGGGGAAGCAACCTCTGCAAACTTTCTAATGAACCGCCGGTAGTAAGAACATAAGCCCAAGAAGCTTCGAACTTCATGGACATTCTTCAAATCGGGTCAATCACGTATAGTGACAATCTTGGTCGGGTCCATCTGTACTCCTGCTACTGAGACGATGTGTCCCAAAAAGTGTATCTCTGATAAGAAAAATTCACTCTTCTTGGCATTGATCACCAACTTGTGATCTCGCAATGCCTGAAAGACTTGTAGCAAATGTTGTCTATGTTCTGCCTCAACCTTGGAGAAGACTATGATGTCATCAAAGAAAGTGCCAACAAAAGATCTGTAATCTGTGAAAATCATGTCCATCATTCGATTAAAAGTCGCTGGAGCATCGGGAAGGCCAAATGGCATCACCAAAAATTCATATAAACCGAAGCTCGTCCAAAAAGTTGTCTTGTAGACATCTCCCGACACAATTCGGTTATGATGATATCCGTTCTTCAAATCGATCCTGCTAAAACAAGAGGATCCTTGTAATTTGTCAAGAATATCATCGATCCTCGGAATCGGGAATCTGGAATCTGTTTTGAAGGCGATTTTATTGAGAGCTCTATAATCAATGCACATTCTCCAAGATCCGTCTTTCTTTAAAACCAACAACACTGGAGAGCAGTAAGGTAAAGTACTCGGTTGGATAAGACCCTTTTCCAAGAGGTCTTTTACTTGGTTCATAATCTCTTCATTCTGGGCTCGGCTCACACGATAAGGTGGCCGGTTCGGTGGCGTGCTTCCAGGTATCAGATCAATAGTATGATCCTCAGGACGAGTTGGTGGCAACTCGCCTGGCAGGCCCTCTAAAAAGCAATCAGCATGAGTGTGGAGAAAATCTTGGCGTTCTTTATCAAGTTCAGACATATTTGTCCTATGTTCATCATTCAAGTCTTTCAAAAAGATCGAGTAAACAAACAGATTGGATTTCATTAATTTCGAAACGGCCGATTCCGATACAATAGGGACAGACTCGCCCTTCAATTTCACATCAAGTACAATTTTTCAACCCTTCTCATTTGTCAATGTCGCTTTCTTCGCCCGATAATCAACCACGGCGTTGTTCTTATGGTACCAAGGGACTCCAAGGAGGACATCACAACCTTCCAAGGGCTATATGTAGAAGTCCTCGTGCCTCAAATACCGTTGACAATGCAACTGAAGTTTGCCAATGACAAGTGTAATGGCCACGTCCCGTCTGGGTGCCGCTAGAACTACCTCTCCTTGTGGCCCCATCTGATCGGGTGCAATCTCGCGCCGCCAATTCTGGTGAAATGAAGTTGGCCTTGGCTCCTCCATCAAAGAAAATCAAGGCTTCTTGATCTTTCACTTTGCCTCAAGCTCGATAAAGTTCTTACTTTCAACAATCGTGCTTGGGTCAGTACCCATGCAATCTGGAACCAATCCTGCTTTCATCTTGCCTTTTCGTCCACGTTCCTCAGCTGCTCTCGAATTCTCTGGCTTGTCTTCATTCTGTTCTTGTTGTGCCTTTTTAGGACACTTCGCGGAGACGTGCCCACGTTCCCCTCATCCGAAACACTTCCCCTCTTTGATGTAGTTGGCCCTCTCTCGAAGAGTGAGTCGAGGTCGTGAATCCTTGTCTTTCTTTTCTTGGGAACTCTTTCTCTTTCTACTTTCATTATTAGAAGTTTGTTGGGTTCTCTGAGTCAAGATCTCATCAGTGGGGTAAGTCAGATTGCCCGAGTGTATGGCAAAACACCGTTTTGCATGACCCATCAATTCTTGAATAGAATTGACTTTTGTTCTAAGCAGTAGTCTCGGATCTCCGTAGGAAGTCCTCAGCAAAACCGCTCAATCTGTTCTTTAAACGAGACCTTCTTAAATGAAGAAGCTGGTAGAAAAGAGCTCCAAAATCTCTCGCAGTAAGCGTCCAGATAATCTCCCTTGGTCATTCGAAGATGATTCCAAGCAGCTCGTATATCTCGTTGGTACTCTCGAGTCGGCCAAGAAGAAATAAAAAGCCTTTTGAATTTCAATCATTTACTAGATCTTTCTTCTTAATAGAAGGGTGGACCACCATGTTCGAGCATCTCACCACGTTCGAGCATCTCCCTGGTCCACCATGTTCGAGCATCTCCCTTGGAGAAAGATGTAGCCCTCTGAATCTTAAAGTGCTCTGAGTAATGCCCTCTAGAGAAAGCTATGTCAAACTGCTGAAGGCCAAAGCCCTCGGAGCATCTCGAAATCCAAAAAAAGAGTCAAACTTAATTGACTGTCCACCTTCTTTGAATTATCTTACTCTCTTGCTTTTATCTTCGAGGAAGTCATATTGGTTGACTTTATAAAAATGCTTCTTCTTTGCATAAAACATGCGATCGTTGGAGTCCGAATTGTCGGAGGATGAGTTCTCAGTAGAACTGTCAAAAACTGGGCGAAATTTAGGCTTCTTTGCTTTTTTCTTTCCCTTTCTGAAGCTTTGCTTTTTGCTTCGCTTTTTCCCTTTTCTGTCTTCTTCGCTTGAGTCAAAAGAGCTAGAAGAACTGTAAGAAGAAGAAGAAGAATTGGGTAGTCCTTCAAATCGTACACGCTTCTTCTGCTTTCTTTGTCGATGCAAAAGTAGATTGACGACCCAAATAACTCGGGAAGTAAGTTCCTTTCTTATGCTTTTTGTCGTGCTTTTTGGCTTTATTGTTTGTGTCCAAAAGCTGGCTGATCTGTGTCTGAACCACCTCTTCTAATTCTTGCTCTGTAAACATCTCGGAGAAGGAGGTTTCTTGAGTGCCGGTTTGATGGGTGGTTCTGTGGCCTTCTGCCATTGGGTGTGCACTTCTGCGAGGGATTGCTGAGTCAAAATTTTTGCAAATTTTGGATCTTTCGCAATGCTAATCATCATCTTTGTTGCGTTGTCAACCAATTGTCGACGTTCCATCTCTTCAATCTCAACCTGAGTAGGCCGAGGCGGGCCGTACTCTTCTTGTGATTGCTCATGAGAATCTTCTTCGTGATCTCCTCCCGCACTCGCAGATGCAGAAGAAGTCGATTGATTTTTGTTGGAATCCATAAGTGTCGCGAGCAAAGGATCGGATTTCTCGGTAGAAGAGAAATCAGCCGCGCTCTGATACCACTGTAACAAACTTGGACACCCCAAGTCAAGATTCTACTGCGACACAACAGAGATTCACTTCAAAACAATTCACACTTCACAATTAAGTCAACATGGCCCGGCGTGGTTCCGTGCCTAGAGATATTGGCCCCAAAGACTGGCGCCCCTTTCGGTATTTCATTTTGTATTAATCTGTGTTCAACGTACAAGAGAGTGGGTAGGTGCTCACTCTCAAGACTCTGCGTCCAGATGCTCTGAGAAGTGAGGCCTTGCCCACTTATTTATTGATACAAGGGATGCCCAAAAGCAGAGCCCCAAAAGCATTCAATTGAAAAGCTTCTCTCTCTAAAGCAATTATCCCCAAAAGCTGCTAATTCAGCCAGCGGATTTCCGTACGCAATGCCATGTCAGCAGCTTCGCAATTGCCATCGCAAAATCCGTATAGTTGCGACGTCAGCTTGTAAGCGCATTGTGCGGGGTCTGTATTGCTGCCACGTGTCAATGTGTGTCCGAGGTCTGCTTGTTGACACGTCATTTGTGACAGCCACTCCCACCCTTAGTTTATCGTGCATCGAGCGCGCTCCCATCTTCATCGCTCTGTCTTAAGGGCATGAGCCATAAAGAACCCAAGATCACACATGGGTTCTCGCGGAGAATCTGACAGAGATAACACCTCTCAAGGGGGAGGTGAAGAAAAGTTGAAAGCCTGCGTGGAAACTGAAGAAAACAATGAAGAATTGCGCAAATTTTCGACGGGGAAGTTTGCCAAAGCGGAGTAGAAACATCAATTGCAGGTTGACATGTGTGAAAAGATTGATCAAGTACTCCAGAGACCCGAAATTTACTAACATCCTGAAGAATTTTTTGATGGATGAGATTCACTCGAGATGGCGTGAGGCCATTGATTCTCCTCTTAGGTTGGGAAGAAAGTTGAAAGGCCAGACGAGTGCAAAAAGCGAAAACTGTACTTGCAGAAAGAGCTGGACAGAGCTCGTCAAGAAGATGAACCAGATAATGAAAGGCTTGAAGCACTCTTGAGAGAAGAGGAAATCGGTGGATTTCCTCGATTATTTGGTTCGGAAGTCGACTTTCAAGGTGGCAAGCAGACCCAAGAAGCATGCTCGTTTCGAGGATGACTCAAATTTTTCTTCGTCTTCAGAGAGTTCCAACAGTTCATCGTCCTTTAGTTCTAGTGAGGATGAGAAAAGGCGGAAGAAGCGGAGAAAAAGCAAGGAAAGCAAGAAAAGCAGATTTTTGAAAAAGTTTAGAAGGCATGGGATCTAGCAATTCAGAGGAGGAGAGCTCGTTCTTTTCTGATAGTGAACAAATGAGCAAGAAGACCAAGGAGTTCAAGAAAGGGGGTTAGACTGTCAGGTTTGAGACGTTTTCAGGCTACCAGGACACCCATCGAGCCCTTGAGTTTGTATAGCAGTTCGACGTCACCTTCTCTGAAGAACGGTTCACGAAACACTCCAAGGTGCGAAGGGGCGGCATCTTACTTGAAAGGAACTTCACAAATATGGCGGTCTACTCTGTTGTTACGTAGAGAAGCACGTGCGACGTGTGTAAGAAGATTTTCAGATCAACTTGGATATTAGACGAATATGAAAGAGATGTAATCACGGCTTGGCATCATTTGAGAATTACTAAGCAAGATCATTGGATGACTACTGCCACAGGTCTTGGGATACTTATTTGCCAGTGTCTTAGTTTTGGAAGATTACTTTTGAGGGACCAAATGGAGCGGTTTTATTGTGGTTGCCTATCGAGCTTTGATTGTCCTGAACAGTTTCTTGACTCTAATTAAAGACTTAATGGGACATGCTAAACAAGGATTTGGAATGCATGCCGACTCATTGACTTATCCTATGGACATGATAGTATCCACCTCACCAAGGCAAGAGTCTTCCAGTGAAGAGAATGAATCAAGGGAACTGGATAACTCATCACAGGTTTCCGAAGCAGTAAGAGAATTAGTGGTATCGCATCTGAGGGTTCTGACGAACCAAGGGAACCAAATGGAAGTTCATTAGAGGATTTCGGAGAAGAACAGGGATAAGATGATAGTGTGTCTCATTGAGACTGACGTGCCAATGGACAGGGAGGGCTAACTGGACAAGGAAAGAAAGGAATGGAAATGAGCTAGTAGATCAGAGAATTCCATAGATTGAGACTGAGGTGCTAACAACAGGGAGGCCAGCAGGGCTTCCAATAGATCCTAGGGCACGAGAAAAGAACAAAAAGTTAAGCTAGGTTCACCGGATAATTTGGTCAAGGGTACTTTTCGACCCTAGATGCAAAGTGGATGGAGGAGGAGAACCTTGTAAATTCTCTTCAAAGAGAACCTTGAAGCTTTTGGGCTATTAGCAGCGTCTATGCCAAAAGTTTCTGATGAATGAGCAGGTTGAATCTGGTGCGGTGCGGACTGCACAAGAGAGGAGCCACTCCACTTCTTGTCACATATTACCTAGATTGAATAAAGTCACTAGTTTCTCTTTGAGATTGCATCGGCCCTTACGGTAGGGTATCTCGAAGTCAAACTCCTGCAAGAGCTCGGCCCACCTTACCTTGCGACCTCGAAGGTCAGGTTGATCACAAAGATATCTCGATGAATGGTGGTCAATCCATACCACGAAGCGGGCACCATAGAGGTAATTCGCCAAATTTTCAATGCATGGATGACTATCAACAATTCCTTCTCCCGTGTGGAGTAACAAGTTTTGCGTGTCTGTGAGCTTGCGGCTTTCAAATGCTACAAGTCAACCGTCTTGATAGAGAACAACATGCATGGCATAATTTCTAGCATCCGACCACCCCAAAGGGTTTGTTTGGATCCACTATCTGTAACATCGGTGCGGATGTAACAAGTTGCTTCAATGTTTGAAAACAATGATTGAGTTCATCAGAACATGTGGTAGATGGACTAGAACTACGCTTTTTGCTTTTTAACATCCTTTAGCAAACGTGTCAAGGCCCAAGGGTTCAACAATCTTGGCTTCGTCTTTGAGGAATTTCCTGAAAAATTCGATGAAACCTAGGAAAAATTTCACTTGCCGTAGGGTTCATAAAATGGGCCAATGTAGGACTACTCGTACCCTTTCGGGATCAATGCGGATGCCATCCACCCATACAACAACTCCGCGCGAAAAAAATTTCACTTTGATTGTTTCACATACTTCTTCTCTCGTTGTAAAATAGGTAAAACAAGGCGAAGGTTTTGCAAATGCTCCTCAAGTGTGCAACTATGAATAAGTATGTCCTCAAGGAACAGGACAACCGACTTTCCCAGATATGGACGAAAGAGGTCATTCATCATCTGGCAGAAAGTTACGGGAGAGTTAGTCAATCCAATAGGTAAGACCGAAAATTGGCGAAATATCTTGCATCGGGGAGTCGATCCATGAGGTCATCCATCTTAGGCAACGGATACTTATTCTTAGCGGTGACCTTGTTGAGACCCTTGTAATCTACGCAGAAACACATCCCACCGTCCTTTTTAGCGAGAAGAGGAGGAGCGTCCCATGGATGCATAATCTACTGACAAAGAAGTTGTCTTGCTATAGAACCATAACATGCCTAGAATGACGTCTACATGCTGTAAACTCATAATGTGGAAGTCCAAGACTTCATGAGAGTGTTGAATGCGGAGGTTGATTTGTGGCATGACCTCAGTTCATCGATCCAAAACTCAGCTTTCCAGGTATCAGACCGAGCAGGGTCGGTTTACGGAAATGGTCTTGAGCTTAAGATCCTATACCACACAAGAAGATATAAAAATATGAGTAGAGCCATTGTCAAACAAAACCGTTACGGTTTGGCCATTGATTTGCCCTTGCATGCGGAGAAGATTATGTGGGCTAAACACGGTTTTATCGACGTGACGACCCTGGCATCGACGTGCATTAACATGAAAAATCTCTGAATTAAAACAAGATAAAGTACTCGGTTCGTCGATGATGTTTACCGAAGTCTTTGCCGTTGCGGAGGTGCTTGGATTCTTTCTTCGTTTTGGGCAATCCTTGGCTTCCGTCGTGGAAGTGGCTGGTTTGATGGCAATCATAGCATCACTTTTTCTTTTGAACCTCGGCACGAGCAGCTTTGCCTTTGCCATTCTCCTTGAATTTCTTCCGCGGAACTGCAGTTGACTAATTTGAAGCTGTTGATGTAGTGAAGTGCTTAAACTTTGACGAAGAGGTGCGCGGTTACAAGTTTCCGTCGGGCCACCCCTTTGACATGACCAAAGTATTTCGTAATTCTTCGCAAACTTGTAGATGTCCACCAATGTTGCAATAGGATTGCACAATACCTCATTTTGGTACACCGGCGGCAATGCGAATAGATATAGCATATGTAAAATGACTTTTGGGTCGTCTAAGGCCTTCGTCTTGTGGACGAGGTCCTTGAATTCCTGTGAGTAAGCGTCCAAAGATTTCTTTCCCATCTCCAACTTGAACAGCTTCTTGTAGCATTCGATCTTGTCCACTTGCATGAAGTGAGCGCGAAAGACCAATTGAAAATCTGCTTAAGTCGTTGGGTGAGGACGTAACCCTGTCCACCATGTATAGGCCTTGCCTTGCAACATGATTTGTATCTGACTAATATCCTTGGCATCGGAAAAACGGTATAAATCAAAGTAGGCCGTCCATTTCGCCAACCAAGAGTCAATGGCAGTCCCTTTGCACTCCTTCCACTCCCCTTTGAAGGGGTCGGGATGGAATTGAAGAGGCAAAGTGCTCATTGCGGCAAGCGAAAACTGGACCGGCATGGCGTGAATCTCCAAGAGTTGCTTGTGCATCTCCTCTAGCAAGAGATGGAGAAGGAGAGCTTGCGGGACGATGCCCACGTGTCTGTGTGGTGTCGGGAGTAGAAACTAGCGTTTCCTCCATGGATTGAAGTGTGCTAGGGACGCCAATCCCGTGCGGAGAGATTCATCGTTTGATGCCATGGTGCGTAGATAGTGATATACGGGAGTATGTAGCATAGGCTTGCTTGGGGCAAATGCCCAAGGGACTTAGGTAAATGAGAAGAATGATAGTAGATAGAAAGTAAGATATTAGAGAGAGAGAGAGAGAGAGAGAGAGAGAGAGAGAGAGAGAAGGAGAGAGAGAGAGAAATGAAATGAAATGTTAAATTAATGTCTTCAAAAGGCCATAGTGACCTATGAGACTAGAAAGTTACAAGGTGGTGGATTTGATACAAAGTCAGAGTAACGAAATAACCTAACAACAGTACAAAACAAAGATATATACTATGGGATCCTAGATTGGTCGATGTGAGCTAAGCAAAAAACTAAGCAAAAATGGGCGGCTTATCACAAAAAATCAGCATCGGTCGTTGGCGAATCTCATCAATTTCCTCCATGGTTAGTGGTCTGACCGGGCGTCGTGCATGCCTGGCCAGCGTGCTCCGAATCTTTTGACGTAACCTCCGTCGGTGCTGTGTAGTCCTTCGCAATCGTGGGCGCCTGGATTTCCCCAATTCAATCGCTCGGTCGATCAGTGTGCCTCTGGTGTGAGACGAGGGGAGCTCTGTTGTGGGAGTGGCTCTTGCGGCTCTCCCGTGTCTGCTCTGAAGAAGTCTGTGATCCGTCTTTGAGACTGGCTAGCCTCGCCATTCATCAGGCTCTCTACGTGTCTGCGCAACTCGAGCAAGAACAAACCAAGGCATCTCTGATCTTCGTATCCCATTACTCTTGAGAGTGGTCCAAAACCCTCTCTGAACAGGCAATGGAAGCGGCCTCGTATCTCGTAGTAGACGGGGCAGCGGCATGTATAATGCAGCTCTGTCTCAGGTTCCATGTCACACAAGGGGCATGTCCTGGCCTCTGCGGTACTCCGTTGTATCTCCCAGTTTCAATCCGCAGCTGGTGAGACGATGTGCGTAATTGGCCAATAGCACATCGTATCCCATGAGACAAGTGGGTATCCATGTATCTTGGTCTCGTCACAAAACCATCTTCCGTAAGCTGGAGAAGGTGGTCTCTGTAGAAAGCCATCTTCGTGTCCAATTCTTGTGCTGGTTGTATCCATGTCCTCCTGGTGTCTAGCTGGGTCAGGTCTTGGCGGATGAGCTTGGTGATCTCCGACCGTGTAAGAATGAGAGATGGTGCATCCAATGAGTATTGGAATGGTGGCAGCCTGTCTATGCTGAACCCATGCGCCTGAAACCATGATGTCATCTCCCCATACCAGCATGTTGTATCTCCTTGTATGGCTAATTGCTGAGAGGACTCAAGTGCTATGCGAGCATATCTGATTCTGGGAAGTTCCCATGTGCGGTTTATGAAGGAGACTGATCTGGTGAGCGCCTCCACCACTAGTGGGGGGGCCGCTAGCTCTGCTCGGATAATGGCCCGTGGTACTGATGCCTTGGCTCTAATGAGCCGTGAGATCATAGAGACGAGAGGTTTCTCCATGTTCCCCCATCCGTCTGTGCGACCCGGCCTCCCGTGGTGATCCAAAGAAGGTCCCCATATCTCAACCCCATAGAGCAATGTTGAAGCCACCAAGGTGTCAAAGAGCCAGAGCTTCGTCCAGGGCTCTTGAAACTGAACCTGTGAACACATCCTCTCCAATCTACCCAATGCTGCGTGGGCTCTAGTCAGTCTGGTCTCTGCTGCTCGTCTGAGTGAGAATGTAGGTCCGCTAAAAACCACTCCAAGGTAAGTGTAAGCGTCTGTGTACTCCACAGTCTCCTGGCCGTATGTGAATGTAGGTGCTGACCTCCTGATCCACTGTGGGGTGGTATTAAACACCATAACATTGGTTTTACCAAGGTTGACAGACAAACCACTTTCGTGGGCAAACGTATGCAGAGTATCCAGTTGACATTGCATTCCCTGTGGGAATTCGGAGATCAACACAATATCATCAGCATATAACAGAAGTGGAATCCATGTCCCTGCCATCTGTGCACCTTTATCCCCATCGCTGTCAATGTAGTCAGAAACCTCATCCACATACATACCGAAAAGAGTAGGAGAGAGCGGGCAGCCCTGCTTCACCCCAATAGTGGAGTGAACCGGTGTAGAAAGTTCCTCTGGGGTGCGTACATGCCCTACTATTGATCTGTACAATGCCATGATCCCCCAAATGAGCTCTGTGGGTACTCCCATTTCCTGTAATCTACGCATCAATCTAGCTCTGGGTACTGTGTCGAAAGCTTTGCGGAAGTCCACAAAGCTACAATAGATCCGTCTCCCATGAGATCTGCCTTCCTCGATGATGACCCTGAGTGTCAAGGTATGGTCAAGAGTAGAGAAGCCTCTCCTGAACCCTGCCTGCCCAATTGCACGCATTCCTTCCCTCTCTGCCCATCTACTCAGCTGTTGCTCAAGAATGGATGCATACAACCGTGCCAGTGTGTGCCCAATCATAATAGTGCGATAATTCTCAGGCTCCATGGGGTCTCCTACCTTGAAGATAGGTACGATCGTAGATAGGCTCCAAGTGTCCGGTAGGCCCTCACACATGGCACGGTTAAACATAACTGCTAGAAGCTCTGCTAGTAGGTCTTTGGCATGCATGAAATGCTCAGCGACTAAGCCATCATGATCATATGCTTTCCTAGTCCTCATCCTGTCAATGGCTTTCTTCACCATCTCAGCGGTAAAAAAAGCACAGTGTGTGGGTATGGGTCGGGGGGGTTGGGGAGGGGCGGCTGTCCAAGTACTGTGTACAAGGATGATGCGTATTGACCCCAAGTCTCTGTGGAGGAAATAACGGGGGGGGGGGAGGGGGGGGGGGACTGCTCATGAAAGAGCCGCCACGCCTCATGCGAGTCGTGACTCAAGAATAGCTGATATAGATCCTGCTCGAGTCGAGCCAAAAAAGCTCTCTTCTTCCGCCGTACCAGGCGTCAAAAGTCAATCTGTGACGGTCTGTGAGTGACATCCCCCAAAAGCACCTCCCTCTGAAGTTTGGCTCTAGTCTGGCGGCACTCCTCATCGTACCAGCTGTTCTGAGGCATGCTTCCTGATCGGCGGCTCTGCTCAGGTTGGGTGTGTGGATATGCTTCTGCTGCTGCCTCATGTAATGTCTGTGTCAGTATAGTAGTTAGCTCCTCCAGAGGTCGCCTCGGGTCCTCAGTGCATAGGCGTCTGTAGATCTCGTCTATGTATACAGAATCCGTCTCCCGTGTGAATGTGTAGCGAGTAGGGGCTGCTATCCGTGGCCTGTGTGCTACACTGAACTGAAAAGAGATGGTCATCGACACCAGAGCATGATCTATTGCTACCCCGACTGGTCTGGGCCCAACTGTGAGATCCTGGATACTAGAGATGAGATTCGGCTGTGCCATGACATAGTCCACTGTGCTGGCTCCATGCGTGTGTGGGAAGCATGTAAAACCTCCCGCAGTAGGAAATCTGTGTAGGCCGTTCAAGATGGCCAATCCATGTGCAGTGCCCATGTCTATCAGGTGTCGCCCATACTCAGTATATTCCACATCGTGTGATAGTCTGGACAGGCCCGTCTCCATGACATCTAGCTCTCTTAGCATCTCCTCTGAAGTATCATAAAACACTGCCTGGTGATGGGCAGTCCTAGCATTGAAGTCCCCTAGTATGATAATGTCACCATCCCTAGAGAACTCCCATATGTCATCATCTAAAATAGAGAAAGGGGATTGTCCTCTGGGTGATGCATAAACTGATGTACTCGGGGGAAAGTAGCAAATAGCTAGGTAGAGATATCTGTCTGTCTCTGCTTTCAATCTCACCCACATGTACCTAGCCTGCTCATCCCTGCGGGCTATATGTATTAGTGGTTGCAGATCCTCTCTAAATAACACTGCCACTTCCCCCGAGCCATGCCCTCTGTGCTCTGAGCGTGTCTCTTGTCTGTAAGCTGTCTCCCACCTGTATCCACGGATGTGAGGCATGGATTGCCCAGGGGCCTGGTGTGTCTCAGAGTAAAAGATGATGTCTCTTCCAGTAAAGCTATCCTCAAAAGCACCTACATCAAGACGCATAGATCCATTACAGTTCTAGGCAGCCACTTTGAGTGTGGTCCCATAAGTCTCGCACCGTCATGTGGAGCGTCGCTCTAGTATTACCACTTTTCCATCTCGGTAAAAGGCAATCTTGCCTTTTCCCCGTGCCGCTCTAATCTCTGGCATTACTTCCTGCATATGGGCGATCTGCGAGAGGGTGAGATCATCCCCGAGAAAGATGCCAGTCTCTTTAAGAGTTGGTCTTTTCTTCAAGAAGGACTTCTTCGCTTCCATGGAGGGAAAATGGAGGATGAGTGCTCTTTCTTTTGAGGTTTCTCCACTGCTTCCATTTTTTCTTTATGTTGCCCACTCTCCATGCCCTTGTGTGCGTCGGCTCATGAACCCCCATCAAGGCTGTGAGTTCTTTTACTTCTTCGTCCACATTGCCTTTGTCTTTAAGACCGCAAATTCTCACATGTAAAGCGCGAATCCGTCTCCTTTGCTCCTCCTCTAGTGTTTGATTAATGGTAGTGGGTGTGGACATGGGCGTTATCTCCTTGCCTTTTCCTTTCTTGGCCACCTTGATCCATTTCTCGGCTTCATCCACCTTCTGTTGAGTTTTGGTAAGAACATCCACCCAAGAAGTCGTCATTTCTTTGTGTTGCTCTTCTCCCTCTTTGATGGCCCGTACTTGCTCCTTGATTGTGTTGATTCCTTCGATTACTGAGGGTTGCAGTTCGCCCTCTTCCAGTTTGTTTCTTGATCGTGCTTCGGCGAGATCTTTCTTGAGCGACACAATCTCTGCCTCTTGAGTCGTCACTCGGTCTTCCAACGTACTTATCTTGCTCTCTTGGATCAGCACGCGTCCTTCGAGCATGTTTATTGTGCCCCAGAGCTTGCGGTTCCATCTTGGTAGTGATCTCCGTCATTTCCTCTTTGCACTTTTGAATGGCATCCTCTAGGGGGTCAGCTTTATCGTCCAGCTTCCTCATGCTTGATTGCCATCCGCCAAGGGGTCCCTAAACGTACGTGTGCACCCACACTAGCAGCGGCGCGGTAGCTGGACGGGTGGGGGGAGCGTGGGGCGGTACGGCAAGGGAGGGGGAGCGATAGAGAGAGAGAGAGAGAGAGAGAGAGAGAGAGAGAGAGAGAGAGAGAGAGAGAGAGAGAGAGAGGGGAGAGGGGCGGGGAGTATCAAAAAGAAATAAAATGATATACTAGCGTCTTCAAAAGGCCAAATTGATCTATGAGACCAAGCTGATACACCATAGCGAGTGTGATACCATGTCCAAAAAAAAGAAAAAGAAAAAAAGAAAGGGGACTTCCTACGCGTAGAAGAAGGGGGGGGACATCCTACGCGTAAAAGAGGGGGGGGGACAACCTACACGTAGAGAAAGGGGGGAGGGACATCCTACGCGTAGAAGAGGTCCGGGGGACACCTTACGCGGGGAGCACAGGGGGGCAGAGGAACGGGAGCGGGAGGGCAGGTCAGCGGGCAGGGGCGGGGGGAGCCGGGCAGCGAGCGGGAGCGGTAGCGGGAGTGCAGGGCAGCGAGCAGGGCGAGGGGGGGGCGGGCACAGCAGCGCAGAGAGGGGGGGACAGCGTGGCGGGGCTGCAGGCGGAGCGAGGGAGGGCAGGGGCAGGGCAGCGAGCAGCGCAAGGGGAGGCGGCAGCGAGCAGGGGCAGGATGGTTTTCAATTTGACCCCGCCTCTACATCTCAATTCACTTAGAGAGAGAGAGAGAGAGAGAGAGAGAGAGAGAGAGAGAGAGAGAGAGAGAGAGAAATGAAATGAAATGTTATATTAACGTCTTCAAAAGGCCAGAATGACCTATGAGACCAAACTGATACAAAAGTGGTGAATCTGTTACAATGTCTGGGTACCTTAGTACTAAAGTACTAAGTGTGAAAAGTGTGAAAGAGTGAAATGAAATGAAATGTTATATTAACGTCTTCAAAAGGCCAGAATGACCTATGAGACCAAACTGATACAAAAGTGGTGAATCTGTTACAATGTCTGGGTACCTTAGTACTAAAGTACTAAGTGTGAAAAGTGTGTGTGTGTGTGTGAGAGAGAGAGAGAGAGAGAGAGAGAGAGAGAGAGAGAGAGAGAGAGAGAGAGAGAGAGAGAGAGAGTTAGTTGTGCGCAGGTGAGAGCTTGCGGTGAACAGAGTGATCACACTCTCACTCGTCGGCACCTATTTATAGATGGAATGCACCGCCCTTCATGCTTAACCTCCTGAAGGGGAAGCCTTTTAGGAAACATCTTGTGGGGAGGCTTAACCATCCTTCTCGGATCCGAGGCTGTAAGGGGGAGTACTCATGGCGTAAGCAAGGGAAACAGATTGAAACAGGGAACTCTGCTTCCTTTGGAGTCCCTCTGGGATGGAGCTGAGGTCTCCGTTGGTGTCTGTTACTGCTGAAGAATGTTTAGTCGAAAGAGAGCAAGGCGGGATGGAGTCTCTTGGGAGCAGCATGCGGCAGGGTGGAAAGGCTGCAGGAGAGCAAGGAGGAAAAGAGGGGGGGGGGGGATAGGGTGATGGAAACTTTGAGCAGCGGCGAGCACCAATCAAAGCTCCATTGATGTGGAATTGTACTGATTGCTGCTGTTTAACGCCACTTTTGTTGAACAGGAGAATCAGGTGTTCTTTTTGTGATAGTTGGATGTGCCATTTTTCTAGATGATGCTTTTTGTGATGCCCACCGAAATTATTTGGTGGAAGTAGGTTCAATAACTAAAATGAACATAAAAAGGGGATTGGGGGGGAGTTCACACATAGGGTTTCAGTATTTTCTATAAAGATATCTAATGAAGAAGTCTCTGCCTTCTGCACATTTCATTTAAGTATTATAGAGAAGCCATGAAAATCTAGTGTCACAGTTTATCTCCTTGTTTTTCTCAATGTCCATGAATCCTGCAATGTGTTTGAAAATGTTTCCTCCTTGCTCGCTTCCACCCCATTTTTATCATCCATAAATAAGTGCAACCTGACAGCCTATAATGTATATATTCACCTTGGTGGTCTCAATTTGTTCATCCAGAAACAAATGCAAGCCCCAAAGCCCAAATTATATATAGTCGTCTAAATGCACACAAATTTTAGCACAAGAAAGATTCTTATCAGTAAAGTGACATACAGGGAGAGCTCCCTGCATGAGACTGCTTCTTAATATAAGAGATGTTCTAATATGAATGGCATGGCGTATTTTTGCACAGGGCTGATCATCAACTTGATGATGTTTGTGCCAAGTTGTTTCCAGTCAAGGGGAAAAGGAAAAATGAAATTGATAATAACACAGACTGCGATGCCCCACCGCCTGTTCGAAGGAAAGAAAGGACACTTTCTTCTCTTGGCATTGGGGCCGCTTCCACTTCTCATCCAGGTATTGCAAGTAGGCGTACGAGGCCAGTATCCAGGAGGTCAACGGCAGCTAGAGAAACGTCCACAGATGATGAACTAGAGGAGAGAAAAGGTGACAAAGTCAGTCGGAAAAGGCTGGCTGATAGAGATTCTCAAGATGAGTCTGGCTCAGATGAGAGAGCTGCAGCTTCTGAGTCATGTGAGAGTCATGAGGTGGAGAAAGATAAAATTTCTGATGATGAGCATGTCGATGAGACAACTGTACTTCAGGTCTTAAGAAGAGAGCGTAGTGTTACAGGTAGGAAAGGAGTCACCTCTCAATGGTCTCAAGAGCGATCTAAGGCTTCATCTCTTTGCAATGTTGATTCTACTAAGCTGGAAATGTTTCTTGCGGACCGATCCAAAATCTCTGCAACTGGCCTGCTGCAATCTCAAATATCGGAGGCTACAAACTCATCTGACAAGATGCTAACGCGGAAGCATGGAAACAATGATAATCATTTCAAAGTGCCTCCAGTTTCAACCAAAACCGAGAGGCCATATAAAATCCTTACAGATCAATCCCCATTGGCACATCTTGCTGAAGTTGCCGTTGATCAAGCAGGTAAGTTTGAGTACCTGGATGGACCAAAAGCGCGTGGTCCTCGGGCTCGCCGTGGAAGAGGTAAGAGTGAAAGTGGCAAGTCATCTGCAATGGGTGGGAGCTTAAGTTGGCAGGCGATGCTGGAAAATATACGTAGTGCTGCTGCTCCTCAAGAAAAAAAGCAAAAACCAAAGAACCCGTCACCAGCAAAGATTCTACCACCCCCAAAAAAGCCTCCTACTGTACGTGCTGCTCAAGCAAGTTCCAATAAACGTAGTCAAAGCCCTTCATCAGTCATAAAGCATGAAAAGCAGAATGTAGGTTTCTGGTTCTGCTTGGAAGCGGCAGATAACCAGTAAGTTCTTATTTTAAGGATGAGTTCTCCATCTAGTTTATACAGATTGTGAGTAATCTTGATGAAAAACTGTTTGATAATGGCCATTGCAGGTTTGATGAAAATGCACTCCCTCAAATAGCCACACGTTACCTTCGAATCAAGTACGTTTGCCAGAACTTTGCATTCTTTCATTGTTGTCTACTGAGCTTTATGCGCATGATTTTTGTATGGGCATGTTCTTTGTTTTAATGGCGTCGTGAGAACAGAATTCTGTTACTCTATTGTTCTTCATAATTGTGTAGTTTTTTAGCTGAAACATCTCTTGTTTGTAAGAGTATTCAAAACACTTGTATTTTGCATCTTTATGTGGTAGTGAAAGCTATTTAGGAGTTGGAAGACTTTATAAGTACACATATCAATCCGAGGAAAATAAAGGTTGGATGTGGTGTGATTACAGGGACGGAAAGCTTCCAGTGTCCAGTGTGAAAAAGTACCTGGTCAAGAAACTTGATTTGCTATCAGAAGCAGAGGTAAGCTTTACATTGAAGTCTTGCATAGGTGACTGGTGGCTGATACACAGTGCTTCTTGAGTAAAGTTTCTATAAAGAATTGGGTGTTTTACTTGCTCCAGGTTGAGATAACATGCCGAGGGCAGCCTGTTGTCCCAAATTTACCTCTTGAGAAAGTCCAAGGAATTTGGCTGGCAACGACCCCTTCTACCTTGGAGCTGCTGCCCACTCTGAAAGACGTGAATTTTGCGTCTCAAGATAGCAAGACTTGGGCCCAGTACAAGGGCCGTTCGGGTGAAGATTGTACAATGGTGCTGACGTATTCTCGGCATCGCAGGCAATTGCTCGCACAGTGATTTGCAGAAGTGCTGCATTAGCATGTACTGAGGAAACTGTATGTATGCCTTTTTTCCTTCGGGTTTTTTGAGCCTCTCATGGGTTTGTCCCTTATTCACTTGGCATTAGCCAGATTCTTTCGTTTGTTCTGTATTCTGGCAATTCCATATGGCACATCCACCCGCCTGTGCTTGATGCTGTATTGGCATTTGATCTCTGTCAAGGACAGTACTCTGGGGGACTTGTGCTACTAAGAGTCACAATCTTCCAAACTTGTGCTACAAAGAGTCATCATCACAATCTTCCAAGCTCAATATTTTTATTTTTCCAATTAACTGTTGAATCTATGGCAAAATCACATGGGTACTTTTGTTCTGCTTCAAGTATGGGTGGAAAAGGTACTTCTTGTTCTGCTTCACTTGTGCATAGTCCTTTATTTAATACAAAATATAATTTTTAAAGCAGTTTTTAAGTACCTGAGGAAGCAAAAGGTTTATGAATCAGAAACGATTGAATGTCTCCTCGTGTAATCACCAAGGATATCATATGGTTGGCTGTCATATCATTGTAGCCAGACGTTTTGGCCTGGGCAAGGAAGAGGGCCAGCCTGGTAATAACCCGTCCCAAATGTTTGTATGCTGATGATTTAGGCTATCTCAAAGGCCTGATTTATAATGTGCATCGAAGGGTTGTGCTGAAGGTGGATCAGTGGAAGGCTCAATTATACTGTTATGCCATCAACTCGTATGTGCATCTTCTATTTTTAAAGATGAAACTGAATGTGTTTTTGACCTGTGGAAATGTATACTTATTACATTTGCATGGGTATTTAATGGACATGGTGTAATGTGCATGTCTCTATTGGTGTATTTAACCTCTATAAATTGTCTGGGTGGCTGCACATAATGCAAACAGGTGCTTTTAGATTTTGCATCTTTATGGCTTTTTGAAACTAGCCATAGTGAAGACGTGAATCTACCAATTTTGAATACCAATTTTTCCATATCGGCCTAGAGGTATTCATAGTGAAGGCTCACATTGGAGTGTTCTATTATTTTTTTATTCTTAGTGGATCTACCTTTGCATGTGAAGGTGTAGGGAATGGACATTGGGAGGCGCATTCTGCAGGTCAGGTGACCGGCAGTAGCCGGGAGCTTGCTGCAGAATGGGTCGACCAATGCCCATTCCCGGCCGTCATGGTCGCTGGGAGGGTGCCAAGTCAGCAGGCAGAATACGGAATGCTGTGCGTTGCTTACACGTCAGCAGGCAGAATTTTAAGACAAAGATTCCGCCGGTGTCTCCCTGTTGTAGCCAGTCACTGGTTGCAGAAGCAGCCGACCAGCGACTGACGAATTGAAATTTTCTTTGTTTTGTTTTGGGAATGTCCCATGTGAGTTTTGATCTTGTTTGCAAGCATAGAGTAGATGCTTACCTTGTTCTAGGTGGACATATTTTCTTCGAAAAGACAGAGTGATCACGTGCTTTTCTTGAGTGAACGTAGGCACGTATTCCTTTGCTGTTTTTTCTGAGGCCACCTTTTGGAATGTTGTTACTTTGGCATACACTGTTGGATAATGTGAAGAAATGTATAGATTATCTTACATGCCTTAAGAAAGGTTACAAGTTTTTAGATTCAATTTTCAAGTTTGTATATGGGTCTCTTCATTGAAGGGCTTCATAAATTCTTTGTTTTTAGGACTTATTTTAGTTTGTAAACGGTCCTTTAATTTAAGGCCCGAGACTCTCTTTAGTTTTTTGTTTTAGAATAACAATGTGATTCTTTACCTTGTTTTTCATTGGCCATAGCTTTGAGAGAGAGTGTATTCTCTTGTAGGAAAAGAATTGGAGGGCACTTTCACAAGAAGTTTTGGGCAAATTCTCACAGTAATTCCCACATTGTGACTTACCTCAACATCATGAGCTTTTGCGAGGGAGGTACCATATACCTAGCTAGGTGCGATTGGGGTTAGGGGACCGTTGGCCTGGGGGGGGGGGGGGGGGGGGGGGGGGGGGTCCCCTGCCCCCAATCGTACCTAGCTAGGTATGTGGTGCCTCTCGAGCAGAAGCTCATGATGTTATGCATTGTATGAAAAACATTGGAAAAGACTCCCTTTTCCTACATGAGAAAATTTCTAAATCTTCTTGTGTTTGAGATGACTCATCATATTTTGGGTGTACTAGATGCCCATCAAATTGCTACCATTGGATCAAAATGATTTTTGAGATTTTAAGTCCCCGTTGAGATCAAAAGCTTATAAATCTCGATAGTTTTTTGTCTTCTCCTTTGGTAGTAACTCACGTATCAAGAGGATATTGACAAATTTTACCAAGCTAGTTGGGAAGCACAAAAAGCAAGGTGTCTTCATTAGTCCAAAAAAGTAGCAAGTTGTAGAGAAGATTTTTAATTGAGGATCCAAACTATCAAGTGCACCCGTTGTCTTCCTTTAGTTTGGTAGATTGTGACATGTAAAGGCTTTACAACTCTGTTTTTCTTGGAATTTTGCAAATTTGACCTTAACAAACATCTTTCAATATTGCCACGTTTGCACCTGGCAATATGACAAGTGCATAGATCACCATTGACATTATGCAAAGTACTTGTCCCTAGAAGATCCACACATGGAATGCTCTGTATTTAGTTGCTTTTGCCAGGTTAGATGATATTGGCAATAAAGGTTGTCCAAATGCTAAAGAGTTTGGTGCATTCTTGTTACGGCGACTTAGAAATGTTATTGACTCAATCTTTTGTAACAATATACACAACGATAGTGGTTGTTGGGTTGTTGACTACAAACATCTTATGTGAGTGACAATGCAGCCAAGTTCAAAAGGTGCACGCAGAGTCCCAAGGAGACACATAGCTTTTCGAACACACCATTGGAAGGAAAGAATCATGGAAAGAATCTTATGTCATGCCTACGCAAAATGGGTATGGCAATCTATCTCCCATTCACTCACCAAGCCTAAAGAGTTTGGAATGGCCTACACCAAATAATGAATTGATAGTAGCAACCAAAAGGAGAATGAAGGTGGATGTGCATGTATCAATGAAGTGTACCTATGTATCACACAAAGCAACGTTAACATGTTTTATGACTCTTCATGTGTCTGAGTATATCTTTTGATTGCAACGTGTCCATGAAACACCAACAATGTGGATTTACAAAGGGGACGGTGTAATCAATGGGTTTCTTGGAGTTGGATGGGAAATCAAAGTGGTCAGTCAAGAAGGAGAGACTGTAAATTGTTGTGTAGTTGGCGAAAAATTGGTATTCAGATACCATATTGTAAAGCAAAGCCTATTAATGGTATTTTTCTACAAGAGATGGAAGAAAACGATGGGAATATGGGAGGATTCGACTCTAATGTTGCTGTTCGAGACATCGTGGATCTCCAAATATGCCTCTAGGCCGATATGGAAAAATTGGTATTCAAATACCGTATTATAAAGCAACGCCTATTAATGATATTTTTCTACAAGAGATGGAAGCAAACGATGGGAATATGGGAGGCATTCGACTCTAATGTTGCTGCCCGAGACACCGTGGATCTCCAAATATGCCTCTGCGATGATATGGTACACAATATCTCTGTCAATTAACGACCATCTTTGCGAGTTTCTTCATTTGACATATGTATTGCTCAAGGGGTACCTCTTTATTGTCGATGACAAAGTCGGTTTAAAAAAGAAAAAGGCTTTCTTTGTGAGAATATTGCGTTCCCGTGATGTATTACTGGAAAAGCTTGTAAAATTGATGTGAATTTTGTTCTTATTCAATAAACATGATGTTTTGTATCTCATCTCTATGAATATTTAATTATTTTCAAGTTTTGTGGGGTATTTAAGTTTCTTATAAGTTTTTGAGTGAAAATGTTCAACTCGATCAATTGCATAGTTGAAATTATGGCTTGTGTTGTTTTGATGCAAAAAAATTAATTTCAAATTTAAGCTATGTTTCAGGATTTTTAAAAAAGTTTTTAAAGGTATATTAGTCACATAGTAAATTTCTAAAGTTCAATTTTCACTTTTATGAAGCTCTTAACTCTAAGCTTTCTTGCTACTTCGTTACGCACAAACCCATGGCAACCTCGAGTGATGCACTTCTCGCACATCTCAGGGTAAATGAAGAGGTCAAAGAGGTTAGTGAGTAGATGGAAGCATCCATGGTGCTTGGTCCCTAACAAAAGCTCAACTCTGTTGAGGAGAAAAAATGGATGATAGAGAGAGAGGGAGTGTTGGAGGAAGTCTTGGACTTCCAAGTACTCACTTTGCATGTGGTGATGGTGGAGGGTTGTCAATTTATTTTCCTTGACAACATTGCAAAACGGTTGGACACTTAGAGATCAAGAATCACTCTCGGTCCTCGTTATTTACGTGGGCATAATGGATCCAAGTGGAAAAGAAACACTGGTACAATTTGAAATCGATTTTACAGACCAAAGTCTCGATAAAACTTTCCTATCCACTTAAAGAAAATGAGCAAAATTTGGTGAAAATAGTAGCAACCACCTTAATTAAAATCAAGTCTTCCGCTTCGTTTTACAAGACTGTCTGAAAGTGCTTTCCACCCACACAAATCATTGATTCCACTGGATGAAGACAATCGTTCAAGCATTGACCTTAAAAGGAAAGCTCTTGCAGAAATGGATGAGGATACTAAGGTAAAAGTGAAATAATTACTTATACTTTTCTTATGAAGAGGCAACGTCCTTTAAAATGTTTTGCAGATTGCATACCACATTGACAATTTGCTATGAAAACTCAAAGCTCTTGCAACATGTATGTTTGCAAGGATAGTTTATTGTTGCACTACCTGAGCCACCTAAAACCCTCCATTCTCCAAATAATTCACACACAGTATTTGGAGCATGGTTGTGCGGAGCTACTCAAGTGCAAGGAGTTGGGTGTCGTCCTTAGCAAAGATTCTCTCATTAATAAATGTATACTAATGGATTGCGAGGCCACCCTATATGATTTTGCAATCAAGCACCATGGGTCTGTTCTATTCCACTATGCCCTAAGTTTAAGTCAAAAGGTGACACAATTTGATGAGATCATAAAAATCCTTGGCATGAGGCTTGCCATTCATCCCATCCCAAATTATGTAATTTGCAAAGTAACATAGACTCTCTTATCAAAATGCAGATAATATATAAATAAAATTGCAATGTTGCTCATTTTCTTTGTACACATGTGCATAAGACACAACATGTCGGAAAATGACGTCCATAAAACTCTCGAACTGAATGGCGGACTTCGGATACCGGGGATAGCCATCGGACATTTTCTCCAAGTCAAAATGGACTCTTGTGTGCCATGGCACCCTAGCCAGCCCATCATCCCCTTGTCACAGCTCTCCATGCTTCGATTTTGACGAGAAAATGTCTTTGATGGTTGTCCGCGGCACCTTGACTTCGTAATTACCATTGGGAGCTTCTCTAGAGAGCGTTCTTTGATCCCATTGTTCCAAAATAAAGTAAATGATGTGTCATCACTTGAATTAAACAGCTTGAAATGTACAATAGCAAAAATTTAACAACTTAAAATGTACAATTGTGATGAATGAGACAAGCCAAGTGATGGGAATAAGATTGTGCTAGCTAGGGTGGATGAAAGACAAACATCGTGCACACAAGTGAGTGTGTGTAGGCTAGATTGTCGCTCAAGAAAAATAGGTTCCAAAATAGATTAACATGGACTCATAAACATGATCTTGAGTATTTGCTAACCCATCACAAGCTCACCATAACAAGAGAGATGTTTGCAAACATGGAACGAGTTGTTTTATTCTTGAAATGAGCTCTACAGCCTTGCAACACTACATGTGGGATAATTCCACCTTCTCTCTCCTTGACTCATACTCTAGTGACTCTAGGAAAAAGTTCACACCTTACAATCCTCCCCTTGAGGTTTGGGCCAGGACAATACATTGAAGATTCTTTGTCCACTAAGGATGAATATAGTATCCACACAGGATATCAATACATATCCACTAAGGATGACGGATCCACAAAGGATGACAAAAAATCATCTCCTTGAAGTAGAGAGGCTACAGTCTTCATAGTATGTCGTCGCAGAAGACCAGGTTGTTCACTCCTTCGTCTTTGTCTTCTTCTTCTTCAATTCTTCCTCCTCTGGTACTTTGTCTTCATGTTGATGGTTTTCATGATCTTCAAACTTCATGTTATCCTTCATTTGCATGATAAGCTCTCTTATGTATTTGAAGCTCCTTTTTTGTTGGAATTAGGGTTGCAGAGAAACGCACACAACTTGGAGAAGATGAGAAGCTCAAGGCACACAATAGAGAGTGTGTTACTTAGTATGCAAATGGAAAGATGGATAGCCCTAGAGTGATGGGTGTATATACAATGCTCGGGGGGAAAAAACCTCCTAAAGAGGGAAAAAAGGCCCCGACGGTCCTAGTGTTCATGAACGCTGGCACATGAGTAAAGGGAAGTGCCATGCCCTGAGGACATGATCGGTCCACAAAGGGGAGTAAGCCCAAAGCTTTGCGGAAAGCTTCAAGCTTCTCATGAGACAATGCCTTTGTGAAAAGATCTGCAAGGTTGTCCTGTGTTGGCACATAAGCCAAGTTGATCTCTCCTGCTGAGAGCCTCTCCCTGACATAGTGGTAATGCACCTCAATGTGCTTTGTGCGAGCATTAAAAACTGGGTTCCTCGCAATTGCCAATGCGCACTGACTGTCAATGTAGATAGTGTTGGCAGTGTCATGTCCAACACCCAAATCAACCATAAGGTGTCTGAGCCATACACACTCAACCGTAGCTGTGAAGACCGCCCTGTACTTAGCCTCACGACTCAAAGTGGCCACATTAGGTTGCTTCTTGCTCAACCATGATATACATGAACTGCCAAGCATGAAACAAAAACCACTTGGACACTCGTGTGTCAAAACAACCAGCCCAATCTGAGTCCGAAAAAGCATGTAAGTCTCGCGGCAATGATCCCCCCTTGGGATAAAACAAGCCAAGATGTAAAGTGCCACTAAGGTAGCGGAAAATCCTCTTGACAGCCTGCCAATGCTTAGACCCTGTGCTATGCATAAATTTGCTGACCTGTGAGACTGCAAACTGAATATCTGGCCTCATGTTGCATACATAAATGAGGCAGTCAACAACAGTTTCATAAAGAGTGACATCAACAGGATCGCCAGCATCATGTAGACTCAACTTCAAACCTGTTTCCATGGGAGTGGCAATAGGTTTGCAATCCTCAAGTCCAAATTTACATAGCAATGTCTCTATGTAACTTTTCCGACACAAGGCAATACCACCATGACACTGCTTAAACTGTATACCCAAGTAATGATGCAACAGCCCCAAATCTTTCATCTTGAAAGTAGAATTCAAATCAGCCTTAAATTCAGCAGTATGTCTCTCATTTGGTCCAGTGATCAACAAATCATCGGCATAAAGAACCACAATGAGAAGTACATCACCCTCACGCTTTACATACAATGTGCTTTCTGTTGGACTGTTACGAAAGCCTCATTTAACCAAATGAGTGTCAACTTTCTCATACCAAGCACGAGGAGATTGCTTCAACCCATACAAAGCCTTCTTACATCTGCACACTTTGTCCTCTTGTCCTTTTATGACAAAACCGCAAGGCTGCATTACATAAACTTCCTCAAATATGTCACCATTCAAGAAAGGAGTAACAATGTCTGATTGATGTACATCCCAACCAAAATGAGCTGCCAATGCACATAGAAAATGCACAGTAGTCATACGACAAGTGGGAGCAAAAGTCTCTTCATAATCTATGCCTTTTTGCTGTGCATAACCCTTTGCAACAAGTCGAGCCTTATAGCGATCGATCTCACCATCCGGCTCGCGTTTCAAATTGTAAACCCACTTTGTACCAATGGCCTTTTTGCCAGGAGGCAAATCACATAAAGTCCATGTGTCATTTTCTATAAGTGCATCATATTCTGATTGCATGATAGCCATCCAATTTTCTGAATTATGTGCTTCATCAAAAGATGGAGGCTCCTCAACATCTTGTAAACTAGACACATCCAAAGCATAACAATCTGATGCATAAGATGCATGGCGAGAGCCTGAACGAGTACGACTAGACAAAGGTGCATCCAGTTTACCGTCACGCAAAGTGTGCACCAGCCATTTTGGCATACCTCTAGCTTGCTTATTTTCAGCCCTTTCCTCATCAAGTACATCATGTACATATGCATCAGTAATAGGCTGATCTGTAACATTTTTAGAAATCCCCATAGGATGTACATTTGCCTCATTGGAAATTACATTCGTATTTCCACCACTGAAAAGAGGCAACAAAGTTTCATAAATGTCCTGTGAGCTTACATCACTATCTCTAGTACATGACAGCAAGGGATGAACAGAATCTTCCACGAACACATACGCTTTGTTTGCGGATGATATAACCTGTAACCTTTGCTTTCAGCACTATAACCAACAAAAATACATTTGACAGCCTTATCATCCAATTTTTGCGCTGTGTTTGTGGCACCAAAGCTTATGCCAAACAACCAAAAACACGCATGTGCTCAATAGAAGGCTTTCTATCATGCCATGCTTCATATGGAGTAATAGACTGCAAAGCTTTCGTAGGACACCTGTTAAGTACATAAGTGGCACACATGATGGCCTCAAGCCAAAAAGAATGCGGCAAAGCTTGACTTTTGACCATACATCGTGCCATTTCCGTCAGTGACCTGTTTTTCCTCTTAGCAACACCATTTTGTTGAGGTGTATAAGGCACTGTACATTGGTGTTTTATCCCACGACTGCCAGAAATGGATTAAATTCATGAGACATATACTCTCCCCGTCGATCGGAACGGAGGGTGCCCATAGTACATTTCGAGATATTTTCAGCCATAAACAGAAATTGTTTGAAGCACATTAAAATTTCGGACTTCGCTTTAAACGGAAATACCCATGCATGCCTCGAGTAATCATCAATGAAAGTCACGAAGTAAAGGTAATTGCCCAAGGGCAGAGTTTGCATGGGCCCACAAACATCACTATGCACAAGTTGCAACCTGCATGTGGCCCGGGCTGAACCATCCTTTGGAAACCTAGAACATTGCATCCTACCCAAAATAAAGCCTTCACAAACATGTTTGACAGGTGCTTCAACAGGCGACAAAGAAGCAACCATATCAGATTTCTGCAAATGCAGCAAACTGGCAAAATTCAGATGACCAAAACGTGCATGCCAAAGTTTTGCATCTGAAATAGCCCTTGAATTTGCAACAGCATTTGTAAAATTTTGTCCACACTTGTCATACAAAGTGAGCTTATACAGCCCACGGCACAAAAGGCCAGATGTAACAATTTCATCACCAAAACTGAGATCATGAACTGTACATTTGTCATCCACAAATTTGACTACAAGTCCAAGTCTAGCAAGTGCGGATACAGACAAGAAATTCTTTTTGATCCCAGGTACATAAAGTGCATCAAGAAGTGTGAAGGAACTGCCATTTGCAGCAGTAAGCACAATTTTTTCAACTCCCTGAACCGGATAAGAGGCATTGTTGGCACAAGTGACTGAATTCCCATGAGGGACAGGCTCGAGAGAGGTAAACAATTCACGATGTGAGGTAATTTGCTTTGTAGCACCACTGTCGAAATACCACACATGTGAATATAAAGCAAATTGACAAGCATGCATCATGGACAGCAGGATTGTAAGTGCACTCTACGCTGAAAGCCCATTCTGCATCAACATCAGCATCACAGTCTCCTTTCACAGAAGACTCAACAATGGCTGCATTTGTAGTGGAACCACCCTCTTTCTTCTTAGCCTCTTTGGCCTTCAACTTAGGACACGACTTGATCAAGTGATCATTAGCTTTACAATAATGGCAACGCATCTTCTTTTTGCCCTTATCACCAGAATTTCCAGACGAATTGCTGCCAGCAGAAGCATTAGGAACAGAATTTTTGCCACTCACAGCAGAATCATAAGAAGTGGTTGCATTGCTGTTACCACCCTTTCTTTGAGAAGCAATAAAAGCCTGTTCAACTGTACGCTGCCTAGTCCTGTTTTTTCTGGAAAGTGACTCTTGCAACAGCAATTAGGGTTGCAGAGAAACACACAGAGCTTGGAGAAGATGAAGGAAGCTCAAGGCACACAATAGAGAGTGTGTTACTTAGTATGCAAATGGAAAGATGGATAGCCCTAGAGTGATGGGCGTATATACAATGCTCGAGGGAAAAAAACCTCCTAAAGAGGGAAAAGATGCCCCGGCGGTCCTAGTGTGTTCACACACTAGGACATGTATATGTGTTCACACACATCACTACCACATGTATATGGTAACATTTTACATTGCTTGGTCTTCTTCACAAATAGCTTGTTCTCAACTTGGTTTATAGGCTCATTGTATGTGCTTGAGACAAGTGAGTGAGAGGTAGGTCTTACCATATACATTATGTATAGGCGGTGTCTAAATCCGTGCATGAGTACAACTAGAAAATCTTCTCCATAAATGTAGATTACGATAGACATTGCAAAACTGTTGTGCTTGGCTACAAGATTTTGAGTTTAATGTGTGTGTGTGTGTGTGTGTGAGAGAGAGAGAGAGAGAGAGAGAGAGAGAGAGAGGGGGAGAGAGAGAATTCATTTTGTGAAGCACCTCTTCACCCTTGGTGAAGCCCATCTTCACAAATGATGGAAAAGTTTGGTCTTTCAATGCTTGATGCTTGAAGTTGTTGATGCTCTTTGAACTTGAAGACAAAGTTTCTTTGAATGATTTGGTGGCCTTGGGAGGATTTTAATGATCGCTCAATTTGTGGTTGTCTGATCTTTGATAAAGAACACCCTTGTAAATATATTTCTTTAAGCCTAAGTAAATTGATCTACAGGTCCCCAAGCTTGAGAGCTTTGGTCCCTTCAGAGGTGCTACCTTGGTGCAGTAGAACCGTGGGAAAGGGCCCCTTGATAAGGGTTTGTGCTCAAGAGGACTCGTGGGAATAGGCCCTCCACAAGTGGACCCAAAAAATTATACAATTCATTTCATCGCCAAGGGATGTCCACCGGTCAATCGGAAATAGAAGAAGGCGCACCGTTCGCGTTCATGGTCACTTATGAAATCGGCGGATGGGAGTTTTGGAGCTACAAATGTCCAACCTTGGTCCGTGATCGGACAAAGGCTGAAAATCGAAGAAGGTGTGCCGTTCGCGTTCATGGTCACTTATGAAGCCGTCGGATGGAGTTTTTTGGAGCTATAGACGGCTTCCTTTGTCGATCATGGACCCGCAGTGCGGATGAAATCCATTTTACCGCTTTGTTTGGGATCCTCTAGTAGGCGAAAAAATGTTTGTGGCACCCTCCTCCTTGGGCTTTGACCTTTTCCCTTAAATAGGTACTCGTCCCACGTTCCTAGCAAGGTTTTTTTGACCTTTCAAAAAGGATTAAGGAGTATTAAATGCTCCCCCTCACACATACACTCTGTGAAGCAAGGATTTTGAATTTTTTTGGTGGAGCAACAGAGCGTAGAGAACAAAACCTTCAAAGGATTTTCAATTTGATGGGACAATTAAATCATTAGGAAGTGAATGGGGTATAGGAGGGCCTCTTTATTTGGCTATTTAAGGAAATACTTAAAGCTTAAACCAAGTTTGACCAAGCCTAAAAGAGAGGGCAAAAGGTATATGCTAGGATTATAAAAAATGCCACTTCTATTTTCTAATTTGAGAATAGTCTATTTTAAGCCAAAAGAGAGGTAGGTAATCGAATTTTAAAATGTCTTTTTCCCACCCTCTCCTCTCTGTGTAACATATAAAACACTCTCTCTCACTTAGATCTTATTAAAGGCAACACTTTTCAGCTCCCTTTGCCAGAAAAGAAAAATTTTCACATTCTCTCACTGCATTCTATCTCTAAAACATGAGCCAACTCTCTTTCTCCCCCCCCCTTTTCTCTCTAGTCAAAGTCCCCCTCCTAATCATTGAGGAGACATTCTATGCTGCCTACTTCTGACAGAAAGTGTAGATCCTCCAAGGTTGTAGATTTGCTCTCTCTCCCACTCTCTCTTCCTTTATTCTCTCTCTCTCTCTCTCTCTCTCTCTCTCTCTCTCTCTCTCTCTCTCTCTCTCGCTGTGGCTTCCCCCACCCTAGCTTCAGGTGAGAGCAATGGAAAACTCCTTTACCTCTATATGCAACAACATTTCTCTCTCTATACTTATGATCAATCATTTGAATTCAAAGGAGATTGATCTTTACTCCCTCTCTTTCTTCCTTCCACACCATAATCCTTTTCTCCTATCTCTAAGTACTCTCCACTTCTTTCCTCCATTGCCAATTTCACCTGCTTGTAGCAGTCACCATTACACATTCTCTCTCTAATTTGCTTGATTAGCTAACACAAATGTCATGCAATCCCCTACCATTGCAAGACATTACTAATAAGCCAAAATGATATCGATTAATTGTTTTATCAAGATTTTTATGGTTGATATAGGTTTCTATAGTTTAAGGGTTGTCCATTTGTCAAAGTTGAAGCTGTGTTTTCAAAGGCTAGATGAAGAGGGTGATCAGCCAAGAACTACAAGTTGGCTTAATCGCGGCCTCACCTACTGGATCATGTTGTCTCACAAATGGTATAGATGTTGATCTTGAGAAGGTGAAGGACTTGGTGATGGGTAAAAGCATGTTAATGTGTCACTAAAATTGGTGTTCTGGACAATGCTTCTTTACAACCAAGTTTGAGGAATCCTAAAAAGATCGGGCATACCTTCACAAAGGAGTCTTTTCAAGAGTTGTACCGTGCAACTTGGCACATCTAATCTCAATGCTGCATATCAGTTATGGAACATTGGGTGCAAGGCAATCAACTTATGGGTTGATGGACATATTTACCTTGGCGATCCAATGACCAATGCATCACTGTCCTTTCGTAACGTCACTGAGCTACTGCGTTTTATTGGAGATGGAAGAAACGGATTGTTTGGCTAATGTTGGGGATTGTATTTAGCTTTTGCTAATGAAAGGGAGGCAAGAAAACATCTCTTTGCTGCCTATTCATCATTGCAAGAGAAGTACGTGAAAGACATTCAACAAGTGAGAGAGGAATCCAACGAGAAGACGAAGCAGTTGAACGATGAGATGGCAAAGCTTAATAAAAAAGTAGAGCAGCAAAAAATGGAGCAAGAATGCCGGCTAGACAATTACATTCATCTACAACACACTGCACGTAATGTGTGTTGATGAACTGATCATCTCACACGTTCCATTGGGCTACCACATTCGTAAGTACAAGAGACATGCGATGTCTATGCTATCTTCAAGTGGTGGAGCTTGAAAGAAACGTATCTGTCAAACTTGGTAAGGATATAAATGCAAGCTTTTGATTTTCTACATTTTTTATAGGTTGCTGTAATTTTATTTCAATATGTAGTAACTTGGCTCGGATGTGATGCGAATCGATTCCAATGCTCAAATGATAGGACATACTCTGCTGCAGAATATCATTAAGCCAAAGGAGTTGATGGAGCTATTGGATGATCCATCCAATGGTGGCATTGCTAATTTTTTGCGCCAGAAGTATTTAAACGAGCTAAAGAGCATTGTGTCACCTCAAGAGACGATGGAGGTGTGCGACAGTCTGCGCAAGGGAACTGTCTGAAATGACTTCGCCTGCAGAAATAAGTAGCTCATTGATATCCTTGACACCATCAAGGAAAGTGTCCACATCATCTTCCTCATGCATAATCTTTGATTCCAGCTCTTTACGAAGCAAAGCAATTTTAGCCTCATTGTGGCTTGCATAAAGACCTGCTACTAGAATTTCCCAAGCCTGTTTTGCAGATTTCACTGAACGAATATGAGGGGTAATGGTGCACTTCACAGAAAATGCAATCAATGGATGAGCCTGTGCATCCTTTACATCCCAACGAGCTTGTTCTGCCGTAGGCAAAACAACTCTAGTAGGAGCAATCCTTGCAGCAAGACCTGCAACATTCTCAACATCGCCTACAGCCTCAGAACCAGGACGTACATCACTGCCCTACACAATATTCTAGACGCCCTTTGACACAAGAACATGTTGCATCATGTAAGCCTACATAGGGTAATTGTCCCCATCTAGTTTGTCCTCAACAACAAACATCTTGAATACATCTGTGTTGTTGTCAGCCATGGTAAATGTTGCACATGATGTGAAAACTGCTAGAAAAGAGGAGAAACGAAGCGGGAACAGCACGTGCTATATAGCACAAACCAGAAGACTGTAAGGCACCTATTATGCAGAAAACGTCACTGACAAAAATTTTGCACAAAATGACGAAATTACCTGTGTAGACCTACGTGTAATGGAAACAAAGACCGAAATGAGCCCGAATCAGAAACCTGAGCAGAGTAAGCTCTACAAGTACACCCAAAATATTTATCGACTTGCGAACGCTCGCCAAAACTTACTGAAATCGAAGAAAGTGAGCAGGCGTGTGCTGGAGTAGCTGGCGACTAAGCCCGAGATGATGCAACCTGCTCTGATACCAATTGTTGGAATTAGGGTTGCAGAGAAACGCACATAGCTTGGAGAAGACGAAGGAAGCTCAAGGCACACAACTGAGAGTATATTACTTAGTTTGCAATGGAAAGATAGATAGCCCTAGAGTGATGGGCGGATATCAATGCACGGGGGGAAAAAACCTCTTTAAGAGGGAAAAAATGTCCCGGCGGTCCTAGTGTGTTCACACACATCACTACCACATGTATATGGTAACACCTTCAACGGCCTAAGTACGGACTAGTCCTAAGTGGCTAAGGGACTAAATACCTAAGCAACTAGCCTTAAGTGGCAAGCCCTAAGGGTCTGAATATTGATTAGCCCTAAGCGATTATTCTTAAGCGGCTAAATAACGAAGCGGGTAGGACCAAGTGGCGTGGCTAAGCGACTGAATACCTAAGCGGCTGGCCAGAGGCGGCTAACACTAAGCTGCTAGCCCTAAGCATTTAGCCTTCAAGGACCTAAGTATGAACTGGTCGTAAGCAACTAAGCGATTGAATACCTAAGTGGCTAGCCGCTTACGGACAACTACGTCCAATAAACATAACAACGTTGATTTTTCATAAGCAGTCAAGATAACAACGCCGATTGATGACTTGCATAAGGCATGAAGTTAATCAAAGGTAATTGAAACCTAACGCTAAAACTTAACTAAAAACATTCTAATTTACAACACCTATGATATGGCACAATTTAAAAAAACAACATAAATTATTAATTTCCAAAATAATTTACATAAAAATAACAAAATAAAATGACATAAATCAGAATAACTCTTTTTTAATGATCAAATTTCACTATTTTTCTTTGTTAATGATGATCTTTAATTAATAAAATTACAAATGTTTGAAAATGTGTGTGTGTGTGCGGCACATAGTGTGTTTAGATTGTTGACAAACTAATGTGCATTTTTATTTATGTGCATGCATGTTTATGTGGATGTGTGTGTGTGTGTGTGTGTGTATGCAAGAGAAGAGAATGATAGAGCACTTACATGCTGCCTATTTGAGCAAGAAGCACTTGAAGAAATGTTGCCAAACCTGCAAACACACACACACACAAGTGAAGAAACCTACTTCCAATCTTGAAAAGAACCTAACCTTGTTGACGGGGGGAGCATGAGTGGAGATCTTGAGTCCAGCAGCTCTACATCACCAGATCTGCAGCAAGTGAGGAAGAGGAGAGAAAGGGAGGAGATGAAAAATGAGACAAAATGCATAGAAAGAACCCACGGGTTCTATTTTGGAGGTTTTGCGGTATAGGTGTTGGTAGAAACATCAAAATGTGCACCCAAATCACCGTCGAAATATGCATCCAAATGGCCGTCAGAATACGCGTTGAAATAGCCATCAAAAATTAAATTCTTGTTTTTTTATAAAAATATTGGTTCTCCCTCCATAATTACCTACACATATATCGACGCCTACCATTCACGTTGGTAATTTGACGTCGATATTTAGGTGATCTCTTGTAATGAAAACAACATCCATGCTCACCCTCACTTAACATATTGACATTTATTTCCTTTTTTCCTCAAGGCTTGAGCGATGATTCATAGCTCTATTATTTAAAAACTATAAACAAAGGTTCAACGACAATTACAAAACTTGTAATAATGAGGTCTTATAGCATATAATATAGCAAGCCATTTAAATCAATTTTCCAATAGAAAGTAATTAAACACAACAAAAGATAACAAATTAGGTTATGATCACATGCTCATGAGTGACTCTTGGAGATGCTATTGGCTCAAATTTTGAGAGCCGGTTCCTTGTGATACAACATCTCAAAGATTTTGATTCTATCAAAGAGTTCTCTTGCTAGGTAGTTCAAGAATCTCACGTGAATTGATGAGAGCCCTATTGAATGTGTGAAAATGCAAGGGACAACGATTGTGTGCGAGTAGGCTAGATGCGTGCCGTGGTTGTCCCCATTAAAGGTATGGGAGAGTAGTCTCTATTTGAATTGAATTGGAAGAGAAAGCTACGGCCTAAATATTGTTGCCTTGAGTGCTGGTGAAATCAATAGACTTTGTGAATGAAGAAGGAATGAAAACACCACACTACCTACATGGGTTTTCAATACCAGGCTTAGCCCCGCTATCTTCATGTTAAGCTATCGGGCCTATGGTCAGGTTTGTGAGACGTTGCATCCAATTCAATGCATAATTTTGAAGGCAAGGGTAATAATAGGCCCACAAAAAAAGTGAGGGTAGAAATCAAGAGGTCGATCAAAGTTAAAGGAGAGCTAAGAGTTGTATTGTCAATTTTATTTACTACCTAATGTTCCCTAACGCATGCGGTAAAGTAGACAACGCCCGTTTACTGACAACTTCAAGTCAAAAGGGGAATATAGTTACAAGTGTTGCCAACACATAAACATGTTAACAATTGTGTGCATGTATAGACTACTGGCTGATGTCACATATTGGAGGTGAAGAGGCAGTTCCTTGATGCCATGGATATTGATAATAAAAAAAACTTAGGAGCAAAAGCTTAAGGTTAGAAAAAGCAAAAAAACAATTTGAAAAATTAGCGATCTGTAGACTCTATGAAATGTTGATTGGCGCTGGAGAGGGTTGCTAATTATTTATGATTCTAGGTAGCTAAAAAGCACCGTTACTTTTTGGTTGCATGCGAGAGCCTCTACACCCGTGGGTATGATAGCTCCTATTGCTCCATAGCCAAGACGTCAGGTTCCTGCACTCTCGTAAACACGTATTTAAGAAACTAGCTAGCCATCTCAATGTCTAATTCAGATCACAAGAGGTGACACCATTTTGCTTAAGCAAGGCTGGGGGGTCCCAAGCACTATCTTTGGGTGAGCTCCTATCGACTTTTCTCGCTTAGGACGGTATGAAGAAATATCACAAGGTCCTTGTACATCTGCAATAGATGAATGCCTGACCATGAGTGTCAGTGTATCCTCAATCATGCTAGTTGCTTCACAAAGGCCTCTTGCTGGAGGCACAAGGCAAGGTATCAAAGTTCGGGCTAATAATTTAAAATTGACCTTCCATCCTAGCAAAAATATCTGTCGATATGATTTGGATATTAGCCCAAAAATCTCTTCCTACTATTCTACTTCTTCTTTTGGTACCACCCCCTCAACCTGTCTCTTCACATTGTTAGCTACAAGGACTTCTTTAGGTGATTTGTGTCGGTTCTTACAATGGAAGAGAGAGGGAGACAAAATAGTAATATAAAATTTCCATCACTTCTTCTTCTCCTTCTTCTACATCTCTTCTCCTTCATCCTCTCCTTAGGATGGTGTGTAGCCTCTGGGTGCTATCTATGTATGCATGCTACCTATGCCTAGTTCAAGGAGCCATCTATGCTTTTTGAAGTCTTAAATCAAGGGATCTACTACTTTGGTCATGTATCTCTTTCTACACAAGCTACATGGACTCTACGACATGAAAAAGATGCTCATTGCAAAAAGATAAACAAGAATTTAACTTGAGTATGATCAATCAAAGCTTGTCAAAATAGTGCATGCTATAGCTCATAAAAAGAGCAAGACACTTATCTTCTTTGTAGCATTCATGGCTTCAATTCTTAATCTTTGTATCTTTTACATTACCAAGAGTGTTGTTTGGGCTCTGATACCACTATAACGACTAAGTAGTGTGGCGACCTTACAACTACAAAAAATAGCATGCATAAATTAAAAAAACATGCATCCATGGCGAATTGTACATACACATGATCATACAAGATATACAATCAAAGAGAGATAGAGAGCGAGAGAAACCATGAGTGCATGCATGCACCAAGCTAGAGTAGTATGCATATTGTAAGAGAGAAGAGGAGAGAGGAGAAGATCAACACTAGATGGGGACAAACGTCACTTCCCCCCCCCCCCCCCCCCCCCCCCCCCCAAAAAAAAAAAAATGGATCCCTCAATGAACCATGTGGGTTTATCTATATATTTATCAAGTGTTACAACAATAGAGAGAGAGTTTATAAATAGGGAGTTTATATGTGAGCATATGAAATCTATCGTTAGATTCTAAGAGATAATATGTCAGTCTAGGAGGTTGCTTTCCATTTGTTAGCCATACAACAAATATCTAGCCCTAGCAATGCACCATAAAGAAATACTATTACACAAGAAAATCCTTAAATGTATGCAATACATTATATTTTCTATCTAAAGCAAATACCCATGTAAAACGTGTGAAATCATCAATGAAAGTACAAAAGAATTTAAAGCCTTAGAATGAAGTAGTATCCGCTAGTTTGCATACAACAATGTGAATCAATTCCAGCTTACAAGGAGCACCAACACTACCATCTTTAGCAAAAGCGAAATAATGCATTTTTCCCAAAACACAAGCTTCACATACAAATTACTTTGGAAGAGATGGCACTTGCCAATTCAGTACCATGCCATTCTTTTGTAAGTATTGCAGACCATGAAAGAAACAATAACCAAACCACTCATTTCACAATTTTGTCATTGGATCCAAATTAGAAGCATCATTCTCCAACATTATGAACAAAAATGCCATACATATATGGAACCTGCAACCCATGGTTCATAGAATCTATCAACAAGAGAGTAGAACCACAATCTTTATGTTGCAAAATGCAGCTATCATTGAAACGATACATCATAACCACAATGTGCAAACATAGAGATCAATTATGGATTCTTTTCTATGCTCGGCACATAAAGTATATCACCAATTGTAACTGGCAAACCAATTGCAACAAGAGAGTGGAACTACAATCTTTATGTTGCACAATGCATCTATCATATTTAAAAAGATACATCATAACCATGATGTGCAAACATAGAGACCAATTCTGCCTAGCACATAAAGTACATCACTAATCATGACTTTCAAGCCATCATCATAGGTACAAAAACAACTCTCCAATGCCTTTAACAACATAAAAGGCATTATTAGCACATGAAACATATTTGCCAACCATAGCATCTCTCATGGAAACAAATCTTTATGAAATGTAACATGACATGAAGCAACTCTGCCAAAGTACCAAAGTTCTTGTGACACCTCATTCAATCATGCATCATGTCCATCATAAGAGCAATATATAAGTGACCATACATCCGGTGCATAAGAGAACTAAATTTGCATTATTTGAAGCATATGTTTGGTGTATCCACAAAGGATACATGATTTTCAGATTCTTTGGGTCATCCATACTTTTTCTCTTCGGAAACCCGCTTGGATATTCATTGATGCAATTCCCACTTTTATGAAAATAATGGCATTTGCCTTTCTTCTTCTTTTCTCCATGAGAATAATTCTTGGACAATGAAGTGCCTTCACGTTGGTTTACATCATGACCAGTATGTTTTACATTTTTGCCTCTTGTGTGCACAATCAAAGCGTTCTCATTAGAAGGCATATCATCATTCATGTGTTTTATTTGTTTCTCTTCTTGAAGCAAAATAGAAACCAACTCCCAAAAAGAAAGTGGGTTTGGATTATTTCTCATAGAAAAATTGAGAAAATTACAAAAGGTTGATTACAAAGGAGGCAAAGAGACAAGAGTTGTCCGGATTAACTCCTCATCAGAATAATCTCAGGAATATTTAAGAGCTCTTTATTCAGGTCTTGCACCTTAGTTACATGCTCAATCAAGTCAGCACCCTCTTGCATTTTCAAATTGTATATAATTGCCTCTTCAAGAATGTCATTGGAGCCTCATTCTTGTTTCCAAACAAAGCACACAAAATATCCCAAGCTTGCTTGCTTGTCTTGCACGTCTTTATGTGTAGCACAATGGATCTTTTACACGTCAAAGAGAGGATGAAAAATGCCAATGCATCATGCTAGTTCCATCTCCTTTGCTCTAGAGTCAAAGCAAGCATAGACATAGAGAAAGCTCCACCACTTCTCAGTAAAGTTGCAAGAGCAGCATTTACTGGCCATTTTTTTAAAACCTAGCACATAATCCCATACATACTGGATAAAAAACTTGATTTACAAAAAATGATCATAAATAATAGTTGATTCCATCCAAACTATCCTCATTGGTAGTTTTATTTGAGTCGTGCTGCAACAATCATAAAACCACAACAAATCCACAAAGATCCACAAAAATAGTGTGAAAACAACCTTAAGGAAATTGTTCTTCACCAAGTTTTCAATTCAAACTCTTTTCACATCCACAAGTGGTCGTACATAAACCCACATCTCATATACATATTGTAACAAAGATTGCACATGGGAGGATCATGTATGAACCAAAATGCTACCTTTGACTGTTGCTCCTGGTCGTTTTCTTAGATGTGGATTTTGTGAGAAAAATGAGCTGTCTCAAAAGTGTAGAAAATCCACTTGAGAGACACCGGAGGGTTAAACTGTAGAACACCTACTAAGAATGCTCACAAAATGACAAGTATGCTACAGTAGCAACTGGATTCGCAAATTGTCTCAAAAGCCTTTATGGACAACAACCAGGCTCTGATAGCAAAATGTTGATAATGTTCAAAGCAAGACACATATGAGAGTAGAAAATGGATATGTACACAACAAAGAATGAGCTATATGTGTTGAAGCTTATGGAGATAGAATGTACAAGATGATGAGTATACATACTAGAGTACACTAGTCTATAAATGGTTGACCACTAGATGGGCGGGGAGAAAAACCACATAGGAAGTAGCACTAAACGTCTAACGTTGTAGAAAAAAAATGTTTCTATCTACTTCAAAATTGGACATTGGTAGTCAAAATAGTTTTTTTTGTTAAATCAACATGCACATGTACAAAAACTATGGCAAATGAATCTATGAATTGTAGCATTAAATGTTGTCGATCTACTTTAGGCTTTGACATTGGCATTCAAAATATTCTCAATTGTCAAATCAACATGCATGCACACACTTGCACACCTTCTTATTGGCAATTGGTTTCTATATATTTAATGTTGGTGTTTCCAAGATGTAAGAGTGGATAGTGATCTACCTCTTTTGTGAGAAGATATTCACTAAAAGTGTGATGGACTCAAGGTATTCAGAGAAACAATGAATATCTTCATTCTCAATTTTGGAACACCTTTGGATGAGAAAAGACCAAGTCAAACTTCTTTTTTTCTCTTAATTTTAACTTGATGCTCTCAAATAAGTTTCCATCTTGAAGATCCGGTAAGGATTGTGTTGGTCAAGTCGGCCTTCTTTCACTCTCTCAATTCAAGCTTTGTTGCTCTAAAGTGAGGGCCCATCTTGCAAGTCCAACAAGGATCGTGCCTGACTGCTATTACTACTCCAAGCTTTGTTGCATAAGGTTGCATGTTTTTTCCGCTTGAATAATAGGTTTCAGATCTCATTTTAAATGTTCCACAAATGTTTTTGGTTCATTAGGGAGGAAATCTTATCTTGGTTCCAGATCATCAATGTGAACATTTCAAATTGATCCTTGCAAATCTGTCTTGTTGATGTCAACTTTGATCACATGTTCTTATTGGTTGGTTTCAAGTCTCTAGTACTAGTGTCAAAATTTTGACATCCTCACAAAGTTTGAATCTTCAATCTTTGCATGTTATTTGCAAGTTTTAAGTGATTCATCAATGAAAGATTCGGCCTCATGTTCACTTGGCAAGTAGCAAATTGTGGCCTATATTTTTAAGTCAAGTTACCAATATGAGCGGGTCAATAAGGTGCTTGAAGATATGCTTCATACACATATAAGCAAGAAACATACTAATTGGAACAAGTATTTGGCCATATTTGAGTTTGCTTACAATATTCTAAGAATGCGACGATGGGCTTTAGTTTTCAAGAACAAAATCTCTTCCACAAGGGGAAAGGGAAGAGAGGGGGGGGGGGGGGGGGGGGGGGGGGGGGGGGGGCAATTGGGTTTTTTTATTTTTATTTTTGCGGGGGGGGGGGGGTGTCTACTTGAGGGTCCTATGGAAGATGAACCTAAGAAGAGCTCACATGAATGGGGCTATATATAGGGTATGCCTATGTATAGAAAACCTAGGTAAATATTAGCAAGGACTCTAGCATCCTAGGTTCCAAGAGGAGGGCTCGTAGGAGCTCTTGGAGGTCTCCTATATGGAAACATTGTTGCTCCCCCACCTCACATTGCATCATAACAAGGGTCTTGTGGGAGATGACCCTAAGGGGAGCTGGTAGGAAAGGGGATATATATAGGGTATGCATGCATATGGAATAGTTGTGTGGAGATAAGCTAGACTCTAGACTCTAGCAAGCATGTATATATATGTATATATATAGGGTATGCATGTATACAAAACAATTATGTGGAGATAGGCTAGACTCTAGCATCACAGGTTTTACATAAGAGGCCTCATAGTATTTCCTGAAGTTCCCTACTATAGCCTTGTTAATATCCTCATATTGGTATTAAAGTAAGAATTTAATATAGTCCCTACATAGCTTTTCCTCGTAAAAATCTATTGGGAGGCAAAATTCCAATAATAAAAACATTCTCTTCCTTAAGTTTTCTACACTTTGTTGGTTTCTTGCTTGATTAACAATTTATGAGAATTCATGTTTCCAAAACTCAAATGTGCGGTGATTAGGTTGCATACAAAGATTTTTAGGTCCTATTGTTTATGGATGTGGAGGTTAGCTTTCAGGACAAAATTAACTACTTCATACACAACCAAAATAATGTGTGTTGCTGACCTCCTTGCAAATAATGTGGGCAAAAGAGATCACTCAGGAATCGCTTTCACCACATCATGTAGGAGTAAGCTGGTCACTTGAAGGGGGAGAAGAGGCAAGCCGTCTTTCTCTCACCCATTAATTCACAACAAATTTCTTTGTCCAAAAAAATAAAAAACAACACAATGCCTTAACTTTCTCACTTATGTGTTTAGAAGCAATTTCTCATGGTCAAAATTCCGATCATTGGCTTGGTAACACTAAACACCACGTTTTGTTGGGGTAAAGGGAGTGTGCCTCTTACCTTGGTCGGATGCACCAGAGGCGTTCGATCGCCCATCACTTGTATATACTTTATTCTTTACTAAATAGAAGAATAAAGAGCTCTTTCATACACATTGTGTGAGATGCTCCACCCCATCTTGTGTTCTCTCTCTCTCTCTCTCTCTCTCTCTCTCTCTCTCTCTCTCTCTCTCTCCATAGCACTGCATTCGCACACTGAGAACTGGTATCAGAGCACATGCCGATCGTGGGGAGTGTTGAGAGTTTTAAAGTGATAGTTTGCTTGCTCTTGGTGGTGGAGATATCAAGAAAGCTTAGAAGCTTTTTGAGAACACAATGGAATCTTGTGAGCTCAGCTGAGAGTGATGTATGCTCTTGTGGAAGCTCAGAATAGAGTGTGGAAGATAGTGTGTAGGTGAAGGTGCTACCTTAAAAACTATGTGCGCAGTACCACTATTTTGCAGATTGTTTTTCTCCTTGTGGAATGGAGATTTGAAAATTTTTCCCAGCATCCCCCTCTGTTTCGACATGCTATACAACTTTGCATAAGAACTTTTAGCAAATTCCTTACTGTATTGCTAATATTCAGCTCATACTTACTATATACAAAAAAATTAGGCTTTTCGTTTTCGCGCAATGTACGAGTTTGATGCACTTTTGGAAGCACGACAGATGCTTGAAGTGGGGTACATAAATTCTAAGTTAAAGATGTACTTCCAGCTTGAGCAGAGCTTGAGGTTTGAGGTTTTTGGTAGATTTAGATAAAGAAGAAGTGGATAGATTTGATCGACGAATAACCATTTTTACCAAGGCAAAGTTGCAGGCATTGGCACTCTAGGTGGAGCTTCTCTCACAGTTTTTCATAGAACACTTTGGCAGGTAGTGATTTTGTGCTTCGGTCTATTATCTTTGCAGATGGATTTGCACATGGTTATGGTGCATGTTTGATGCCCAATGTAGATGCATTTTTTATGAGCACTTTTGAGTGTAGCGTGAACTCTCTTGAGAGCATTGTTTTGCATTGATCAATTTTTTAGATTGCACCTCTTTCAACGCTTGTTTATACGTGGACACTCCGTCGATATATGTTGAGTGTGGATTGCCATTGTGTGTGACATTGTGGAGCCACTTTGGCATTTCTACTCATTGACATTGAGTAGTTTTATGGTTTATGGTTTAAAGTCTTTTTTTAGAGACTATAGTGGTCGAGGTTTACTCCCATTTTGCTATACTTTTGGTCGATAGATTTTTTGGTCAGTTTGTAGTGGTCGATATCATCTCCCTTGTTGGCATCTTTGATGCGGTTTATGGTTGAGATTTGCATTGAGATTTTGAACATTTTGCAGGGGAGACTCTGTTCAAATTCCCCTAGATTTAGTTTTGGCTTGATTGCTAAATACTCTTTTGATGTATTTGCCAGCTTTCTCACTCTCTCTCTCTCTCTCTCTCTCTCTCTATTGTTCTCTCTCTTTCTCTCTCTCAAAATCACACTTATAACGGATACACACGGCGGCGCCCCACGTGTCTCTAATTTAAATGAAAATATTTTCTTACGTGTGGAAAGGTTTTTCAAAAAAAAGTATAAAAGCTTCTCCGAGTCACGCAATCTAAGAACTTAAAATAACGTTTCAATCTTTTCCATTGGGCATGCATGTTTCAAGACACAAGCTAACCTAAATTTTGGTCACTTGGATTGAGGCAATAGACATATATAGCTTGCTACACCATTGGCATTAAGCATAGAATGCCCATTTATTTTCGCAAGATGTGGCATTGCAGACTCAAGGTTAAAGGCCATCAATTTCATAATTCAAGGTCTATGCAACTAGTGACACATGATCACAAGACTATTGTATAATAACTGATCACATATACAAAATTAAAACAACTTTATATGGTCATAATGCACCAAAAATGAAGATAATGGATCTATCAAATTACCAATGTCCTAGAAAAAAATAAGCTTCTCTTTGTTTGTGGAGTCAAAGGATGTAGGAATATGGTGCTCACTATGCTAAGAATTGAAGTCACAAAGGCCAAAGATAAGACCTATGTTGCTTTCATGTGCACGACCTACAATTTCATGGAATTGAATTTATTACCTTGATTACCTGATATGCTCATTTCTACGTTTTGTTATAGGACAAGTCATACAAGGCAGCATGGTGTAAAGGTCGCCACTTCAAGGGAGTGATGTTCTAACTTGGTAGGAAAATCCCAAGGTACCTCAAAGTTCTATCAAACAGGTCATAAACTCAAAGAATATTGCAAAAGCTAACAACAGATCAGTCATGATCAAACCCATCCATAGACTGAGTGTTGAAATGGCCATCACTCATCTTATAGCTCAATCGATATGAACCACATTCACAAATGTGGTGTCTACCGCTCTGATTGAGCTCGCCATGGGATCTTGAGGCAGGTCACAAAGGCTACCAGCCACAAAATTAGGTACCTATTTGCCAGAAAAACATTGTGAGAGAGCGAACAAGGTAATAAAATCTATATCCAAAGAGCAATCAAGACAAAACAATATCCTCCCTTTTTATCTCTTCACAGAACTCAAGTTGATGATGCTAATCGAAATGGACGTGTATCATGAAGGCCTTGGAATTGCTTACAATTGTACATAGTGTGTACATATGATTGTACTTCAATATCATCAAAATGGCTGTCTACTTGAAGAAGCTTAAGCAAGATGCATAGCACATTTCTATCATGGCCTCAAATTGTCTTTACATTTCAATCATGAATTAGCTTTAGATGTGGCCAAGAGCTGAAGCTCAAATCTGATTTGATCAAAGCCTGTCAGCAATTGTAACTCCAAATGTGACGATACCAAATGGAATCGGGTACAAGCTTGTGTTCTTTAGCTTTTGTATGAAATTGGGTCTGCCCACTAGCAAGTCCTTTAGAAACCTCGCAACAATGCACAGGTAGAACAATACTGAATCTAGTCGAAAAAGCACAAGGTCACAATAGCGAAGCGATAGACAAAGAAACACAAGTTTTAAAAGACAGAACGATCATTAATCTAGTTCCTTCAAATTCGACCTATCAGCTGGCTAAATGGCACAAATATGGTTGTTGTATCTCTTATTTTGTTCCCAGTTGTTTTATTGGCACTTATTGCCTTTCGAGAGAAAGGGAGTGTTGATGCCAAGGCTTTTCGAGCCCGTGCAAAAAGGCCATGCTTCTCTCAGACTGTGCCATGTGGGTGGAAAGAAATAGTAAAGGCCTCTCTCTCTCTCTTGAGAGAAAGAGAGAGAGGGCTGATCATTGGAGATTGAAACTTCATTTGCTCAGGTTCACAATTAAACATTTCAAACAAGGGTAAATTTATGAGGCAAATTAATAAAAAGGCTCCTTGCAATAGGATCACCTCCATATATCACAAGCGTCTAGCAGAATATATGGCTGATCGAGGCTTGTATTCGATCTTAAAAACACGACCAGGAAATTTGCCAAATGTGTTTTAGGAAGATTGTATCAAGAGAGCATAGGTCACATGCCCTCTTTTCTTCTCTTCCATTCCAGCCCAAGTGTTCACCATAATTTAAAAAACAACGCTGACATACAAAAATGTTGTGCATTTCCAACACCTTTAATTAGCAAAGATGCATGAAATTAGCCAAGGGCAGCCGACCAGGCATCTATATACACTAGCACATTGAGAAGATGGCAGAAGATCACTTTCTTATTGTGAGAATGCCGTCTTCTCATTCTGCGACCTTATGACTAAAGAGTGAATGAAGAAAATATACATGCTATTTGCATTGCTCAAACAAAAGTGGGCATTCCTATCATGTTTGGCTCTGAGCCTCAAAATACCAAAATGTAAGCTCCCCACAAATATAACACCGAAAGAATGAAAAGCATGCATAATGTAGCCATTGCTGTCTTCTCAATGAGGGCATCCATGCACTGCCGTCTTCTCGTTGTCGACCTTATGACTTAAAGAGCACACTAAGCTTTGTTTAACACTCTAATATGAAGAGCTTGAGACGCTCTGTGAAATCACAATGCCAGAAGAATTTTCTATCAGCACCCCTTGGCTTTTCCTTCTAGAGGTGCAAAATAAAAAAAAATTCTCTTGGTAGACCGATGACCTTCCACTAATTCCAGGTTCAAATGGGCCGGCGGCAAAGTACATAGGGTCGTGCATCCCTCGTCCCATTGAACCAAAAGGAAACAAAGAATTTGCAAACCGACCAATTATTCCCCCCTCTCGGGGGTTAACTCTACCATGCACTTTTTCAGCACAAACTGCGGATAACAAAGGTTGATCCCAGAATTGTGCAGCTGGGGTGAAGTGCCTGGGCTACTACAATTGGATGCTGAAAGAGCCTGCCATTATTTATAAATAAGCATGCCTCCGTCTTGTCTGAGCACAGTACCTGGTGGCAAAAGAGAGGTAAAACTGACGCCGGGCTCGTCTGAACCCAGCCTAACTCAGCCTAGTAACCAACTCCCATGTACCATTCCACTCCAATGAATCTACCACTATTAGCGTAGCTTCCTTTCATTTTGGTTGTGAGACCTTTCCATAGTCTAAAGATTCTTTTCTTCTTTTTAATACAAAAAAAAGCCACATTTACACCGGTGCCCATTGACCACTTTGGGACCTTGCCATCTGATCACCATCTCACTGATCTACAGGTTCATCATCCTCGGTAACCTCCTTCACGACTGCCTCCTCAACAACCACCTGGGGAAAATCGGGACTAGAGGGAGAAAGCTCAGCATCCGGGTCTCATAGTAGAGGAACCTCTGCAGTCAAAGCAGAAGGCTGGGCCCCCTCTGAAGGTACATGCACATCAAAGATCACATTTCAGATGGCAAAACTCTCCTCTTGCATTAGACCATACAGCTTGCAGCCTTTGGAAAGAGAACTAAAACTTGTAAACAGCAAAGATCATCTTCTCCACACTAACGTAAGATGAAAGCCAAGACAAGGCACACATAAAACCCGAGAAGATCGCATCCCCCCTTAGCCATATACTCCAAGGTGACCTTACTGTGTATAGGTAATAGGTATGATATATTTATCACCGACATAGATATGTCCAGGATGCCCCGTACCTGTTGTCAACTCTCGAAGGGTTCGAGTGCCACTGTCAGGGATCAATCTCATGTGTTGCAACTTGCACAGTAGTAGAGTCTCCACCTTGAGAACTGTAGGACACGAGTTTGACAAAGTCACCTCCATGTGTGCATAGGGTGGAAGCTTTATCTCCTACTGAGTACCCTTTGTTACAATTAGGACATTTTTTCCAATAGTGGTGTTTCTTGCCACAATTGCAATTCGTTACCGAAGAGATTCTTGCCAATGGTGGACACATTTGTTACAGCATCATTGAGCTTTTGATGCTTCCCATCCACTGTTAGTCTTTGTATTAAATGGCTTACTACAACCATCAAAGACTTCCATTGTCCAGACTTTTGTTTTCCTTTGGCCTGCTATCCAGCCAAAGCCTAGGTGTACTTTTTTGTAGACGTAAATTGCTCCAGCAAAGTACCACAAGGGTTTTAGGACCAATAACTGATGGTGATGTCCACCTCACGTAAGGATCTCCTTTTTGAAGTGTCCCCATCTTGTTGATGTTTTCCTGCATGGATTTCAGCTTTGATGGATACATCATGGATCGAAAATGCTTGGCATCAAATATACTATTTTAAAATCTGAACTTATGGACGGCCTAGATAAAGAGGGTATGGATGATGTTTGTGGGCACAACCTCTTACACATGGTTTCACATGGTTGTCTCACGCACGTGGGTTAGCCAACCATTAGACCAGGTAATCCCCGACACCTTTATGAGCCTATACGCAAGACCAACATATCCAGACAGTTCCATTAGTTCAGTTAGAAACCCTGTACATACTACAACCCTCTTTGCATAAATGATTTACGAGGCATAGTTGATTAACCACGTGGTTCTGCCTGTATCAGACAGCATTCACAACTAGCCAAGGACTCGTAGTAGTGCGGTCCCGTACCTTTGGGATCAAAGAGCACCTAGTGTGCGAGCATATGCCTTTGTTGAACGTGTTTTTGCAGTACTTTCAGTGGAGGTCAAACCGGCGGTAACTTAGTGATCTTTGGAAGGGTTTTTAAACCTTTTTTAACAAGTTTCCAATAGTCAAGTCAGAAGTTTCTTACAGCAAGTATATAAGCACCCCTTAGCTATCATTTGTGGCCAAGCCTGGTATCGAAGCCTAGAGACACCTTGTCTCCTTCAATAATCTAAAGTTTTGGCAGCCTAACTCACCGGTCTCTTCAGCTCATGTCATCTGCATGTTGGCGGCCATATCCCACATTTACCCTTAGTAGCCATAGGTGCTCTCTAGCTTGCAGATACGTTGCAGCAAAGCCCTCTAATCAGCCCTCTTCCCTTGTGTTTTTGCAACAGCAAATCAGCCTCTTGTCTGCAATTCCAGTCCACAGATTGAAGGACAAAATCAAGCCTCAAATCAGCTCAGTCCTGTAGGTGTACATCATTTTCAGCCAAGCAAAACCAAAATCTATCCTGGGCTCACTGGTCTTTTGTCCATCTGTCTCTCTCCGTCTCTCTCTTCTCCGCTGCACCCTCTGACAAGGTTCACAAGCCTCATCATCTTTGTTCTTCATTTTGAAAGGCAAACAGCACAGGGACTCGTTTCCGGAGGATGCTACTATCTTTGCCTCTCACATTAATGAGCTTGTTCATCCTGTTCTTGCAGATCCTATGGAGATGGACTCTCTTGGTAGTTCGAAGTGTTAAATCATACTTTGTTGATAACTTTTAACAAAAGACATGGGTTTTTCTTTTTTGCTAACAAGTATTGACGCTTTCTCACTCTCAAGAGTGAATTAATCAAGTTGGAAACCAATCTAACTCTAAAGTCTCTATCTTGAAAACTGACAATGGAGGTGACTTTATACCATTTGATTGCTTTCTCTTCTACACAAATCTCTTCACCCCTCAATAGAATGATGTTGTGAAGAAGAAGGACAGGACACAAAGAAAATGGCATGCACTCTCTTGCATCATGTGTTGATGCAAAAGAGGGGGGGACATCATCACTCAGACTTCTTTCAAAAAGCTGCCCCAGTTCCACCCACCGACATTCTGAGCTACTCCAGGTGGAGATTGTTCGAGCCCATAGATGCTCCCGCACACCAGGATACCGGGCCCAGAGAGTACATCCCAGCACAGTCCGAGAAATCCAACTACGACTTGAGAAGACAAGACAAAAGGAGTCAGTCTATTTTATTTCATAGCAAGTTTACTTTTAGCACTTTTGTCATTTTCCCTAAATACCCAGAGGACACACCCATGTACATTGTTATGTCTCACAAGCAGACTTCGTCCTCTAGACGACTTTAATAAAGCTTGTTCTCTTTCTTCTTTTTCCTCTCATTCTCTCTTTCTGTTTAGTTATTTGTTGTGTATTAGAGTCATTGCAGATTCAATAGCATAATGTCTTTTGCCGCTTTTGCTGTAGCAGATATTCGCAGGTGAGGCAGGGTCTACAGTGCCAGGCTGGCCAGAATGGAAAAAGGCAAGTGAGGGCTGTCGAAGGCAGTCAGTGGTGGGCACGTGGTAGTGGTACGTGAAACAGAAGTGTGCCTTGCTTTCCAGTTGTCAAGCTGCTCTTTATGCTCGAAGGCTCTCAAAGAGGCCTAAGCCAGAAAAGAGAAGACCGAGCATCTGAGAGAAGCTGCCACATGGCAGGAATACATGCATTGGAAATAACAAAGGTGCACAGACGTTTATCAAATAGTTTAAAAAAAGAGTGGTTACAAAAAGATCATCAGGATTTGCAAAGCCAGCATTTGAAAACTGATGGGAGCAGAATAGGAAGAGAACTGGAAAGGACAAACTCTTACCCATTTAGTGACTCAGCTTAAGGCATTCGGGACAAGTTGATTAGGGTGCACCTAAAGGCACTTCAAGTTTCTGTTATAGAGAAAGTAAACTTTAGACAGGAGGCTTTTTATAAATTTATCTCAAAATATAATTCAAGCAGTTGTTAAAGACTCAAGCAAGCCAAGCCAATAAAACATTTGTCAATAACCTTTCAGATACCTGGAAAATTGTTCCTTCATATGCACCTTGACCTGCATCCAGCAAATCTATACCCCTGAAATCCATAACACTATCAAAACAAGATCAGTATTTTCTCGCTTTCATTTTTATAGTACCCCAGTCTTCAAACAGCAATTTGACCTTACCAACACTTGGAAGTGCAACAACCAACTTGCACCTGCTTTAAATTTCAAATATTGACAAATAATGTAAGGATTAACACTTGACCTTCCCTGCTTTTAGAATCTGCAAGAAAGACATGTCTGGATTAAGATTTGAGAACATTTACTGAGGGCTCATATAAAAGAGATTTCAATGTTTATAAGCCATTCTCAGAGCCAGAAGACAAACCTGTAAAAGATGTGGCTAATCCCACCTCTGCAAGTAAGGTTAATGATAATCTTAGGAGGATATAGGTATGCTGTGTAAGCATGTTACCAATGTAAAGGACCGCACTTGTCCAGTCACCCACCTCCAGCCTATAAGTTTTTGCTCTTTTCTCCCAACACCCCTGTCAATACTCCTCTACCAATTTGAGGAGACTAGACTCAGGCTATTTGGATTCCTTGTGAATTTCTTTCTATAGGAGTTGCAGAATCCCTGTTGTTTTTCAACTCTTACCAGCAATTAGGTAGGTCACCTATAGCCATTCCATCCTCTTCCAGGTTAGCCATTCATACTAATACGTTCTGTTCCTTACTCTTTCTGACATCCATCTGACTAAAACCTGAAGTATGAATGGTTGAAAGCAAAGGAGGATACCTGTGTCCATGAAGAGAAGATGTCTTGACATTAGGCGACATTCAACCTGTTTCAACATCAGGCCACCACTAGTTGAGTTCTCGTTGCTTTGATTGCATAGTTGCAAGCTCGAGATTATGCCATACTAATTTTATTGCCATGTACAGCTCCAGTGAGTCGACCTGTGTGATTCTAACCCTCCTTCAAGATTGTTCAAGACTCGAGAAGATTCTCTTTTCCTGACATTACTCTTCTAAAAGACTTGAGGCAAGCTGAATTGTAGACACACTGATTGGCTGGAGTAGCACTATCTTGTCACGGCACTGTTTTCCTAACTGGGAATAACCATAAGTTTTGCAGGCAGTTAGTAGTGACATCCACCCAAAAATGTCAGGCGAGAAAGGCATTGTTTGGAGAAGCCTCTCTGCCTCATTAACACACCCTGTGCGGCCGAAATTATCCACAATGCAATTGTACTGTTCAAGACTAGGAATGCTTTGCGAATCATTGATCATTAAGCTTAACTGTCTGAAGCTTTTCTCTAGTTGGCCTGCTTGACTGCTTGCCACAAGCATGTTTGTGCACATTGTGCTGCTGTGTTTAAGACCTTGTTTTTGCACGTCATCAAGATGCAGGACAGCCAAACTCCGACCACCCTTTTGTGCATAGCCAGAGGTCAAGACACCCCATGATGGCCCATTCTTCTCACGTGCTAGTTCAAATACTCGACATGCTTCCTCCAAACTCCCACATTTTACATACATACAAATAAGAGTTGGCGCCAGCTCAGTATCTAGCCCAAATCCTCCCCTAGTCAAGATATCATGTATCAGTCTCCCCTGTAAAAGCGCTCCGCTACAGGCAGATGCTTTTAACGCACATAAAAATGAGACACTATCAGGTTTCAAACCCTCTTCCAACATCTTCTCAAAAAGTACAAGTGCAGGAAAACCAAACTCATTCTGCGTGTAACCAGTCATCATAGCATTCCAGGAAACCAAAGTTCTGTTTGGAAAATCCTCAAATAGCCCGACAGCTGCATCTAGCCTACCACATTTAACATACATGTTGATCAAAGAATTTCTTGCAATCACGTCATATCCAAGTCCACATGATGATAGATGCTCATGAACAAGCTTCCCACAAGAAAGATCCTTCAAGATTGCACATGCTTTCAAGATGCATACAAAGGTGGCATTATCTGGTGTCACATTATCATTCTGCATTCTTTCATAGAGCTCAAGAGCACTAAGAGAGCACCCACCTTCTGCATAAGCTGTAATCATAGTACACCACAAAACATCATCTTTATTAGATAATTTGTCAAAAACACATCGAGCATCAGCTAGACAACCACAGTACGCATACATGAAGACCAATGCAGATCCTACCTCTATATCAGTCACAAGCCCACTCTTAATGATTTTATCATGGACCCATTGACCCTCCCTCATAGCACTAATGTTACAGCATGATTTGAGAATGCAGAGGTAAGTGACCCTTGTTGATGTAAAGTTCTCTCCTTGCATTTTCTCGAAGAATGTAAGAGCATCAAAGTCAAGTCCAGAGCTACTATAACCCATGAACAATGTGTTCCATGACACAACATCTTGTTTAGGCATCTCATTGAAAACTTTCTGGGCCTTTGTAACATTCCCACACTTAAAATACATATCAAGTAAAGCATTTTGAACCACAACATCAGTATTAAATCCCCGCTCTGAAATCATTTTGTGCACAAGTGCACCCTGATTCACAGCTTTGCTGCTGCCACACGCTTTCAATATGCATGAGAATGTAAAGTGATCAGGTTGTATCCCATCCCTTTGCATTCTCTCAAACAGCTCCCATGCCAAAGAATTCTCCCCATGTTGTACGTAGCCAGACATCAATGTATTACATGAGATCACGTTTCTGAGCTTCAAATGATCATAGACATTACGTGACTCTTCCAAACACCCACACTTCGCATACAAACCAATGAGAGAACTACCCACCACAGCCTCAGTGTCAAGACTCGTTTCAACAATCTGATCATGCAAAAGCATGCCCTGTCCTAAAGCTTCCGTGAATGTACATGCTTTAAGAATGCATGAGAACATGAATTTGCTAGGAAGAACACCACAATCTAACATGCGGCAATACAATGCTAGAGACTTCTTGTGTTCTTGCAATAAGACATGGGCAGAGATGATAGCATGCCATGAATGGGAACCAGGGTTTTTAATGCTAGCAAACACTTCATAAGCTGCAGAAAGCTGACCGTGTGCAGCAAAGAGGCGAATGAGGGGGTCACCAAGCGGTGCGACAAGCTCCAATTTGCTTCGGTTTATGAGAGAAAGCACAAGCTTTCCAGCTTCAAGATCCTTGTTCTTACTGCATCCTTGCAAAAGACAGTAAGCTTTTTCTCGAGAAAGAGGGTTACCTTCATTGAGACTGCGAATTGCAGCTTGCAGGCCCTCCTCCAATCTTTGACCTTCACACAAAGTCTTCCAGTCCTGCGACGACCCAAAGCTTTGCGAGTGTCGTGTGATCCTGCCTATGTTGATGTGGTGGGCTGTCAAGTATGCTGCCATACAGGCATTTTGGTAAGAGCATCATCCATACGCACTAGTATGTGACCGCTTGCTGCTGTGGCCAAGAAAAGCATGGTTATTGGATCTCTCTCTCTCTCTTTCTCTCTCTTTGGTACCATAAGCACTAGTATGTGGCACTAGTATGTGACCCGGTTGCTGTTGTGGCCAAGAAAAGCATGGTTATTGAATCTCTCTCTCTCTCTCTCTCCAAACCCCTGCCCCCCCCCCCACACACACACACACACACATGAATGCAAATATAGGTACGTGTGAGAAGAATGAAATTGTAGTCCTTGGAATCGCTGCAGGAAGATAACAATGTCTCACAATGTCTCTCTCTCTCTCTCTCTCTCTCTCTCTGGTTGATACTTTGGTTGCTTCAGCTATGCTTTATGGGGTCCAGATTTGGGGACCATTTGTGAATCATGACAGTTGGAGAGCATGGAGAGACCCTTGGTATTTATGATATCCCGGATGATTAGAGCCAAGGCCTCCGTACCACATACGATTATTCGAGCGGAGGTAGACGTCTTTCCTATAGAGATTGAGGCTCTTGCATAGTCTATGGGATACACATAGAGACAGATATACTAGATTGGCTCTTGAGTCCTCTAGACAGTTAGCGATGCAGGGAGACGCATCATGTTGGTATGTGCAGATGACCTCATGGTTTCAGAGACATGGTCTTAGCATGGAAAGGCTGCCTCCTTTTCAGTATTCCCTGGATGCACCCTCACTGCCACTCACACGGACGGAGATCACTAGACTCATTCGTCACGATCTTATACAGTTGGACACCAGGAGGACATGGGTAGAGCCGATGCAGGAGTTGGACACGAAGGTTTCTTTCTACAAAGAGCATCTTCTCCAACTTTCGGGAGATGGGTTTGTGATTCGTCCGAGCTACATGGACACTCATTTGTCTCATGGTTTGCGACATGCTATTGGTCAGATTCACACATCCTCACACTAGCTAGAGATTGAGACGTGTAGATTCAGAGGGATACCACCGAAGGATAGGATATGCCAACTATGCGATAGAGAGCCAGAGACAGAGCTACACTACATATGCCACTGCACTGTGTATTATGAGATACGAGGCCGCTACACTACATATGCCACTGCACTGTGTATTATGAGATAGTCTGCTGAGGAGACATGGAGTACGACAGTCACAGAGACAGATCACAGATTTCTTTGGATCGAGGGAGTCAGGAGACCAACCATCAGCACAGAGTTATACCCACATTCATAAAACGTGCATGCCAAAGTTTTGCATCTGAAATAGCCCTTGAATCTGCAACAGCATTTGTAAAATTTTGTCCACACTTGTCATACAAAGTGAGCTTACACAGCCCACTGCACAAAAGGCCAGATGCAACAATTTCATCACCAAAACTGAGATCATGAACTGTACATCTGTCATCCACAAATTTGACTACAAGTCCAAGTCTAGCAAGTGTGGATACGACAAGAGATTCTTCTTGATCCCAGGTACATAAAGTGCATCAACAGGTGTGAAGGAACTACCATTTGCAGCAGTAAGCACAATCTTTCCAACTCCCTGAACTGAATAAGAGGCATTGTTGGCACAAGTGACTGAATTCTCATGAGGGACAGACTCAAGAGAGGTAAATAATTCACGATGCGAGGTAATATGCTTTGTAGCACCACTGTCAAAATACCACACATGTGAATCTGCAGCAACTGACAAGCATGCATCATGGACAGCAGGATTGTAAGTGCACTCTGCGCTAAAAGCCCATTCTGCATCAACATCAGCAACACAGTCTCCTTTCACAGAAGACTCAACAATGGCTGCATTTATAGTGGAACTAGCATTTGCAATGGAACCACCCTCTTTCTTCTTAGCCTCTTTGGCCTTCAACTTAGGACACATGGTAAATGCTGCACCTGATATGAAAACTACCCGAAAATAGGAGAAATCGAGCGAGAACAACACGTGCTATATAGCACAAACCGTAGAAGACTATGAGGCACCTGTTATATAGAAAACGGCACTGACAAAAATTCTGCACAAAATGACGAAATAGCCTGTGCAGTACTACCTGTAGTGGAAACGGAGGCCGAAATGAGCCCGAATCAAATTAGGGTACTGGAGCAGTTGGTGACTAAGCCCGGGAGGACGCAACCTGCTCTGATACCAATTGTTGGAATTAGGGTTGCAGAGAAATGCACACAGCTTGGAGAAGACGAAGGAAGCTCAAGGCACACAATAGAGAGTGTGTTACTTAGTATGCAATGGAAAGATAGATAGCCCTAGAGTGATGGGCGTATATACAATGCTTGGGGGGGAAAACCTCCTAAAGAGGGAAAAAATGCCCCGGCGGTCCTAGTGTATTCACACACATCACTACCACATGTATATGGTAACAATTTGTAGTTGCAGGTAGAGAACGTCTCTTTCGACGATTGTACCTTGTTTAGATCGATATGAAAGAAATACTGAAAGGGGCGGCAGGGATTTGGGGCTAGTGCATCTGAGAGTGGAGCTCAGCCACTCTGTGTCTACTATGTGAATTTTCTCTCTCTATTTCAAGTGTTGTTGAAGTGTTAAAGTTTGTTCCAATTTTGTTCTTTCAATTGGCATGTCACGTGCCCTTTATGGTTATAGTGGTATCAAAGTGTCAACACCCGTTTGCTATTCTAACAAGAAAACCGGCCTTACATCAACCTAGAAGTGACAACTATGGAGTTGGACGAAGAAGAAACAACATCAAAATGAGGAGATGAAGAAACAAAAGTTCAGTTTTTCCCTAAAAAGATCTAGAAGCATATTTTGTGACACTTTTTGTGTTGAGGCCTCTAAAAATCTCTTCAATGGATGAGAATTTGGATAAGAGAGAAAAGTCAAAGTTGATCTTTTTGATGAGCCCTATGCATTGATGTCAACATCTTTTGATTTCGACAGTTTCAAATAATCATGGTTTTCAACAAAAACATTAGGAGAAAGTTGGACTCACTTTTGGGCCTTTCAGTTCTAGAGAGAGAGTGGAGCTCAACCAATGAGGAAGAGGCTAAGGTTACGTTGAAAATTGACATTTTGGAGCCAAGCTCTTTTAGAAAAAAGGGAGAAAATATTATTTTTTGTTCATCAAATTGCACAATTTCACGCTTTCAAGGCATAAATGCCATAAGTCGTACTAACTCTGTACTGACGAATTTCAAAACTTTCATTGAAGACTCTATCTAATATCTATGTTCCCGCCCAAATACGACTATGGGTAGCTCTACTTCCCTCTCAAAACTTCTTCCCTTTTTCATATTTGCGCTAACCTTTCTCTGTATTTTAGTACACACCATGACTACTTCTCGAAGGTCTAGCACTATCATTGACTCTGTTAGCATTTTTAACAATTATACTACAGATGATCAAGCATGGATACCATCTCGAATAACTATCGGAAGTTGGGTTCTACTGCAAACTAGGAGGAGGAAGAGGAGGCAACGCAATGATTTCGTGGAGGCTTTCAAGGGACAAGTTAAAGAGTTTAAAGTGTGTGCACAAAACAAGCGGGTGAAAGAGGTCCTCATACAACATGCTTTCCAGCATCCTGACTTAAGGTTGCAAACATCTCCTCCGAGTTTTCCACGGCATCGACCCAGCTGTAAGTTATTTTGAGCATCTCACTTAGTGCATGATTATATTCGAAGGTTAAGTGGTGGATATAATCTTTGGTAGGTTTCAGATATTTATCCATCGAATAGGACAGATTAGCAACCAATTGAGAGCATAGTTGGGATTTTTGATGCTTTCCATGCATTTATTGGTGAGCAAATGTACTGAGGAAGACAACACAAGGAACTTGCAAATAATGGAATATTCTTTTATGATATGTCATATTTGGAACCGAGAACTTCCATTGGTTGGGATCGTGTAGCTCCTTTGTCACTTCCATCCTTTGACAGCAAGGATTGGTATTTGCCAGCTTCGCAAGCTAGTGAATGCTTTAGGAATAAGTTGTTTCAGGATATACAAAAGTCCCTCAAGTATTTAATTGCCACAAAAATAGTTTGGCTCGCACTATTTATGCCTCTTAAAGTGTTTGTAGATTTCTTCTTCGATGAGCAAATAAGAACTATCGCAACAATGTTCATTTGCAAGTCTGAGAGCTGTTTGGACTTTTTAGGTGATAATTAGGATAGGAAACAATCACATGGCAAAATCTGTATTTTGCAAAAGAAGTCCATATAAGCTCTATAAATTTCATACTGTCGTTTTACTATTTAAGATATCATCTTCTTAGTGGGCAGCTTATTCCACGCGACCAAGATACAGAGTCTAGCCTCGAGAACAAAACTTTATCAATGGAGCTCTACTTTTGAGACAGCCTACTTACTGTAATGGAGACAATGTCAAGCACAACTCTTGCACAGCATAGGCTAGATCTTACATGTGAAGAACTTCCACTTTTGCTAGAATTGTATGCATTCAGTCTCAACAACAGAAAGGTGCTTACTAAATGGATGAATTTTGATTCTCTTTAATACATTAAGACATAGAATCTAACTTTTTCTTCTTTTCAGATTCTAAGATGCGAGGAGAAAACAACATTGTGCAAGGAATCACTCTTAAATACACTTTACTTAATTGCTTCGTTCGGAAGCTAGGTCACATACCTTATGCACGCAATGAGCTTTGATGCCATGCAAACCATGATGTACTCTTCAAAATGACTAATACAGAGACATTTTGTGCCGCTCAAACAATGTTTAAAAAATGTACACTTTTTATTGTCTCAAAACTTTACAAATTGTGTTGCTTTTGTCAAGATGTATACAAGTTATTGCTCCCTTTCCCTGCTATTACTCCCCTGTCCTCTCCCCCGATTGCTGCCACTGGTCCCCTATCCTCTCCCCCGATTGTTGCCACCCTCCCCTGCCCTCTGCCCCGGTTGCTGCTACTTCTGCCTCTAGGGACGATGGTCTCAGACATCCTTTTGCATCGTTCGAAATCATGGGCCTCTTCCATGGCTTCCCATGCATCTTGCACCTGTGAAGCTTCCCTTTGTTCTTGCTCTTGCCATTGACATGTAGCCCATTCCTCAACTTCTACGGCGTCCGCATAATATTGATTTATTGCTTCTTGCATATTTCGAACCTCTTCTTGAGTCTGATTGTAGTGCTGCGTCATTTCGTTAACGCGAGCCTGTTCGAACTCCTCATCTCTCGCCCCTTCCTCTCTTGTACGTATGTTTACCAAGATTATAATATGCTGGATGGCCATTACGGAAAAATGTCGCACATCGTTGGGGGTGTAGTTATGTAATTGAAGTTCCTGTAGAAGCGTGATAATAGGAAAGTAAGTAGAGATGCTGCTTCTTTTAATAGAAACGTTGCAACAAACAATGAAACAACACGATTACTTACGTTCGGTACATCCAAAATTTGACCAAGGAGCAACAAGGCATTCAAACAAGCTCGCCAGCTCACAGCTATAGTCATCAACCAGCGTGGGCACGGTTACCCGTTCGTGTCAGATGGTATTCCCTAGATCATGTTCTAACAAAACATGCTCTACACAGCATACAAGTTTTTTCGTGGCACTACATACATAACCACTTGAGTCAGTAACACATTAAAAAGAGACACTAGTTCCAAATGTACCCAGATGTGCCTTATGTTTTTACACGATCGTGAAACACCCTGCTTTGCCCAGAGTTTGCATAGTAGACAATCTTATCTTCAATGTCAAATAACAACAGACTCCAATGATCACTACACCAAAACCATCAAAGACGAGGAGAAAGATCCTAAATCCAACATGGTTTTTACAAGGCAAGAAGAAACTCACGATTGATTGTATGCAGTGACCAGAAAGCGCACTAGATCAAAATTGACTCTGCTAAACCAGCCCATCAGAGCCAAAAAGGAAACTCCGCTGTTCTGCAGCATAGGCGATATCAGCGGATCTATTACGTATATTTTATTTTGAACCTTAGGGAGCAGAAGCAAGATAGCGTGCCTAACATGAATCAATGGCAGAGATTAAACTTAAGATATTTCAGTGGGCTGTCACTACCACAAACCCATGAGTCAATACCGAGCGACTGGGACAGCTATTGAATTCCATAAGCCATTGAATCGTTTGATATTGACTCATGTCTTAGCGGTAGTGAGCCATCTAATGAACCAAGCGTGACTTATAAAGAAAAACTTGAGACGTAACACAACAACGTTGACGGCTGTCGCAAAGACATGGGTCAATACCGAGCGAGTGGTATCACTATCCAATTCCATAAGCCACTGACTCACTTGGTATTGACCCATGTCTTGGTAGTGATGCATTTAATGAACCAACCGTGACTTATGAAGAGCTTGAGAAGTACCACAAAGCAATGTTGACGTTGGTGAAACTGCGCATGCACAGGAAGTCTTGTTGATCGAGGTTGAAAATGCAAGCCTCCTTTGACCTTCTAGGCAGCAGTATCTGTGCATGAAGAGGCGCTGCGATGATCAGAACTTGCAACTCCTCTTCGTTCTCTTCATTGATTTGCTCTAAAATAATCGACTCATCTGATACAGGATCCTCATTGGATGGCCCTTGTGAAGCAGATTCTTTCCCTTGCCTTTCTTGAGCTTTATCTGTGGCTGTCTCAGGCTCCTCCCTAACAGGCACAGGGTCCTCCCTAACAGACACAGGATCCTCCCTTACAAGCACAGGCTCCGGATCCTCCATGCCTTGCTCATTTTCCTTCATAATTGGTTCCTCCATAAATGCGTCAGGGTCCACCCTGGCCTGGTCATGCCCCTCATCAGCCTGCTCATGCCCCTCATCAGCCGACACATCTGTGTCATTCCTCTTGACCCGTGATTGTGTCCTTCTATTGTTTAATCCAGCCCTAGAAGTTTCTTCAATGACCGCCTCAGGGTCCACCCTGGCCTGCTTATGCCCCTCATCGTTATCCTCCCTTACTGGCTCCGGATCTTCCATGCCCTGCTCATTTTGGGGTCTAGCTGGCTCCTCCATAACTGTCTCTGTCTCTTCCATGACTGCCTCGGGGTCCACCATAGCTTGCTCATACCCCTCTGCGGCGGCGGCTGGCTCAGCCTGTCCATTTGTGTCGTTTCTCTCGACCCGTGATCGTGTCCTTTTGCTGTTTAATTCAGCCCTAGAAGGCTCTGTCTATCATGCACGAGGATGGAGAGGGGGGATGTTAAGAATATCCATTGTCCTCATATCCCGGATAGGTACTGACTGAAGCAGCCCATTGTAGCGGAAGTGCAGCCTCCTAAGAGTGTCAAAATCCCGCGGCATGATAGTAACGCGGTGTGCATGGGCAGCTTGTATATATCCATCGCTGAAGAATTCAACAAGGTAGTCTTCTGCAATTTCTTGTAGGCAGAGAAGTGCGTTGCTGGCCCATCGCATGCCGACTCTCCACTGCTCACAAATCTCTCGCACTACTCGGTGGAAAGGAAGACATGGAATAGCCGGTTGCACGTGTCGTTCAATCCTTCACATCTCTTGCAGTACACCTTTGTGCGCCTCGTATCGGCGTCTTCTTGCTTGAGCATTCAAAGAGTCACATGTTGCCCTTTTAGGCATGGCCTTTGCACGAGGCATCTCTACAAATAGCAAGCGAGCAGGTGCATCGAATAGAGTTTGCCTTCCCTTATTCGCTTAGTACTGACCTCATAAAAGTGTAATAGCAAACATCATTTATATTTTCTGAGGTCAATACCAAGCGAACAGGTGCATCGAACAGAGTTTGCCTTCCCTTATTTGCTTGGTACTGACCTCAGAAAAGTGTAATCGCAAACATCATTTATATTTTCTGAGGTCAGTACCAAGTGAACAGGTGCATAGTTTGCCTTCCCTTATTCGCTTGGTACTGACCTCAGGAAAGTGTAATAGCAAACATCATTTATATTTTTTGAGGTCAGTACCAAGCGAGCAGGTGCATCGAACAAAGTTTGCCTTCCCTTATTCGCTTGGTACTGACCTCAAAAAAGTGTAATAGCAAACATCATTTATATTTTTTGAGGTCAGCACCAAGCGAAGAGGTGCAACAAAATACCAATGTGAAGTAGACGAACGAGAGCTCCAGTGAACTCAAGATGAGTCCATGCTGACCTAATTGTCATGTCATGCCCTCCCATCACCTCCCCTAATCTGGGGGGGTGGTACCACTACTTCTCCCTCCCACGTCTACCTCTCATGAAAACGCATGGCGGTACTCCAACCCACAGCCTCACAGACCACTCATCAGCCAAAACCTAGGCCCTGCTTTTCAGGCATGTCCGTCTAGTCTATTTAACCAACAGTTTTTCAGAACCTCCCTCGAGGTTTTGCAGAGCAACTACAGGAATCTTGGAAAAGTGGTGATGCCTTTCCAAGGGACACTCTCGCAGCGCTAGCATGATTGCATCCGGGACCTCCTCATGAGGTCCCCCCTTGGTCCTCCCCCGATGGTACCCTTAGCGTTCTCCACCGACACAGCCCCGGAGTGGATGCTGTCAACACGGGAGTCAATCCTTGAGGTAAGCCGTTGGTAATTCTGCCAGCCTCAGGTGCAGAAGAGTAGTGGAAGATATCCCACACCTTTTCCTCAACTGCCAAACCAACACCCCCATCTTTTCCCCCTTAGTACCAACCCTTGGCCACCAATTAGGGTGGAAACAACTACTCTTAGGGGACTCACGTGGCCTCCTCTTTGACTTTTGGAATAGGTTGGGGACTTAATTCTTATGGATTATTTGGAAGCTCAGAAATTCTTTCCTTTTTGTTCCCAATTTTCAATCTCCTAGTTTGAAGATCTTATTTGTTGGATGCTCTATGCAGGATGCTAACCTCAAGCTGGAACAAATGAGGATCTACAGGCATAGAGTCTCAATCCTCAAAGACTCTCTGGATGCAAGGGGTTGACGACCTGCAGGGATTGCTCGACGAGAATGGCTCTCTAGATGTTATCTATAATTGGGTAAAGGAGATGAAGGATGAAGTGCTTGAGCTAGCCAGTAAATATGAGGAAGCCCTGAACTTTGCCAACAAGCTTTAGGAAGAGATAGACTGGCGGTGAAGAAAAATGATTAACTTCTAACTGTTTATTGCCAGTTGTATCCCCCGGAAATTAGTAGACCACTTTTTGTAAAGTCTGAAACTTGGCCTTTGGGCCTGTCCCTAGTGTTTTCTAACTCTCATCCCCCTCCATGGGTGTTAAGTTGTAATTTTGCTTCTCCCTTATAAATTCAAAACGCATATTTGGTATTAAAAAAACAGGTGCACCAAACAAAGTTTACCTTCCCTTATTCGCTTAGTACTGACCTCAGAAACGTGTAATAGCAAACATCATTTATATTTTCCGAGGTCAGTATCAAGCAAACAGGTGCATCGAACAAAGTTTGCCTTCCCTTATTTGCTTGGTACTGACCTCAGAAAAGTGTAAGAGCAAACATCATTAATAAAGATGATGGTCAGTACCAAGCGAACAGGTGCAATAAACAGGGTTTACCTTCCCTTATTCGCTTGGTACTGACCACACAAAATACAAGTGCACAAAAATGTAGTAGCATACCTCTTCACTGTGTGTAAAGTTTTGCGTCACTAAAGCACTGCAAAACAGGAGTAAGAAGAGGATGCGCAAAAAGAAGGAGCACTAGAGAGTAAGAGGAGATGTGCAAAAAGGGTTGGGAGCACAAAAGAGATGGTTTGCTTACCGCGTAGCGTCCGACGGGGGTAGAGTTAAAATGATAGGCAGTAGAGGATGCGAAAAGAGGCAGAAGAGCACTCATCTGGGGCGAGGGTATAGTTAAAATGTTTGGCGGGGGTACTGCCTCTAAACTTAGAATGCTTACCTCTGTGAGGGTGACAAATTCACTTATGCGCATGATTACACCCAAGATTGTGGTTGGTAGATCGTATTGCATGGGAATCTGAGCCCATTTATTACTGGTTGTCTTTGTGAGCACAACCCACGTGCTTTCTTCGAGTGACCGTTTAGAGTCAGACGCCGATCGCCCTTATAGTCGCCATCTCCATCTCCAAGTAGAACAAACAGATCGCCGTTGCCTTTGCCTTTTCTGCGCTCTTTTCCTTGGTCACCTCTCGTGATCCTGCATTTAGAGTCCGACACCGATCGCCCTTGCAGTCGCCATCTCCATCTCCAAGTAGAACAAACAGATTACCATTGCCTTTGCCTTTTTTGCGCTCTTCCCCTTGGCCATCTCTCGTGATCCTACATTGAGCGACCTCCACTGGTTTGAGTCCTTTGCTGCCGCGTCGCCATCGCCCTTGCCTTCGCCTTTTGTTCCTCTTCCTCCTGGCCACCTTCTGGTTCTTGCTCTCAGCGACCTGCGACATCACCATCCAACTCGGCACCATTGGATATTGCAGAGACAGGTTCTTTCTCCCTCCCTCTCTCTCTCTCTCTCTCTCTCTCTCTCTCTCTCTCCTTCCTGTGTACTGTTAACTGTGTGTGCACCGAAGCCACTGCATCACGGGGTTAGAGCACAATGGGAACAACACTCCAAGGGCCAAAGAGTGGTCGTTAGGGTAAGATTAGAAGTCTCGCACCGCATGGTTGGAATAATTACTCCTTATGTGATCGTGCCTGAGTTGTTATTCAATGCTATGTTTGGGCATAGTGAGTGAGTAGGTCTATATATCTATTACTGATAACATTAAATGGTTTGTTCTAATCCACCTGTTTCAAATGGACGTGGGTACAACGGAAATTCAACTTGGGTCAGAACCAAGCGAATAGGGCCCTTCAGAGATTCTTGGGGCCCCTATTTGCCTGGTTTTGACTCAAGTGACGTCACCTATTATGACATTAGCGCATGGGACATAACCAAGCGAATAGAGACCTTGAGGGATACTCGAGGCTCAATATTTGCTTGGTTATGACACCAAATACAGACCAATTTTGAATAGTAGTTTTCGCTTCCTTGTTCTTTCAGTCATGGGGATCATAGTCTTGGAGACAAACGTTGTGGGTACAACGAAAATTCAACTTGGGTCAGAACCAAGCGAATAGGGCCCTTCGAAGATTTTTGGGGGCCCTATTCGCTTGGTTCTGACTCAAGAGACGTCACCTATTATGACATTAGCACATGGGATAGAACCAAGCGAATAGAGACCTTGAGGGATACTTGAGGCTCAATATTCGCTTGATTATGACACCAACTACAGACCAATTTTGAATAGTAGTTTTGGCTTGGTTTTTCTTTTAGTCATGGGGATCATAGTCCTTGAGACAGATGTTGTGGGTACAACGGAAATTCAACTTGGGTCAGAACCAAGCGAATAGGGCCCTTCGGAGATTCTTGGGGCCCCTATTCGCCTGGTTCCGACTCAAGTGACGTCACCTATTATGACAGTAGCGCACGGGATAGAACCAAGCGAATAGAGACCTTGAGGGATACTTGAGGCTCAATATTCGCTTGCTTATGACACCAAATACATACCATTTTTGAATAGTAGTTTTGGCTTGCTTTTTCTTTCAGTCATGGGGATCATAGTCCTGGAGACAGACGTTGTGGGCGAGGATACATGTGAAGAAAAACTATTCACGTTCTTATACAACGCCCGTGCTCATCACCGTGCACCAGAACTATCAGGAATGTTTAATGCAGATTTTTCTATACAGAGGATTATAGATTGCTCATTTGAGTACCTACAAACCCATTTGCAACAGTATGAGGCAGTCATTTGTGACAATTCCATGACAGTTGATGGCATGAGATATGTGCACCCAACCGACCTTGACCCTGGCAAGAGTGCTTCAAGGAGACTGAATTGCAGCCTAGAAAAGTGTCCCTCCAATGCACTGCTTGTACAAGACAGGTGTATGAAGCACTTCAAAAAGTGTCACTTAGTGGAATTCTACCACGTGTTTGTCTGTTACTTATACTTGCAGATGGATGGTGAGTCAAAGACTTCCCAGTCAACAACTTTCGGTAGTTGTCCATTGGTGCCGGAGGAAGAGGTAAAGGATGTGGAGGTGCAGTTTGACCCAGAAGAAGAGCGGGTAGAGGTATTAAAGGAAACATTTGATGCGGGCTTAACTCTTGCTTCTCTTGCGGATGCAGCGATAGGGTGCAAGCAAGAAAGCCCAAATAAGGAAGTGACTTTGCCTCTGAATTGCGCTCCCAACTTTGCTATGGCGGGCGACACCCACTACGTTCTGCTCACAGATATCATGCATGAGTTGAATATATGGGAGGACTACTACTTAGCTACAATTGCAAATTTTTGTGAGGCAGACATGGATTTGTGGATGATGATGGAGTGGAACAACATCTTATTGTTGCTGACACAGATGTCCACGACTCATAGTTTACTTCAAGGTGGCAACTGATCAAAGATACATTTAATGAAGCGAAGTCCGGAGAGGCCAATTTTCCAATAGATGAGCAGTTTCAATCGACAACAAAACAACTCGACTTGGAAAACATGGGTAGGCCCGTGGCACCCAGAGCTCAAGTAATGAATAGTCAGTCTATTCACTTGTGGGGAAGGTCGATGCTGGAAATGGACGAGAATCAGATGGTAATTTTTAAAGACATTCAGATGGTATTGGAGATGGACCAGTGATAAAATTCCATGATCAATCTTTTTGTTGACAGGTGCTAGTGTATGACGATAGTTTCCTTAGAAGAGCGGGAGGGTCACGGCAAGGGCTTGTCACTGGAGTACAAGGCAAGGATGCGGCGTTGTCTCACTACATCAGGCGTTTCAACCACAAAAAGGTTTGTAGAAACAATTCAAGTACTTGGCAATTGTACTCATCTCACTTACGACCCATAAATTCTTTACTATTTTTTTGTAGATCATAACATACCAGAAGGAATACTCCGAGGACAATGCAAAGTTCCCATTGTTTGCAATGAAAGTTATTACAAGATTGTGAGGTGGGGTCCCCCTCTCACTAAATGCAGAAAGACTAATTTTGATTGAGAAAAGGTTTCCTCTATGTGTCTTTGGCATTGGGTATGGGTGCCAAGCACTCAGAGCCCCCTATTTCATGTCCTACATAGCTCAAGCTCTGGCTGCTGTAGGGGTTGAAGACCCGGAGAGCTTAGATCCATACAATAAGCGGCTGTTTTTGAGGGAAAGAAGACGCCTGATGCCCGTGGGGATGCTACCATCAACAGATGAACGAGCTCGTCTATAGAGCTTGCACATCGAAGAGGTACAAAGTGAGGAAGAAGGAGGTGCATCAAAGAGGATAAAAACGACGGGCTCAAGTCCATCTTCTCCCTCAGGTCCATCTTCTCCCGCTCCTGACTCGTGTGACTGTCTCCATCTCGCATGGCGCTCCCCCGCATTTGAATTTCCCCAAGCCATTTGTTTCTTCTCTTGTGGATGTGTTGTGAAGACCGTGTAATTTCTGAACTCTTAAGAAGCTCCTTCTGCCTTGCTCTATGAATTAGTCGTCTATAAGTCCATTGGTATAACTCTAATAGGCTATTGGCCTTATCCTTTCGTCCCCCATGTCTAGTGTGCTTAAAATAACCTGTCCTTGCCATGTAGTGGATTTTTTTCATGCCTTTTGTGGACCATATTGATAGTGAGCCGTATGTCTTGGCAAAATATGGACCATGGTTGAACAGTATGTACTGCATTGAAATAAAACAAAATGGTCAGTAGAGTACAATTTAAAATTTTGTTTTGTATATGTAGAATGCTAACCCACCATGTAATGTTGTCCACCCCAGCCTGTAAGGTAATCCTTCTTCCAATCCAGCAAGGCTATGATGTGAGCTTAGTTTGGTCCCAAGACTATTGCTCAACGTAATGGAAAATTTATCTAGTGATTTCCACACGTTAGCCCCACCACCAGCATTGTCTTTAACCACTTTATGTAACTGTTTCCATTTGTGGAACAGGTTTCTCCTTTCTTCTCTATCTGAATCTTTGAGGCTAAACCCAAGAAACCTTCTGGCCTTCACGCCGCCTATCGATACTTTCCTAGGTACCTTGTAACGACTTTGAGACATCTTAGGGTCCTCTTCGATTTTGACATTGCTTCCATGCAAACCAATGTCTGAGAGCACTCCCTCTAATGCTTTGATCACTCTTTTCGACTCACTCTCTTGCTTTAATGTCCATGCAAAACATTTGTACAAGTGAACCACCTTTTCAATTATTTGATAGAGTGCATGAAGTGTGTAGACGTGAACTCTACTTAGAGGAATATCAAGCACTGGCCTAAAAGTTTTATCTTGAAGATGTCTGTTGGGAGCTCTATTCCATTGCACACTCTCAAGAGATTGTGCATTAGCCATGCAATATGAGCATGGATTTGCCACAACTGCTCTGTGCGTTATGTTGTACATACACTTAAGAGTGTTTAAGTCACCTGCCATGTGCCATTCCACTGTATAGTCACCAAATCCTTCCACTGAAAGAACGACTCCGTTTCTTTGTTCACTGATGATAGAAGGAATTTGGGTTTGACTAAAAACCCAATTGAGGATTTCAAAATTTTCCTTATCAACCTGCAGTGAAAAACGAAAACACAAAATCAACAAACAAATAATCAATATTTTTGTTATTATAGAGTGAACGAAGTATACCTGAAATGATCCTAGAGTTAGAATGTTGTTTTCGGATTGCACACTGAAGTATCGTGGATCCTCTTTTGTTATTGATGGATCCAGAGCTTTGTTCATGAGGGTAATGGTGACTCTCTCCAGCTTCTTGTTCTTCAGGACCTCACACTCGTCGAGCTTCAAAACAAACTTGAGAACCCCACCGCACTCCTCTCAACTGATGTCAAAGAAGTGAACTGCATACCTTTGCAACGCTTCAGAGATCAATGAAGAGGTTGTTGTGCTTGTTAAACTGTACCACTCTGCCGCCCTTGCCTAAGAACGTTTCTTCAATATGGAATGGTGACCCAAGTTTCTCAAACACCTCATCGTTTACGTGCCGGCGAGCAGCCTTTACATGTGATGGCTTTGGCAGCAATGATCCTCTCTGTAGTTTTTTTTGAGACTTTTTAGCTAATGCTTTGAAGAGTGCCCTGTATCCCATCTGCGAGATGCCACTCTCATCAAGTATTGCGTGCACTTCCATTGGTTCCAACTGATTCTCGTTCATGAAGGAGGTAAGGAGCCTCCCTTTCAACTTACGAAATTTTTTCTGAGTTATCATCTCTTCAACTACTTCTTTTGGAACTAGACGGCTGTAATGCACTCCGGCATTGAAGCCTGCACCGTTCGAGTTTGGATGCAGTAAAGACCTGCCAAAAAAACACCATGCATTATGATCATGTATAGGAAAGTGTATCCCTTTCTTAGTGAAGCACATTGAAGATACAAAAGCAAAAACAAACTTCGAGTTACCTTAAAACTCGTATTCGTTTTTTTAGGCCACCACTACCAATCTTCATGTTCTCAATGTTGCACAGATCTCGTTTTCTTTTCCGACTACCAAGCACAGTGTCTTTCTCTCACAAACTTGTGATCTTCTTCTCAAGGCCTTGGATTGTCTCTTTGTTTGATGAAATCTTTTGAGAGCATGCTTCATTAAGTTTCTTCAGCTGCATGTTCTCCATCGACAGGAAATTTCTTTGCCTTTCCGCATTCAATCCTCTCATTTCCAAATGTTCGGTGTATCCCAATAGCCCATCCTTGCCAACGCCTGTGAAATGTAAAAGGTTAGTGATATTAGCAAAGGGAGGTGGCATATGTGTCGTACGATCCTTTGGATAAATAGACCCATCGACCCACAAATCCAAATGATGTTGCTTGTTTGTCCTTCTAAGTTCTTTCTCCCGTTGAGATAAGAAAAACTCCCTCCTACATTTCTGCAACGGTGCGTACTCTTGCAATACATCAACATGAAGATGATGTGTGTTCTTTCTTTGGGTAAGTGTTAAAGATGAAGGGGCTGAGGATTGCAAGTTCAAATTGGTGTTTTCATCAGAAAAAGAAGCGTTCTCCATTCCTAGAGTTGATAGAGAAAAAGGCAGACACTAGAAACTCATGAAATATCTTAGGTTTTGGGAGGGAAGACCATATTCTCATGTTTAGAGTTGATAGAGTTCGTGTGGTTTATGTTTCTGGAGGGAACACTTATAAGTTGGCATTTTAAATCATTAGTCATACGGTTAGTTGGATTCCTGACAAGAGAATGAAAGATAAGAATGATAAAGACGGCGGCTACCTACCAAAGAATGTCATTTTGGCTTTTTGTTGGCGCAAAAAAGTATCACATAAAATGCACAATTTAACATTTTTCATTTTCTCTCTAAGCCGACGCGAAACTTCTTACAAGGCCCAAAAGTGAATCCGACTTTCTCCTAATGACTAGGATACCCAATTCTTTGAAATTCTGATTGAGATTTGAATACTATTTGAGAATTGTTTGAACTAGATTAAATCTTCTTTGAGCCTATTTGATCTTGTCTTGGTGTTGATTGAACTTGTCTGATTTGGTTGCAGTACTGGTTTCAATGCTGTCTGATAAACCTCTTAGCAACGGAGACTACGGTCTGGGGATCATTTAGTTGTGTATGGAACTCACTGAATGAATAACGCAAGGTAGGTTTGGGGAGCGTTTGGTTGTACATGGAACCCTCTAAATGACATAGGCTGCAATCTGGGGAGCGTTCAATTGTATATGGAAACCTCTGAACGACACAGGTTGCAATCTGGGGAGCGTTTGGTTGTATATAATGGATGTATTTATGTTTGGTGAGTGTATATGTGCATTTGTGTCAAGTGTATAACATTTTGTGAAGCATATGTATGTGGTGCATTAATAATTCCAATTTGGATGAGATAGACCAGGTATGTGGTCTTAGTGCATTGAGACACCCCTAAATGACCAGCATGGTTTGATGGCTAATATTGCTACATTGGAATAGCAAGAGTTCTGATGCAGATGAGATAACTGGTTTGAAATCTGATTGTGGAATTGTATGGTGTAATGTATGCTAGAGAATGTGTTGTGTAATGATGGTCATTGTCATGTATGCATGAAGATAAGCTAAGGAGGCATGAAGCATGCTTCACTCTATATGCCGACCAATAATTCAATATAGAGGAACACACGGGTCTAAAAGCCTAGTACTTGATGATGCCGATGGTTTATGGCCTTAGGGATTATCCCCGAAGCGACATTGCTAATGCTGTTATATTTGCAACTTTCTCGATGAGAAAATGATGGGACACAGTTCCTTTATCAATTTCAACATGGCTAGCGACCCTTCCCTCAAAGGATTTATTTTATCCTTCTAACTTCCAATGCCTAAGCTTCCAATGCTTTTGCATTGTCATAACGAGCAAACAAAGTTTCTAAGGATGGTAATTTAGTCCAACTTGTAAATTTTGCCCTGCTTGCCCTTGTGTGCAAGGAAAAATGTATATCGGCCTTCCAAAATAGACTCGTCTTGTCAATGCCTAGATGTGTCTAACCGATTGATTCTACAATATAGAGAAACATGAATACCTAAATTACTTCAAAATACTCTTACATGACAATTATGGTTGGAAGTCTTATTGTCCAGAAGATCCAATGCTCATGGCCTATTCCCAAAGTGCATCAATTACATAGGGTATTCAAGATTATTAATAATAGCCCAATATACATGGTATATTTACGATGTAGGTCTATTTAAAAAAATGCCACCCTCTCTAATGTATACATTTCAGATTAATACATTGCCTCAGGATCGATTACTAGATATTTATACCACAATCAATGTTTGATATGTATATATCTCGTTGCAACACAAAGTTTCATTGTATACCATTGAGTCTTGGCGTGGGTCTTAAATTATGCTTGCTAGAAAACAATTTGAAATAATTCTTCAAAAGGATTTTCTCATAGAAACATAGTTGTTGGTAGACTGAGGCAATTTTAGAAAATATGAAGTACTTATAGTATTTAATTTGACCCTCAACTTGTTAGCTCATTGGTTTTATCTCGAAAAATGTCAATCCCTGACTTCATGTGGATGACATAGCATGTAGAATTGCATGTTGCACTTGGGCTACAATCACTAATCATGATCCGACTTGTGAGAGATGTACCCGGGCTTACAGCCTGAGTCTTTGAGGCATTGTTTCTGGGTTTGTCCATATGCTCAACCAGTGTGGATGGTAGTTTGTTGCTTGTTGATTAGAGTGGGCATTCGTGACATGGAAGGCAGTTGCATGGCTTTTCAATTCTCGGGGTAATACACTTTTTTCCAATACTTGCCAACAGATCTTGTCTCGTATTTACTTTCTCAAGATATAGACCGGGCACTCTATAGATGATTCGAGATGCACATCATCAATTGGACTTCTACCAGCGAGACACAGTATTCACTACGATCTACAACATCACTGTGTGGACTATGTGGAAGGCTCATTGTGCTCACATTCTGGGCTCATAATCTTCCCCTACATCCACCGTTTTGACAATCATTTGGACTAAGCTGCTGCATACTCTTCGTAGTCAGTGGGATACTTTAGCAGGATCCTCCAAGACAGCAGAGCAGCGTAGATGCTCCTTTCTCCACACACGGGCAAGATCGTCAGTTCTTTTCAGTCGGGACCATGCTCACATCACATGGCATTGTGCACCTCCCCAATGGTTCATTTTACACTCATCAAACAGACCATGGTTGTGTTCACATACTAGATAGCACTCACATTGTCATCTCACTTTTGTACTTCCTCTAGGTGATAGGCCATTGAGCATCTCCAAAGGTCTCTCTTGTACTGAGAATAGAGCCCCTTTTCATGCCCCACACACATACACACACAGATTAAGTAATGCATATGGGTTGTAATTTTGATTACGTAATACAAAAGGGTACTGAGCCCCCTTCTTCTGCAGAAAAAAAGAAAGAAAAGAGATTTTGCACAAAGAATATAGCCCCTTTTCGTGAGAGAGAGAGAGAGAGAGAGAGTCTAAGAGACCAAAAAAGTTACATCGTGAGAGAGAGAGAGAGAGAGAGAGAGAGAGAGTATTTAAAGAGATTACATGGGCGGAGAGAGAGGAGAGAGAGAGAGAGAGCAAAAAAATTACATGTGTACAGAGCTACTTGGTAAATGGAGGCGCAAAGGGTTTCACATCCTTGAGCCCCTCCTGTAAACAATTGTTTGATCTCCATTTGTTCTTTGCTCCGTATCCAGAGTCTTTGTGGACCCTGAGTTTTGGTTTGATGAGCAGTTTGGAAGGACCCATTTCATGTATAAGGAACATTTGCCTTGCTCAGCATTCGTAAGTCGGGCTTCATAGAAGCTCGGAAGTTCCCTAGCAACAAAGGCAAGACAGCCTTGACAGACTTGAGAATTCACAAACTATCTCAATCTAAACTCCTTTGGGTACTTCTCGATGGAGTGATTGATCTCCTTCCCTCTAAAAGAAGTTTGTTTACTTTGTGCGTTGTGTTGAATAACAGACCAGCTCAAGATTTCCAGGCTGGTGTGATTGAGTCAACAGGATTTGTGTGCTGTGTTGAATAACAGGCCAGCCCAAGACTCCAGGATCTCAAGTTTGCTGGTGTGATTGGATTTTGCATTTCTTGCTCTAGCCAAAATTAGCTGAAACAAAGAGAAATGCATTCGCTCGATGTTGTCGTAGAAAGAAATTACAATGCCATTGGAAGGGATAACAGTACAATTAGACAACTTCCAGGTTTTAAGAGGATCAAATGTAAGGGAAGGTACAACAGCCGAAAGACTCGACAGTCAATCCGATTCTTCGGAAGGCAAGTTTGAGACTGCCAAAATTGTTGCTTTGCTAAAGGCTTGTGCAAAAGAGAGAGACCTGCATAGAATTGCCAAATTACACTCTGATCTAGCTACAAGAGGCTTACTTGAAAACAATGTGTTTATTGGCAGCACTTTGGTTAGTCTTTATGCAAAATGTGGGGCACTTGATAAAGCCCAAGAAGTATTTGACAGTCTGAAAGTTCGAAATGTAGTATTGTGGACAGCGCTTATCACTGGATATGCACAACAGGGACACGGTAAGAAAGCACTGAATTTTTACGATCAGATGCAATCAGATGGCTTCTCTCCAAACGCAATGACTTTTTCTTCTATCTTGAAAGCAAGTGCCAGCCTAGGTACATTGGAGAAGGGTGAAGAAATACACATGCAAATTTTAAGAAATGATTTTCTGCAAAAGGATGTTGTGGTTGCCAGTGCACTGGTGAACATGTATGCCAAATGCGGTGCTCTTGAAAAGGCTCAAGGAGTGTTTGATGAGATTTTAGTTCCAAATGAAGTTTCATGGAACGTGCTAATTGCAGGATACGTCAAACAGCAACGGGGTGAGGAAGCTTTGAAGTGTTATGAACGCATGCAACTGGCAGGGTTTTCACCAAATGCAGTCACTTTGGTTAGCATTCTGAAAGCTTGTGGGAGTTTAGGAGATGTGGTGAAGGGTGAAGAGGTACATGCTCAGATTGTGAGGGAGCATTTATTGGAAGCAGATGTTGTTATTGGCACGGCTTTGGTTGATATGTATGCCAAATGTGGCGCACTCGAGAAAGCACAAGAGATCTTTGACCAGACTCCATTCCAAGACACTGTTTTATGGAACGCCCTGATTGCAGGGTATGATTATCATGGACGTGGGAAGCAAGCACTGCATTGTTTTGAGCAGATGCAACTCAGGGGATGCCCTCCAGATGCAGCCACCTTCACCTGCTTGCTCAATGCTTGCGGCAGCATAGGAGATCTAGAGAAGGGCCAGGATTTGCATTCCCAAATTGTGAAAGACAACACGCTGGGAACACAAACTCAAGTGGCCAATGCACTCATAGATATGTATGTCAAATGTGGGGCCTTGAAAAGAGCACATGAAGTCTTTCAGGAGCTTCCACGGCCAGATATTGTTTCCTGGAATGCACTTATGGTAGGCTATGCTCACCATGGACATGGTGAAGAGGCACTAAGCTGCTTTGAACAAATGCAGCGTGGTGGCTTTTCTGCAGATTCAATCACCTTTGCATGCATCTTGAAAGCTTGTGGCAGCGTAGGAGCTTCAGACAAAGGCCGAGAGATACATGCTGAGATTGCAACAGATGGCTTGCTGAAAAGTGATATAATGGTTGGCACAGCTTTGGTAGATATGTATGCCAAGTGTGGAATTTTTGATAGAGCACGTGAAGCATTCGATGAGCTTCCAGACTGGAGTGCGGTTGTGTGGAATGCACTAATTACCGGATATGCACAATATGAGCTGGATGAGGAAGTTTTCTTTCATTTTGAAGAGATGCAACATTTCGGTTTTGCACCAGATCATGTGACTTACACTTGCATGTTGAAAGCTAGTGGTGGCATAGGAGCTGCATACATGGGTCAATGCTTACATACTGAGATTATTAGACAGGGATTAACAGATAGAGGGAGTACCGCTAGTGTTGCATTGGTAGCTATGTATGCCAACTGCGGCATGCTTGACGAAGCTCACTATTTGTTTGATAAACTACCCATTCGGGATGCGGTATCATGGAGTGTGATTTTATCAGGGTATGCTTATCTTGGTGAAGATGAAGCTGTTTTTAAGCTATTTGACATGATGATACAAGAAGGTATAAGGCCAAATTCAGTCATTTTGGCGATTCTTTTGAATGTATGTAGTCACAGAGGTCTTCTAGACAAGGGCCAGATTTATTTCAAAATGATTAATGAGGTTTATGGCATTAAAGCAGATGCAGAGCATTATGCTTCCTTGGTCGATCTTTTCGGCCGTGCAGGCCAGTTATATATAGCAGCAGCATTGACAGAGAAGTGGTCACTTGATGATGATCTTACAATTTGGCATACTTTGCTTAGTGCATGTCAAAAGTGGGGTGATATGAAGCTTGGAAGATGGGTTTTTAATTGTGCTCGGCAATTGAGTGAGGCGGATGCTGAGAATGACCTCACCATGTACATTAACTTGTGCAATATCTTTGCAGGTTCAAATAGACCATAGGATGCTGACAAGTTGGTTCTGTAAAGAGATGAATTCATGGAGAGGCAATCTACTGAATCCTGAAAATGCCAGATGCCAATGAGATCATTAAGCTTCCAAAAAGGACCCACTTATAGAGGAAACCTCCTCAAGTTAAAAGTCACAAGATGATGTGCTAGATGGAGTCCAACAATGTTGAAAGTGGTGTGCACTCACATCCAGAACAAATAACATGAGCAATGTAAGAGAATGGGGATGTTTGGGAGGTTTTGTACATGCAGCAATATGTATTATAGAGTTTGTGTAGAGAAGATGCAAAAAGCAGATATTTGAGAGGATTGAGCGTACCCGTGACTCTCACATTGAGTCTACGTGCATGTCGCATCCTCTCCTCCTCAACAGTTGTATTGACGATGCGGAGTCCCTCCTTTGGGTGTCCTCCTTCACTTGCTTCACCACTTCCATACATCCCGCTCTTGTTGCCTCCATCTTACCCTGGAGGCTCTTGGTAATGCTTTGGTGAGCTGTTTTTGCGGGGATCGATTGTACTTTTGGAATCAGCTTGGAAAATTTTCCTGGTGTGTCAGGACAAGTAAAGTGCAATCATGAGTGCTGGGTATATATTGGAAAATTTTCCTGATGCGTGTCAGGACAAGTAAAGGGCAATCATGAGGGATGGGTTTATAACTAAATTTTTTTTAAAGTTTTGAGAAGATTCACCACCACATCAACAAGATGCAATCATTGCGGTTGGAGATACTTTGGATGGGGAAGAACATTGCCATGGAGGACATGTCCATTTATGCGCATACAAAGGTGAAGTATTTGCATCTTCTAGGTCCTACCAGCACAAATATCACAACTGAAAAGTCTCAAACTAAAGTATCCCACACAATTCTCTATTAGCATGGCCATAAAATTCCAATGAAGCTTTTTGAGGCTTAATAACTTTATCTATATGGGCATCCATGAAGTTGTATAGAGCTTAATTTTGGTTGGTCAGTAACCCAATGTGATGCAAAGAGCTAAAGAATAACTACAGAATTATTTACTCAAAGGAAAATCCAAAGTAGAAGCTTCAAAGAAGTAATCAACATGCTTGCTTGCCATGCAAATGAAACTACTTGGAATCTATCAACCCTTATATCTTGGGTATTAACAATAGTGTCACAAAAACCAAATCAAACTCAAGCTACATTCAACCTTATTAAGGAGGCCCTTTATTTGAAACAATCACACCACATTTTGGTTGTTATGATGAATGCCTATGAGTGACTTCTGCCACCATTGGCCTTGTTTGTTCACAATAGAAAGCGGCTCCTCCACTTCTATATATTATTGGGTGTGTTTGAGGTTTAGAAAATATACAAGGGCTTATTTGGAAAAGCAAGTATAGTACACAATAGACCATCTCTAATGTACAAAAGTAGATTTCATTGCTATTTAGACAACCCTAGAAGTCCAATACAAATGGGTGTTTTGCACATGAAGTGTACACATACTTTTGTAACCACATTGTGAAGAACAAAATGGGAGTCTCCTTCAAGCCTCAAGCCTCAACCTTATGACCTTTTCATACTCAGCCTTACATTTAGGGCCTTGCCTACAGAATCTTTGTCCTGACACTATTCTCCTATTTTCAAGGAGTTCTTGTCCTAAAAAACAAAAGGGAATATTAGCCCGATCAAAACACCTTGTCTACAGAACATTTGTGCTAAGACTACTCCCCCCTTTGAAGATTTTTCATCCTCTAGAAAACAAGGTGTCCAAAGGGCAAAGGCACTGTCGGAGATGTAGAAAAGAAAAAATAAAGCTTTAGCATGAGTTGGAATTTCCAAAAAAGAAATTGTGTAAAATTTTTGGTGAGATTTGGGGACCATAATTGTCCACCAAATCTAGAATCATTCCATTAGCACATGCCTCCAATAGTGCCAGCAAAATTGATCAATGGCATCATCAAAACACAAATGTTTTTTTCATCAAATACTTTGTGCAGTAATGCATGCACACTCACAATGTTAGTTTCACAAGCATATTTGACAAACATAGCTTTTGAAACTATGCTGGAAAACATATTCAAGCAAATAATGCCAACTAAATAAGATTGATATCCATTCTATCCCCATTGCTCATTTATGCTTGTATTAAAATGCTAGGATCCCATAAACCACTAAAATAAAGAACAATTTTCTAAACACTTGAAAAACATTCCTATGCAAAATTCTATAGGTAAATTGACTAGATTGAAGGTTAACACTAAATTTCTACAATTTTTTGTAGGTTTTCTCACTTCCAAATTCAATCTTTAGAGGTGAATGCCAAATCTCATGGACATTATTACATTAAACTTATCTTTATTTGAGCACTAGGACTCCCATAGCACTAGTTTGCATGCCATCACAAGGAAAACATCCTAGAAGTCGCTTCTATGATGTTAGTGTGATCTTCAAAGCTCATCCAATGATTCCAAATAAGATAATTGTGAACAATCATGACACTTTTCCCCAAAAAAATAAAATCCCAATTGCAACCAAAAAAGGAAAGGTGAACAACTAGTTTTATATCTCTTCTAGTAGACATTCTTTCCTAGCCTTAATCAGTAATTCTCCACAAGATTTACCTAAAAAAGCATACTAAGATCCTTGCAGGTTAATATACAATATGGAAGGTAAGGACCAGTGCTTGAAAAAACTTGGCAAACCTACATATGAGAGAAATAGGAGAGTAAATTGACTAAGTTTGAAGGTTTTTACACTAAATTTCTCTAAATATTGTAGGTTTTCTCACCTTCAAGTTTAAAATTTTAGAGGTAAATTTCAAAATTTGTAGGTGGGATTACACTAAACCTAGGTTTTCTTTTTAGCACCAAGGGGCCCTTCAAGAGAAAGGGATCATCCTCAATAAGGCATAACAAAGTTGTACTCTGTAAAGGTTATGGTAAACATATGTACCATGATTTGGATGGATAGAGGGACACATTTAGATCTCTTATAACAAGGGTCTTAATGTAGTATCAATTAGATCTTAAAAGAAATTTTTTAGAAGACAAACATCTAGCTTGAAGAAATCTCAGTAAACATGAAATTGTATGCATGTCTACAAGTTAATTACTCTACCCTTCTTGTGAAGTCATTGTCAAGGATAACCCGAAACTATAGAACTATGATTCCTCACGAGAGAACACTACTTCAAACATGACCCTATTGTATGGAATTGTTCTTCATCAACAAATAAGCATATAAAAAATGACTTGAATTTTATGAGCCCTTAGTAGAATTTTGTTGCAATACAAAACATATGAGTAAAAGTTAGTTTTGGTGCTTGAAACTATGAAGAGATTTGGCAACATGAGCCATGTGGCTATGTAATTGGGTTCTGGCTTATTGTGAAAAATGGAAAAGCAACAATCTAGGCAATGCCTTCTTCTCTAAGGTGTCCTATTAAATTAAATGCTATGTACAACTTGCCTATGATATGATGATGTTTTTACGGACACTTTTTCTTTTGGCACCATTTGTACTTCTTGATTGTCATTAATGATTACACAAGGTACACAGGGGATATCCACTTAAGGCGAAGCCCAAAGTGTTAAAGTATTTCAAACAGTTCTATTCTATCACTAAAAATGTATTCGGATGTGTGTGGACACCCTCCATTCTCTTTTTTTTTTTTTTGGGGGGGGGGGGGGGGGGGGTATGTCTAAGAAATTTAATGCATTTTTGGCTAGTGGTGGGTTAAGACACCAACCTATAGTGTTGTATACCCTCATCAAAATAAAATTTCTTGAGAGGAGAAACATGTTAATTATGGAGATGGCATGACATATGATCAAATGCCAGCTTTGCCACATGCATTTTGGCCAGAGGCTATCATGTGTGTTTTGTATGTATTGACTAGGTGTCCCATTGAAGCTTTATAGTTTTTCACTCCTTATGAATCTAGTATGGCAAAACATTTGTATGTCTTTGGCTTTTTAGTCTATGCTTAGTACCCAAAAAAAAAAACAAACAAACAAACGTAGGAATGTATATCTTGGGCTATAGTACAAAGAGTAAGGGCTACATGTTGTATCATCAGCAATCCAAGTATATCTTGATTAGTCAAATTACAATTTTTGTGGTGGATTTTGTGCAACCAATGTTTTCATGTACCAAAGAGATAGAAATCTTCTTACAAGATATGTATAATACATTGTTGCCTCTTTTATTAAGGGCGGTTGTTAAAATCAAATGTAGAGCTTTATGTGGTTGGAAATCAACATATGTAGGTTTCAAACCTTTCGCCCATTATCGATGCAAACATACTTATGAGAAAAGTGTTAAGAATGAGTAGGTTATATGTAAAGCAAAGTGGCTATATGAGACATATTCCACGGATGGAGAGAATGAGTCCTCATCACAGACTATGACACTGATGCAATATTTTCATATGTGTCATGATGGGTCTTATGGTGTCGATCACTCTTGTTCTATGAGGATCATTATGGCACTCTCTTTTTAGATGATTATGCGGCCAAAGTTGTCTAGTTAATATGATGATGGTGGCTATGCTTGCAAAAGTCGCAAGTAAGAAATCATGACAACCTTATGATTGGTTGTATGGTAGAACTTAGGGATGACATTATGTCCAATGCACATACATTTTGGCAATCTTTACCTATGATTCTTTCTAACAGGTGCATCAAGACATTCAACTTATGAAGTGTTTATGCTATGAAAGTTTTGATTTACTATACAAGTGCCATCTCCTCAAATGAGCATGGCTATTTGTGGAGGTGATGCTTTTATGATATTTACGAATGTTTTTCCAAGTGGAACGACGGACTCGAGAAACTTTCCACTTGGGAGAACATTAGTAAGATTAAGAAATGATTTCTTTCCAAGGGGAGAGTAGTGTTAGGACAAGGGTCTTGTAGGCAAGGCCACATGCCATTCATGCATAAATAAGGGGATCTATATGGAGGTATATAGAGGTGGTTGTGTGGAAACTAGCATGTGAGAGAGCCCATGTCATTACAATAAAGAAAATTATTAGAGTATATCATCCTCACGCTTGACATACAAAGTTTTCTCAGTCAAACTATTGTAAAATCCATGTGCAATCAAATAAACATGTATCTTCCCTTTTTAAACAAAACAAGAAGCTGTGTAACATACAACTTCTCATCATTTAAAACCGTAGTCTTCTTGTCCCACTAATATACATTTTAACTATTATGTGTTACCAATGTACAAATGCTACTCGTACACTACAAATGCTACACATACATTAGTCATATGACAAGTGAGAGAAAAAGTCTCATCATAGTATTGCCTATCTTCTAAGCGTAATCTTTTAGCACAAGTCTACTAAATTGATAGTAATCTATTCTATCATTTGGATTATCTTTTAGCTTGCAATCCCTTTTAGTACCAATGGCGTTTTTTACAAAAGGAAAATAACGAGTACCATTCTTCAGAGTAGCATCATATTCAATTTGTAGAACTATGTGTTTCATAAAATGAAACAGGTCCCTCCTACTCAAAAGAATGAAAGGATGCATAGGAGGCATGCTAAGTGCCCAAACATAGACGACTAGAAGCGTGTGCAACTTAGTTGGTGCCTAATAAAATCTACACTTCGAGGTCAAATGTCATCAGTTGGTAATAGTGAGATGAGTATACTTGCACTCTTTGTCCCTCAATTTACACAGATCTCAAGGTTTTACTTGCAAATTTGAGCACTTTGATAACTTAGAAGAAAATCTATCATGAGTGTAACATGATGTCAAAGTCAATGATAAGAAGCATCCAAACCAAGGAGAGAATGCACGAGAGAGAGAGAGAGAGAGAGAGAGAGAGAGAGAGAGATAGATAGTTCTATTATCGTCCTGGGAGGTCAAATATGACCTATGGGACCAAATGAACATGTCACGTGGTGTGAGTGGAGTTCATAAGTGACTCTCGATGCTCAAAAATGGCTGAAATGAGCGTCGCAATAGAGAGTCCACATCGTGGTTGGGAGAGGAAGGTATGTAGGGAGAGCTCATGGCTGAATATATGGGGAAAAGAGGACCTAATGTGGTCAAAAGCTGAGCACTCAAGTAGTGTGTGGTACTCACTCTCTCGCACTTGACGAGGGCATAAGGTGCAAAGTCGATGACACTCCTCGCCAGTGCCCCAACGTCCTGTCTCGCAGCGTAGAGAATGGGAGCTAAGACGAATGGAGGCAATGGTGCGGATCGCACTCAACGGGATGGGCTCAAGGATGTAGGAATGGGTTCGGTTACCTCGTTCCGAGAAGAAGAGAGATTTGTAGTTTGGGGCAACGTGTGTGGTGTAATGGCTGAAGCGAGAACCTCCAGATTTCTCCCAAGCCATGATACATTGGCGTTGTAAGAAGGCCTCATTAACTTGGGAGTCGATCGACGCATCCTTGACCAAGTGACATGCATCCCATCTTCCAAACCATTTCTTGATATCAAGCATCCACCCCGAACTTAGTATTTTGCTCTTGCATGTCTTTTGAACCTTTTGACTTGCTTCATATGCGATTCTAGGAAGTCGATGCAAAGGGCTACGTTGTGTCTTACGCATGTACTCCACAACCCTTTCCATGCCCAAGACCTCAATGGGAAGCGATCCGGACTCAAGAAGTAAGAGCATGTAGGGTGTTTGTGTCTTGACTTGGAGAAAGTTGGTGAGAAAACGCTTTTGGACATTCTCAAACTCTTTCCAAGTAGACTTCCCGATGCTTCCACCCCACACCTCCACTCCATAAAGAAGCACCGGTGTCACCAATGTGTCAAAGAGAGAGAGAGAGAGTTCTGAACCAACCAACATTGGCAATAAATCACTGATTATACAATGTGGGCACTGGGTTTTTTATGTACCCACCTCAATACATTGCCCTTCCAAGAGTTTGACAAATAAGTAAAATAAATACCTAAAACCAAAATAAATATTGGGATTACATTGGGCTATTCACTTGAGATGCTACTAACTTTAACACCCTCTCTACAGCTCATAGTGGACATAAAAGGTAAGACCAAGTCAAAGAAGAAGCCACCATGGACACCCTAGCAACATTGGTCATGCTAGATACACCTTGCATTCGCTACCTCCAACTTTTTTATCTTAGAAGAATGCCGTCTTGAGCATTGGATGCTTTGTAGAAAAATGAACTGTAGACCACACTACATCCAAGAATGCCCATTTGTGAACTATGAACACATAACATCCAAACATTCTGAGACAATGAACTTTGAAACACGTCCTCTCCATAGCCTGACCAACAACACTGGATTGGTGCACTCATCCATAGTGTTTTAGTGAAAGGGCGGTGGTAATGCGTGTGCTAGTCTCCACCCAATCGTGCTATCTTATAGCCTCCCCCTAGCGTACACACTATCCGGCCGTGCCGGTGGCCTTGCCCGTAGGACCCGTGTCCTTACATTACTCCCTCCCCCCTTGGAGAATCGTTTTCGTCCTCAAAAACGAACATAGGAAAACGTTTCTTAAGTACAGAGACATTCTCCCATGTAGAACCTTCTTCAGGTCTATCTAGCCATTAACCAACACCTGTCATCTGCCATGATGTCTGGTGTGAAGCTCATGAGAATCCAAAATCTTTTCCGACTCATGAGGGATGCTTGGCGGTTTGATAAGGTCAACTAACACACCTGTGTCAATGACATTATCATTCTGTCCTAGCTATTTTCGTAAATGGCTAACATGAAAAACAGGATGAACTCATGAGTGCTCTCAAAGAGCTAACTTATAGGCCACTTGACCTATACGTTTGAGAACGATAAACGGTCCAGAATAGCGTGGTGAAAGTTTAGCACTTTTCCCGTCTTCAGACTTTTTGAATGCTCCGAAACCTTGAGGAAAACCTTGTCCCTTTCTTCGAAAGTAGCAAGACGACGATGCTCAACTGCGTACTTCTTATATCGATCTTGAGCCTGCTTAACATTCTGTCTATCAACTCAAAGATGTCAAAATGGCCTTGGAGAAAATCCTTCGCTTGTTGTATCTTCTCCTTAGCCAACCCCACCGTAACGGGTGATCTACGTTGAAATCCATATAAAAGCATAAATGGACTAAACTCTGTAGTCACATGCTTTGAACTATTATAAGCAAATTCCAATATAGGTAAGTAGTCTTCCCAATTGGTTTGCTTCTTGCTAACGTACGCTCGTAGCATATCCTTTAGCACTTGATTAACTCTTTTGGTTTGACCATCTATTTCTGGATGATCAGCCGTACTTAGATTAAGTTTAGTTTCCAACTTTTGAAACACAGCTCTCCAGAAGTGATTATCAAACTTTCGATCTCTATCACTAATGATACTAGCTGGAAGACCATAGAGTCTATATATATGCTCTACAAATAGCCATGCTAATTTTGGTGTCTTAACCGTAGTCTTAGTGGGAATGAATCGACCCATCTTTGTGAGACGGTCTACAATTACCCATATGGCATCATGGCTACGATTGGTAGTAGGTAGTCCTACAACAAAATCCATAGAGATACTCTCCCACTTACCTTGTGGAATCTCTAAAGGATGTAAAAGACCACCTACCTTGAGGCACTCTGCCTTATTTACTTGGCACTGTTGGCAGTTTAGTACGTACTCTTGAACATCATGATGTAAGCCTGGGCCAATAATATTACCGTCGAACTAAGGCATATGTTTTACGAATACCTGGATGACCAGTACTTGGACTATCGTGACACTCAAATAAGATTTGTCGCGTAGTATCTGAGTCCTTTGGCACACATACTCTACCGGTCTGGAGTAAGTGGCTATCATCAATGGAAAAATTATTCCATGGCTTAAGCACTTCCTGAATAGGGGTGGAGCTCTGTGTGTTGGAGTTTTTATCTACGCGTGCAGAGACATGTTGATCTGGCTGTACAGAGATATGTAAGTGTGAGGGATCCCTTTTAAAATTGCACTCCACACTTTAGAATATGATTGATCTTGTGCACACTTGCCACGTAATGACTCCAAAAATCCACTCTTTATTTTCGTGAAAGCAAGTGAATTAATCCGAGGCATCCTACTTAGTGCATCCGCTACTACATTATATCACCCCTTGCGATATCGTAGCTTACAATTGCAATCTTGAAGGATTTCTGCCCATCTAGCTTTATGGCCCTTCAAGTCCGTTTGAGTAGTAAACCATTTCATACTCTCATGGTCAAAAACTACTTCAAACTCGGCACCATATAAATAGTGTCGCCACTTTCGTAAAGCGTGAATCATGGCTTAGAGCTCTCTCTTATAGACATAATAATCATGTTGAGCTCTATAGCTTTTAAATTTCAAAGGCTATAGGTCTTCCTTCCTGGAGAAGTTCCACACCAATTGCTTTATCACTAGCATCAGTCTCTACCACAAACGGCTTAAGTGGGTCAACGATTGATAGGATGGGAGTAGTGGCTATAGCTACCTTGAGCTGTTCAAAACTGCGTTTTTGGGCTTCTTAAAGGTCTTACCTTGTGCTTTAAGTTGATCGGTCATAGGAAGATCGATTTTGGCATAATCACGGATATACTGTCGATAAAATTCAGCCAGACCTAAGAATATTTGAAGCTCCTCGACTGTGTTTGGATGTGGCCATCGAAGAATGGCAACAACCTTGTCAGTGTCCATCTTGATGCCAGAATAAGAGATCACATGACCCAGGTAATGTATCTCTATTTTAAAGAAATCACAGTTGCTTTGCTTAGCATACAAAGTGTGAGCTTGTAGCTGTTCAAACACTAATTGTAAGTGTTCTATGTGTTCATCTTCAGTCTTACTGTAAATGAAAATGTCATCAAGGAAAACCACAACAAATTTTCCAAGGTAGGGACGTAAGACACTATCCATGAGTGTCATAACTGTAGCTGGAGCATTGGTTAAACCAAAAGGCATAATCAAAAATTCAAAATACCCAAACCGTATTCTAGAGGTAGTTTTGGAGATATCTTGCAAAAGGATACACACCTGGTGGTAATATGAACCAAGATCTATCTTTGTATAGTATCTTGCCCCATGTAGTTGATCAAACAACTCATCCACTCGAGGCAGAGGATACTTGTTATGATGGTTATAGCATTTAATCCGCGATAATCTACACACATGCGCATAGTACCATCTTGATTTTTTACCAATAGAATCGGTGATGCTCAAGGCAAAGTGCTAGGTCTAATGAAACAACGGGTGAGGTAGTCAACCAACTCAGTCTCAACCTCCTTGTCTTCTTTAGCACTCATACGATAAGGTGGTTTACTCATCGGTTTAATGCCTAGCAGGACATCTATGGCATGTTGCACATCACGTGTAAGGATAAACCCAGCGGTAAATCACTCGAGAATACATCACTATACTCCGTGAGTAAGTGAGTCAGCTTTTGCCGTGCAAAAGGAGAAAGTAAACTAGAGTTATGCTGGAATGGAGAATCTTGTAATTCCTGTTATATTTGTTTTACAACAGTTGGACGTTGCTCAATAGAATTAAAATTGAGAGCACTTTGCTCATTAGATTTGTTAACACTTTGCTTATCATTAGAATTCATTGCACTTTGCATACCATTACTAGAATTCACAGCACTTTGCTCTTGAGAATTCACAAGACTTGGAGACAAGCAGTAACACAAAAAGACTTCATCTATCAAATCTGCTTTCTGTAAAATAGAAAGCTCAGTTGTACATATAAGAGGTGCAGATGGTATATTTTTTTCACCAAGCAAAAGCACATGTTTACCATTGGCCATAAAGGAAAAGGAGTTGTGTTCATAACTAGTGTGCAATGTGTTCCCTAAACCATGCAGCCACTCTCGTCCTAAAACTACATCAGCACGGTCCATGTTCATAACTTGAAAGTCAAGGGTCATCGTATGATCTTGAATAATAAGCTCAACCCCTTGAACTACCATGTCCCATACTTCTTTATCATTCCCAAACATCTGCTCTACCTCATACTTGTGGGAGTAGGGAGTCTGTGTAAGGTTCAATTTCTTGACTAGCTTATAGTTCAGGAAGTTATGAGTTGCACCAACATCCACTAAAATACGAACACGTTGTCCGTTAATAGTGCCATGCATGCGAATCAAACCATGGGGACCAAAGGTGGGCTGCCACATTGAAGCAGGCACACAACACTTGTGCTTTTCTTCCATATGAAGAACCTCTACATCACAATATTTAGGAGATGAATCTAATGTGAGGCGTTGCACCGTGTGCATGGCCTTTTTTTTGCCTTGCAAAAGAGGACAATCCTTCTTGTTATGTTGGTCCAAAAGACATCTGAAACAGAAATTGTGTTTCTTTGCACGCTTGAAATCAGCAGTGCTGAGAGACCCACATGGAGTATCTCGTGATTGCTTAGGCTTCTTAGCCTCTTGTGGGCATGGAGAGGTAGATTGTCTCTTATTCCTCTTGGAACATATGGGGGATCTACTTCGCCATTGGCTCTTAGCCACATTGCTCTTAGCAAAATTATTCTTAGAGTAGGAAACATTTCCCTTCCTCTCTTGGCCATCATCATATCCTTGGGCATGACTGATGGCTTCTTCCAAAGTTTTTGGATGTTGGGCCTTGACATGAAGACGATAGTCTTTGTCAAGATTCCTATTAAAACCCCATACCTTTTGGAATTCATCTAGACCTTCTAGTCTTAATATGATTTCCCTATACTTTGAAAGGTACTATGTGAGAGAGAGACCAGACATGCGGCATGCATCCCATGCTAACCAATTCTTATCTTCTTCATTGGAGTCCAGAAACTCTTTGGAGAAATAAGCTTGAAACGCAGCCCAAGACGGAGGACGAGCATTTATTGGAAATGTCATTCCCACCACTTATAGGCCTTGTCTTTAAGAGATAGACTTGTTTCCACAGCCGTCTTTATATCCGGGGTGTGTCTCAACCTATGAATATCACTCCATTTGTGTAAAAACGTATTGATCGCATCCTTGTTGTGATCGTGCTCTTCCCTGTGAAACTCACGAATGGTGATATTCTTAAGCAATGCATTGCTACCTTCTGCATCTTCTGAAGCACTTGTCTCTTGGACTCCTTGAGTTGTGCGAGCTTGGTTTCCTTGAACCATACCACTTGTGGCTCCTTGAGCCGTCAATGAATTCATAAATTTCACAAGTAGCTCAGTAAGGTTTGCAACATTTGCATCGAGTGCAGAGAGGTTGCGTTCAGGTACGCTTTGGCGATTTTCCAAAGTCTTGAAAGCAGCCATATCTACAAGGCCATGATCTCCTAGATCATCATCGTCATGCATATTAGTGTCGACAGCACCCATGGTGCCCTGATTTTGATCTACGTGCTCAAAATCAAAAGTGTGTGTAGGTGGGATATCCCCACTGGCCATGGCAAACACACACTAATGTAAAGAGAGAAAAAAAAACGTCAACTTGTATCTTGTAAAGCTTGAAGTTTTTGTGTTTTTTATACTCAGCGATTTGCATTGCATGCGAACCTCGCCTTGCAAAAATTGTAGCGCTTCATGTGTCGTTTGTTGTAAGAACACCTTCGTTGATTCTTCACAAAAACTCGTCGTTTTTGTGAAGGCTTTTCTTCACGTGTGAGGCTCCTTCCTTGAAGAAAAAGAAATTTTCGAGGAAAACTTGCCTTCCTCTAAATAGTGAAAAGGAAGGTTGAAACTACTTCCTTGAAGTTTGAAGCTTTCCCTTTCCTTCTAACTTTCTTGTAAACACAAATATGCTATCTTTCCTTGTAATACACAACAAGGCTCAATAGCTTGATGGCAGAGTGTTGGCCTCTTACCCCCATGGGGTGGGTTCAACCCTCTTTCATGCAAGGGTTAAGAGGGCCTCCTTACGTACCCAACCAACAGCGTCAATGAGCCTTTGAAGCCTTGATGCCGGTCGAGTTTGCCTTGGTCGTCCGCCTTGGTCAGTCGTAGGTGGGGCTAGCTGTCGATGTCTACCTTTGCATGTTACGCACAGAAAACTATGCCTACCTTCTTTTTCTTGCACAGCTAAAACTTCGTTGTCTGCGGATCGTGGGGGAGAAGCAACGAGTCGCATGCACATGCAACCCGCTTTTTCCCTTTTAAAAAAATCTTAGATACTAGCAGTGAAAGGGCGGTGGTAATGTGTGTGCTAGTTTCCACCCAACCATGCTATCTTATAGCCTCCTCCTAGCGTACACACTGTTTGACCGTGCCTGTGACCTTGCCCATAGGACCCATGTCCTTACATTTAGATACATGTAATTGGTTTTTTGCTAGATGCACGTGCAAATACTGATAACTTTAACTCCAACAAAAGGGTCAAAATTTGTTAGGAAATAAGACGTAGCTAAATAGATAATTGAGTAGATTACTTAATGGAGAGAGACAGATTTATATACACGAGATTATAGAGTAGAGAGAGAGAGAGAGAGAGAGAGAGAGAGAGTACACACGATATACGTGGTTCACCCAATGTGGGCTACGTCCACGGAAAAGTAGCCACTCAATGGATTTAGTACTTAAAAACAAGAAGTAGTTTACAAAGGGATTATACCCTTAATGGAGCTCCCGCCTTGCTTCACTCTCACCACCTCACACTCACCTTGTTGCATCAACTTCACACTATGAAATGTGTGTAGAAATGGCCTCCTTTTATAGGCCAAAAGGGCTGCCTTCTCTTCTGAGAGAAAGCCATGTGTAGCCGCCCTTATGCGAATAAGTCCAAATCGGACCCTCCAATCCGCCCATGTGTGGCCGCCCTTGAGAAGACAAGTCCGCTTTTGAATTCGGCCACTGGCTATTGAATTCGGCCACCGGCCATTGACTTCCGACCACCGGCCACCGGCCATTGACTACCGGCCACCGGCCAACCGACCGGTTGTTTTCCGACCACTTTCCGGCCGCCGTCCGGCCATAATATTCCAGCGGAAAAAAAAAGTCTCGAGGGCCTCCACCCCCGAGGCCTTTAAAGTTGCCCCTGATTCTTGTCCGTGAAAATTTTGGTTTCCGGTGAGTGATTTTCCTTCACGCACGATGGCTTCTCCTCATAATGGGGGCCTTACAAATGTGCGCTTTTACCACAGAAAATTACAAGGGTAAATCAGGCTCCATACTTAACAATCTCCCACTTGGAGACTGATCTCCAAACCAAACCTGTGACTGCTTTTCATTCTGGCTTCTTATCCTTGAATGCCGATTAAAGATGAGCAAAAGCTCAACTTCTCCTTGTTGACCACCTTTGTAAACATGTCTACAGGATTTTCACTTGTATGCACCTTTCCTAGCTTTAGTTGTCCCTCTTCCAAAAGAGTGCGTATGAAGTGATATCTCACCTCAATGTGCTTTGTCCTTGAATGAAAGGCTGAGTTCTTCGCAAGATGGATAGCGCTTTGGCTATCACTGTACAAGACACAATTGTCTTGTTTGAATCCAAGCTCTTCTAAGAATCTATGAAGCCACAGAATTTCTTTGCTTGCCTCTGTCATTGCTACATACTCTGCTTTCGTGGTAGAAAGTGAAACCACTTTCTGCAGCTTTGAAGCCCAGCTTACTGCTGTGCCTCCAACCGTGAACACATAGCCAGTAGTGCTCCTTCGAGTATCTTTGTCACCTGCCATATCTGCATCAGCATACCCTTCTAAAAAAATATCAGTTCCTCCAAAATACAAAGCATTTGTTGTTGTCCCTTTTAGATACCTAAGTATCCACTTCACAGCTTGCCAATGCTCTTTACCTGGGTTGTCCATGAACCTACTCACAACTCCCACTGCATGTGTAATGTCTGGCCTTGTCCAGACCATAGCATACATTAGAGAACCTACCGCTGCAGCATATGGAACTTTAGACATATAGGCTATCTCCTCTTGTGTCTTTGGACACATATCCTTCGTTAGTTTAAAATGACCAGCCAAAGGTGTAGAAACTGGTTTTGCATTTTGCATTGCAAACTTTTCTAGTACCTTCTTGATGTAATCTTCTTGAGATAGCTTTATTGTCTTCTTCGTCCTGTCCCTTGATATTTTCATACCAAGTATCCTCTTTGCAGCACCTAAATCTTTCATTGAAAAAGATTTGGACAGCTCCTCTTTTAGGTCTTTGATGTCCTGCATGTTAGCACTTGCAATCAACATGTCATCAACATACAACATTAGGATGATGAATTTCCCATCTCCCAAATTCTCCGTGTAGACGCAGTGATCCGAGTTGCATCTTGTGAATCCATGATCCAACATCCATCGATCAAACTTCAAGTACCATTGTCTTGATGCTTGCTTTAAACCATACAAGCTCTTCTTTAATCTGCAAACCATTTTCTCCTTACCTTTTACTTCATACCCCTTTGGTTGAAGCATGTAGATTTCCTCCTCTAAGTCACCGTGAGGCAATGCCGTATTTACATCCATTTGCTCGAGATTTAGATCATGAGCAGCCACAAGGCTTAAGACAAGCCTAATTGAGTTCATTTTTACAACAGGAGAAAATATGTCATTGAAGTCAATACCTTTCTTTTGAGAAAAACCTTTTATCACAAGCCTAGACTTGTACCTTTTCTTCCCACCTTCTTCTTCCTTTAGCTTGTACACCCATTTGTTTTGAAGTGCCCGCTTACCTTTAGGCAACTCAACCAACTCCCATGTTTGGTTGCGATGTAGTGAGTCCATCTCCACTTGCATGCTCTTCGTCCATTCTTCTTTGGATTCATGTTGCATAGCTTCTTCATATGATTCCGGCTCTCCAGAATCTGAGATCAAGAGATGGTTGAAGGAAGGAACAAACCTTTCTGGAGGTCTACTTGCTCTTGTAGATCTTCGGGGAATAGGTTGAGGCTCCTCATTTGGTTGACGTTGTTGCACATTGTCACCGTTTGCAGTCCTTGAGTCTTCAGCGTCCTCAAGCTCCATGTACTCATCACCTGTTTCTTTTGTTTGTTTTCTTTCCAAGTAATCTTTGTACATATTATGTTCGTTAAAAATTACATCCCTACTCCTTAAGATTTTACCATCTTCAGGATTCCATAGGCGATACCCAAAGTCTCCTTCTCCATAGCCAATGAAGAAACACTTTTTGGACTTTGCATCTAACTTTGATCTTAGGCTTCTATCTATGTGCATGAAAGCCTCACACCCAAACACTTTGAGAAATGCATAATTCACCGGTTTACCTATCCATGCCTCTTCTGGAACTCCCCCATCCAATGCCGTTGAGGGTGACCGATTGATTAAGTACACAGACGTACTTACAGCTTCCACCCAAAGCTCAAGCGGTAGGCCTGCATGTAGCCGCATGCTTTGTGCTCGTTCCATGATTGTCCTGTTCATCCTTTCTGAAATCCCATTTTGTTGAGGTGTCCTTGGGGTTGTCCTTTGCCTCCGAATTCCATCGCTAGCACAAAAGCTTTCAAAAGCTTGGCTGCAATATTCGCTTCCATTGTCGGATCTGAGGCATTTAACCTTGGTACCTGTTTCATTCTCCACAAAGGCTTTCCACCTTTGAAATATGGAAAATACATCGGATTTATTCTTCATGACATGAACCCATGTTTTTCTAGTCGCATCGTCTATGAATGTTACATAGTACAATGAGCCACCAAGTGATGGTGTACTTGCAGGACCCCAAACATCAGAATGAACCAACTCAAGTTTTTTATTTTTTCTTTCATTTCTTGATTTTTGAAAATTTACCCTCTTTTGTTTACCATAAACACAATCTTCACAGAACTCTAAGTCCACTTCTTTCAAACCTGGTAGAAGCTTCTTTGTTTGAAGGATTTGCATTCCTTTGGCACTCATATGCCCAAGTCGGTAGTGCCACACCGCACTGTCAACTTCTGTAGTTGCTGCACAAGCTGAAGGTTGCGTGCTAACAGTACACAAGTAAAGTGTACCGACTTTTTCACCCTTGGCAACCACCAAAGATCCCTTTGAGATCTTCCACCGTTTGTTTCCGAATGCAATGTTGTGACCTTCATCGTCCAATTGTCCTGTAGAGATCAAATTTTTGCGAAGAGAAGGAACATGCCTAACATCTTTAAGCTTCCATTCATTTCTGTTAGCAGTTTTGACAGAAACTGTACCTTTGCCGACAATCTCACAAGCTTCATCATCTCCCAAGTATACATACCCAAAATTACCTTTGGTGTAGTCTTGGAAATGTTGCTTGTGTGGTGTCGCATGGAATGAAGCCCCGGAATCTACTATCCAGGAATTAGACACATTGTCTAATGAGAGAATTAGAGCATCTTGCTCTACTTTACCTACCACATTGGCCTCCGATGTTGGCTTGTTGTCTTGAGACTCTGTCTCCTTCTTCTTCTTGGACCAGCAATCCTTCTTGACGTGGCCCTTCTTGCTGCAGTTCCAACATTCAAGAACTGACTTTGTGCGTGACTTGCTCCGCCTTGAGCGATCACGACCCTTTTGGTTTTTGAACCTCTCCTTAGGCCTTCCTCTTGTTTCCACTGATAGTGCAGCCCTTGATGATTCTCCTGTGCTTCTCCTTTGCATTTCCTCGCTTAGGAGAACACCCACAACATCATCAAACTTAAGAGTATTTGTGCCAGAGATAGAATTACTTACAGCCATCACAAGGCTGTCCCAACTATCCGGTAGAGATGATAGTATAAGGAGAGCTCGCACTTCGTCATCGAAATTGATTTTCACTGATCGAAGTTGACTTATGTTTGTGTTAAAGTCATTTAGGTGTTCTGCAACTGAACCATTCTCTGCCATCTTTAGATTGAACAAGCGCTTCATAAGAAATACCTTATTGGATGCCGATGGTTTCTCATAGAAGTCGTCAAGTGACTTCATCAAGTCCTCCGTGGTCTTCATCTTCGAAACATTGAAGGCCACCGTTGACGCCAAGCTTAACCGGATTGTTCCCAGTGCCTTTCGATCAAGGACAATCCATGCTTCATCTGCCATTGTTGCGGGCTTCTTCGCAAGACCGCCTAGTGGCAAATAGAGGTCCTTCTGGTAGAGATAGTCTTCAATCTGCATCTTCAAATGTTGGTAGTTTTTGCCGTTGAACTTCTCAATCTTGAGCTTCCCTTCCTCCACCATAACTCCCATTCGATTCAAGGAATCCTTTCCTTGAGATAATTTAGCTACGAGCAAACCTTGCTCTGATACCAGTTGTTAGGAAATAAGACGTAGCTAAATAGATAATTGAGTAGATTACTTAATGGAGAGAGACAGATTTATATACACGAGATTATAGAGTAGAGAGAGAGAGAGAGTACACACGATATACGTGGTTCACCCAATGTGGGCTACGTCCATGGGAAAGTAGCCACTCAATGGCTTTAGTACTTCAAAACAAGAAGTAGTTTACAAAGGGATTATACCCTTAATGGAGCTCCCGCCTTGCTTCACTCTCACCACCTCACACTCACCTTGTTGCATCAACTTCACACTATGAAATGTGTGTAGAAATGGCCTCCTTTTATAGGCCAAAAGGGTTGCCCTCTCTTATGAGAGACAGCCATGTGTAGCCGCCCTTGTGCGAATAAGTCCAAATCGGACCCTCCAATCCGCCCATGTGTGGCCGCCCTTGAGAAGACAAGTCCGCTTTTGAATTCGGCCATTGGCTATTGAATTCGGCCACCGGCCATTGACTACCGGCCACCGGCCATTGACTACCGGCCACCGGCCAACCGACCGGTTGTTTTCCGACCACTTTCCGACCGCCGTCCGGCCATAATATTCCGGCGAAAAAAAAAGTCTCGAGGGCCTCCGCCCCCGAGGCCTTTAAAGTTGCCCCTGATTCTTGTTCGTGAAAATTTTGGTTTCCGGTGAGATATTTTCCTTCACGCACGATGGCTTCTCCTCATAGTGGGGGCCTTACAAATGTGCGCTTTTACCACAGAAAATTACAAGGGTAAATCAAGCTCCATACTTAACAAAATTATTTATAGGGAGCTTTCTTTGCCCCTCTCTGCCACTCACAAACCTCTCCCTAGCTAAAGCTAGTGGTGGCAAAACGATCTCATGACTAAGAATTCGGCATCGTTGACATTATGGTCGCCACCACATGTGCCATGTCAATCTCCTCTGTCAAGTCTTTATCATCGTTATCTCTGTCCACCTTTCCTTTGCCTTTGTCTTTTTCTGAGTTCTTGATTTTGCCTTTGGCTTTGCATTCCCAAGCCAAACAAAGCGTCTCCTCACATTTATAACAATGCTGCTTGGACCTCATGGGTACCGAGGCAACTAACCGAGGGTGTAGGTTGGACGATTGCAGCCGACTATCGCTGTCTTCCTTCACGCGTTGCGCATAGAAAACTGTGCCTGCCTTCTTTTTGCTACACAACGGAGATGTTGTTGTCTGCGGATCGTGGGGGAGAAGTAGCGCGTTACATGCCCATGCAACCCGCTTTTCCCCTTTCCCAAAAATAGCTCAGATACCAGTGAAAGGGCGGTGGTAATGCGTGTGCTAGTCTCCACCCAACCATGCTATCTTTAGCCTCACCCTAGCGTACACACCGTCCGACCGTGCTGATGGCCTTGCCCATAGGACCCATGTCCTTATATTCAGATACATGTGATTGGTTTTCTGCTAGATGCATGTGCCTTGAACTCCGATTCACAAGTTCAAACACTAATAACTTTAACTCCAACAAAAGGGTCAAAATTATTTATAGGGAGCTTTGTTTGCCCTTCTTTGCTACTCACAAGCCTCTCCCTAGCTAAAGTTGGTGGTGGGAATGACCTCATGACTAAGAATTCGACATCCTTGCCACTATGGTCGCCACCACCACATGTGCCATGTCAATCTCCTCTGTCAAGTCTTTATCATCGTTATCTATGTCCAACTTGCCTTTGCCTTTGTCTTTTTGTGAGTTCTTGATTTTGACTTTGGCTTTGCATTCCCAAGCCAAACAAAGCGTCTTCTCACATTTATAAGAATGGTGCTCGGACCTCGTGGGTACCGAGGCAGCTAACCGAAGACGTAGGTGGGGTGGTTGCGGCCGAATGACGCTGTCAACCTTAGCGTGTTGCGCATTGAACACTGTGCCTACCTTCTTTTTGTTGCACATCGGAGACGTTGCTGCCTGCGAATTGTGGGGGAGAAGCAGCGCCTCGCATGCACATGCAATCTGATTTTCCCATTTTAAAAAATAGCTCAGATACCAGCAGTGAAAGGGCGGTGGTAATGTGTGTGCTAGTCTCCACCAAATCGTGCTATCTTATAGCCTCCCCCTAGCGTACACACTGTCCGGCCGTGCCAGCGGGCTTGCCCGTAGGACCTATGACCTTACATTTGGATAGGTGTGATCGGTTTTCTGCTAGATGCATGTGCCTTGAACTCCAACTCACAAGTTCAAACACTGATAGCTTTAACACTAAGAAAAGGGTAAAAATTATCTATAGTGAGCTTTGTTTGTCCCTCTCTGCCACTCACAAGCCTCTCCGTAGCTGAAGCTAGTGGTGGCAACGACCTCATGACTAAGAATTCGGCATCGTTGCCACCACTATGGTCGCCACCACCACATGTGCCATGGCAATCTCCTCTGTCATGTCTTTATCACCGTTATCTCTATCCACCTTACCTTTGCCTTTATCTTTTTGTGACTTCTTGATTTTGCCTTTGGCTTTGCATTCCCAAGCCAAACAAAGCGTCTTCTCACATGTATAACAATGGTGCTCGGATCTCGTGGGTATCGAGGCACCTAACCGAGGGCATAGGTGGGGCGATTGCGGCCGGCTGTCATTGTCTGCCTTTGCGCATTGCGGATAGAAAACTGTGCCTACCTTTTTTTTGCACACAACGGAGATGTCACTGTCTACAAATCTTGGGGGAGAAGTAGCACCTTGCATGCACATGCAACCCGCTTTTCTCCTTTTAGAAAATAGCTCGGATACCAGCAGTGAAAGGGCGGCGGTAATGTGTGTGGCAGTCTCCACCCAACGGTGCTATCTTATAGCCTTCCCCTAGTGTACGCACTGTTTGGCCGTGCCAGTGACCTTGCCCGTAGGACCCATGTCTTTACATTTAGATACATGTGATTGGTTTTCTGCTAGATGCATGTGCCTTGAAATCCGACTCACAAGTTCAAAGACTGATAACTTTAAATCCAACTAAAGGGTCAAAATTATTTATAGGGAGCTTTGTTTGCCCCTCTCTGCCACTCGCAAGCCTCTCCCTAGCTGCAACTAGTGGTGGCAACGACCTCATGACTAAGAAGTCGGCATCGTTGCCACTACGATCGCCACCACCACGTGTGCCATGTCAATCTCCTCTGTCAAGTCTTTATCACCGTTATCTCTGTCCACCTTGCCTTTCCCTTTGTCTTTTTGTGAGTTCTTGATTTTGCCTTTGGCTTTGCATTCCCAAGCCAAACAAAGCGTCTTCTCACATTTATAAGAATGGTGCTCGGACCTTGTGGGGACCGAGGTAGCAAAGCGAGGGCACATGTCGGGCGGTTGTGGCTAGATGTCACTGTCAACCTTAGCGGGTTGCGCACTGAAAATTGTGCCTACCTTCTTTTTACTGCACAGCGGAGACGTCACTGTCTGCGGATAGTGGGAGAGAAGCAGCGCCTCACATGCACATGCAACCCACTTTTCCCCTTCTAAAAAATAGCTGGGATACCAGCAGTGAAAGGGCGGTGGTAATCCTTGTGCTAGTCTCCACCAAACCGTGCTATCTTATAGCCTCCGCCTAGGGTACACATTGTCCGCCCGTGCCAGTGGGCTTGCCCATAGGACCCATGACCTTACATTTGGATAGGTGTGATCGGTTTTCTGCTAGATGCATGTGCCTTGAACTCCGATGCACAAGTTCAAACACTGATAACTTTCACTCTAAGAAAAGGGTAAAAATTATTTATAGCGAGCTTTGTTTGTCCCTCTCTGCCACTCACAAGCCTCTCCCTAGCTGAAGCTAGTGGTGGCAATGACCTCATGACTAAGAATTTGGCATCGTTGCCACTATGGTCGTGACCACCACATGTGCCATGTCAATCTCCTCTCTCAAGTCTTTATCACCGTTTTCTCTGTCCACCTTGCCTTTGTCTTTGTCTTTTTGTGAGTTCTTGATTTTGCCTTTGGCTTTGCATTCCCAAGCCAAACAAAGTGTCTTCTCACATTTATAACAATGGTGCTCAGACCTCGTGGGTACCGAGGCACCTAACCGAGGGCGTAGATGGGGCAGTTGCAGCCGACTCTCGTTGTCTTCCTTCACGCGTTGCACACAAACAATTGTGCCTACCTTCTTTTTGCTACATAGCGGAGACGTCGCTGTGTGCGGATTGTGGGGGAGAAGCAACGCCTTGCATGCACATGCAACCAACTTTTCCCCTTTAAAAAAATAGGTCGGATACCAGTAGTGAAAGAGCGGTGGTAATGTGTGTGCTAGTCTCCACCCAACCGTGCTCTCTTATAGCCTCCCCCTAGCGTACACACTGTCCAGTCGTGCTTGTGGCCTTGCCCCTAGGACCCATGTCCTTACATTTAGATACATGTGAGTGGTTTTCTGCTAGATGCAAATGCCTTGAACTTTGACTTACAAGTTCAAACAATGATAAATTTAACTCCAACAAAAGGGTCATAATTATCTATAGGGAGCTTTGTTTGCCCCTCTCTTCCACTCACAAGCCTCTCCCTAGCTGAAGCTAGTTGAGAGAATGACCTCATGACTAAGAATTCTGCATCGTTGTCATTATGGTTGCCACCACATGTGCCATGTCCAATTTGCCTTTGCCTTTGTCTTTTTGTGAGTTCTTGATTTTGCCTTTGGCTTTGCATTCCCAAGCCAAACAAAGCGTCTTCTCACATTTATAACAATGGTGCTCAGACCTCATGGGTACCGAGGCAACTACCCGACAATGTAGGTGGGGCGATTGCGGTCGGCTCTCGCTGTATGCCTTCGTGCGGTGCGCAAAGGACACTGTGTCTGCCTTCTTTTTGTTGCACAGCAAAGACGTCGCTGTCTGCAGATTGTGGGGGAGAAGCAGCGCATCGCATGCACATGCAACCCGCTTTTCCCCTTTAAAAAAATAGCTCGGATACCAGTAGTGAAAGGGTGGTGGTAATGCGTGTGCTAGTCTCCACCCAATGGGGCTATATTATAGGCTCCCCCTAGCATACAAACTGTCAAGCCATGCAGATGGCCTTGCCTGTAGGACCCATGTCCTTACATTTATATACATGTGATTGATTTTCTGCGAGATGCATGTGCCTTGAGCTCCGACTCACAAGTTCAAACAATGATAAGTTTAACTCCAACAAAAGGGTCAAAAGCTTTGTTTGCCCTGCTCTGCTACTCACAAGCCTCTCCCTAGCTGAAGCTAGTGGTGGCAATGACCTCATGACTAAGAATGTGGCATTGTTTCCACTATGGTCACCCACCACGTGTGCCATGTCAATCTCCTCTGTCAAGTCTTTATCACCATTATCTCTGTCCACCTTGCCTTTGCCTTTGTCTTTTTTTGAGTTCTTGATTTTGCCTTTGGCTTTGCATTCCCAAGACAAACAAAGCATCTTCTCACATTTATTACAATGGTGCTCGGACCTCGTGGGTACCGAGGTAGCTAACCGAGGGTGTAGGTGAGCGGCCAGTTGTCGCTGTCTACCTTTGCGTGTTGCACAGAAAATTGTGCCTTCCTTCTTTTTGCTGCACAACGGAGATGTCGGCGTCTATAGATCGTGGGGGAGAAGCAGCGCATCGCATGCACATGCAACCCCGCTTTTCCCCATTTAAAAAATAGCTTGGATACCATTAGTGAAAGGGCGGTGGTAATGCGTGTGCTAGTCTCCACCCAACCATGCTATCTTATAGCCTCCCCCTATTGTACACACTGTCCTATTGTGCCGGTGGCCTTGCCCGTAGGACCCATGTCCCTACATTTAGATACATGTGATTGGTTTTCTGCTAGATGCTTGTGCCTTGAACTCCGACTCACAAGTTCAAACATTGATAACTTTAACTCCAACAAAATGGTCAAAATTATTTATACGGAGCTTTGTTTGCCCCTCTCTGCCACTCACAAGCCTCTCCCTAGCCGAAGCGAGTGGTGGCAATGACCTCATGACTAAGAATTTGGCATCGTTGCCATTATGTTCGCCACCACCTGAACCATGTCAATCTCCTCTGTCAAGTCTTTATCATTGTTATCTCTATCCACCTTGCCATTGGCTTTGTCTTTTTGTGAGTTCTTGATTTTTCCTTTGCTTTGCATTCCCAAGCCAAACAAAGAGTCTTCTCATATTTATAACAATGGTACTTAGACGTCATGGGTATTGAGGCAGCTAACCAAGGGCGTAGGTGCGACGGTTGCAGCCGGCTGTCACTGTCTACCTTCACATGTTGCGCACAAAAAATTGTACCTTCCTTCTTTTTGCTGCACAATGGAGACGTTGTTGTCTGCAGATCATGGGGGAGAAGCAGCACGTCACATGCACATGCAACCAGCTTTCCCCTTTTTCTAAATAGCTCGAATACCAGCAGTGAAAGGGTGGTGGTAATGCGTGTGCTAGTCTCCACCCAACCATGCTATCGTATAGCCTCCCCTAGCATACACACTGTCCGACCGTGCCAGTGGCCTTGCCCGTAGGACCCTCATCCTTACATTTAGATACATGTGATCGGTTTTCTGCTAGATGCATGTGCCTTGAACTCCGACTCACAATTTCAAACACTGATAATATTAACTCCAACAAAAGGGTCAAAATTATATATAGGGAGACTTGTTTGCCCCTCTCTGCCACTCACAAGCCTCTACCTAGCTGAAGCTAGTGGTGGCAATGACCTCATGAGTAAGAATTTGGCATCGTTGCCACTATGGTCGCCACCACGTGTGCCATGTCAATCTCCTGTGTCATGTCTTTATCACCGTTATCTTTGTCCACCTTGCCTTTGCCTATATCTTTTTGTGAGTTCTTGATTTTGCCTTTCACTTTGCATTCCCAAGCCAAACAAAGCGTCTTCTTACATTTATAACAATGGTGCTTGGACCTCGTGGGTACCGAGGAAGGTAACCGAGGGCGTAGGTGGGGCGGTTGCGATCGGCTGTCTGTCATTTTCTGCTTCCGCACATTGCGCACAGAAAACTCTGATTGCCTTCTTTTTGCTGCACAGAGGAGACGTCGTTGTCTACAGATTGTGGGGGAGAAGCAGTGTGTCGCATGCACATGCAACCCGCTTTTCCCCTTTTAGAAAATAGCTCGGATACTAGTAGTGAAAGGGCGGTGGTAATGCATGTGCTAGTCTCCACCCAACCGTGCTATCTTATAGCCTCCCCCTAGCGCACACACGATCCAACCATGACGATGGCCTTGCTCGTAGCACCCATGTCCTTACATTTAGATACATGTGATTGGTTTCTACTAGATGCATGTGCCTTGAACTCCGACTCACAAGGTCAGACACTTATAATATTAACTCCAACAAAAGGGTCAAAATTATTTATAGGGAGCTTTGTTTGCCCCTCTTTGCCACTCACACTCCTCTCCCTAGCTGAAGCTAGTGGTGGCAACGACCTCAAGGCTAAGAATTTGACATCGTTGCCACTATGGTCACCACCATGTGTGCCATGTCAATCTCCTCTGTCAAGTCTTTATCGATGTTATGCCTTTGTCTTTTTGTGAGTTCTTGATTTTGCCTTTGTCTTTGCATTCGCAAGCCAAACAAACCGTCTTCTCACATTTATAACAATGGTGGTCGAACCTCGTGGGTACCGAGGTAGCTAAACGAGGGCGTAGGTGGGGCAGTTGCCGCCGGCTGTTGCTATCTGCCTTTGCGCGTTCCGCGCACAAAAAATTGTGCCTACCTTCTTTTTGCTGCACAGCGGAGACGACGCTATCTGCGGATCATGGGGGAGAAGTAGCACATGGCATGGACATGCAACCCGATTTTCCCCTTTAATAAAAAACCTTGGATACCAGCAGTGAAAGGGCGGTGGTAATGCGTGTCCTACTCTCCACCCAACCGTGCTATCTTGTAGCCTCCCCCTAGCATACACACTGTCCGGCCATGCCGGTGGCCTTGCCCGTAGGACCCATGTCCCTACATTTAGATACATATGATGGGTTTTCTGCTAGATGCATGTACCTTAGACTCTGACTCACAAATTCAAACACTGATAACTTTAACTCCAACAAAAGGGTCAAAATTATTTATAGCGAGCTTTGTTTACCCCTCTTTGCCACTCACAAGCCTCTCCCTAGCTGAAGCTAGTGGTGGCAACGACCTCATGACTAAGAATTCGGCATCGTTTCCACTATGGTCACCACCACGTGTGCCATGTCAATCTCCTCTATCAATTCTTTATCACTGTTATCTCTATCCACCTTGCCTTTGCCTTTGTCTTTTTGTGAGTTCTTGATTTTGCCTTTGCCTTTGCATTCCCAAGCCAAACAAAGTGTCTTCTCACATTTATAACAACGGTGCTCGGACCTCGTGGGTACCGAGGCAGGTAACCAAGGGCGTAGGTTGGGCGGTTGCGGCCGGTTGTCGTTGTCTGCCTTCGCATGTTGTGCACAGAAAATTGTACGTGACTTCTTTTTGATGTACAATGGAGACGTCGTTGTTGGCAAATCATGGGGAAAGCAGCGCGTCTCATACACATGCAACCCGCTTTTCCCCTTTTAAATAATAGCTCGGACACCAGCAGTGAAAGGGCGGTGGTTATGCGTGTGCTAGTATCCACCCAACTGTGCTATCTTATAGCCTCCCCCTAGCGTACACATTGTTTGGCCATGCCGGTGGCCTTGCCCGTAGGACCCATGTCCCTACATTTAGATACATGTCATTGGTTTTCTGCTAGATGCATTTGCCTTGAACTCTGACTCACAAATTCAAACATTGATAACTTTAACTCCAACAAAACGGTCAAAATTATTTATAGCGAGCTTTGTTTACCCCTCTCTGCCACTCACAAGCCTCTCCCTAGCTGAAGCTAGTGGTGGCAACGACCTCATGACTAAGAATTCGGCATCATTTCCACTATGGCCGCCATCACGTGTGCCATGTCAATCTCCTCTGTCAAGTCTTTATCATCGTTATCTTTGTCCACCTTGCCTTTGCCTTTGTCTTTTTGTGAGTTCTTGATTGCCTTTGCATTCGAATCCAAGCCAAACAAAGTGTCTTCTCACATTTATAACAACGGTGCTCGGACCTCGTGGGTACCGAGGCAGGTAACCAAGGGCGAAGGTGGGGCGGTTCCGGCCGGCTGTCGTTGTCTGCCTTCGCATGTTGTGCACAAAAAACAATACCTGCCTTTGTTTTGTTGTACAATGGAGACGTCATTGTTGGTGAATCATGGAGGAGAAGCAGCGCGTCTCATACATATGCAACCCGCTTTTCCCCTTTTAAAAAATAGCTTGGATACCAGTAGTGAAAGGGCGGTGGTAATGCGTGTGCTAGTCTGCACCCAACTGTGCTATCTTATAGCCTCCCCCAAGCATACACACTATTCGGCCGTGCCGGTGGCCTTGCCTGTAGGACCCATGTCCCTACATTTAGATACATGTGATTGGTTTCCTCCTAGATGCATGTGCCTTGAATTCTGACTCACAAATTCAAACATTGATAACTTTAACTCCAACAAAAGGGTCAAAATTATTTATAGCGAGCTTTGTTTTCCCCTATTTGCCACTCACAATCCTCTCCCTAGCTGAAGCTAGTGAAGGCAGCGACCTCATGACTAAGAATTCGGCATCGTTGCCACTATGGTCGCCACCACCATGTGTGCCATGTCAATCTCCTCTGTCAAGTCTTTATCATCATTATCTTTGTCCACCTGGCCTTTGCCTTTGTATTTTTGTGAGTTCTTGATTTTTCCTTTGGCTTTGCATTCCCAAGCCAAACAAAGCGTCTTCTCACAATGGTGCTCGGACCTCGTGGGTAGCAAGGTAGCTAACCTAGGGCGTAGGTGGATCTTGCACAGCTGACTGTTGTTGTTTGCCTTCGCACGTAGCACACAGAAAATTGTGCCTCCCTTCTTTTTGCTGCACATCGGGGACGTCGTTGTCTGCGGATCGTGGGGGAGAAGCAACGCATAGCACGCACATGCAACCCACTTTTTCCCTTTTAAAAAATAGCTCGGATACCAGCAATGAAAGGGTGGTGGTAATACGTGTGCCAGTCTCCACATAGCGGTGCTATCTTATAGCCTCCCCCTAGCATACACACTATCCGGCCGTGCCAGTGGCCTTGCCCGTAGGACCATGTCCTTACATTTAAATACATGTGATTGGTTTGTTGCTAGATGCATGTGCTTTGAACTTTGACTCACAAGTTCAAACACTGATAACTTCAACTCTAAGAAAAGGGTAAAAATTATTTATAGCGAGCTTTGTTTGCCCCTCTCTGCCACTCACAAGCCTCTGCCTAGCTGAAGCTAGTGGTGGCAGCGACCTCATGACTAGGAATTCGGCATCGTTGCCACTATGGTCGCCACCACGTTTTGCCATGTCAATCTCCTCTGTCAAGTCTTGATCACCGTTATTTCTGTCCACCTTGCCTTTGCCTTTGTCTTTTTGTGAGTTCTTGATTTTGCCTTTGCCTTTGCATTCCAAATCCAAACAAAGCATCTTCTCACATTTATAACAATGGTTCTCGGACCTTGTGGGTACCGAGGCACTAACCGAGGGTGTAGGTGGGGCGGTTGCGGCCGACTATCACTGTCTGCATTCGCGTGTTGCGCACAAAAAAATGTGCTCTCTTCTTTTAGCTGCACAAAGGAGACATCTTTGTCTCCGGATTATGGGGGAGAAGCAGCATGTCGCATGCACATGCAACCCGCTTTTCCTCTTTTAAAAAATAGCTCGGATACCAGCGATGAAAGGGCGGTGGTAATACTTGTGCTAGTGTCCACCCAACCATGCTATCTTATAGCCTCCCCCTAGCATACAGACTCTCCGACCGTGCCGGTGGCCGTGCCCGTAGGACCCATGTCCTTATATTTAGATACATGTAATTGGTTTTCTACTAGATGCATGTGCCTTGAACTCTCGATCACAAGTTTAAACACTAATAACTTTAACTCCAACAAACGGGTCAAAATTATTTATCGGGAGCTTTGTTTCCCCCTCTCTGCCACTCACAAGCCTCTCCCTAGCTGAAGCTAGTGGTGGCAACGACCTCATGACTAAGAATTTGGCATCGTTGCCACTATGGTCACCACCACGTGTGCCATGTCAATCTCCTCTATTAAGTCTTTATCACTGTTATTTCTGTCCACCTTGCATTTGCCTTTCTCTTTTTGTGAGTTCCTGATTTTGCCTTTGGCTTTGCATTCCCAAGCCAAACAAAGCGTCGTCACACATTTATAACAATGGTGCTCGGACCTCGTGGGTACCGAGGGAGCTAACTGAGGGCGTAAGTGGGGCGGTTGCGGCCGGCTTTCGCTGTCTGCCTTCACCTGTTGCGCACACAAAACCGTGCCCGCCTTCTTTTTGCTGCAGAGCGGAGACGTCCATGTCTGCGGATCGTGGGGGAGAAGCAGCGCGTCCCATGCACATGCAACCCCCTTTTCCCCTTTTAAATAATAGCTTGGATACCAGTAGTGAAAGGGCGGTGGTAATGAGTGTGCTAGTCTCCACCCAACCGTGTTATCTTATAGCCTCACCCTAGTGTACACATTGTCCGGCTGTGCCAATGGCCTTGCTCGTAGGACCCATGTCCTTACATTTAAATACATGTGATTGGTTTTCTGCTAGATGCATGTGCCTTGAACTCTGACTCACAAGTTCAAACACTGATAACTTTAACTCCAACAAAAGGTTCAAAATTAAATATAGTGAGCTTTGTTCGCCCCTCTTAGCCACTCACAAGCCTCTCCGTTGCTGAAGCTAGTGGTGGCCACGACCTCATGACTCAGAATTCGGTATCGTTTCCACTATGGCCGCCACCACATGTGCCATGTCAATCTCCTCTGTCAAGTCTTTATCACTGTTATCTCTGTCCACCTTGCCTTTGCCTTTGTCTTTTTGTGAGTTATTGATTTTGCCTTTGGCTTTGCATTCCCAAGCCAAGCAAAGCGTCTTCTCACATTTATAAGAATGGTGCTTGGACCTCGTGGGTACCGAGGCAGCGAACCAAGGGCGTAGGTGGGGTGGTTGCGGCCATGTGTCGCTGTCTGCCTTTGCGTCTTACGCACAGAAAACTGTGTCTCCCTTCTTTTTGCTGCACAATGGAGACGTTGTTGTCTGCAAATCGTGGGGGAGAAGCAGCACATCGCATGCACATGTAACCGCCTTTTCCCCTTCCCCAAAAATAGCTTGGATACCAATGAAAGGGTGGTGGTAATGCATGTGCTAGTCTCCACCCAAATGTGCTATCTTATAGCCTCTCCCTAGCGTACAAACTATCCGGACAAAGCGTCTTCTCACATTTATAACAATGGTACTTGCACCTCTTGGGTATCGAGGCAACTAACAGAGGGCGTAGGTGGGACGATTGCATTCGGCTGTTGTTTTCTGCCTTCGCCTATAATGCACAAAAAATTGTGCCTGCCTTTTTTACCCTGCACAGCAGAGATGTCACTGTTCGCGGATCATGGGGGAGAAGCAGCACGTCGCATGCACATGCAACCCGCTTTTCCCCTTTCCCAAAAACAGCTCGGATACCAGTGAAAGGGTGGTGGTAATGCGTGTGCTAGTCTCCACCCAACCATGCTATCTTATAGCCTCCCCCTAGCGTACACACTGTCCGACCGTGCCGGTGTCCTTGCCCGTAGGACCTATGTCCTTACATTTAGATATATGTGATTGGTTTTCTGCTAGATGCATGTGCCTTGAACTCTGACTCACAAGTTCAAACATTGATAACTTTAACTCCAACAAAAGGGTCAAAATTATTTATAAGGAGCTTTGTTTGCCCCTCTCTGCCACTCACAAGCCTCTCCGTATAGCTGAAGCTAGTGGTGATAACGACCTCATGACTAAGAATTTGACAGTGTTGCCACTATGGTCGCCACCACATGTGCCATGTCAATCTCCTATGTCAAGTCTTTATCACCGTTATCTTTGTCCACCTTGCCTTTGTCTTTGTCTTTTTGTGACTTCTTGATTTTGCCTTTGGCTTTGCATTTCCAAGCCAAACAAAGCATCTTCTCACATTTATAGCAATGTGCTCAGACCTGATGGGTACCTAGGCAGCTAACCGAAGGCGTAGGTGGGGCAGTTGCGACCGGCTGTCGCTGTCTGCCTTCGCGCATTGCGCACAGAAACTGTGTCTGTCTTCTTTTTCTTGCACAGTGGAGACATCGTTGTTTGTGGATCGTGGGGAGAAGCAGCGCATTGCATGCACATGCAACCCGCTTTTCCCCTTTCCCAAAAATAGCTCAGATACCACTGAAAGGGTGGTGGTAATGTGTGTGCTAGTCTCCACCCAACCGTGCTACTCACAAGTTCAAACACTGATAACTTTAACTCCAACAAAAGGATCAAAATTATATATAGGGAGCTTTGTTTGGCCCTCTTTGCCACTCACAAGCCTCATCCTAGCTGAAGCTAGTGGTGGCAATGACCTCATGACTAAGAATTTGGCATTGTTGCAACTATGGTCGCCACAACGTGTGCCATGTCAATCTCCTTTGTCAAGTCTTTATTACCGTTATCTCTGTCCACCTTGCCTTTGCCTTTGTCTTTTTGTGAGTTCTCGATTTTGCCTTTGGCTTTGCAATTCCCAGCCAAACAAAGCTTCTTCTCACATTTATATAACAATGGTGCTCGGACCTCGTGGGTATCGAGGCAACTAACTGAGCACTAGTAATATCATCCTTGTTAAGCTTCCCTTTGCCTTTATCGTCTAGCGAGCACATGCATTGCATTTTGGCTTCACAATCTCAAGCCAAACAAATTGATGGCTTCCTTGAAGACTTCACTTGTACATAGGCCGCTAATTGGCTATTGGTTGATCCGGTTTCCATAGCCGATAGTTGGTGTTGGTCATCAATGTCGCTAACGCTCTAGTAAGGGGGGACCCATGTTGAAGATACAAAATCTAGAATAAAGAGTTGATTCCTTCTTGCACACAATTTGCAAGCCATTCACCAAATTCTACCTCTGCAAGAAAAAATGGGCTCTAAAAAGAAAGGTTGCCTTTGCGAACCGTTTTTGCACCTTCCAAAGACAATCAAGAAAAACCTTCAATTCCCCTCTTGAAGCTCCAGGTTCAAAAGCAAGTCCTCACACTTTTTGAAATGCTGGCAGCAAGCTCAAGGTGAAACCGGTGAGGAGGAAAGGGGAGGGAGGTAGTGTTTTAAAGCACAGTCAGTAGTGAGGAGGATGGCCGTTGCTAGCAGGGTTGTTGGAGGGTCCCATGAGCATTTCAAAATTTTGGGATAAAACTCCAACAAGTCTAGGTATCATCGATAGTGTTGCCTAAGTGAGCGTTTCAAGATGCTAGTGGCATCGTAACATTGATGGGCATAAGGAGGCAGTCGCTACACAAAATGCCAAATGCATAGGCTAGCCATCGTTTTAGAATGTTGATTATAAAGGGGGGAGTGGATGGCACCGGTTCTCTTGATGGGTCCTTCATGATGCAAGTGCTCCATTAAGGCTCTAACACCATGTCAAAGTCAATGATGCGGAAGCATCCACACCAAGAAGAGAATGCACGGACGAGAGAGAGAGAGAGAGAAACTTTTGAACCAACCAACTTGCAATGAATCACCAATTATACAATGGTTGTTTATATACCCACCTCAATAAATTGCCCTACCCAAACTTTGACAAATAAGTAAAATAAATACCCAAAGCCAAAATAATTATTGGGATCACATTGGTCTATTCACTTGAGATGCTACTAACTTTAACACATCAATGATGAGCAGAATCATTGTGATAGTCCCTGAACCTTGTCCTCGATGTAAATCATCATGCATTGGTATATTGTCATATCAATTCTATAATGGAATACATTCCATGCATGTAAAAATAGAGCATATTAGCATAAATATTGACTTAAAAAGTGATTAAAATAGGCAAAATAAATGCCACCTAAATTGGTTTGCTATGGTTCATAACCATGTTTATTGATAAGAAAAAATGTCATATGTTGCATGTGTATAAGAATGATGAAACTCAATCAGAAATGAGTCATTTTTTTCATATTAAGAACATCATTAAAAAATGTGTATAGGGCAAAATAAATGCCAACCAAAAACCTTGTGTGCATCCTTATGCCTACAGTTAAAAGCAGTGTACTTATGCACCCTCATGCATGCCTTGCATATCTTAATAGGGGACTAATGCTATCACCCTTTAATCAACCTTGCTAATTATCAAATCTTCAAACTTGAACTAGTCAATGCAACCATGTGCATAGCTAAAAGAAAAATGCACCTTTATGCAGTAATAGAAACACACAACTTTTCTCTAGCTTCCAAAATGGAATCATGCATGATTGCATATAGGTTAGAAGTGAAGAACCTTACCTGGACCTTGCGTTATCTTGAAAATAATTCAAAATCATGTAAAATTTTCACCTCGTAGCTTTAAAAATGTTGTGCTTTAATAGGCAAATATCCCAATAACATATGTACTATCGTATTTTGAAAAACAAGCCTTGCTCGATAGTTAGAGAGTTACTTTTCCATGAAAGGCAGAATAGACATGCTCGTGCAAACCTTCATGCACTTTCCTCAGGACCAAGTAACACCTATATTTAATGCGGAGCCAAGTAATGGGATTGAAGATGGATTGCTCAAAAACTAAACCTGGACAGTCACTAAAACCTGGACAACATGGCCAATGCACCCCGAATTCACAATATTATAACGTCAAAACGGTTTGGGATACACAATGAGCGCGCGGGTGAGATGGTTAGCCTGTTTGACCCTAAACACGGACCTTGAGGTCACGGGTTCAAATCGCATCAGTGCACCTTGTTTTTCGTGTTTCGTGCTGGCCAAGTTTAGTGTGCCTCGAGATCCCGCCCCCAACCCCGACCGTCGATCCCATTACTTTGCATAGGTGTTACTTACCGCTGAGGATGCACTTTTGACGCTACATAAAGGCATATGTAATTGTTGATCTTGAACTTCATGCACTTTGTATGGTACATTAAAGCATGTCATGCATTTGCATGGTACCTTAAAGCATGTTGAATCATCACATCTTGAATGTGATGTCTCAAAAACACCATATCAAATCCTTATCCTTATTTAAATTCTCAAAATTGGAGAGGATAACCTTGCTTTGAATCAAACTTGTAGTCATGAATTCTTATTTTCCTTGCTTTGAATTAGGCTCAAAGCCATGAACTGTAAATCTTGAGCCCTTGTGACAGCAAAGTTATTGGCTTTGAATTCAAATTCAAAAGCTATCCAAATTTGTTTTATCATGTTTAAATCATACTCAATATTTGCATGTTTAGTGCCCCCGGCTTGTGCCGTACCAGTCCGATGTTGAATTCAAAAATACCCAATTCCTTTAAAGCATTTGGAGACTCTAGACCATCAAGCTTTTGTGTCCCCTATGCGGGATGGCAAATTCCCCTTCTTGAGAGTAAGCTTGTCACTATGTACACACCTTGTGTATACTTTGGCTTAACGGGAATAGGCCCTTGTTGTGACCTTAGGTAATCTTTAGGGTGCCCAAACTCTCCCAAAATGGGAAAACATGGAGCTTTGGACATGGTGTTAGCATGCAAAGAGGATGACAGATAGGGAGAGGCTCGCAATGGCCAACAACACACTCCAATGGCAAGCTTATTTTGATGAGTCTTCCTTGCAATAGGGAGAGACTCACAGTGGCCACAACAACACACTCCAATGGCAAACTTATTTTGATGAGTCTTGCTTGCAATAGGGAGATGCTACCAGCTTGACTTACTCCCCTTGTGTCTACAAGACCCTCTTCCCATGGCCTCCTCTATCGGCCAAGCTTTAATCACATAGTCCTTCCTCACTTTGCATGCATGCAAAGGTTCTTTTTTAATGACTTTCTCCTATTTTTTGATGATTGTTAACCACCGGCGTCTACTTCTAGTAGTCATGTGCCGCGCTTATTGGTCCAATAGGAAAAGGGTAAGAGTGATCGTCGATGAGAGGTGCACTCTAACTGGAACATTCAAGGGTTAGTTGGCTAAGCATGGGCGCCCAAGTGTGAATGGACAAGCTCATATAAAAGTCACCTAAACCTAAAAATCACTCATTCTCTCATTTGTGCAATTGAAGAGTGCTCTTGCTCCATCTTCTTCATCTCCTTGTGTGTGTGTGTGTGTGTGTGTGTGTGTGTGCGTGAGAGAGAGAGAGAGAGAGAGAGAGAGAGAGAGAGAGAGTGTGTGATCGAGCATTGCGACGGCACGGCGGTGGCGAGGCGGTTGAGCGCGGCATGGCGGTAGTTCCCTCTTCTTTGCGGCGAGGAATCCTCCACGAAAGTGAGCATAGGGCGGTGAGTGACACACCCTTGCTCTATTGAGTTTGCTAGATTAATCTGGTCGTGTGCTTGTAGCCATTTGTGGCTTGCACACAGTGTACGACAAGTCCCTTGCTTTGACATGTGTGATAGATGCACACATTTTTGGCGCTGTTGCCGGGGGGATGCCCTGCACTAAGCTCGAATAGCACTCTATGTTGCTTTGTGGTGCAATATGAGATGTAGGAAAGGTAGAGAAAGAAGGTGTGTGGATGTTGAGAAGGATTTTTGAACTTTGTTTTTGCTATAGTGTACTGTTTTCTGTTAATAAGGTGTTAGATTTTTTGCTACAATGTATTGTTTTCTGTTGATAAGGTGTTAGATTTAAGGTATTAGATCTATAATGTTAGATCTGTAAGGTGTAGTAAGTAGATCTGTGAGTTAATTAGTTGTTGTAGTACTGTGTTAAACAGTGTGTAACAGTAGCTCTGTTAGTTGCAAGTAGGTAGGGTAGGTGTGTGTGTGCGTGCGCGCTGCGATCGCGACGACCTTATCCGGAAAAAAATTATTTATTTAAAAGGAAGAGCTAGGATCGAGAACATTCCCCAAGCCCAAGCCCAAGCCCAGGCTCAGTCTCAGTCACCCTTTGGACTTACTTATTTTAGCCTCACGTCTAAGTAAAAATCGACCTTTTTGAGGACCATCGGAGCTTTGTGTAACCAAACGTTGTGCTGTAAAGCACACAACAACCCCCTGAGCGATACGCTCATTTCAAACCATCACACGCTCTAATCCAAAAATCGATCGTAAAAACACATTAAAAAACATAAAAAAACTAGTGAAAGCGGGGTGCAAAACGCCTAAAAAATCAAGCAGTTAACCTTCGAGGGTATTCACCGACGCTTGCAGGGTGCCAAAGTCATATGCATCTGTGCTATGGTTATGTGCTAGAGGCCAAGAAACTAGTGAGCACTTCAATGTACACGGGTTCTCAATACCCACCTACCTTAGGTTCCGAGCCCTCGGCAAGGACCCAAGGTAGTACAATCCAAGACCCACACATAGGGGCTAGTGACTCTTCATCTGACTATGATATTATGGAAGGGTATCTACACCAAACCCCAAAAGTAAACAAAACCGTACCTCTCTGGGCCCCACAGCCTGGATCTAGTGTGTTTAGTCGCTTTATAGAAACCTTTAGTAGAGCTACTCACTCTAAACCTGCGGCTAGAGAAGTTAATGAAGATGAGGGAGAGGTAGATTCGCCTTTGGTATCTCAGGGGGAGCCTATACTCCCCAAGAGTGTCCACGTCGATATCCTGCCCCTTGCTTTCATGAAAGACCCTTCAAAGCAATCACCCCCCGAAGTTCTACCACTCGATGTTAGGAGTCTTGCGGAGGTGAGCGCTATATGCAAGCGGCTAGGGAGAGGGAAATGGAGAGTTTTTTAGAACAACGTCGAGCCATGAAGGGAAAGACCCCTGGGACAACATGCATAGCAATCAAGCAATCGAGTGCTCTTGAGTTAGTAGGCAATGTGGGTCAAACTATGGGGAACAACAATGCTTCCACCTCAAGGGAAACCTCTAGTACGTCGGGCCTAGAAGGGTTATTTCTCAACAAAAATTGGGAATATGACCTACAAACTAAAACCTTGACTGACCTGTACACGGTTTACGCATAACATATAGGCTAGTTAGAATTTGTACAATCTACTTCTAGCGCCACAAGTCTAGAGGAGCGGCAAACAGATGGTCTGCAATGTCATCCATAACATCATCCAATCGGAGAGGCAAAACCGAGGGATTAACAATCCTTCAACGAGCCTTATGAGATTCTTGGATATGGGCAAGTCCAGACAACCGACACTATCACAGATGGAAACTCCTTCAGTGAGTCCAATGGACCCTTCATATATTGTGTCGCCTGGAGTTTCGGTACAGTCTGAACCCACAAGTAGTAGTTTTACTTTTCCAAATCTAGCTCATCTGTCTCTCGGAGACACTACAGCTAGGATACCTACTCCGGTGATGAGTACAGAAAGTACACCTTGGACCTTGTTTGTTAGCACTACACCGCTATCTAGTAGCACAGTGCCCCCAACAATACCTACAGGTGTGCATCATGCCTATGTACTTGTCGCACCTCATGCCCACGTAGCTCCCACACCCCCAATTATGCCAAGGGCTCACACTCCACAATGGCATTATCCAAGCTCTTATTCAAGTGGGGCCATACCATTTAGCAATAACATGTCGTATCCGGCACTGGCTATGCCTAGGGCCACACCTATGAACTTTGGACCACCACGTGGTACACCACCATACGAGGTATGGGACCTGAGGGCCGTGCGTATGCCAAGGCCAATTCCAACTCCCATCCCACATGTAGTTCCAGGAGCGCCTGCACCTACGGCCAGTATACCTACTTATTTAGGAGATTTGGCAGCATTTGCTCAAATCATCGATCAAGCTATTGCTGAGAATATGCGTAACACACTTGATAGAAAGCCTAGAAGTAATGTAGTACAAATAGCCAAGCTCACACAAAAATTTAGTGGAAACGGGGATGTGAGAAAGCATATCAAAGTGTTTGAACAAATATGCGATTCTCTAGGAGAACACAATGACCTGCATAAGAGTAATGCTTTAAGCCTAACCTTAAGTGGGAAGGATGGGGATTGGTATAGAACCCTAAGGGTGGAAGAAAAAACAATTCACCTGACTCTTAGGAGATTGTTCTTGAAAGAATACATACAAGAGGGAGTGCTTTGGTGTATAGCCTCTCAGGTCCAAAAAGCCCAACAACAGAAAGGAGAGTCAGTGAGAGATTTTATTAGTCGCTTGAAGCCCAACAAGAGGAAGGAGAGTCGGTGAGAGATTTTATTAGTCGCTTGAAGCATTTGAATTCCCATTGTAATCCAAATGAGCACTTCAATAATAATCAATTGCTTGATATATTCTACAATGGCCTAGTCATTAGAGGTATCACCACTTGGGAAGCAATCAACACCAATGCGATCCAATTGGAGGATAATTTAATGATTCAAGGAGAAAGAGTGTTTGTTGAGCATAAATCTATTAACTCGCAAGCATCAGGGCATTAGCCAATGACCCTAAAGCCTATTGCTAATAAGGAGCCAAAGATATCTGAGATGGCTTTAGCAGATCTCACCAAGGCCATTCAAGAGAGTCTTAGAGACAATTGTGCTCCACAAAACAATCATATGTATCCAAGAAGGGAGCAACAATGGTACTCAGTATGCTATGGTACGCATAGTACTAGTCAATGCCCTACTTTTAGAGTAAAATTAATGGGAATTCAAATTCCTGACGGAGGTATGGTCATCAAGCTAAGGATTGCATAGTATTTAAGCGCGCGATTGCCTTTATGGGAGAGTACTATACAACGCATTATTGAATACAAGAGCTCAACATAATTTGTTATCCTATGGAGTTTGGTGTCAGCTAGGAAAACCACCCCTATCCACAAGCACCATCCAAGTCAAGTGTTTTTGGAATCCTACACACTCCTGTTATTTATGACAATGGAACCGTGGTTCAAAGCTTTTTGGTCATGCCTGCTAAAACTATGGAGGGTTATTAAACCTAGGATTCACGTGGATGATAGCCACCAAATGCCCTATTGATTGTGGGACTGGGGGTGTCACAACGTAGAAACCAACTCTTAGCCCTGCCACTCAAGCCATAGTCCCTCACATATTGCCTCTTAAGGAAAAAAACCCCAAAACATTGCATATCCAGGAGGTTGAACCATATGTCCCCATAGCCCAACTCTCTAGAGCTTCAACTTCTGTAGTTGAAATAAAGCCTAAGACACACAAGACCCCCCTAATATAGCAAAGAAAACAAACAAGTGGGTCCCTAAAGCTTCTTTAGCGACCATAGTTAGTGCTAAAAGACAGGAGCTTGGTAAGAGACGTCCTACTCGCCCGAAGAAATGTAAAGAAACGTTGCATTGGATTTCTACAAAACTATTGGAAGCCCAATGCTACTATGAAGGAAATGATCAAATCTGGGTGCCAAAACGTAAATTGTGCTCTTACCTGACACTTGGCCCATGTGAGCCCAATCCTGTAGCTCCAAAACGAGTTGAAGACCGTGGGAAGGGAAAGATCACGAAATGCTACACACCTATTCTTGAGATAGTTTGGGTTCCAAGGCAAAACCAATCTATTCGGCTTAGCTCAAGAAAGGGGGAGTTCCATGAAGCTTCTATCTCCTCATGTAATGCATCCATAAAGGTAAAAGCTTCTACAGAACCTCCACCTACCATAGGCAGCCTCCATGAAGCTACAAAAGAATCAACACCTCTCATTTTTCAATTATTATCTGATGCACTACTTCAAGTTCTTTCATGGGAGAGTACCTTACCACCCTTGCAACTCGATGAGGCACCCAAGGTAATAGAGAACTATCGGCTAAAATCCTCACCTATTACCAATTGGAATAACTGGTTCCAAAACGTGATGATATTCTTTTAAAGTATGATCTATCCAAGGAAAGGAGGAGCCTTCATTTACATTAGCCTATTGAATTATTTCCCTCTTACCCTTCTTTCCCTTACCCTTGAGCTTTCCGATTTTAGGGATTGTATATATATAGATATATAGTGGCTAACCACTCTAGTTATTAAAAAAAAAAAAAAAGAGCAAGAGCAATTAGCAAACGAGTGTGCACAATACTAGTCAAAATCATTGACCTAGACCTACACATGTCACATCAGGTACACTGAAATAGAAACCTATGTCATCAAACACCTAACCATCCTCTATTTGTGTTCACAGATATGGTTGATTCTTACGAATATTCCTTTTCCCTATCCCAAGTAATGCGTTCATGTTATCCTTATATTTCCTTTGAATGGGATTCGGTTGAAAGACTCGTTTGTGAGAGAAATGTTGAGGAGTTAGAGTGGTTGGTCCACCTCTTGACTACGATGGATCCCTATTCTATCGAGGAAGTTCACCCAATTGCCCAAGTTTATCCTTTTTCCCAGGCTGAGTATGCACGCCTCGTGACATTCCTAATACTATTCTGCACAAAAGAGGATAGGACACACAGCCTTACCAAAGAGGATTACACCTACCTGATGATGAGGATGGCGGTTTAGCCTTAAAGCTCCCGACCGAGCTCTCCAACCTCCACTTACTTTGATACTCATCACGTGAGTGATGGAGGGTAGGTAGGATTAGTACGATAGGAGTGTTTCTATTTTAGAGTTTAGTGATTAGCAAAGTTCTTTTTTCCCACTGATGTGCCTCTGGAAGGTGGATGTTCGGTGGTGACTATTGTGCAGTTTGTGACTACACAAGGATGCCTTTGAAGGACAACGACAATGGATGTTTACATGTTACAATAGATGTTCTCCATTATATCAGGTGTACTACTTTCTTTTATCTATGCTTTCCATAGTTACATGTTTACATCTTGTCATTTGAGTTTCTAACAATGCATAAAATTTATGAAGTTGTGACATTGCCAATTTAGATGCTATAATTTTTTCAAACTTCTAGTACCTTGTTCTTCTCTTTGATTTTGGTCTATTAGTTGTCTTTAAGTAGGTATCAAGACCTTATGCTAACCTAGGACACTTAATTGCTGACTTTAATTCCTAAATAGTCGATTAATTGTAGTAGCTTTAGTAATGTTTTAGGCTATGGGGATATAGTTCTCTCTAGCATATTCCACCTAAGTGTGACTTGTGTTGTGGAAGTCCATGTGTTAAGCTGGTATTTGGGACCTTGAGTTCCCCAGCTAGTTTATGCTCAAGCTGGTATTTGAGACCTTGAGTCTCCTAGCTTCTGGTATTTGAGACCTCGAGTCCCCCAGCTACTTGTAACAATTATGACAACAACAAAAAAGAGAGGAAAAAAAAGAAAGAGAAAGCAAATATCACAAACTTCCTTGTATTTTATGTTGATCACACCTAAGTGGTATAAGTGACAAGATCACTAGTCTTTAGACCCCGACGAGCATTCCTAGGGTTAACTACTCTTTAGTCGACATATTTTAATTAATGTTAGTCAATCTAGTACTTACTTTAGCCATAGTAGTTGTGTACTTCTCTTAGAGTCAACCTAATAGACCTTAACTCAATTGCATTTCATTCAGGTACTACGCTTGTTGTAGTTGGCAATGCTACAATTCATGATTTTTTTTTTGCATTTCCTAGAGTATCATGTATGCATCTCACTTATTGCATGCATGCACATGCTGCCTTTGAGCTTTCATAATGTTGTTTTTCTTTTGCTATAAGTACTCCTATCGCGGATCCCGATGCTGCACTTTATATTTCGATGGTGGAATCTACATCAGGAAGGGGGGCATGTTAACCACCAGCGTCCACTTCTAGTAGATATGGGCCGGGCTTGCCAATCCAATAGGAAAAGGGTAAGAGTGATCACTGATGTGAGAGGCGCACTCTAATTGGAACATTCAAGGGTTAGTTGGCTAAGCATGGGCGCCCAAGTGTGAATGGACGAGCTCATATAAAAGTCACCTAAACCTAAAAATCACTCATTCTCTTATTTGTGCAATTAAAGAGTGCTCTTGCTCCATCTCCATCTTCTTCTTCATCTCCTTGTGTGTGTGTGTGTATGCGAGAGAGAGAGAGAGAGAGAGAGAGAGTGATCGAGCATTTCGACAGCACGGCGCCGCAGCAAGGCGCTTGAGCGCGGCACAACGGTAGCTCCCTCTTCTTCGCGGCGAGGAATCCTCCACTAGGGCAAGCGTAGGGCGGTGAGTGACACACCCTTGCTCTCTTGAGCTTGATAGATTAATTTGGTTGTGTGCTTGCAACCATTTGTAGCTCGCACACAGTGTACGGCAAGTCCCTTGCTTGGACACGTGCGACAGATGCGCACAATGACCTTCTTCCCTTTTCAAAATCCACTTGAGATTTGATAACACTATAAGGACATGGGATGTCTAGCATGCTAGTATCTACCCCACTAACCTCTATATAGCCTCCATATAGAGCCCCTTACATATACATACCTGATATGTGGCCTTGTTGACATGGCCCTTGTCCACACATTTATGTTGATGATGTTGTTCACTGGACCAAATTAGAAGCACGTTGGTAATTTTAAGGTTAATTTGAATGCTTCTTTTGATATGCCTCTCTTGGTTCTTTTGCACAATTTATTGGGGATATAGTTTATGTAGTCCAAGGGTTATGGCTTTGTGGCAAAAAGGTATTGAGACTTATTGAATAGGTGTGGCCTTGAGTGAAGACTGCAATCTTCATGATGCTTGATTACTTTCTATCAAGAAGTTGTTGGTTGCCTTATTTATGTATATGCATTGCTAGCCTAGATATTCACCATGCAAGCGGAAGTGAGAAAATTTATGCATAGCCCAAGGTCTAAACATTGGAAGGATGTGAAGAGGATCTTTCATCACGTCAGCGACATTATAGATCTTGCTTTCTTTCATCCCAAAGGGGGGAAACTGTTGCCAAATATACGTGCTTTTTGGGACTCAGATGAGGCTAACACTCGTGTATTTATAAGTGGTTTAGCAATAAGTATAGGGTATGCGGAGGATGGTGCAAGTTTTCACAAATCTGATGATAAATTTGTTTCTCGTTGCTTAGCTAGCACATTGGGATCTAGAGATTTGCAATCTCATACATTGATTGTGCTCTCTATATTGTGTTCCATGACTGCACATACTTGCTCAAATAAGCCTAGAATGTTCTGGTTTCTTTGTATGTGCAACATAATGTGACAAAAATTGCTTCCCTACATAAGGAGTTTGAATAAAACATAGTTATTCATCATAGTTTCCTTGTGTATATATCTCTTGATGCATTGCCATATATGTGAAAAACAAGTCAAGAGCCACAATTTTGAGCTTTGGTAGAGCTCAAGCATCAACTGAATGTACTTCAAGCAAGAGGTGAATTGTGTGATCTTTTGATAGGATAAAGCACCTGAAACAAAGGTTTTTTTTTTTGTTTTTTTTTTGAGGGGGGGGGGATAAAGTCGTCTAGTTATTTGGGTGTGTTCTCCTTCTCGTTCATATAACTTCCAATCAACTTTTTTCAAAACTGATTAAGAAAACCTCCCATTTTCCATTCCTTTAGAGTCAAAGATAAGTTTTAGTGGGTCATGGAACAAATTAGGAGCAAGATAAGTTTTAGTGGGTCATGGAACAAATTAGGAGCCAGATGAAAAGATGGGAACATGTGCTTCTTCCCTTCCATAGCAAAGCTAAGGTAGTCCATTCCTTCATAATCCCAAAATTGTCCTTCTTCTCCCCAATCCTAAAGATGACCAAATGCAATTGGAAAGAGTTCCTGGAACTTGTGAAACATTTCTTCTGGGAAAACAATTCTGAAAATATGTATCGTGGCAATGGGAAAATGGGAGTGGGTTGAGGCCCAATGTGCCAAGTTTGTGGTGGCCATTGTGATAGGATCGTGCCTAGGCCATTATAACATGGGATATGAAAGATAAGGTAAAGATCTTATCCCTAGGGGGGGGGGGGGGGCATTGAAAGAGGTAGGAGTTCATGACAAACTATTGGCACTCCTATGGGAAAAAGTGAAGCTAGAAAAATCACGGGAGAGCTGGTGCATAACTGTGCCAAAGCATTAGAAGCCCTAGAATGGGGGGGAACTCCCATCACCCACTGGTCCCTTGACTCACTAAGATTGGAAGTGATTCAATAAGGCCCTTTTGGAGAGAAACAACCAAAAATTCAACAATAAAGGATAAATATATTTAACTTAATTTTGGGATAAAAGCACCCTAATCTAGAAAGAAACAGAGCAGTTGGCTACCAAGTATGACCTCATCAGGAATGAAAGTGTACTCGCCACAGCAGAGTAGTTGAAGGTCTGAATAATGTCTTGACGGCAATATGTGAGGTATGTTTTGTTTGAAAAGTCTGGTATTGGCCCAAAAAGAAGAATTTTGCTATGCCATCAACAAAGAGAACCTACATCAAGCTTACGTACAAAGTAGATTGGTTCCTGCTGTTTAACAAACAATGGAGACTATTGATGCAGGGAAAACAAGTCTATGTAGGTTTGTACATTGTATATTTGCATTTAGAAAGAACAAGTTAATTTTTTTTCTTATAATATGCCATGTTGTGTTAGATGGTTACAAAAGCCCAACTTCAACATTAGAGGTGTTAAAAGTTTGCTTGAAGTTGAGAAAGCGGAGCATATTTTCAACTTGATGTAGATAGCATGTAACTTCAAGAGCAAAACTTACCAGGATTTGCCATGGTACTTGGAGTATGACGAGGGTACTTCCCTCCCAATGAGGAAAAGGCACACAACAATGCTATAAAGGAAAGGGAAGAAATAAGGTGCGGAGGTGCACAAATGTCCATAGCGGCAGAGTTTAGTGTGCAAATGTCTCAAGGAGAGGATTTTGTTGCAACATCTTAGGTAACACAGTTGGTATTTTTAGCAATACTTTTTTCCATGTATCTTCATGCAAGTTACTTTTCAATATCCATTTCAATATTTTTGTGTAGATGGAGCATTCTAGGGAAGCTTCAAGCTCGCAAGGACCGTCTCATAGCAAGGGAAAACTTGAATCGTGTTGTCGTCATGGAATTAAAAAGCATGATTTAATTCTTTATTGTTATCTTTTTGGTGTTCAAAAAAAAAAGGAGTGCAATGTTTGCAAAGAAAGTAATTGACTTTGCAATGAGTGTGGAAATAAAAATATTGCATGACTTGAACTTGCCATTAGTTACGTACTCATCAACCGGTAAGTAGCCTTCGTGAATGGAAATTGTCGTGTGGATTAGGATCTTGCTTGATCTGATGATGTGTCATGCTCTTCTTTGAGGATTTTTGCAGATAGTAAAGGTGATCCTATTCAGATTGCACATTTCAGCTCAGACAAGACAGAGGATGACTTGAAGAATGCTTTGTTGAGTGCATGTCTATTTTATTTTTTCCATACAATGCTCTTGTGTATGGTTTGTGATATTGCTGCTGCTACTGGATGTCATGAAGACCACCTAAACGTAGTTTTTTGTAAGACACCAATCTGCAAGAAATAAAGTAGGATTGTGTGCACATTATTGTTGTCTATAATGAGGAAAGAGCACACTGGGACATCAGAAGTCATTGAGATATAAGAGTGTGACACCTGGTTCAATTCACTAGAGGAAGATGATTGGATGAAAAAGGACGATGAGACACCTTTGCGAGGTACACTTTGGAACCTTCTATCTAAAATAATATTTTACTACTAGCTTTAACTTCCATTTGTTATGCAAGAGGTATGGAATGCGGGCATTTGTTTGTTTGGCAATTGCTTGGGCAGTATACAAATGAGCACGACATTGTCGTCCAGTGTGGAGGAGACTGTGGGATGTTCGCTTTGTTGGGGATCCAGATGGGTCGTATGATGACAATATTTGAGATTTTGTTTCTATAACCCTTTTCATGAACTGTGAGAGAGATATAGAGACTTGATGTGTGCCAGAGAGAGAGAGAGAGAGAGAGAGAGAGAGAGAGAGAGAGAGAGAGAGGAGAGAAATTGGGAAAGAGAAGTAACAGGGAGTAGGTGATGAGTGGCTATCACTCTTTTAGCAGAGTGAGCTTTTTACAGAAGATTAGGGAATCCAACACAAACTTGATGGAGAGAGATTTTTTCAATAATTTTACCAACCGGTCTATTCTCCATAAAAAGCTCCCTCCAAAGCTCACTCAAAAATCTTGGCCCATACACATACTCATCCCCTACACAACTACCACAACTTAGATCACCTCTAGGGTTCACATCATCTAGGCCGTCTAGGAAAAAGACCTTTGATGACATCATGGTAGAGATGAGGGCTGATTTGGACCGCAAGAGCCCGAGCCATACAATTTCACCACCAAAGCTATCGTGCATAGAGACAGTCACATCACAGTCTTTGACTTCTGCTACGGCTGTACACATGCTAGAGAGGCTGTAGAGACCACACAACAGACCACAAGCACACTAGACAGAGAGCTTACTAGACCACATGCATTTGATATACTGATGAGTCATACATTATCGCCAAGAGATACCACACAGGTACCAGATGAGGATAGAGTTGCCAGGATGAAACAAATCACCTTATTGAGTTTGTGCTACATTTATCAGGCTATAGATGGTTTATTGATCATGATGGACATTCTTATGCCAGAGGCACCTTCTCATACGACATTGGTCCTTCAATATGGTAGGTAGTCAGAGTTCATAGAGGTCACTTTGGTTTGACTGAGTTCTATATTGATGAGCTCAAGGGAGCATACATGTCCCTGGAAATTAACCCATATGTTGTTGTAGATAGAGAACATCTTGAGACAATTTTTTGGACACCCTAGTACATCGTACGATAGTGCAGTTGCATAGACTTGAGCACACATTGACTTATATTGATGATTATGGATGTAGATACAAAGTAGAACACATGATGTTCTGGATCGCCCATGAGCATTTGGGTATATCTTGTAGGAGACCCTCACAATAGGATTTATAGAGAAATATATGATACTACATATTCCCTGATGATTGGATTGCCCAATTCTCTACAACATGGTCGGGATCTTTTAGTGATGACCACACAGAGTTTGTCGACACCTCTTGGATAGACTTCCCCTACTAGGTCATCTCCCAAATCTCCATCACATAGACAGATTTCGGCTTAGAGCACAAAAGATTAATGGAGATCTAGAATGATTGAGATGAAGGAGATGAATGCCCAGATTGAGGAGAGGACGAGTACACTAGAGAGCACTACCATAGAACCAACTAAACTGACTATTACATAGGATGCTACTTGTTTAGTAGAGGATGTACAACCCATGGAGATTGCTCCTACGCTTGAGACGAGTGTTGGTCCAATAGGGATAGAAAGCGTGCAAAATTCTACAGCACTTATTGATGATGCTAGTGCACGTATCATAGAGGAAGATGTCCCACCAAAGCCCACATTTGAGGAGATTGCTGATGCACATGGCCACGAGAGTGTTGTCCTTATGACTAAGCCATTAGAGACTAAGATACCTTCATATATGTTTCCATTGAGACACATGCTTATGAGCATCCACAACCAGATTCACCGACGATTGAGCACATAGATTCCACATGTGAGATAGGGGCAAATGAGATACTTATAAACCATGATTGTCATCCCCTTAGAGTAGAGGTCACACCTGAGGATTCAAAGAACAATTTGCCTAGAGTGACTTCTACCACGGCACTTACCTTCAAGACCATACGTGAGGAGAGATTGCAATACATTTTTTCAAGAGACCACGGACATTGTAGATTTGGCTACCAAAGAGCCAATCACCTATTACACCACAGGGTGACACAAGCCCTCCCTAATTACCTAGGATTGTGATGCATCGAACCATGTGAATTAAATGATGTGTATGTGTGATGTAGAAAAGGTCTACCTAGCCTATAAGATGAATAGATAATCATATTGTAGAGGATAGGACACATAAATGCTCTCTTACTTGGTTCTACTTAAGAGCACACGATGTGCACTCTTGTGTGAGCAATTAATCAAGCTAACTTTTGAATCAACAATCTCTTGTGTAGTAATCCTTAATCAAGCTCTCTTGTAATCTCTTACTAATCATGCTTTTGCCATTGGTTCTACACTAACTGTTAAGTATGGAGCCTGATTTACCCTTGTAATTTTCTGTGGTAAAAGTGCACATTTGTAAGGCCCCCATTATGAGGAGAAGCCATCGTGCGTGAAGGAGAATCACTCACCGGAAACCAAAATTTTCACGGACAAGAATCAGGGGCAACTTTAAAGGCCTCGGGGCGGAGGCCCCCTGAGACTTTTTTTTCACCGGAATATTATGGCCGGACGGCGGCCGGAAAGTGGTCGGAAAACAACCAGTCGGTTGGCTGGTGGCCGGTAGTCAATGGCCGATGGCCAGTGGTCGGAAGTCAATGGCCGGTGGCCAGTGGCCGAATTCAAAAGCGGACTTGTCTTCTCAAGGGCGGCCACACATGGGCGGATTGGAGGGTCCGATTTGGACTTATTCACACAAAGGCGGCTACACATGGCTGTCTCTCATAAGAGAGGGCAGCCCTTTTGGCCTATAAAAGGAGGCCATTTCTACACACATTATATAGTGTGAAGTTGATGCAACAAGGTGAGTGTGAGGTGGTGAGAGTGAAGCAAGGCGGGAGCTCCATTAAGGGTATAATCTCTTTGTAAACTACTTCTTGTTTTGAAGTACTAAAGCCATTGAGTGGCTGCTTTCCCGTGGACGTAGCCCACATTGGGTGAACCACGTATATCGTGTGTACTCTCTCTCTCTCTCTCTCTCTCTCTCTCTACTCTATAATCTCGTGTATATAAATCTGTCTCTCTCCATTAAGTAATCTACTCAATTATCTATTTAGCTACGTCTTATTTCCTAACACTAACTGTTAGGGCGGTTACGCCGCTAGCGGAAGCTAAATAGCGAGAACTCAACCAACAACAGAATTTGTCAGACGAGGACGGAGCTTGACCCGCAGGCGCATGGAAACAACTAGGTGGGTGTCAAATCACCTACTCGACCTTCTAATGATAATCACTACTAAGGAAATCAAATCTAAGTTCTAAAACACGCAAGTGACTGAAATCCGTACTACGAACGAATGCTATACGAAACAGGATCTAGAATCCTTGAATCGATCTCAAACTCAAGGGGAAGTCTATACACTAGGTTAGAACAACACCCTAAAGACTTGAACTGCAAAATCAACCTATAACCACTCCGTGCGGTAAACGCGTATGAAGACAGGCCGAAAAATACAGGTGACCGAAACTTGACCCCGATGGTACTAATGCGTAGCTCTACTCGTTGTGGTTCTATAGATATGCTGCACGCTCTATTCCGACACACGAGTTAGAAGAAAACTCACACCGAAGCTCGTAGAAACTTACCACACGTAGAAGCCGATAGCGCGCACTCTTGGTATCTGTGCGTAGCTCTCACCGTTGCTAACACAATGGCGGTGTCGCTTCTCCAATGGCGGCCCTGTAGCTCGCGTAGCAAGAAGATAAGACTCTCTCTCTCTCTCTCTCTCTCTCTCTCTCTCTCTCTCTCTCTCTCTCTCTCTCTCTCTCTCTCTCTCTCAGACACAGTCACGGCGCTCAAAAAACTCCCTTTGATTAATAATTGAATCTCCCTTAGGTTACAAAACTTTGGCTTATATACCTCAGCCTTGGAGGTGAGAACATCTCTAATTATTTACATCAACAGGTGAAATTACTTCGGGATTACAAGCTGGAAACTCAATTGAGTCCCGTTACTTAATGAATGGCTCAAATCAAAATTAATGTCGGAAAGACATTTATTACAATCAATGGTTACAAAATGATGGGTGTGAGCAAAAATGTGGGTGTGATCCTCTGCTGGCTCAACACTCCCTCCCTCCGCGTTCATGTCATCCCTGACATGACTTTTAGGCTTGGTCAATAGAGTCCTGTCGTCTTGAGCATCTGCAAATGTGATTCATAGCGTAGGTTGCCGATGGTCAAGGTTGGGCCAAATATTTTGCTTTCGTGAGTGAAAAAGCCGGTGTAGAAAGCTTCTTCGAATGTTTGCATGTGGAAGCTAGGCAAAAACATAATTCTTTGGTATAAGAGATGTAACACCTTTGGTGATGGCTGCAATGAAAGATCATACATCATATCCGTCACTGTGTCGGCCGTCGATAGTAGACTCGAGGTAGTGGCTTTATCTGGCGCGAACACTTCAATGCATGCTAAGAGAGTCCTGCAGATTTTCTTTAGCATCTGACACGAAAGGTTAGGAGAGCCAGTAAAGAGTTTGATGGTGCCCGTTAGGGTTTTCACCATGTAGGCTTTACCTATTCTCTCGCCTGCCTTTGGTCCTAGCATCCTTGGGTAATTAAGCCAATTTGGCTTCTTTTCTGCAATCCTGCCATGCTCTTTCCAGCTTCTGACTCTTGGCGCCGGGCAGAAGGTTGCATCCTCCCGAATCTCCTTTGGAGCCTCTACCAAGTAGATGAGGTAGGCTGGGTGTTTGTTCAGCCAACCTTTCCTCCATCTAGGTTGAGAATCTACAATCTTCTTTGATTGTTCATCCTTTGTGATGTCGCCTTCGTAAAGAGCGACATACTGCTCCTCCTCTATTCGCTTTTTCGTCTTTATCACTTCAAATTTCATCAGAGGGAAAGGCAGGCTGGGTTGCATCCACTCTTCATGGAGCACTTTTGTGTCTAAACCTTGAAGTCTAATGGAGATGAGGAGTCTCCTTTCCCATTCCATTTCCGCCTTGGCACTTTCCTCTGTTGACTTTTCTATTTGGTCCTGGAGCCTTTGTTCTTCTTCTTCAGAGATTCCTGAAGTCGAGGCCACTTCTTGAACTGGGGCTGGATCTTCAATTGTGATTGCCTCTCCAGTTTCTGGTAGCTCTATGGCTGCTCCCCCTGTTTCTTCTTGTGGTGTCTCTGTTTCTCTTCTTTGTTGCTCTTGGAGGTCTTGGAGCTGTTTGCGGAGGGCCTCATTTTCTGTCCTTAGTGTTTGGTTTTCTGTTGTGAGCCTCTCCTCTGCAGCCAATGATCCCTCCGCCATGTGCAATCTTTGCACTTTCTCTAACCTTAGCTCTCTTTGCAAACTTCTGACCTGATCTTCCAGAGCTGGTACGAGGGCTCCCTCTTGTTCTGTTCCTGCTCTGCTAGCTCTAGGGGTGGTCCTGAGTCTCGTGATTGTCCTTTCTTGAAGTTCGACTCTTTCCCTTAGCTCAATGAGCTCATCCTTGGCTGCCTCCAGCTCATCTTCTATTCGCTCCTTTGCTTCCTGTGAACTTGTTACCTCTCTTGAAGCTTCGGCTAGTTGGAGTATCAAGCCGTCTCTCTCATTTTCTGCGTCGTAGAGTGATGCTTTATGACTTTCAGATTCAGTCATAGCATTCTCTAACTTCTTCTGCAACTCTGCTTCCTTTTGTTTTGCTGTCTCAATTGCTACTTCCTTTGCTCTGGATCTTTCTTTAATCTTGTTGAGCAGTTCATGCACCATGTGCATGTCTTTTTCATCTTCATCTGTCAACTTGACATCTCTTTCTGCCACCACCTCCAATGGCTTCGGCTCTTCTAGTATGTTCTGTTCGTCCATTTTCTCTTCACTCTCCATTGTACCCTTTGTCTTTTCCTTCGTCCCTTCCCGATCATCTTGTTTTCGTAGGGATATCCCATAAACTGCCTCCAGGGCCTCTTCTTCACTGTATCCGATCGCTACCAGATCCTCATAATCATCTTTCTTTTGCTGAACTGGATCTATCTCCTTTTCCTTGGTCCCGGCCTCCGGCTTTTCCATAACTTCTGTTTCCTCTTCGGGCTTGGTACATCAGTAAAGGAGGGCTGATTGTCCTCAGTCATCTTGGCTTTCCCTTTGTTTGCTTGCCCGTCTTTCTCTCGAAGTTCAGTAGACTCATCTACTTCCTTCTTCTCCTTGTCGTCCTTTTTCAGCTCAGCTTTTAAAAGCTGTACTTCCTCTTCAGTATAAGGCTCGACAGGTTGCTGCTCCAGTATGGCCTCCGACTCCTCATAAGCTCTAATATATTGATCATATTGATCAACATGTGGCCTGGCTGAGCTGGTTCCGACTTTAGTGGGGTCTGGCACCCACATTTCTTCAAAGTCCCCCTTTAGAGCTCTTTCCGCTCTAAACTGCTCCACCAGCCTTTCCATTCTTGCGGCTTTTTGACTTTTGGTTTGCTTGGGATCAGCCTTCTTCTTCGCTTTCTTCTTGAGCGGCTCGTCCACAGCCTCTTCAGGTTCTGAAACTATTTCTAGTTTTCGGCGTGCTCTTGTGGACGCCCTCTTGGATACTTCTTGTTGTTCTTTCTCTTCATCGGCCTCTCTAAGCCACTCATTCTGGGAGGGAACCCGTGGCCCTTGATCCCTAGCTCCAATAGCTTCATAAGCTATTCTTGTTAGGATTTCTCCTCCTCCTATGTACTTTGGCTTCTGGTTGTGCATGGCGATTACTTGCTCGTGGATGTATTGAGCATAATTCACCTCTTTTGGCATGTTGCTCTTCAGTGCCCATGTGATGGTTGTCGCAATGGCATGGGGTGGTGTAGTATACTTCTGCGGTCTTTTACTGCACACATGGAAAAACTGGTTGTATAATCGGCAAAGGGTTGCCGCTCGTTGGTCTGCCATATCTCCGTAGGTTGTATTTTGTTTCTTTGATCCATAGACCTCTATGGCCTCCCTTCTTTCTCTGACAGAACTCCCTTTGTTGTGCAGCTTCAATGCATCTGCAATGAGCTGTGGAGTGATCTGTACTTCAACTGTTTCTCCATCCATGGCTGTCAACGTGGCTTTCCCATCCTTCTGAATGGATGTTGCCAACTCATACACTCTTCTTGTGTCTACACCTGATGGTCTCGAGGTGAAGAACATGTGTAAGTCAGCCTTTTCCAGGTATCTGTTGATGTTCTCTGATCTGCTATAATCCACTAATTCTCGTGGGATCATAGGTACATCGACCGATTGCCCTTGAGGATCTCTGAAAGTCCCCTGGTAGATCTTTATTCCCTCTTTTTCTAGTACTGCTTCCTCCACCCAAGTCTTGGTTGGCTTGAGGTTTTCTGTTGGAATATCAAAAGGTTCTGCTTCTGCAAGAGCATCCTTGATGGTTGGTCTTTTTCTCTTAGTTGCCGATGACTTAGCGGAATCCATGGATCCTGTAACTCCAATTTCAGAAGTTAGCGTCTTTTTAGTACTGAAAGCCGAAATGAAGCTTTTAACTATTCAAATGACTTGAAAATTGAAACATGAGCTATTCAGGGCCTAAGGATGCAATGTAGGTGAAAAAATATGCAAACTGGGCTCAAAATCATGCTTGAGACATCATACGCGTATGATGTCTTTTGTGTCAGAATGACTTCATATTGGTTGTGCTTGTAGCTGATAGTGTATACATGAGTATTCATATGCTTGGATTTGAGTTTGGATCCCATTTGGTCAAGTTTTGGCCAGTTTAGTCCAGTTCAGGCTCTTGGCAAAATTTTGAAAGGGAAATGGATTTTATGATCCAAATTGGGTAAAACTTGGTGGATTACTTTCAAATGGCATGTAGAACACTTCTGTTTGGTGGTTGAAGCCCTGAGGTGCCAAAATCACATAGTGAGACATCATACGCGTATGATGTCTTTTAGTGCATTTTTGGACCAATTTTCTCTATAAGCTTGGTTTTGGCTTTAGATAGGCTTATTCAGTGGATTTATCAAGTTTGGATAGAATTTGGACTAAAAATGGCTCTGGAGACATCATACGCGTATGATGTCTTTTTCATCAATTTTTCATGGGATTGGTTCTGTGGACTCTCCATGTGCTAGTGAAGGACTGTTTATACTCAAATCTTGGTTTGGACTTGAATATGTTGGATTTGGGACAAAAATAGGCTTTGTATGAAGGATTTTCTCTTAATTGGGCTAATGGGGTGATCCACCTGACCAAATGGTTCCAAACTTCATATGTAGCATGTATTAGATATATATAATGGATGTATGATGACAAATGAGCATTTTTTGCTCTGTAAGTGCAAATAGACATCATACGCGTATGATGTCTTTTGTGTCAAAATGGTGCTTTTTGGTTCCAGATAGCTTGTAGATGTGTTAATCAACAATCCTACAAAGTTTCAATGAGTTTGGAGTTATTTTGACAAAATTAGGACCAAAAATCAATTTTATGGCCTACTTTGCGTCTTTTTGGTTTTCCTTGGGTTTTCTAACTCCAATTCTCATGATACTTGGTTCATAGGATGTGATTAACATGTGGAATGAGGCTATGCACTCAAATGTTGAAATGGATGTGAAAATCATGCTGTGAGACATCATACGCGTATGATGTCTTTTCTTGAAATGTTGGTTTTTTTGTGCAAAGAATGCTTTGTGCTAGTGCCCTAAGCCCTGCTAACTAGTTTTCAACTTAAAAAGTCATCAGTTTAGCTAAAAAGCCCCCTTATAGGCATTTCAGTCTCCGAAGTCGTCTTTTTGCCTTGGAGTTGAATTTCTTCAACTTTTCTTCTCGAGAGTTGCATTTCCAGCTCATTGGATATGTTGTGAAGCCACCTATTTGGTTGAACTTGACTTTGGCTCCCCGTTCTCCATCTTTCTCCATTTGGTTGCCCGAAAGCGTCTTTTTCACCATCGGTAAGTGAATCAGCTTTCTTTTGGGTTTTGCTTGCAAACATAAGTCATCCATGTATATTTGAAGCTGCTTGTGAAGTTTCATGTCATTTGGTCGTCAATTTTAGCCGTTATGCCAAAATGACGCTTTGTGTGTCCGCAGCCGAATCGGTTGTTCCGACCTACTTTTGGTGATCCAAACCCGGAGATACTCCATGGTTGCATTGCCCTCGATGTTGTTAAGCTTCCTGAGAAGTTTTGTGTCGTTCCGACAACTTTTTTCTGTTTGCCTCTTGCAGGCTCTGTTGACCTAGGGTTTTTCCAGTCGTTCTTTCTCGAGCTTTGAGTGCTAGAAACTCATCTCCTATACTAGGGTAACCCACCTCTAAGTTCTTGCAAGGTTTGGTTAGGCGGTTGTGCCCCTACCTAGCGTTCTTCCCCATTCCCCGTCTGCTCTTGTTTCTTGGTTTTGGTGAGTTTTCGCGACAAAAGTTAACGATAAGCATCAAAAGCTTATGGCAACGAGTCTACCTCTCATGTCTGGTGTCCTCTGAGCTCTCGTAGCAGTCGTAGAAGGCGGTAGAAGGTCGGATGCTCCTGTGTGCTCTTTGCTCTCTCCAAGAAGGTAATAGTGGAAATGAGCTTGATAGTGAAGTGAAAAATACTTAACTTCGGGCTTCCCGGATCACTTGTTACCAAATTTGACATGTGCTCCTATCTCGTCGTGAAATGCACTTTAGGATTTGAAATTTCTCAATTTGGACTCCGTTTGACCTGTTTCTGAGAAATCTGTCCACTTTGCCAAAATTCTGTCATTTCGGGCTTTCCGCAACTTTTTCAGAATTGTACCCAATTTTTACCATGGGTTGCCCTTGTCATTAGGACCATCACCGTCTATTCTTTTCTTTTTTCGATCTCATTTCACCTGCTTTTTTATTTTTCTTTTACTTTTATTAAGAAAATCATAAAAAATAAAGGAAAATAGCAAATTGAAGCCAAAAAATTCCAAACATACACGATAAATAGCTGGTAACCCTGTGTATATGAATATACACTTCTTTGTGATTTCTGGACTTGGATTACCACTTTTTTCCACTTTTTAGCTCCAAAAACACTCTTATTTAGTGATATTTACACATCTAGAGACCCAAATTCATCATTTGATCTCTTCTTGTTGCAAAACAAGGTATATAAGGGCATAAATATTATCAATATCCGCAATCAAACATAAAAAATTGCAAAATCATGTAAGACACTGCCCTTGTAATATAATTTTTGTTTTTCTTTGTTTTTCCCGCTTGTAGCTGCTTTGTAGCTCCTGTATACCTCCCCCCCTCCTAGTCTGAGTCCTCCCGGACGACTATGAAGTGTCTGTGGGCGAAGCATTGTAGTTGTTTTGGTCATAAGTTCCCAATGCAATTGTAGAGCGATGATACAACATTCTTTCCAATAAAGCTGCTCTTTGTTTGATTGAAGGATTGGTGGTCGGGTTTTGGGTTGGTTTTGGCACTTTGGTAGTAGAATCAGTAGATGGATTCTTCGTTACCTTGTTGTCTTTTTTCACAATCCAAATCTGCTTCCGCTTTGCTTGTGCTTGCCACAAACTCTTTGCGACCCAAACCTGCTTTGTTCTGTGTGTTGATTTCCTCGCCTTGAAATACCTAGGAGTTTCCGTGATTGTACTGAAGGGAGTTCCTGTTTACAAATCTTTGGGATCCAAATTTGCTTGCTGTAGCTTTGTGCCGTCATGAACTTCTTTGGAATCCAGATCTGTTTCACTGTCCTTGATTGTCTGGGATCACTCTGTTGTCTGGTATTGAAGACTCTGTTTTGTTTTCTGGCACAGCCTTTTTTGGTCTCCATACCAACTTTGACTCCGTTTTTTCCAAGGTTGAGCTGTTATATTATTGCTTGTCTTCCTTATCCACTGTTGAGAATTCCTCGTCGAAGAGTAATCCAGTTGTATAGAAACTTTTGGTTGCCATTGCTTCTTCTTTTTCTCTGTTTGTTGTTTACCCTTGTCCGTGGATTCTTCCTTTGGAGTTGGCTCTGCTCCTTTGGTGAACTTAACTGATTGACTTTCACCTTCGTATTTGATAAGCACTGATTTAGAACTCCAGTCAATCATTGCATTGTATTGCTTCTGCCATGGTTGTCCTAGCAATAATGGATGTTGTGTAGCTTGGTCTTCAACCACGTAAAACATATGAGGATACACATACTGGTTAATCTGTATATGTAAAACTGTGCATCCGACAGTTTTGATTGAATTCTCAGAGTAACTCTTTAACTCTTGCTTGGCAGTTTGTAGTTTAGTGTCATTTGTCAATTGTCTATACAAACTGAGTGAAAGTAGGTTAGCTTGAGCTCCTGAATCCAATAGTGCTCTGGCTTTGATTTGGTTGGTTCCTACTTTGCATTCAATGATGGGTTCTTCTTTGTCATTATCCATTTCTGTTATACTGACTGCGTTTATTCGTATTGCTCCTTCATTGCGCTGTTTCTGACGCAGTAGTCTTCTTTTCTCCATTCTTTCCTTCGCCTCGGCTTGCGCTTCCTCCTCAATCTTTTTCTTTTTCTGGACACGCAGCTTTTCTTGATGTATTTTGAGAAGCATGTCTTGTGTTAGCGGCAACAGATACTTTTTCACTCTGCATCCACTAATCCAATTGGGCATTTCTTCTCCGTCTAATGTAGCAAGCTTGACGGCTCCACTTGGTGATAGATCTTTAATCACCAGAGGTCCCATCCCTCGCTTTTTAAGCTTCTTAGCATGCTGTTTCAGAGTGTAAACTAGGACATAGTCCCCAACTTTAAACTCTTTAGTCCGCACATGCTTATCAAAAAATTCCTTTTGTCGCTTTTTTGAGCGTAGATGGAAGCTACTGCTTTTAGGCGAAGCTCATCTAGCTTTTCCAGGTCATCTATTCTATCAGAGAGCTCGTGCCCTGTCCACTCTAGATCCTTAGCCACCCTTAAGGTTGAAATCAAGAATTCTATTGGTAAGATAGCATTTAGCCCAAAAACCATGTTATATGGGGTCGTTCCTATTGATGTTTTATATGCTACCCTATATGCCCATAATGTTGAATGCAACTTCTGGTCCCAGTCAGTTCTCGACTCAGATACAATCTTTGTAAGGACCGTGCATATGGTTTTGTTTGTTGCTTCAGCTTGTCCGTTTGCTTGTGGATGATACGGGGCTGATTTCCTATGGATTACCATGAATTCATCTAAAAGGATCTTTATCACTTCATTTATAAAATGTGTGCCTCGATCACTCACAATTTCTATTGGCAATCCATATCGTACAAAGACGTATTCATACAGAAATTGTGCCGTGGTCCTGGCATCTGCTTTTTGAGTTGCCTTTGCTTCGACCCACTTTGGATGATTGGGAATGTCGTCAAACACCTCTTCTTCATCTTCCTTTTCTAGTGTATCGTTCTTTTCAGTTTCTTTTTCGAGTACAGTTCTCAACATGAAATACGGAACCACGTCGTACCCGTCCTTGTCGCAAAATTTCGTTGTGGGACCATCCGGAATTGCGCAAACATCTAGGGTTGCTAGAATGTGTGTCCATTCTAATGGTTCAAACGTGTCCTCTGGAAAGGGTTCTCTTACATAAGTTTCGTCTTCGATAGCCCTTTCTAAAACACATTCTTCTCGTTTCAGACTTCCACATTTCTAAGCTCCACACATCCATAACTCCTTGGGTTTACCTAACCAAGCTGGAAATTCGGATCCCGCCAAAGTAGCTGAATCAAACTCCTCTACCGGTGTTCGGTTCACATCTTTGTAGCTATGGTCTTTCAGGTTCACACATGTAGTGGTTTCCATATTTCTCAGGTATATGTGATCGTAGCCCCAATCCTGGACCATTTTCAACTGTCTCATGAATGGTCTTCCCAGTATGATATCATAGTTATTCTCCTTGCCAAAATCGACAATAGCAAAAGTATGTTCGTATTCAATGCCGCAAGAAGTCACTACAACTTTCTCTAATAACCCCATAGGTTTCTCCATGTGTCCATCTGCTAATTGGAGTTTCAACCTAGTCTTCCTTATTGCCGGTTTCCCCCATTTTTTCCAGATTTCTTTTGTAGCAATGGCTACCCCAGCTCCGCTGTCTAGTATTGCCATCGTCTTCACTCCTTGGAAATCAACTGGTAAGGTTGTATTCCCCTCTTCACCTTCGCAATACTCTCCGACCTTGTTTAAGGGTACAGGCTTAACGTTCTTTTGTGGCTTGCTCAGCTCCTCTATGCTCTCTTGCAATCTCGATGTTGGATCTTTTATCCCGAATTTCTCCAAGCATTTTCCTACAGTGGTCCACATATGTGGTCTTAGCCTCAAAAGCTCAGCTAGAGTGATAGTGCATGTCACTGGTGTTGACAAAATCTCTATCAATCCTTGCGAGTCCATGACTTTTTCTGATGAGATTTTTCGTGAGGGAATTGCTCTAATCTCGGATTTTGCTTCATACTCTCCTAAGTATGAAGGTAGGTTTTCAGTGAATGAGGTTTGCTCTCCATTGTTCTAACAGAGCCCCCATCTCCCCAGTAAGATTGCAGATCCAAGTCTACTTGAGATCCTGCCTCAAATTCCACTATGGGAGGATTCCTGATGTCCTTTTCCCAATTTGTCTGATTAGCTTGGCAACTTAGCTCGTTTGCAAAGTTTGCCTCTCTCACTTGTTTCCAAAATTCATTGTAATCCTCATCTTTTCCGTAAATCCTCTGTATGACTGGATGAAAACTCTCTATCTCCTGATCGGTTGTGTTCAATACTATGCGGTCATCCTTTTGTGTATTTTCAGGCTTTTGTGCACTGGGAGTCTTTTCAGCTACCCGTGAAACGATAGTCTCTTGCTGAATTGGGTTTTCCTTTCCACAATTCATTGTTTCTTTTGGTGGTTCTAATAAGGCTTGTGCAGTCTCGATCATTCTCTGGCACATTTCAAGTCTCTGCTTTTCCAATTCCGCGTTTGGGTATGTCATCCACCTCTGTTCTTGTGTTTGGTTGTTCTTTAACCTAGCTTCGTAAGCTCCCATCAGTGCGTCCAATGGTTCGTGTACTGTATCGACTAGCACTGATCCCCCTGAGCTTAAGCTCGTTGTTTCTTTGATACTCTTTTGTTTCGTTCTTTCCGGGCTCTTCTCTCGTTTCCCGTTTTGACTCTCAAGTTTTTCTAATCTAACTTTAGTTTGCTTTAGTTCCTCAGCTAGAATAGCGTCTTCACGTTCTTTTCTCAACTTCATGCGTGCTTTTCTAGCTTTCCATGTGTTTTTATGACTCCGCGGTCCTTGACTAACCACTTTAGTCGCTAACTTTCCATTCTCAGGTTCTCTAGTGGTTTTCTTAGCTTGAGCTCTAGTAACAACTTGCGTTGGTATCAGAGTTTCATTTTCAGACCCACTGCTGGTAGGAATAGTTTCTAACATATTCAATGTCGTCTTCTGCACTTTGTTTGGATTCTTTGAACAATCCTCAATGAAGTGAGTAACCCCACACTCAGTGCAATAAGCGTTAATTCTAATGATTTCCGTATGTGGGCAAACATTCATCAGATGGTCACCTCCACACTTGTAACAGGGTCCTAGTGCTGGTCTTGGTCCCGCTTGATTCGTCCTTTGTGGATAGGATGGTCTCTGTCCTGCTAACCCTCCATGAGCTATGAACATCAAGGTTCTTGCATCCAAATTGTATCTCTCTTCATCAGAAGCACTTGTAATTGTTGGTATTCCAACATTCCCCATCATGCCCCATGGTTCTGGTTGTTTTGGTTCTTCTGGTGGGTAATACACTGTCGGAGACATGTGTGCACCCGATTCTTCATAATAGGCTTGAACAGGCACTAAGGCTTGTTCTTCCTGATTCTCTAAGGTTGGTGCATATCTAATGCCCACTGGTCTTGCTCCTGGTAAAGGTGGTTGTTGTCCCAATACCGGTTGCGGTCTTTCTATCCCCATAGGTCCTGGTACATTTCCCGTTGGGTATCGAGGTACTGGATGTATCTGAGGTGGTGCTAATTGAGCAGGAGGTGCATACTGGCGCTCCCTTACATACCCTTTGTTGTAATAACACTCCTCTGTTGGATGATTTGTCCATTTTTGTTCAATAGCACACCATTTCAGTGTTTTTGGCAATGGTTTTTTATATGGTGCCATCCTTTTTAGAGCATCTTCTATCATTTGCTCTACATTTGGCATGGTTGTTGTTTGAACATTCTTTTTAGTGGTAGTCTCGCTCGCTACGGAGGAGGAGCTACTGGATGCAAAATCTGTATCCGCTGACACTTCTCCATAAACCGTACAGTTATCCACTAAGTACAATGCCTCTCTCGTTACTTGCTCGAAACTTGTACAAGCTTTCAAGTGCAAGTCCTTCTTGAGAGTGTCGTTCCTCAGTCCCTCAATAAAGAGAACAGATAGTCTGTCGTCTTGTGGTTGTTCACGTACTGGACATCTCTCAATGTATTGTTTGAAGCGAAGTGAAGCTTCCTTCACTTTTTCGTGTTCTCTCTGTTTAAAAGCATATATTTGTGAGACCGTATTGTGCTTAATCCCTCGTTTTGAGAATTCCTCAGCAAACTCTCTTAGCAAATGGTCAATGTCATGGAATCCCCCTATGTTCATTGGTTGAAACCATGTCAATGCAATACCTTTTAGAGTAAGACCAAATCCCTCGTATTGTGTATGGAAATCTATTATCTGCTCAGCTCTTAAGACTTGCTTAAAGAGTGACACATGTGCATACGGATCTCCTGAACCACCATACTTCTTTGGCATACACTTGGCTACTTGAGATGGTCTCATACGTCTATGATCTGCTACCAATCTCATTGCTCCTGTGTCTCGGCTAAAGCTTTCTCTAGCATCATGGACTTCATGGGTTACCCTTGTCGGTTCCTCTGCCCTGAATCTACTACTGGGAGGTAAATGTGATGGTTCCGCTTCAAACCTTGGACTTGGAGTGGTATAGGTGGGGATTGGAACTGCACTACCTCGATTCGTCTCCATTGACTCTCTGGAATGTGATGATCCCATTGGTCCGAGCTTCGAGTCCCAAGGTTGACTGAAAGAGTCAGCAACCTGAGTTCTTTGTCCTCCTGTTGTCATAGAGTTTTGCACTCCAGTTGTTGGTGCTGGTCTATGTGAGCTAGAAGTAACATAATACTGATGTAATGGTCCCCCAAAGTATGTATATCCTTCTAATTCTTTCTTGCCCATTGTTGAGTATTGCCTGCCATACTTATCGTAAGCGGCAATTTTCACTTCCGATCCCTCGGTGTAGGTAAAGACATAGAGTCTTTTTTTGTCTGTCAATTCTCCGGTGTAGGGTTCTTCACATCTATAATAGAGATCTTGCTCCCCATTATTATATTTGTATAGCCCCACATAGATGTTATCAGTGTTGATCCTTGTAGTTTCATTCTCTCTTCTTAACCTCGCATTAGGGAAGTTCATTATTGGTGCCTTCTCCTCAAGTTCTGCATCTATTTTGGCTTTGGTGCCCATCAATCCCCACTTGTCCACAATGTTAGGGTTTAGGACTACCAAGTACATGGTACCCTCGTCATCTAGATATCTATCTCCGCTATAGCTCACAGGCACTAAGTCCTTGAACTCACTAGGTCTCTCTTCTATCTTTACACAATAGCGGTCCATTCCATCTTTGTAGATCTTGGCACCTTGCTCATTGTCGTACTGGTATTTTATGAACAATAGCTTCATGGAGGCGGAAGGGTTTGATGATCCTGCTGCCATATTTTCTCTGTTGTTCCTGTTCGAGTGTTCGGTGAAAATCTCGTAAGACCTCTCCGAAGAAGTATCAGAAACACTTCCTTCAAAGATCGGTTCTAATGGTTGCACCCAACTTTGGTTTACACTTCCCTCGGTTGATATGACACTTGCTGGTTCCCCTTGTTTTGGTTGATTATTCCGGAGATTCCTGCCCGATCTCAAATTCATCAATTCCCCTAAAGGACTGTAACTTTTCCGTCTCGGCAATTTGTTTTCCCCAAGTTTTGTGGTCGGAATTGATCCAAATTGACTGATACTTGGTCAATTGTTTAATCTTGTCAGTTGTACAACTTCTGTTTCATCAAGTGAGAATTTTGTCGCAGCTATGCTGAAAAAGACATTATACGCGTATGATGTCTTTTTTTCACAGATTTTGACTATTTTGGTTATGCTCACTCTCAGTGGCCCCTTTATGCTCTGTTCACTCACAAAATTCAGTTTGAACTCTGTTTGAGCAAGTTATGGCTAATTTAGGCTTTTCTTGGCAATTTTCCGCTTTTGACTTGTTTTTTGGGTCAATTGTGATCCAAATGGGATGAAACTTGAAATATAACCTCTAGACAGCTATTACAATGGATCTGTGTTAGCAAAGTATCAAAATATGTCCAAAATTAGGTCAAAGACATCATACGCGTATGATGTCTTTTTCATCAATTTGGGTCCAAACTTGATATTTATGCTTCCTACAGTGCCTGTAACAATCTTGTCAGGTCAGATATCAAAAATAAGCAGTGGATGTGCCAAAAGACATTATACGCGTATGATGTCTTTTGTCCCAGATTTTGACTATTTTTGGTTTTAAGCCTTCTCCAATATTTATAATTGAGTTTCAAGTGTTTTTGTCAGGTTTGAATGTAAAAACAAGATTTGAATCCAAAATTTCCTATTCTTTGCGTTTCTTGGACTCCGACTTGTCTTTTTGGGTTTCTTTGAGTGTTAATGCTCTTGTTTTAAGTTGATCTTAGGGTAAAACCCCCCTTCTAAACACTCTGGCAATGTCAAATTTTCAATTTTAGTCTCTGTTTAGGTCCTAAGACATCATACGCGTATGATGTCTAAAGTTACAGATTTCCAGTTTTTCAGCACAGAACTCTTCCAATAGCTCTTTTAAGTGCTCAGCAACAATCAGTTACACAGAAAATTTTTCTGAACTTTGTTTATTGCATATTTCACTACCAAAGCGACTTTTTTCAGTGATCTAACATGCTATCAAACACATCAAGCAAATAGAACACCAATTGATAGCTCTGGATCAGGATCAAATCAGGCCCTACCTAAGCTACTTCTAATCATAAAATGGATTTTTTGCAATTGAAAATATAAAGAGATTTACTACCACTCAAGGAGTAGCAAATGCTTTTTATGTCAACAACCTATTAAACACCATCAAAAACAATCTAATCTAAGCTAAACTAAAAATACTGTCAACACGGAAGACCCAGGAATACCCCACTTCCTAGTATCTCTCCAGACCTTCGAAGTCCACCACTCCTAGATCTTTTCTAACTAAAGTATACAAAGTAGTTTATACGACTCACGTCGTAGGATTAGTCTAAGGTCACCTACTTAGGGCTTTCGTCCCCGGCAACGGCGCCAAATGTTAAGGCGGTTACGCCGCTAGCGGAAGCTAAATAGCGAGAACTCAACCAACAACAGAATTTGTCAGACGAGGACGGAGCTTGACCCGCAGGCGCATGGAAACAACTAGGTGGGTGTCAAATCACCTACTCGACCTTCTAATGACAATCACTACTAAGGAAATCAAATCTAAGTTCTAAAACACGCAAGTGACTGAAATCCGTACTACGAACGAATGCTATACGAAACAGGATCTAGAATCCTTGAATCGATCTCAAACTCAAGGGGAAGTTTATACACTAGGTAAGAACAACACCCTAAAGACTTGAACTGCAAAATCAACCTATAACCACTCCGTGCGATAAACGCGTATGAAAACAGGCCGAAAAATACAGGTGACCGAAACTTGACCCCGATGGTACTAATGCGTAGCTCTACTCGTTGTGGTTCTATAGATATGCTGCACGCTCTATTCCGACACACGAGTTAGAAGAAAACTCACACCGAAGCTCGTAGGAACTTACCACACGTAGAAGCCGATAGCGCGCACTCTTGGTATCTGTGCGTAGCTCTCACCGTTGCTAACACAATGGCGGTGTCGCTTCTCCAATGGCGGCCCCGTAGCTCGCGTAGCAAGAAGATAAGACTCTCTCTCTCTCTCTCTCTCTCTCTCTCTCTCTCAGACACAGTCACGGTGCTCAAAAAACTCCCTTTGATTAATAATTGAATCTCCCTTAGGTTACAAAACTTTGGCTTATATACCTCAGCCTTGGAGGTGAGAACATCTCTAATTATTTACATCAACAGGTGAAATTACTTCGGGATTACAAGCTGGAAACTCAATTGAGTCCTGTTACTTAATGAATGGCTCAAATCAAAATTAATGTCGGAAAGACATTTATTACAATCAATGGTTACAAAATGATGGGTGTGAGCAAAAATGTGGGTGTGATCCTCTGCTGGCTCAACACTAACCTATCCTCCCTAATTACCTTCACGAATAGTAGTGTGTCTAGGACACTTATAATGTGTTCTGCTTTCTATAATATGTACAAATGTCCTTTAGTCAATAGTATTCCATTTGATAGTGTTATGATGATCCTATTGGAATATAGGATACATGCAAGATATTTTACACGTTTTGATTTTTTGAAGTTTAGGAAATGTTTCAATTGGATTGAAGGGCCTAGGAGGGTACTAGAGCCACTCATTGAAAATGAAAATGAAAATTTTCTAAATGTCATTGTGTCCCTCCCAAATTTCCCCCCAAAGTATTTAACATAAAAAATCATGTACTCTACTCTAGATACCCCTTCTTTCACACCCTTCCACTGTCGACCTTCCTCCTAACCTCATTTCTACTTTCTCTCTTCAAAAATTAGTGCTAGTCCAAGATCTCTATGACTCTCTTTTCTTATTTCCCAAGCCCTCGTCAAGATCTCCAAGATTGTTGCACGACAAAGGACTTTCAATTCATGGAGTCAATATGGATAGAGCTTTGATTTCCCCATCCTTTTGTGAGCTTATTTACCAAGATCCCACTATTGATGCAACCATGGAGAGCTTGGAAAAATATTTTCAATAGCTTGGTGAGTTGAAAGACATGTCCTAGAGGTTGGAGAAGCCAATTCTCTAGCTTCACTTGTAGGGTACATTCTCAATGTCATGAAGCTTTTGATGGATTCATCAATAGCTACTACTATTAATGATTTGTGCTACCACTTCAAGTATGACTTTTTTTTGTCAAGTCTCCCTATTCCATGTACGCAAGAAATGTGTCATTGTTTGTTAAGCATGTTTTTGCAATGAATACATCAATGAACTTGAAAAATGTTTGCCACGCTTAAATGTTGCAACATTAAAGCGTGGCAAACCAAAGTTGATTTAGATCTTGATCATCTCATTCTAAAGTGGCCACTCCTTAGCGGCCCTCAACAATGTGGGTGTTTAAAAATCCCTTGATACAAAATTATGCTATGCCACAATTTCGGTGGATGAACGTTTGCATATGGAAACAAGGAGTCCTTTTGCAAAAACTTTTAACAATTTAGGAGAGAGGGATTGGATTAGATCGATGCTTGGGGTGCAGGTTGGCTAGTGAAGATCTAGCCCACCTATTCATGGACTGCCCAACTATCAAAGGCCTCGCAAGGAAAATATGCAAGTTGGTCCAAAGAACATGGAAAATTAGTTTTTTCAAGACTGACCTATTCCTTGGAGGTAAGAATTTAGGTAGTCCTGCACTCCTCGTCAGCACCTAGATCGTCAGATACTTCTTCTTACATAATGTATGGCAGACAAGGAACTGCTGTGTTTTTGAAGGAGGTTTTGAGGTGGCAAGCTTTGCAAAAATTATACAACAAAGCAAAGTGCTAATATGGACACTCGGGCACAAACAACACTTAGAGGATTGGTCTAGGACTACTTGTGCAGCAGATGGAATGCCTAGGATGGGGACAAATCTAGGCCATTGGTAAATAAAAGATCTCAGAATGACAAGATTATGGACCTTGTGTATCAAGGATGAGGGGGCGGGTTGGTAGGGGTGGCTGCCCTGATAGCCGATGTAAGTATGGTCCCTAGATGATGTCATGGCTTAACAAGAGCATGACAAGACCTTGTAATTTTTTGGGCTGTTCAATATAATTCACTCATAATTGTGAGTTTTGCTTTTTTTTTAAAAACAATTTAAAAACTTTGGTTTGCAATCCTATTCTTTTTTCTCTATTTTGTTGTTTTATATCATTTGTTCAACATGAAGATTTTTGTTTTATTAATTCAAAGTATTTTTCACGTTAGAAGAGTATGTTGAATTGTTAGAGATAAATTGGGTTTTTTTTGCATATCATGCCATCATCACATATTGCAATCAATACATCAAACTATAGCTCAAGGTTTGCTTACCCCTACCATCACCTCTCCTTTTTGGTGTTTTTATGCTCAAACCTACCACCTTGTCCATGCAAATTTAGGTGGCTTAAAAAGCTTTGATCTTAGTCATTGGTGAGTACTTGTGCTTCATTCTAAACCATACTATCATAAAAATATATAGCCTTGTGAAAGGAAAGACTTATCCTTTCACATTTTTCAACTATAACATACCTCAAGGGCTGCATATCCCCTCTTCACTATGCATATCTATGGACAATAATATCTCCATCTATGGATGCAAGAGTAGTGTAACTCCATCCTTTTAGATTGAGTGCCTTTTGTAGTACGCTCAAAGATTATTTTATGGTGGGAACATTGACAAGTAACAACATTACCCTTCTCTAGGTATAGTAATGGTAGTAGAAGTTTGAAACGACAAAACATTTTTTTATGAGACTTTAGTCTTGAATATCTCTTGGATTTCATTGACTAAGCACTAGGAGACTGTGTTTTTTATGACCATTCTCACCATGCTAATATTTTTCCTCTCTCTCTTATCCATCCCATTCAAATTTTGGAATAGTTGACAAAATTATAGGTCTATTAACACAATTTAAAACACCACAAGCGGATACCCCCTTTTAGTCAGATTCTTTTGTAACAGCCACATTTGTAATATCAAATTGCAGAAGCCCAACTTTTAATTTGTAATCTGTGGATCCAATTCTCATTTATATTGAGTTTTAGACCATGGGAATGGGTCCTAAGGCCATGTTTTATGAACCCTAGTTATAAAGATCAAAATGTAAGTGGGAAAGCCAATCTTTTTAGAAGAAAGTGCTATAACTTGTCATCATCATTACTCTCTTTCTGGTAATCGTAGTCAAGTCCCGACTATTGAATTGTATTTCTCTCCTATTACTCTTTCATTTAAGTGTATACATTGTCAATTTGGTTCAAGTTTGCGACTACGTTGTGTACCCATAAATCTATTGTTTTATTAGTATTCTCACATTAAAATGCTGATGTTTTGTTAAGAGACTGTTTCGAGGCCAGGCCATAAGTGATGTAGGAAATGGATTCTCACACTTGGAAAACACAAAGATTTTAAAGAGTGAAAGCAATCACTTTTCGACATTATAGTATACTAACAAAGTGTTAACTATGAGCCCCTATCCAACTAGAACTCGGATTGGAATGGATCTATAATAGTGGCTAAGGAAAGGCTTGGGTCTGTGTCCTTTTGTACCTCTGGATCCTCAAGGTATAAACTTTGCTTGAGCATTAATATACATTCTTTGATGAGATAATACAACTCTACCACTCACAATTGTGAGTATGGCAAAAAAAAAAGTATGCCATCTTGATGTACATTGGTCCACTTGCCTTAAGAGTGCATTATATTCTAGCTAGGGTTCACTGAGCTCGCTGAGGCTACCATGGGCTTGGCCAACTTTGTCTGCAAGGGGCTTGGACCCAAGGAGCTCGAGGAGTCGCCTGCAGTAGGAAGTGGTCTACTGAGGCGATGCGGCCCTTATTTTTGGTGTTCTCTTTGGCAGGCAAAGGAGGCCAAGAACATCCTTTGTTTTTCAATGCGAAGTAAAACATGATCACCTTCTTTGAATTGGTGTGCCTTGCGGTGCTTGTTAGCATGCTTGGTGTAAAGTTCTTGTGAGTGTTTAATGGCAGAATGCACACTTGCATAAATATCATGAAAGTCAGTAGTGAAATCATCAGCGAGACAGGCATAACATTAGAAAGACGTGAAGCAAGAGTAGGAAGAGAGTGACCGTATACAACTTCAAATGGAGATTTACCTGTGGCAGTGTGTGTGGTGTTGTTGTATGCAAATTGTAGAATATGCACGTAATCATCCCATTTCTTAGGTTGAGAAGAAACATAAGCCTTTAACAAGTCAATAATAGTGCGGTTGGTGACTTCGGTTTGACCATTAGATTCAGGATGAAATGCAGAAGTGAAGTCAAGTGTAGTGCCAAGATTTTCAAACACAGTAGTCCAAAAAGCACTACAAAATTTTGAATCTCGATCCAAAATAATCACTTTAGGCAAACCATGATATGGGAAAACAGTCTTAAGAAGCAAAAGTGCAGCTTGATGTGATGTGAGTGTTTTCTTACAAGGAATGAAATACGCTTGTTTAGAGAAACGGTCAATAATAGTCCAAATCATGTCATGTTTGTGTACTGTGAGTGGGAAACCAGTAACAAAATCCATTGAAATGTGTTCCCAAGGTCTTTCAGGAATGGGGAGAGGGTGTAAAAGTCCCAATTTCTTAGCTGTAGCTACTTTGATCTTTTGACAAATCAAACAAGTTGAAACATATCGTTTAATATCCATTCTCATAGTAGGCCAATAGAAATCACGACATAAATTTTGAAAAGTTGTAGCAAATTCTCTATGTCCAGCATAGGGTGGTTTGTGCAATTCTTCAATAATTAATGTACGGAAAGGTTTAGTCACACACAATTTGTGTTTGAAATAAAGGAAGTTTTCTTGAATAGTGTATTCAAGAAATGTGTGCACAGAATTATCAAGCATATGCAACCATGTCGTTTTGAAGTCATCATCATGTGCATAAGTGTCAGGCATAGTGTCAAATGAAGTTCCCATAATGGTTGATAGATGATTAAGTGAGGGTCTTCTACTCAAAGCATCAGCTACAACGTTTTCTTTACCAGGTTGGTATTAAATGTTGGGCTAAAAACTTTGAATAAAAGCGGCTCACTTAATATGTCTATCATCTATTAAGGGCTGAGAAAGTAAATATTTGATACTTTGTTGATCAGTTTTAATGATCAAGTCAGTACCCATTACATAGTGTTTCCAAATTTTCAATGCATGTAGCACAACAGTCAACTCTTTATCATAAGTACTGAACTTTGTTTCAGACGGTTTGAATTTACGACTTTCAAAAGCAATTGGATGGTTATCTTGTATAAGGACTGCATCGATACCTTTTCCACTAGCATCAGTGACTACACAAAGAATGGTCTTTCAAAATCAAGCAATTGCAATACATGTGCATTAGTCAAAGCATGTTGAGTGCATTGAATGAGCAAATAATGTGATTTGTAAGCAAAATTATGAACAAATTTCCAGTAATAGCTACAGAGACCAATAAAAGAACGTAGCTCATGCAAATTTTTGGGTTTAGGCCATGATTGAATGGCTCAATTTTCTTTGGATCGACATGTATTCCCTTACCCGATACAATGTGCCCCAAAAATTCAATTTCAAATTGGAAAAACGAACTCTTTTCAGGATTCAAATACAAGTGATTTTGTGCAAGCATATTAAATACATGTGTTAAATGTTGTTTATGCTCTTCTTCAGATTTAGTGAATACCAAAATGTCATCAAAAAATACAATCACAAAATCTTGATGGTCAATGAAAATTCTATTCAACATGCGTGAGAAGGTGGCTGGTGCATTTGTCAAACCAAATGGCATGACAAGGAATTCATAGTGTCCAGTTTGTGTTCTAAAAGCAGTTTTGTAAACATCATGTTCAAACATTTTAACTTGATGGTACCCTGATTTGAGGTCAATTTTGCTAAAGATGTTTACCCCTTTCAGTCTGTCTAATAGATCATCCACTCTAGGAATAGGAAACCTATTCTTAATGGTGCTCTTGTTTAAAGCCCTGTAGTTGATACACATACGAAAGGTTCCATTTTTCTTCTTGACAAGAAGTACTGGAGCTCCATATGGTGAACTACTAGGTCGGATTAGGCCTCGATCAAGTAAATCAGTGATTTGAGCTTGTACTTCCCTGTGTGCGGTTGGATTGACACGATAAGGTGCTCTACAAGGAGGTTCACTACCCGGTATAATGTCAATTTTGTGGTCTTCTGGGCGTCATGGTGGAATTCCAGGTGGCAGATCATGCACGAAACAATCTTTAAATTGTGAGAGAAATGCATCGTTTGTGGAGTTAAGTGAAGTTTCAGTCTCAGCGGAAATTTGATTTACCAATACTAGATATGTTTTCCCCTGTTTTCGAATTGCTCTTTTGGCTTGAGTGTGAGAGAGGAGTGGAAATTTTTGATGTGCTAGTGTTGCTTGGATGGAGAAATTTTTATTATTATGAGTGAGAGACATTGTACATGTTTTATAATTAATCAACGGGTCAAATTCATGACGAAATGGCATTCCCAAAATCATATCAAGACCATGCAATGGTGCTACCAGAAATGTACGTGCTTGTGTGAATTCACCAATACAAACTTCAACAGTGACTTGGGTTTTACAATTAAAACATTGATTATTAAAAACAATTTTGACATTGTGAGGTGATGAGATTTCAGAGAGAGATAGTTGTTGTGCCAATCGTGTGGAAATAAAATCATGGCTACTACCATCATCTAACAGAATGGTGATACTTTCACCCTTAATAGTGCCTTGCACTTTAAACAAAGTGTGAGGAGATATAAGAGTATCTGAGGATGGGTTGTCATCGTTATCATAATCAGGATCATATCCCTCACCGTAGTTAGCTTCCACTTCATTGTCGTCGGGTGCAGCATCTTCGATGAGGTTAAGAGTAGCTCCGTTGGGGCGGTTGTTGTTGAAGGGTTTTTGACTTGAATTTCTGTTGACTCCATTGGAATGTCCATTGGATTGACCATTGCCCTTAGCATGACCATTTGGGCACTTATCTGCATAGTGACCATACTGAAAGCATTTAAAACACTTCACCTTTTTGTTACCATAAGAATTTGAAGGAGAACGTTGGTTGAAAGAATTTTGGTTGCCTCGTTGCTAGGTGTTGTTGTTGTTGTTGCTTGTATGAGGTTGAGCAGTTGTAGGAGAATTGTCGAATCTACGCCTCTTGAAAAAAGTACAGCTTTGGCGTTTGTTTCTGTCCAAGTTAGTAGAGAAAGGAGGTCTCTTGTTGCGGTTAGTGTTAGCAGGTTGATCTATGTGAGAGGGTTGTCCACCTTTCTTCTTTTCTGCATTGAGAGCCAAGTTTGACAGAGAATCTGGTTTGAACATATCTACCTCAGCACCAACTTGTAGTGCCAAACTTGATATGTATTTACGCTTCAATTTCCTGCGACTAACATGTTCAATAGCTTGCAATTGAATTAAACAATTCCAAAAACGGTCAGTGTTACCCTATACATCTTCATTTCGACCCTATTGAATTAAATCCCATTGACGTTGTGCTTTAGCTTTGTATTGTGTGGGCAAAAATTGAAGTAAAAACACTTTTTAAATGCATGCCAGGTGCGTGGTCTTCTTCCATGCTGTTTGGTGGCGTTCCACCACAATGCAGCGCTGCTAGTGAGATGATTTGATGCACATTTTACCATTTCACGCTCGGGAAAGTCTTCATTAGTCATCTAGTTGACTAACCCATGCTAGAACCGTGCTAGCATCTTTAGTGCCATCAAAATCCTTCAAAGTGAAGGCTTTTCTGCTAATTTTGTTTTTCTTGGGTGCCGGTGCGTGCAAAATGCAATAATTTATCTTCAAGTTCTTGCCTTCGCATGCGTTTATATGTGAGTGATTGTTGCAGATTTTGAAGTTGTTTCGCAATTGTGGGTGCCTGAGGAAGGTGTGCCATGATTGCGTGCTTTTTATATTTTTCTCTCTTTTTTGTATTTTTTTAAATAATTTTTAAGAATAATGCTTAAAAAGAACTATTTACTGATATTTACAGATATAATATGCGGAATAATCAACGTAAAACACCTAGCATTGAGCGAAAAAGCCAACAAAACAAACTCAGGCTCGCTGTTGCTGCACGCTCCCCCCCCCCCCCCTCCCCCTTGCGCCATCGCTCCCTCTCACCCCCCTTCTCCTCCTAACCCTCGCACTGCCCTCAGCCACCCCCCCCCCCCCCCCCCCCTTCGCCCTCGCGCCACCCTGCCCAACCCGCCACCTGCCCATCCCGCCACCTCCTGCCCCCTCCTGCCCCCTTCGCCCTCGCGCCACCCTGCCCAGCCCGCCACCTCCTGCCCCCTGCTGCCCGCCGCCCTCCCCCCCTAGCCCTCCCGCTGTACCCGTGCTCACCTCCTCCTTCCTTTTCCTTCCCTCCACCCCCCCCCCCCCCCCCTTTTTTTCCGCCTTATCTCGGAAGGGTTTTTTGCGCCCGGCTCTGCAACACCTTTTCTTCGGAACAGGTGTTCGGCGTTCTCGGCTGCAGATTGTTCTTCTCCGTCCGCTTCTTCGACTCAGCAGTAGACACAGATGGAGGCTCCAGCTCCACCACAGAGGGACTCACCTGAAGCCCCCTCGCCCGACCCCACTGAGCCCACCATTCGACTTGCTCTTTCGCCGACAGAGCAAGCGAGCCTTGCCGCAGAGGTAGAGCACTTGCAGGCGACTTCTGTCATCTGCAAGGTTCTCGGCACCCGTCCTAGCAGAGGAGAGCTGCGAGACCTTCTTCAGGCCCGCCTTCTCGCAAAGGTGGGCAAGATTTTGGATGTCCAGATCCTTGGACGGGGGTACTACCAGATCGAGTTCGAGACTTCCAAGATGGCCTCCAAGGTCATAGCTATGAGTCCACTGGCTATCCGAGCATCACGCGCCCACTTTCGACAGTGGCGACACGGTTTTGACCCGACTTCGGATGTGCTCCTAGAGGAGGCAGACATCCCCATCTCAGTCTGCTTTCCGGGTTTACGGAGGGAGTACCTTCCACTGCTCTCCAGGATTGGCTCCGCCATCGAGACTATTCTGGAGACACCTCGTACGGCAGCATCAGTAGCTGCTAAGGCGGCCGGCATCCCTTCAGTTCGAGTTTTGGTCAGAGATACCCACACGCTCCCGAAGGTCATCCTTTTGCCTCGGGTGAGTGGGGGTTGGTTTAGGCAGAGTGTGGAGTACTCGGGTCTCCCGAACCAGTGCTTCATTTGCAGACAGATGGGTCACCTAGCGAAGGCCTATCCACGGAGGAGACCACGACCTGCACCTCAGCCTCAGCCCCAGCCTGCCAAGGCTGGGCCGCAGCCTCAGCCAGCGACACAGCGCACAGATTCTGAGCCACCCTCCGAGCCTGGGGCTTCAACGAAGGAGGGGTGGCAGCAGGCCCGTGGCCGTCGACGCCAGGGGCCACAGCGACAGCCTGGTACTCAGAGTGGACCTAAGGTGCCTACTCAGCAGCAGTGGGTTCCCACGGGGAACCGCTTTGGTCCTCTTGAGCAGGAGGAGCCTCCTACGCCAGCCTTCTCTTCCGTTTCACCCTCGCCAACCCCTCCACCTTCAGATTTCCCCTCTTCCTCCTCATCCCCTCCCCCGCCCTTTGCTCCCGCCCACTCCCCACCTCGCCCCCCTGTCTCTGCCGTCCCGCCCCGCTTCTCTTCTCCTCCGCCCCCCCCATTTCCTTCTCCCCCTCCTCCTGCTTCAGTACCATAGTCGACTCAGGAGACTAGTCCCTCGCCGGCGGCTAGGAGATCTCTTGGCAGCGCTTTTGCCACGAGTCGCCTAGCGAGAGAGGGTCAGCCCTTCTTGCGGCCCCCTTTGCAGATTCAGACATCTTCCCTTGCAGCTATCCCTCGTGGTCTGATGACCATTGACCTCCGACGCCGCTGGGACTTCTTCGATTACGAATTCATTAGCTTTCTCGGTGATTCTGCAACAGACCACGAGGCAACCTGCTTCAGGGTCCACGCTCTGTTCCTCGCCGCTAGGGGGACAGAGGCCTTGGACTCAGCAGTTGGTTTCTCCTTTCCTCTCTGCGGTAGGACCGAGACAGAGTGGTCCCTCGACTCAGTGGTGGGATGGTTGCATACACAGGTTCTCGAGTTCTCTCACCACATGGGAGAACTTGGAGTTACAGATTTGCTGCAGACTTTGTGGCCACTGGCCAAGTTTGCGGTGACACCCCCAGACTCAGCAGGATGTAGGCACATTGTGGTGTACTTTTTTGCTGATACACAGTGTTTGCCTTGCTATGTATACATACATGAGGACTCCTGGACAGAGGAGGTTGCTTTACGCTCGGCTCGCTCTGCTTGGGCTTGGGCGACGCACTAACTACAGGCTCGCCTATCTAGAGGACGCTCGGATGCGGATTACTCCCCATCCAAGCCTGCCTCGAAGATAGCCCGTCTTGCTGCTGCGGCAGTATCTGTTCTCTCTCGCTCCCCATGAGGATCGTCTCATGGAATGTGCAGGGATTAGGTGGGCCCCAATTTCAGCGACAGCGGGGCCGATTGCGGCTGGAGCTTCAGCGTTGCCTTGTGGGAGGAGAGATTGATCTCCTTATGCTTCAGGAGCACCATTTGTCTGAGAGCCGCATCCGGCGCTGTGGTCAGATTTTGCGTGGATGTTACGATACCTTTTGGTCAGCTGCTTTTGGACCTGGAGGCATCCAGGGTGGGGTATGTATGACTATTGCGGACTCATTGCAGCAGGCCATTGTGGGCAGAGGGATTATTGTGCCAGGTAGGGCTCAGTGGATTACTTTGCAGGTTCAGGGTGGCCTTGTGGGCTTCCTGAACATCTATGCGCCCAATGTGGCGAGTGCTCGTGTAGAGTTTTGGTCACAGATTGTTGAGTCTTTGCCACAGGTTGACCACTGGTGTGTAGGAGGGGACTTCAACATGTTGGAGGACCCTTCTGACAGGATCGGAGGCAGCCATGCTACTGTGCATGGAGTCGAGTTAGCAGCTTGGGAGAGGTTTTGTATGACCTTGAGGGTCTCGGATACATGGCAGCATTCTGGCTTTGTGAGGCCTCCAGAGAGTCTTGCCTTCTCTAGATCAGACCGCAGTGTGGGAGGAGTGAATCTATCGCGGATAGATCGCTTCTACACTAGTGGCCACTTCAGTGACTTGGGGGGATCAGTGGGCATCCTGGCAGGGACATCCTTCTCGGACCATGCACCAGTGATCCTCACAGTGGCAGATAGGCAGAGGAGTGGGAGCACGATGCTTCGCATCCCAGAGCGGGTCTTGTTGGACACAGCACTCAGAGAGAGGGTAGAGGCTCTCTGGATAGAGGGCATGGACAGCCAGGCTCTATCGGCAGACAGAGTGGCCTTAGGCCTAGCTCAGCTTAGCCACTTTTTTCTCCAGGAGTCTTTGGCTCGACGGGCCGCAGCAAGAGAGGAGGAGCAGCGTCTCAGACGAGGCATTACTTCACTACAAAGGATGCAGGAGCAGCATCCAGACAGTCCATGGTTGGAGGAGCAGTTACAGCAGGCTCGACAGGAGCTTGCTTGCACAGAGGAGAGGCGCCATGAGTTTGCCTTTCACCGACAGGCATCTCAGTGGACTCAGGTAGGTGACAGAGTGACAGGTGCCTTTTTTGAGACAGTAGGACCTCGGCACTCGCATGCCAAGGTCATTCAGCTGAGGAGACCCGATGTGTCAGTTGCTTGTGAGCCTGAGGATATGCGTGCAGTTGCTACTGACTTTTACCGTGAGCTACTGACGGCTGAGCCCCAGTCAGAGAGACAGGATGCATGCAGGGAGCAGGTTTGGGCGCAAATGCCTTGTCTTGTGACTGAGGAGATGCGCCAGAGGCTGGAGATACCTCTTCAGCTTGAGGAGCTGCACACGGCTCTTAGGGCCCTTCCTCGTGGTAGCTGTCCAGGTGAGGATGGGCTGACTCCCAGCTTCTTCTTGGAGTACTGGGACTTGCTTGGCCCAGATCTTTGTAGTGCCTTTCAGTACATTCTGCACACAGGAGTGATGTCGGATAGCATGAGTGAGGGCCTGATTTACCTCATTCCAAAGGAGGGTGGCTCCTTGGATGAGATTCGACGGTGGCGCCCCATCACCATCCTCAACTCAGCCTACAAAGTTCTTGCCAAGGCTCTGAGTTTAAGGATTCAGCCACTTTTGGAGAGCCTTATACATGGGACTCAGACAGGTTTTGTCAAGGAACGCAGTATCCTTGACAACATCTTCACTTTCTGGGAGGCTTCTGCCCTGGCACGTCTCCGTGGGGAGGACCTTGTGATTCTTCTTCTCGATTTTGGGAAGGCATACGACAGAGTTGACTGGGACTTTCTAGAGGGCACGCTTCGCAGGATGGGCTTTTCAGATGCTTGGATCAGAGGGGTGTCAGCTTTGTACAGACAGGCTCACAGTCAGGTGCTTTTGGCAAGAGGTAGAGGTGAGCGCTTCATGCTCACACGATCGGTCAGACAAGGCTGTCCTCTTGCCCCCTTTCTCTTTCTGTTCTATGCGGAGGTGATGAGCAGATTTTTGGTGTCACAACAGGTTGGTTTGAGGGGCTTAGCACTCCCGATACGGGGCGATGAGCTTCTGGACGCTGAGTTTGCCGACGACTCAGCCTTGTACTTAGAGGGCCAGGAGGCCAATTTACACAGGTGTGGGTAGGCTCTTGAGACCTTCTGCTGTGCATCGGGCGCATTGATCAACTGGAGAAAGACAGTGGCTTTCTCGATTGGCAGTGCTCCTGTGCGAGAGTGGATGCCAGGAGAGGGTTTCAGGTGGATTCCCCCAGGGACTGCAGTTCGATACTTGGGTTGTCAGGTTGGTTTGGATTTTGTCCCTCGAGCAGCAAATTGCTCCTCTTCTCCTGTCCATCAGGAGAAAGCTGTTACACTGGAGCTCAGCACGACTTTCGCTGGCTGGTAGAGTAGTAGTTGCCAACCAGGTGTTGTTGGCAACTATGTGGTACATCACTTCTTGCTCGATCTTCTCGAGTTCTTGTATCAGCCAGGTAGAGAGGCTAATCAGGAACTTCCTTTGGTCAGGTCGCGACACTCAGGTTGCCCAAGCCAAGGTGGCTTGGTCGGTCATCACACTTCCTTGTTCTCAGGGAGGGCTTGGGATCATTGATCCAGCACAGCAGAGCAGAGCCCTTCTTGAGAAGTTCGTCGTCAGAGGACTTCTTCCAGGCGAGGAGCCCTAGAAAGAGTTCTTGATGCAGAGGCTTCGTGCCAGGGTGCCTCAGTCAGGAGGCCCTTGGCAACCTTCGACCAGATGGATGTTTACAGAGTTGCGCCGAGTTGGTTTGAGCAGGAGACTGGAGGACCGATTCGCTATGAGTTTGCTTCGCTCTTGGGAGCTCTTACGGCGTGGCCTAGAGCAGAGACAACCGACATGCACGGAGGAGCGCCTATGACAACCCCTCGTCTGGAACCCCATGGTTAGCACTCAAAGAGGCCACTTGGTTGGGAGTAGGCCTCATGTTTCATGGGGTCCCATGGCAGCAGGTCCAGCGCGCTCTCTAGGTGACTAGCTAGAGTTCACAGGTTTGTCAGAGGAGGTGCAGGGTGTCCAGCTACAGGGCATGAGAGGGGTTCAGAGCATGTGTCAGGACATCTCAGAGTCAGTTCCAGCTGAGTGGCTCACGCCTCTCGAGCCAGTAGCACCCCGATGGATGGGAGCCTTCACACGACTGGAGGTTCTCATCTCAGTCAGGGCTTGTTCAGAGACTGTCCCAGCCCTGTTCTTTGAGCTTCAGGGTGGGGGACGATTACAGCGAGTTATAGTAGAGGCCCCGTAGGTAGCAGAGTGCTGTTTCCAGAGGATCCGAGTTGTGCGCATCTGTGGGAGGACTTGCGTCATAGACCCTGACCCAGCAGCTCTCGAGACAGGACACTGGAGGCTATGGGCTTGGGAGTGTTGTCCACTGGCACGAGTACAGTGGGATCTTGGTGAGTGGCTATGGAGGGACCCCTTCTCTTCTGCAGACCGCCCAGGAGTCCCTTTCTTTCAGTACACTGTTCGGCTTGGACGTCATATACTTGCAACGCAGAGAGAGGCCCGCCCCGCTGCAGCACGTCATTGGCAGGAGGAGGGTCTCACAGTTGAGTTCTTGGCAGCTTTTTGGCAGAGGCTGTGGGACTCCAGACAGCCGAGGCGCGTCACTTTGTTCCAGTGGTTGGTTGCACACAGAGCCACAGCAGTAGGGAGCTGGCTTGTGCATAGTGGTCTCTCGGCCGCATGTACAGCCTGTGACCAATTGGTGGAGAGTCAGCGACACTGTCTTTGGGACTGTCCTTCGGCCCAACAGGTGTGGCTACGAGTTCTTCGGCCCAGCAGGTGTGGCTACGAGTTCTTCGGCTGATGCCTGCCCTCTCCGCGGCTCGACAGTACACTTGGGGGGCAGTGGCTTGGTCCACCCTCACGGGCCCGGCACTACAGTTTGAGCTATCTTCCACCAGCAGGATGATAGTGATACAGGGGGGGCGACTTGCACTCCAGCCTGCTACAGACCTTACTCCACAGGAGTAGTGCAGTGAGAGAGAGGAGTGTTGGGAGCTCATCAGCGGCCTAGCTCTTTGGTTCATCTGGCGGGCCCGTTGTTTCCGCATCTTTGAGGCTCGCCCTGTGCCACCAGCAGAGACTGTTCGTGACTTTTGGCTAGAGCTGATCCATACTCTCAGAGGACAGCTTGAGGGACTACAGGCAACTCCGACCGCATGCGGGAGCGCCACGAGGCTTTCCTTTCGACTCTGGCGCCCTGGGCCTTTCTACACCATGGTCCAGGGGGTGCTCAGATGGCACTACTGTCCACCTGTGTGGCTCTTCCCTCCTCCCATTTCTTGATTTAGCCCCATTGTATATATGCTGTTTTTTCATTGGGAGAGTCTTCCCATCATGCTTGTTGTAGCCCTCTCTTGCCGAGGTGGATGTAGCCCTATGGGCAGTTTTCATTAACTAATAGAAGGATCTTTTTCTTGGGAAAAAAAATAATGCGGAATAAAAGAGTAAAATAAATAACAACAATGTAATGTACTTAGCTGAAAAATTTCGGTGGCGTCGAGTCCGGAATGGCGATGCGCTAGGAAATTGCCAGAAAAGTGGACGGTCCGACAGTGCGTCTGTGAGTCAAGTCAAATTGCGTGGCGTCTGATCTCCCTTATCCTCCCGAAAGAAGACAACAATGTCAGTTGTAGAAGAGGAATCCGCAGGTTATTCAAGTGAATTCAGATAGTCGTTGTAAGTTGGAGAAGCCGTTAATTTTTGTTGCAAAAATATTTGGCAATTGTGGAAATCTCCCGTGCCAGTACCAATCCGTTGACTTGTAAGAGGGAGAAAGTCGAGCTTCTTGGTCTTACCTCGGTGGTTTTTGATACCTCTTGGAAAACAGTGACCGAATGGGGAAGACCCGATTGAGTTGTGGAGGCAAGGGGTGTAGCTCACGAGTCTTACCATACACCGAGCGAACTTTATCGAGCGAACTATAAAACCGAGCAAGACTGACTTACAAATAATGTGTGTGTGTGTGTGTGTGTGTGTGTGTGTGTGTGTGTGTGTGTGTGTGTGTGTGTGTGTGTGTATGTGTGTGTGTGTGTGTGTGTGTGTGTGTGTGAGAGAGAGAGAGAGAGAGAGAGAGAGAGAGAGAGAGAGAGTTCTAACAATTTTTGTACAAGATAAGGACAAAACAAGGAACCTACAAGATAGCTACAATGAACAAAAAGTAACATCATTTCTTAAAAACATTATTGTATTGCAACATTGGACTACATCTCATACAAATTGGCATACAAGAGAAAGAGTGAGAGAGTTATAAACAATTTCTGCACGCATGAAATTTCCAATAATAAGGACAATACAAGAATGCTACAACGAACATAAAAAAACGTCATTTCAACAAAAAAATTGTCTCTTCATCTCAACAAAATTTTTATGATGACAAATCACACTCATCATCAATTAAGACATGTTTTTTATGTGGCTTGTCGAGAGGACGCATAACGTATCTTGGATCTCGCACCATCCTTCTTGCTTGTGCTTCAATGTATACCGGCGAGGCACTTCAATGTAACAAAGATTAATTCATCAAAGATCACCCAATAGAAATGTCCACAAAAATACACGTAACTACATCAACAACCTACTACGTTGTCATACCATGGTAGGTAAATTTACTAGTCTCCTAAAACCTAAATGTATGTCAAGAGATAAAAATTAGGAAAATACATGTATGTAGTATGAAGTATGTCCGTGTGCATAGGAATCCATGACAAGGTAAACTGCTCACAAGTCATCAAACGGGTTTCCACCCTATAGTATGTCTCCCTCATCCACCACATCTGCAGATGTCGCTGCCTCCCATCTCTCTCACCTACTAGACTGAGACTGAACTCAAAGCCACATCACTATCCAAGGATGCACATGCACGATCAGAGCATAAACATGCCCAAAGAACTCGAGCAGTTCCACAACCAAACTCCAAGCATATGCCCTTAGGCGGACAGAGGAGCTCCACCAAGGAAGAAATAAATGAAGAACAACGCTGCATAGACCCACATCAAGGTAGACCAAAATCCATTATCGCATATGCTGTCTCTGGCATGTAGTGCCGCATGATGCTATCTGTAGGAGTCATACCTACATCATGAAAAAAGGGCGTACTCTCAACAATGTAACATAGTTGAAGGATACATGCATCCCTCTCCACTATCAAGCTGAGCCCATGATCGTGCTAGTAGCAGAGGAATGGCCACAATATGTCGCATCCCAAGTAAATGACATCTATCTTTACTTAAAAAAACCGAATAAAAAATACTTTATGAAAATGAAATTTTAAATATAAAAAAGTACTTACATCAAACAGTAGACGTGCTAGACATCTCCTGGTCAATGGATACCATGGTTCTTCTCCTTTCTTGCCTCTTCTACGAAGTTTCTCAATGAGTTTTTGATCTGCTTCGGGCAATGCATGAAGATAACCCTCATGATCGGCTGCACATATGTTGCCGCAACTCACATGCTCATCTCTCAAGTGAGAGGACACCAAAGCATGTGTGTTCATACTAGAGAAAGCCACACAAAATTTGAGTTTGTGTACAAGAGAATTATAAGCAGATAAAATTTTCCAAAATTAAGCTATGAACTCACAAATTCATTCTTTGCAAACTCATCAGCAAAGCTATCTCTGACACCTTTGTAGCATCAGTAACAGTGCACAAAACACCTCAATGCTTATCTTTGTTGGTGGAGTACATTTCTTTGATGGCAGCCTGCCATGCCACAATTCTGTGATTTCCTTCCCACACAAAAGACATCTTGTGACAAAGAGATTCAAATTCTGGTCGAGCAGCAAGCTCTTCTTCATACTCCATATTAATTTGTCTCCATATAGGATGACACTCCTCCATAATAGCATCTTAAGTAGAAAAGAAAACTAGCATAATTAGAAACAAAAATTGTTACAATTTTCTTTTTAAAGTAAAAAACAAGAGTAGCCAACAAAAAATACCTGTCACATAAGCTTTCTCTTTTTGGCATGTGGTCAAGGATATAATAAATGCTCCCTTCTGCTTGATGTATCCTTCTCTAGAAAATGCTGACTTTAAACCACTGACATCCGATCTCAAGCCTCGAACTTTGGCATGCAGAATGAGACGACATAATGGCACGGGCTCTAAACGTAGTGAGTTGTCGTCATCATCAATAACACGTGGTTGGATCTTTGGTCTCATTTCAGAAGGTACTATCTGTAGTGAGGCTTCAACTGTTGCTTCCTCTTGATCTATCTCATGCAAAGATCCCAGACCTAGATCCTGGCTATCACTGTCATCATGAAGCTACGTCTCTGCAACTGAACTAACCGTGTCGTTGCACATTGGTAATGGTGTAGATGCACCTCGACCACATCTTCTAGAACCGACTCTAGAAGAAGAAGTACTGCATACACAAAAAGTTTTGATTTTGTAAAGATTTTTGACCAATTATTCTACTAATTTAACAATTGGCAAGTCACACAGTCAATAGTTTTCTACTCCAAACTATACAACATCGACGCGGTATGGTTTGGGGCAGAAAACCCACCTTCAATGGTTTTCTGCTCGAAACCATACCGTGTCAATGCATATGGTTTGGGGCATTAAGGCTGCTAATCAGTTGTCATGCCTAATTTATCATTCAACTCGTTTCCAGCAATGTGAGACACCTAATTACTGTCTTAAATACTCCCATTGACATGCAAAGAGAGGAAACAACTGATCATCTTGGCGCAATTTGTGAAGTACTCTTATGCTACCATCTTGACAACATCCGGGGGAAGAATGACGGATTTACTACCTGAAACTATACCGCGTCGACGCGGTATAGTGTAGGACAGAAAAACTTGGCACAAACTCATACAATAGAAAGGGATAAACTCATACAATAGGTGTTTTGGGGACAAACATCTGACAGTAACAATAGAAAGGGAATACAACTAGCCAGGTGCTCTTAGATACGGAAGACCAAGTTCTTCCCCATTGCCCTCATAAATTCAAATAAAAATGCTTTAATAACAAAGAAAAATAGTTTAATGAAAGTACTTTTATGCTGCCATCTTGACAACATCCAGGGAAAAAATGACTAGTTTTCTATCCGAAACTATACCGTGTTGATGCAGTATAGTTTCGAACAAAAAACCTAGGCATCTATCCATCAAGGCCAAGTTCGACATGAAGGCTAAATTGGGGCAAGAGATGCGCAGATGCGCACATTGCGAGTAGCAAGTTACTTACACTCTTGAGTGCTTTCCGTTGCTATTATACGGGATCTGGCAAGCATGGTTCAGTTGAAAACATGGGCTAGCAAGGTTAAAAGACTTGATTTCCAGGCCCTTGATTTGGCTCTTTAACATTTGTTGGCACCTTTTTTTGGTTATGCAATTGAGCATATAAGCATCCAGGGGGTAAAAACAGATTGAGGAAATTTGTTTTGGAATGTTTATATCATGTTGTACACAATCTGCTGATGTTTAAGCTGACCTGCATACTTCAGAAAGAATAGCTTTCAATTCAATATTTTGTAGGAAGAGCACGAAGATGATTGTTGCATCCACCAAATACCACCATCGTGACTAGCACTCCGCTTTTGTGTTGGAAGCGCATCCGGGACCGAGGCCATCTCCGGCATAGGATTACGGATGGAAACTTTGTGAACCCAGGACCAACAAAGGCAAACAACACAGAAAGGCACAAAAATGGCCGTGCTGAGAATGATTGCAGCAAAGCCTTTCATATCAGTTGCCTGACCCTTTTCAATTGTGAAAGCCATGTAGTGTGCCCACAGGAAGCTATTGAGTGATGTCTTGGCATGGATTTGTATGACATTAAGAAAGGAGGATTGGCTAGAGTTGGAAAGCTGCGAGGAAGACACGTTTAAAGTGCAAGCTGAACTCATTTTATTCATTTGGGCTGAAAGGTTGCGCACATGTGGCCTAGCGGCTGCGTGGTTGACCTTTTCCAGCTTTTACGGTCTACGCCGCCAGAGCCCGATTGCGCACATGATAACAAAAAAAGCAAGAAATTTTTAAGTGGCAGCACATATGGAGGCGCCAATAACCCACGCTCCACTGTCGGAGACGCTGTACTGCAGCCTCTTTGCCTGTGCAAACCCACACCACCGTTATTCTCTCACTGCACACATCCTGCGACTGTCACAGACAAACAAGACACATCTCAACGACATGCTGTAAACAATACACACCTCTACACGCTAAACTAGCTAGTCGTTTGGTGAAATTACACAGAGCTCTTGTACAAGCTCCGCACTGCAATAGCAAATTCAACGTCGAGTACAGATAATTGCATGCAGTGGAAGGTCTGCATTTTATTCACGATCATAGACAGATTCATTTCATTCACGAGTACAATGAATCCCTTGATTGTATTCTACTGGATTACTGCGGAGATGGCAAGCGTAGGTTCGCATGTTGCTCCAACTGCCGCAGTACAAATGTTGTTTATTGCGCTCGTCATCTTCCTGTTCATGTCGTCGCCACCTATTTTCCACGAACACCTCGAGGCATTAGCTAGCATTCGCGAATCGTGGGTCTTCCTGCGTCAGCATGCTTTTTGGTCCCAAGTTCAAAGGCATGTCTGGCTTCGTGAGGAGGATTACACAGACGACCTCTTCATGAAAATGTACCGCATGCCTGAGCCGGTCTTTCAAATTCTTTTACAAGCTATTGTGCCTTTTCTTCCGTCTACCGATAGAGATAACTTTGTACGTCCGCCAATTGACCCCGAACAAGCTCTAAGCTTTACCTTACTCAGGCTTGCCCACAATGATTCCACCACTCATATTAGTGACACATTTGGTGTCGGTGAATCCACTGTACGCAAGTATTGCAACATTGTGGTGGAAATCCTTGCCACACGATTACGTCCACAATATATAGTTGTTCCGTTTCGGTGAACGGCTTCATCATATTATAGCTGATTTCTCGGCCATCACTATGTTGCCAAATGTATGTGGTGCGATAGATGGCACTCACATAAGGTTAGCTAGGCGACCAAGGCGGCGTAACACTCCAGCACAATATTGGTGTAGACACCATTTCCACTCCATTTTGTTGCTAGGAGTGTGTAACGCGCGTAAGAAGTTCTGGGATGTGTGTGTAAGCGCGCCTGGCGGCACTAACGATGTTGCACACTGGAAGATCTCTGCTTTGTACAAGTGCATGCGGTCCCGCCAAGTTCTCCCCACTCCAGTAATTACGCTGGAGCGATTACGCATTCAACCATACCTCCTCGCAGACAAACGCCATGGTTCTTCATCTATGATGGTCATGCCTTTTGCAGAGGGCAACGCTCCTAGTCAGGGACCCTGGGATGAATTTAATCGACACATTTCCAGAGGATGAGTTACAATAGAAAATGTCTTTGGCATCATGAAAAATAGGTGGCGAATTTTGCAAAATATGCCTGTGGACCTTAGACGTGTGGACCTTAGGCGAGCTCCATCATATGTCATTGCCTGTTGTGTGTTGCATAATTTTCTGGCAGAGCATGGTGTGCATGCAATGGATAGAGAAGACCAATTTGATCCCCATCCCAATATTATGCCCGCCCCAAGAAGTGCTAGGAGAGAACGTATTCTAGGCCAAAGAATGCGCAACATTCTATACAGGGATTGGGTTGCTCGTTATCAATTAGCAAATCCCAATGCTAGAAGAGATTGACAACAATGCCTTTTGTTTGGATGTTTTAGGAATCATTCTTGCACTAAAGCACGTTGTCTAGTTCTTTCTACGTCTCTGTGTTTAGCTCTCACTCATTCTATCTTTGTAACTCGTAAGTGTTATCGGATGCACTACATCTCTAACCACCTATCTCTAAAGCTAACTGTCTCCGTGTAACTAGGCAACTATATCGCACTGACTTTGTGACTCTGGATTGCTAACTCGCTATGTCGCTCACTGACTCTCTCATCTCCCTAACTCAATATTGCACTAACTATATTTATATAATTTACTATCTGTATATTGCAAAATCTCACTAACTCTTTATCTATATCTCACTCACACTAACTTTGTAACTCTTGCTATCTAAACTACGCAGCAGCTTGCTAACTCACCAACGCACTAACTCATGAAAGGTCTCACTCATTAACTCTATATATATATGTCGCTAACACTAACATTGTAACTCTGGCTACTTAGCCTACACTGCAACTTGCTAACTCACTAACGCATTAACTCTGTATCTCACTCGTTAACTACATACCTCTATCTCTCTAACACTAACATTATAACTTGCGCCATCTAACCGGCACTACAACTTGCTAACAGTGTCTCTCACTTATGCACTAACATACTAACTCACTATCGCACTAACTCTATATTGATTGTCTAATGTGTTTGTAAGTCACTGTCGTTACGTCGCTCTAATTCCATATCTCCCCCATCAACTCTATATCTATATCTCACAAACACCAAAATTGTAACTCTTGCTATTTAACTGACACTGCACCTTGCTTACTCACTAACGCACTAACTCTCTATCTCACTCATTAACTATATATTACCTCTATTTCCTAACATTGACAGTGTAACTCGTTCTATGTAACTGACACTGCAACTAGCTAACAGTGTCTCACTTATGCACTAACGTACTAACTGTCTATTGCACTAACTCTATATTGATTGTCAAATTTATCTGTAAGTCACTGCCTTTATGTCGCTCTAACTCCATATCGTCTCCCTAACTAAATATTGCCCTAACTATATTTCTATAATTTACTATTTGTATGTCGCAAAATCTCACTAACTCTATATCTATATCTCACTCACACTAACTTTTTCACTCTTGCTATCTAAACTATGCAACAACTTGCTAACTCACTAACGCACTAACTCACGATCTATCTCAATAGTCATTAACTCTATATCTATATCTCACTAACGCTAACATTGTAACTCTGGCTATTTAACATACACTGCAACTTGCTAACAGTGTCTCACTTATGCACTAACGTACTAACTCATTATTGCACTTACACTATATTGATTGTCACTATTGCACTAACTCTATATTGTCTTATGCAGTAACGTACTAACTGACTAATGTACTAACTCACTAACGTACTAACTCACTATTGCACTTATCATGTATCTCTCAATCATTAACTCTCTCTCTCTCTCTCTCTCTCTCTCTCTCTCTCTCTCTCTCTCTCTCTCTCTCTCTCTCTATATATATATATATATATATATATATATATCTCATAATACACTAACTGTATATCGCAATATCTCTCCCCCATCAACTCTCTATCTATATGTCACAAACACCAACATTGTAACTATGGCTATTTAAGTGACACTTCATCTTGCTTACTCACTACCACACTAATTGTCTACCTCAGTCATTAACTATATACCTCTATCTCCCTAACAATGTCATTCACATATGCACTACATTGACTCTCTAACTCCCATCTCTCTCTCTCTCTCTCTCTCTCTCTCTCTCTCTCTCTCTCTCTCTCTCTCTCTCTCTCTCTCTCTCTCTCTCTCTCTCTCTCTCTCTCTCTCTCTCTCATTAACAACACAACACACTATCTTTCTGAGTATTGATTGCTAACTATCTTTGATGTCAAAAGATAGTTTATGTTAAACTCTTTTTCTCACAATCTTTTCAAGGCACTAACCTCTTATCGCAGTAACAGTTTTATAAAAAAGACATTGGCCTTGCTTTATTTTATTGCCTGATTACATCAAGAGACAACCTTAAGAGATGCTGTCTAATATCAAGCATCTCGTCCACCTGCCAAAATGCGTGCAATCTGTAGTTGAATCTTGAGAGCTTTATCTGCACGCCTTTCATCTGCATCAATTCGACGCACTTCGGCCTCAATCCTGCGGAGCTCTACCTCCTTCATGGTTTCTACAAAACTGGAGAGCCCTTCCTTCAGCTCGGCACCCAAGGAGGAGCCGGCTTCAGACAGACGACGTCTCTTCTTGCATCGCTAGCCCCGAACGGAGTCAAAAGTCCTACCACCAGAACTTTCTTCGGCACCTGCATTGCTTGGCACACTGCTAATCGGTGTGGTTGGTGATCCCTCTTGGGAGGGGGCTGCTACATTTTGATTCCCATCATTGTTATTGATGTTGATGTTGTCATTGTCAGCGTCACTATTCTCGTCGTCTTCATCCTCCTCTGGTGCCTCAGGTAGAAAGGCCTCCCCATTGAAGCCACCGGCCAACCCACGCACCTTGGGTGTTCTCTCGAGAAATTGAGACATTCTGTCAAAAAATTCCCAAGTAGATGGGGATGCGCCAGTGCCTTCTTCGGCCCTTTTCTCTCTTTGGTAAGTCTTGCGTAGAGAATCCCATTTATTCGTGCATTGTTGGGCCATGTAGGTGGACGAAAACTTCAAGTTCATTTGTTGAGCGAGGCCAGACCAATGCTTCTGCTTGAAGTTTCCTTTGCCTAGGCTTGTCCACTTCTCTTGGAAGAAGTCGATCAAGCACACAACCTTCGTCGTTGACCACTCCAAACCTTTCTTCGAGCTTGAAGGGTTTTTAGCCTTGCTCTTTGGGTCTCTTTGCACCACCACTGTTGAAGACAAATCATTCGTGATTGAGCTGACTTCAATTCCTTGCTGAGAGGGTGCCTTGATGGTTGGAAACTCCAGTAGAGGAATGTTCTCCTCCATGGCAGGTAGGAGAGAAGGATTCGATGGCACAGAGCCATCGAGACTTATAGGCAATGAATGTTCAAGTGGCGGAATGCTCGGTAGGAACACCGGCATGGCTATGGGTTGGAGCCGTTGCAGGCATGCCTACCATTCTATTGTACTCTGTAGGGTTTGGCGGCATGTAGTGGAGCCCTGAAGGATGAGGCTGCTGCACATTGATATGATCATGCATAATGTAGTCGCCGGCTTGCAGAAGTTGACGGAATCCACCATGTGGTGGAGGAGAGGGGACCGGCTCCGTGGGCAGAATTCGTGACTGAATTGGAGGAGGTGGTTGGTGCCGGTGGACGGAACGTGGAGGCCGATATGTCATGAACGCACTCAAAAGTGGAAAACTCGGTCGCAAATGAGGGCGTTGATGCTCCATTCTTTATCTCTGCAAGCATCACCATAAGCAGCATTAGGTAAAAGGCGAGAAAGGTTTTCCTACTTTAACACACCAAGCAGTGAGCTCAAAGGCAAAGTGGCTAACAACATTGCAGAAGCTCCTAGCGCTACAACACACACACACACACACACACACACACACACACACAGAACAATTAAATTCAAGTTTCTCAATGCATTATAGTAGCGCTACTGTCATTGCAAGGAAGCAATAGCGTTGAGTATAACTTGAATTTGGCTACAGAAGTAGATCAATGGACTCTACAGCAGCGCTAAGGTATGCGCACTCCATTCCCGACCATGAGAGAGAGAGAGAGAGAGAGAGAGAGAGAGAGAGAGAGAGAGAGAGAGAGAGAGAGAGAGAGAGAGAGAGAGAGAGAGAGCATATCGTTATTGGATACCTTAGTGTGCAGTTGGTTGCTTGGAGCTTAATTAGCTCGCTTAGCGTCTTGGAAAAACGGGCAGGGATATGCATTTTAATAGCGCATTCTTGGCTTGTTAAATACTTTCTTAAGCCACAGAGCCCGAGGCTACAGGTGGTGGGTTAAGCTGCAGGTGCGCAATGCCCGACGTGCATGCAGGTGAAGGTGGGGGTCGTTGGGTAGATGGGTTGAAGCTTGTCGAATATAGTTTGGCCTAAACCTCTACAGTAGTTTTTGCACTAGGGAAGGTGGCGCTTGCAAGCAGGGAAGCTGCATATCGTCGCCTGTAATGGCGCTACAGTTGGAGGGAACCTCCGTGACGTCGCTCGGGAGGTGGCGAAACCAAAAAGTGCCCGCATTACCTGTAAACGCAGCGGCTAACTACGTGGGCTGCCCCTACTTTGATGCAAAAGACGCAGCGGCTGCAACTTTCATGCCACGTCAGATTTAATACCCGCTGCGGCTTTCAAAGTAGTTCATGTGCACATTGATGACCATGGCAAACTGATCATCTGGGCCAGTGTGGAGAAAATGCAGATACATCAAAGTAAAGAATATGAAAATGCCAGTGATGCAACGAGCTTGTGTGACAGCAAAGAAGTTGAAGATGATGCTGCATCAGAAGTGGACTCTATCGAGGTTGCTGAGTTTGGCCTGACTTCGTATTTTATAGAACGCATTCAAATAATCAACCACTAATTTTGTGAAACCGTGAGAAGAGCGCATCAAACACCATGAGATAACTGCTCGAAACCATCCCGCGTCGACGCGGCATACTTTCGAGCAGTTTCCCTGCATGGTATTTTCGATCATTGATCATTGCCCTGATTTGCGCGCATTACCGCATCGTCCAACCGTCTCAAAGTGATCTAATAGCCCCGGATTTCCTGGGCCCAAAGATGGGCAAGTAAATAGAGGCTTGATGTGGCCTTGTCCGGGCCATGGCATAACCACAGCGTGTTAGTTAGACTTGCTTCTCGCCATTGCGTGTAGTGGGAGGTTTGAATAGGTGGTTTTAATTTGCTGCATCACAGCATCTACCCATTTTAAAAACATCTTTGATTTGCATCGTAGCATCAGCCCAAAAATTCCGCGTTGACCATACCATGCATCACAGGCAATACAAAAACTGCGAGCACTGGCAATATCCACCATACACAGACAATATCCACAAATCACCGTCAATATCCACAATACACATACAATATCCACCATGGAAAAGGGGTAGTAGGGCGCATGAGATTTTGCTCCAAACCATCCCGCGTCGACACGGCATACTTTCGAGCAATATCACGGGGAGACATTTCGGACAATGCTACTGACCATTTGGGAGGCATTTTAGACAGCGAGTAGGGTCGATGCTGAGCAGGGGTGTGTGTAGGGTCGTTGCTGAGCAGGGACGCGTGTAGGGTCGCATCCAATGAGTAGAGCAGGAGCCGGGACGTCTCTCTCTCCCCCCCCCCCCCCCTCTCTCTCTCACTCTTTCTCTCTCTGTGCTACTCACTATGAGCCGAAGCTATTCTGTTGACTAAGCGTTAAAATTTTTCGAGACTCCCAAAATATCTCCGATTGTGGGGGGCACAAGTAGAGAGAAAAGAAGAAGAAGAAAAAGATATCTAAAGATCTAGCCGATGAGGAGAGTTGAACTCAATACTTGTTATTCAGGGGGAGAGAGAGAGAGAGAGAGAGAGAGAGAAAGAGAGATATTAATTACTTTACTTTACATTAAAAATATCCGAAGAGATCTTAAAGATCTAGCCGTCGACGAAGAGAGTTGAACTCATTACCTATTATTCAGGAGAGAGAGAGAGAGAGAGAGAGAGAGAGAGAGAGAGAGAGAGAGAGAGAGAGAGAGAGAGCTTAATTACTTCACATTAAAAAAATCCCCTATCAACTTGCTCCTGCATGTGCTATTAGGTTGCCCTTTTCAAGAATAGTCCTTATTAGTTAAACAGATTTGCTCTCGTTTTTTGTGTTGTAGCTTTCTTTTCAATTAGCAACAAGTCTGAGGAAATGAGCACCATCTTCGGCCCTTCTTGGGGACAGAAGTTAGTTCTTGTCTTCGACAGTCGATATCAAGCCTTGAAAGATCATTTTGAAATGGGAGACTCTGGTTTCTCTCTACGGCCATTGACATTGCTTCATGAACAGATTAAGCTTGAACATGATTGCAATGAAGCAAACGAGTTGCTCTACACGCTAGACCACGGGAGAGACTATCATGTGCTCCTAGTAAGGGTATTTTGGATGCAAATAATGGAAAATTAGTTTGTGTTCATTGTCGTCAATTTCCTGAGTGCATTGGAACTTGTCCGGCGGTAATTTATTATTGCATTCCTATTGAAAAGACTAGCATGTCTAGATGTGCTATACACCTTGGGTTTCATAAACATCCTGCTGAAGGGAAGAGCAGAAGTGCGGACCAAGCAATATCAGATGCTCTATTGCATAGAGCGGTCTTTGAGCCCATGACAACTGCGAAACAACTAGAAAGAGCTACTGCTGATGAAATTATTATGGATAAGCTTATCTCACAAACAAATGATGTTGATACTCTGATGGGTGATCAAGAGTTCACTAGCTTTCTCGATGCTGTCACACCTTTGTCGGATAAGCGTCGAGTACAAAGGAGCTTGGAGTCTGCTAAAAGAGCAAAGGGCATTACATCTGTTGGCCTTGAGTCCATCTTGAGTGTAAAAGCAAAGTCAAGGTATCCTTTTATTCATAGTGTTCTCTTTCTAGGACAGCTAGGACCAGGGCAACAACCACATGTATTTAAGATGTCTACTATGGAGCCAAGAAGTGATGTTGACCTTGTGACCGCATGTGCCCGGGAGGAAACTTACAAGATATGTGGGTGCACTTCGATCATGTGCATCGTGTGGAAGGTTGGCCTACAATGTCAGCACATGTTAATTATGACCCATACGTTCTAGAACTGTTGACTTTGGCAATTTGTGAGTTCACCGTGGAGAACAAACACGCTCAAATAGAGTTTTGGAACATGCTCAATAAAGTTGTGGTTGATAAAGGTTAGGATAAGCCTAAATTTAGAGGGTTCATGGAAGATGAGGCCAATGCAAATTGGATTGTAGTACGCATTGTTTACTTTGGTGGAGCTAAGAAAAGGATGCCGGACCAGGAGAGATCTTGTGTTTTTCACTGGGAACAAAGCATGATTAGGCACACTGTAAAGTGTATACGTCCATCTTTTCAAGAAGAGCATAAACTATTGTGTCAAAAATGGCTACATGCTACATCTAAACACTCGGCAAAAGTATGTATGGAGAAGCTTAGATAGTAGGCTGGAGAGCAAGACATGCAATTGTAGGAGAGATTCCTTCTCTGGAAACTTGGCTATCATGGTGGGATGTTAGTGTGTCTCATTGGGGGGGAAGGTTTATTGCACAAGACGAATTGGGAGCTTTTGGTTTCAAGAACATGCGAGCTTCAATTGGTTACAAATCAAACGTAGGTCTTTATGAAGCCACATGTGCAGATTTGTCTTCGGTAGTTTTACAAAGTGTGCGTTACAATGCTTACTTGAAGGGTGTACAGACAGACGTCTACAGGACCAATCATGGCAGATCTTGCTACAAGATTTATGAGCAATCAATCTGGGAGTGGCTCTGGTAGAAAACTAGTAGATGCAACATCATTGACAGTTCTTGAAATGCAAATTCCAAGCCTGAAGATGAATAGAGATTCAATAAGGAAAAATAGTGTGCACAAAACTAGACCTATCTTTATTGACCCTGATAAAACTCTCGAGGAGGATAGCCATAGACCTGAGTTTGTTACAGTTACCACACCAGTCAATTGTAGATTGCAAAACAAGCCGGCCAATTTTGCGACATCAAAGATGCGGCTAGAGCAAAAGCTACCAAGCGAACAGAGCCCGGTAGGAAAATGACATGTTTCGGTGTTTTGCTTGGTGAGACAGCATGTTGTGGTAGATTTATAAATGAGACTTCTAGCAACATTAAAACTGGAGTTCCAGCACCCTATTTTTGCAGAAGGAGGAGATATCCTGATGCAGGCCCTAAACCAGGGGGGTTGTTGAGGGATTTGTCTGGTTTTGCAACAGTAGCAACAGTCATGATGGGAATATTGATGACATGATTATTGGACCTCCTAGACCTGCCCCTAAAATGTGGACTGTGGATGAGGGAACTTTTCTTTTGCCTTTGGAGGTTGAGATGCTTCAAAGGAATGGATTTGTTTTGCAAGGTGGCAATGCACGCACACCTATGGGAAACCACCCTTCAAGGCAGAATGGGCTGCAACCTAGTTCTTTTCGTGCAAAGTTTAGAGATGGAAAACAAGTGAGGTGGAGATCAAAACTAACCAAGGAGTTCCAGGCCGGATTGAATTGGGAAGAAGCATGCAAGCAAAGTTGGTGAGAGAGGTAATATTGGTGCCAAATGCATCGCATGTTTTCCACATTAGCACTGATGGTTCATCTCAAAAGGGTATGAATTATGCGGTGACCATTGCAGACTTTCCTTGTTGTACTTAATTGTGAGGACTTCCTAAAAAAAGAGTCAACGTCTCACGTATGTGCCATGCAAACACATGTATTTTGTGTTCTTTCGTGTCCTCGACTTAAACTCTATAGCTCATGAGTTTATGCATCAGGCCACACTAACAAAAGTAGAGCTATTCCAAGGGCTAGGAGGGGCTAGAGTTTCAGCATAATATTGTTCCCTTGAGAATCTGATTGGTTCAATCCAAGGTTGGTTTTTTTGCCACCAAGGTTGGCTTCACCGCTAGCTTGAAAAAAGATAGCTGCATTTTGTCATCAAATATATAGCTTGAGTAGCTATGCATTTTGTATCGAGTTTTTGAGAACTTTCGCTCGGAAAGATGTGTTGCTCGGTTTTTCTTGCTCGGAGTACAGTTCGCCCCTAGCTCACTTGGTAGTGAACTTGAGCGAAAGGGTGTGACTCGAGGTTAAGCAATGGCCCCTTTTGTTTTTTTTTTTAAAACAAAGTTGGAATTTTGGGCGGTCGGCCAAAAGACTTAAGCCACACTTTTTTTAAAAAAGTGTGTAAAGGCTTTATAAAGCCTTGCGTGGCGTGCGAGCTGCTGCTGCTCTGCAGATAGCGTGATGCCGAGGGAGGAACTCAAAGCTCACTTGGTAGTGAACTTGAGCGAAAGGGTGTGACTCGAGGTTAAGCAACGGCCCCTTTTGTTTTTTTTTTTAAAACAAAGTTGGAATTTTGGGCGGTCGGCCAAAAGACTTAAGCCACACTTTTTTTTAAAAAGTGTGTAAAGGCTTTATAAAGCCTTGCGTGGCGTGCGATCTGCTGCTGCTCTGCAGATAGCGTGATGCCGAGGGAGGAACTCAAAGCCGTGCAGAGAGAGAGGATGACAGTGATTGCAGGGTGCGCTTTTACCCAGAGGTCTTGGGCGACTTGTTTGAGGCAGTCTCCAACGTCGTGGGTGACGGCTGCAGTTCGAAATGATTGTATGCAGGGCCTCGTTCCCGCGAGCAAGGTATTCAAGTAGCTTGCGAGTAAGATTATCGACTTTGGTGGAGTTCAGCACAGGGGATTGTGTGCGTCATGGGCCATATACCACAGAATCTCATGCGAGATGCAGTACCCACAACATGCATCATCCTTCTTTCTCTTTATTTATGCTTTTTGATAACGTCCTCCATTACAAAGCAATTACTTGATTGCAAATAGTTTTCGAAACCAAGAATCTTCGACTCTCCAAGCCTTTCTGCTTTCTTCTTGCCTTCACAATCCGCACTAATTATGCATTAAAATTGAAAGTTGAAACTTGACATACCATCTTTTGACCATCATGAAGCCAAAATTGAAAACCGCTTGCCGATTAGTTGTCGATTCACCACCGATTAGCGACCAAGCAAAATTTGCTTTGTAAAGTTGACCGATTAAGCTTTGAATTTCCACAAATCCTTGAGTCTTTGTATTGCAAATTTGATAAATTGCAATTTAGAGATTGTCAATTCGAGAAATTCCCTTCTTGCAATTGAAATCTGATGCCAATTAACTTGAACCTGTTAGCTCTGATACCACTGTTGAGAGAAGAGGGGGAGATCGACCGCTTAAGATATTCAACACATGCTCCCAAGTATCACCATCAACCTGTCCACCTCTTCTTCCAATTTCCAAGCGCGCGCACACACACACACACACCTAGACTATGACACACACACACACACACACAGTGAACATAGAATTGACATAGACATGCTTGTAAGAGAGTCTAAGAGATGTGTAAAAGATGGATACTAGATTAGAGAGTACACAACAAAATAACCATAGCATAAGAGAGTAGAGAGGAGAATCTGCAAGAGAAAGGCCTAAATCTAGCCCCAAACTCCACGGCACCTCTCTTGTGGAGTTGTATTTAATATATTATTTTGAGTTTAAGGTGCCAAAAATTGAGGCCCCTCTTCTTATAACCACTTCACTTTTGTTAAATGAGTGAAGCTCATTAGTTCTTGCATGACCCATAAGGGGAGTTCCCACTAGAATTATTTACAGAGCCATAGTGGCTTATTGAAATGAGATTCTAAAATACTGTGCGAATATAAAATGGCCAAGAGTAATTGCCGACGCCTCGTCATCAACTCCCTGCATTCCACTCTACAAAATCATCATCAACTCAATTAGAAAATAAATAGACAACACATAATTAACCATTATGCCAGCTATCCCAATTGCAGCTAGCCACTACAACAGGAGGGTGCCCAGTCTCGTAACACAAGTGGTAGTGGTTATGTATCTATTAATGTTTCTCATGGTTGCCATTGTATCTAAGGTCTTTGTGGGATATCATGGCTCGGCCCGCCAAACATGGCTTGATCATGTAATTTTTTGGTTATGTTAATATAATATACTTACCATTGTGAGTTTTGTTGTTAAAGTTTTTGGAATTAAAACACGTTCATTGAACTCATATGGTAAAGAAATATGATTACAAGTTCACCATTCAAGGGATAACAATAAAGTAGCAAGAATAATAAACTAGAAGTGCCTTTAAGATTTGATCTTGACTATTTTTTATGTTGACTGTGTCATATTTGCAATAAAGATGCCAACAATAATGACAAATGTAAACAAAATATCTCCCTATATGTAACATAACATTTGCCACAATCCCATGACAAGTTTTGTCTATACAAGATAACAATCAACTCTCTTTAGAAAATAGAAGGATGGACGGAGCATGGTGTGGTAGACAAGATGATTGAGGAAGATGCTCTATCGTTAGCAAGAACACCGGAGGAAATAAGTAAACCAACAAGATCTACAAATGACGTTTTGATAATGGTTGAAATCCACAACCATGATACAGTGTCGAAGACGATGGAAAAAAGTGAGCCCGATGATTCCTCACATGAGATCTCATCGATGGATGATGGAATCCGGATTCAAAAAGTCATGAATGAAGAAAATCTTGGGCAAAAGATAGATCTTCTTAATCACCTTGTGGAGATCTTTGGGTTGGCCCACAACACGGCCAGTATGCTAAAGAAGAAGAAAACAAAGAAGTGAGTCCCCGTTTGCTGGTCTTAAGCTACTTTGTGTACGGGTTTGTGGCTCCTTGTTGTAAAAGCCAGCTATGTTTAGTCCTTAAGTCCCCATGGCAGGCTGTTTTGCATGGGCAAGGTTGTACCTTTTTCAATTTTCTTTTAGTGCAAATATCCCACATGACATGGGTTTGGAAAAAAAAAAGACTAAACAAGGAGTGTACATATTGTTTTGGAGCATGCATGCTTTGCCTCACGTAGCCTGCAAGCTTTTGCAGAGTAGAGAGGCTCACAGGTAGGGTTGCGACACACACTGGAGGCATGTGGTAGGAAGGGGGCACGATCGAGGATTGCAAGTGGCTCAGAAGGGAGGAGCCCCTGGCAGATCCGCCTATTTTGCCATCCTTTATTTTTTTGAGCATGGGAGGGCCGTCCCTCTACTTCTTCTCAGAGAAGTGAATGGATGGTACTCGCTGGTCGAGGTCTTTTGGCATGCTGGGAGATTCTTGTGGTAGGATCCGCTTGACATGGTGGTTTCAAAGAGCACCTTTTGAAGGGGTGGGCTCCCCTTAAATCTTGGAGAATTCTGATAGAGAATCTTGGGATGTGGCCCTCTTTTTGTTTGCTGATCAAACTTGTCTAGATGATCTATGGGATTTGAGGCGTATAGTCATGCAGTTACCCTTTGTCTCCTAGTTTCTTTTCAATGTATTGCTGGCTATTTTGGGCATTTTCTTCCCTGTGTGAGGGGGCTTGAGATAGTGGAATCCTCACTAGTCTTGCTCGGCTTTAGTCATTATGATGTACAGGCTTTTGGCTTTCCTGTAAAAACCCTGGCTATAGACTCTATGAATGGTTGTGGTTGATGGTTGTCCTCCATGGCTCACTATGAGGATAGAGCTATAGTATTTGTATGTACTACTACTTTATTAAGCTTACATTTTTTTTGAGCAGCAAGATATGCCACGCATCGTGCACATGTCCCTCCCCCCCCCCCCCCCACCCCCCCCCCCCCCCCCCCCCCCCCCCTCCTCCCCCTCGAAAGTGCATGCAACCAAGCCACAGGTCTCAATAGTGCCAAGTGTGAAATTCCGGTAGCCCTAGTTGCCCCACGTGACATGTGGTAATGTTTCTTACCTTTGGTCAGTGCTGACTAGCTATTACAGACCCCTATAAGGATAAGTGGAGTGGCTTGACATGTGATGAGTAGGGGTCCCGTTGCTTGTAATCAAACTCTCTGCACAAGTAGCTGCAAGGAACCCTCACCCTCTCTCGTAGCCTCTAGCCCTTATCCTCTCTAACCTGGCTCCTCCTCTCTCAGAACAACCTCCCTCTCTCCTTCGATTTTTCCAGTTTTTTGTCTCTCATCCCGACCTCCCTTAATTACGCTCCTCAATATCAGTTACATTGATGGCTTCAATGTTGACGACACTCACCATCATCTGTCTACTCTTCTCATGATCAATGGTAGCAAATCTCGCTTCGTGCAAAACCTTTGGTTGGATGGCATCCAGTTCTCTGCATCAGCAATTGGGGCACATCTTCCCTTTCCTTGAGACCCTTTTGCTATCCCACAACCCCCTCAAATGATTGTTGCCAGTTGCTGCATGCAACTGCTCTCCTTACAGTCTTTGCAATGCCGACACAATAGTCTATTGGGAACATTGGACAACTAGTGTGGCACTGGCAATAACCTCTCTATGATGCTGACATAGCTGGACGTGAGCTATAACACGCCACAAGGGGTGATTCATGCGACTGGCTTGAGCAATTGTATCACATTTTAGTACTTAAATCTCTCCTTCAACATTTTGTGGGATACGGTTTCGACCACTCTACCATTCAAAATGAGAGCCAAATTCAACCGAGACTCGATTATTATAAGGCCCAACTTGGCTTTGAAAAGCAGACTAGGTTTGATCGACCGCGTGCAGGTGTGAAGGGGGTTGGCTTCAAGGAGAATGTTGCAACAAGTTCTTGGGCCAGTATAACATATGTAAGTGAAACCAATACTTTTCTATGTTTGAGTTGAAAAGTTACACTACATATATGGATATGGAAGCACTAAAGACCATTAAAGGCCAAGTAGGACGCGAGAAAAATTAGTGCATAGGGTAGAACTATAAATGAGAATTCTCTAAACTAGTGAGTATATGACCAGATTATCATATGGACAACAAGGACAGTATCAATGAAAAAAACTCACTAGATGGAGCATCAACAAAGGTGGTATGTGTACTACCTTTGCCATAACAAAACCCAATATCAACAAGTACAACTTTTGTCATAAAATCTAATATCTACCTATCCCAAATGATTTTCTCATATTGAACTGATCATTTAGTATGGGAAGATAAATGGGAACAAGAGTTAGGATACGGATATGTGCTACTAGACCCATTCTCAACAGGCACCAAGAGGAGAGATGAGCTCATCTTAATAAGGGTCCAAATGGAGAGAGGTCTACCAAAGAGCAATGTGCACCTAATGGAGCTTTAAAAGACGTTAGGTTAAGCTTCATTAAAGCCTCCAAAGGTTAGTGTTAAAAAGTCATTAAGCCTGTAACCTTTAGGTAAGACTTTGGCCAACTTGAGGTGCTTGAGATGCTTGAGTCCAAAAGTCAACACGTCCTATAAAGGAGGGGTGAGCCCTACATGTAGGAGCATGAGAGAGAACACACACACACACACACACACACAACAAGAGTCACCCTTCCATAAGAGTCATAAAGGACACATGTCAGGCCATAGCCAAGTTACCCCCAATTAAGCTTGAATGCTATTGGATAGCCTATGGAAAGGACCAATGAGAATTAAGCTTAAACCTTATGAAAAATCCCATGAAAGGGACCAATATAATTACAAATCCCTTTAATTCCTATTGGGCAGTCTATTAAGGGGTCCAATGAGAATTGAGAATACCATGTGCAAGCTTAATTCCTATTGGCCAATTGATCTAGAGAGCCAATAAGAATTTAGCTTCAATTATTTAATAAATCAAGCTCCTCTCAAAGGGAGAAAGAAAGCCACTTGTCTGAATGCTACATCCCTTGCTTGATATGACCAAGGCCTTTCATTAGCTAGCCCTAACCTTAGGCCAATGAGCTTGCAGCTAGAGTATTCTAGCTAGGTCGACCCATCTCTCTCTCTCTCTCTCTCTCTCTCTCTCTCTCTCTCTCTCTCTCTCTCTCTCTCTCACACACACACACACACACACACACACACACACACACACACACACACACATTTTTGGAACTCACGAGCCCACACACACACACACACACACACACACACACACTATTAAGCAAGAGTTGTCTCCTTCTCCAAGCTTGAGAAGTAGAGAGCCTACACCAACATCTCTTGGCTATGGAATGCAAATCCAAGCAAGAGTCAAGCTTCATCACAATGCTAAGTTATGCTCTAAGAGTGATGATATGTGAGGAGAATACTTCTTTCTCATATGTTACATCTTCTTCCTCTTCACTTTCCTCACTCCCTGCCAGCTCTCTTCACCTTTGAAGGTGTTTGAGGTCTTGGGATTGAGGCCGGGGACAAGCTTATGTCTATTGCAAGTCAGTTTAATTTTTGTTTTGCATAATATTGGTGAATGAAGCTTTTCATCTTCATGGCATCAACAAGGTCTCAAGGAACACAAAGAATGTATTGTACCAAGTCTCTCTTTATGAGAGAACATTTAATACAAAAGCCTTTTGGAGGGGGGACCGCTCCAAGTAAATCCGGTCCTCAATTATTGTCAATTTCTCTAATTCTCTCTCTTTTACAAGTATTGTTCATGCCAAGCTAACTAGGTGTAATGTTTATATTGCTATCTTTAATCAAGCACTCCCTCTCTATCTTTCTTAGGAATTCTCTTAATGAAATGCTCATTACTATGATTTTAATTCCGCTACAATCAATGTTATTAGCCTAATTCCGTTACAGCTTTACTTGTAATTTCAACATGCTTAACTCACACACAAAATCATCCTTTTCTCAGGTGTTACACCATCAGAGCAAGACCTAATCAAGGTTAACCAACTAGATTTTAGCAGTTTTTAGCATCAAGAGAATAAAATCTCAGCTATCAAAGCCAATTAATGTTCTTCAATATTGGCACACTTTCTCAAGTATTACACCACCTGAGCAAGACCTGCTCAAGGTAAGATTATCACAACCTGCCTTGCTAATTAGGAGCAAAAGTCCAATAAAGTGGGGGTGGGAAAAATGTTTTTATGTAAAGAACATTCCAGAGATCAGTCATCGAGTTCTCAACAGTATATTTTCAGATGTAGGACCAAAAAGGCCAACAAACTATAAGTCAATTATTCATAAGCAAAACAATTGAAAACTATTGTCATATGAAGCAAAGGTTCATCCCATAATTACCAAAATGTAAATCAGAGAAATGAACCCAACTAGTTGAGATTCCTAGTAGCAAAGGGTCAAAATCAAGCAAATACATTGAAGCTTAGCAAAAGAGTATCAGATACCCAAGACCAACCAAAAAGGTACGTCCCAAAAACCATCAGTTATATCTTGGGCATAGTTATACTTTAGGTTGTGTAATCTACCAAACTCATTAAAATGTATAGTCTTCCTTTCAAATTACCAAAAGGTATTGCAACAATCCCCAAGTTATAGGTGTAGGTCAAGCCTCGCCAATCAACCAAATGCAGTTTACCATGGCCATACAATTTACCAACAAATAAGAATTGCCATAGTTCATAGTGATTAGCATCAGATCAACAACAATCTTTAAGGTTTTTTAAAACATTCCAATAGTGGCAAGCAATTTAATCACGACGATAAGTTTGACCTTATCCAAGAAGGAAAATGAAAGAAAACCAGAGAAGGAGTATCCATGATGCCAGGATAATTGATCTACATGTGAAGTTACATCAGTGCCCCTTTATAACGGCTACATAGTATGTGAGGATTCCAGCAGGGTAGGAATAACATGAGTCCTCGATATTTGCACAAAAATCTAACGAGCCACCATGAGAATCTTTGTGTAGGCCCAGTATGTAAGTTTAAAGAATCTGCATACCTAGGAAGGATGTTCAGAGGGCAAGCCAACAAATCGGCATAGGGGGACACCCATCTTAGTCTATAGGGGAATATTTAGGATGATACCTTGAATAGAATCGACTACATACAATATGCACCTCAATATGGTATAGAAAATTAAAGCTAAGATATGTAGGTCCAACATCGAACTCATCGAAGCTTGACAATGGTTCAGCACAAGGAGAGAGAGAGAGAGAGAGAGAGAGAGAGAGAGAGAGAGAGAGAGAGAGAGAGAGAGAGAGAGAGAGAGAGAGAGAGAGAGAGAGAGAGAGAGAGAGCGCAGAGAGGAAAAGTTATTATGGTGTTGCAATAGAAAAGCCTTTACTCGATACACCCTCATAAATAGGTTGGTGAGGGAATTCCCACCAAATGGCAAATGCATATCACTTTATTTTAAATTGGTAGGTTCCCACTGCATGGGGGTGATGGAAAACACATGAATCAAAGTAAACACCCCATAGGTCATAGTAAACAATCAAACTCAATATATGTATCAGCTTCATTAGCTAGATTCTGCCATTAGGACAATGCAAGTTAAATATTCAAGGTGTGCACTCACAAGACAGTATAGCCTTCTGCTCCATCTAGTAAATAAAATCCAACCATAGTAGCTCTTGAAGAGCATGCTGAAGCAGATATTCAGTGTAAGTATAGTGACCAATACAGACAATTGGCACAATAAAGTTGGATGTAGCAATCAAAGCCAAGTGAAGCAATCCTAACCCTCAACTCCATCAAGTAAAATAGAGCAAGATTCTCCAATAGAAGCAAAAGGAGAGCAAAAGTAGGTTAAATATCCATGGTAATGATCCATAAGACATAATAGTGTGTGTGTCTCACAGAGATGAATCACTTAAAGCCAAGTAAAGTGACAAGCAAAGTGATCAAGTGTGTGTGTGTGTGTGTGTGCACGTGCCCACCCTTACCCATGCACCATACTCAATGTTAAGGTAGTAGGGCCATTGAGTATGGGCCTACTACCTTATCAAGCTGATGAAAGTAGAATAGTCAAGTGTGAAGCTAAAGAGATGTACCACATCAGAAAAATCCATGAGTCTCATCGGAGCAATATGTGACAATGTCATCAAAGAAAATTGTACTCCTGTAGGAGTTTTAAGGCTTTGTCAGTCAATAGAAAATTGTATGGATGCCGTTCAAATTCATTTGTGGAAGTTTTCCATGATTTTACAAATTTCTATGTGAATAACCCATTTAAAGATAGTATGTTCAAGAGATGTACCACATCAAGAAGTCCATAGTGAAGCATATTTCAACATAATAATATACGATAATGTCTTCAGAGAAGACTGTACTCCGGTAGGAGTTTTAAGGCTTTGTTAGCTAGTAGAAAATAGTGTAGATGTCGTACGTAGTCTTTCATGGATGTTCTCCAAAAAAATCCAATTTCACAGAGTCGTGGATAATCCACGCAAGATTAGTTCGTTTATAGGTAAAATGTTCTTGAAATCAAGAGAATCAAAATAATTACACATGGGTAAGTAAGTTTGGATTAACCTACAACCTAAAACCACTAGAATCAAAGACTATAGCAACTGTGAGCAGGAGTGGATTAACTTGCAACCTAAAACTAATATAGTCAAAGACTACAGTAGCTGTGAGTAGGAACCCAACCTATAGACTAGGAAAGACCACCTAACACTTGCAACCTAACAAGGAATTATAGACAATGGGTCAATCAAAGCCTTTAGACAAAAATTATCTAAAGCTAGCATCCAGATGGTCCACCCAATTACCTAGGAGGGCCTTGTGTTTAGAACGTGCATATTGTTGTATTAAACTCAATACATATACATAAACGAACATAACATTCAAAAGACAATTGGCTTTAAATAACTAGACAAAGATTTGTACAAAAACAACTCACTCTTACATTCATTTTTGTACAATATAATAAGAATGAGGCATCATTTCAATGATCCCATACAAAAAACTATTGAGTTGTGGAGGTCATCTAGAGGATTAAACGATCAATTGCCGCCCTTAGAACCCCCTGAAGGTCGTGCCTTAGATTGGCTATGGTAGCAGCCCCCCGCCTATTCTTCGGCTACAGCCTAAAACGGGTAACCCATCGATTCTGTATAGGTGGTAGTGAACAGGTGCCGTACTGAGTTAGAGGAATCCATGTTCTTTCGTGATGGACAATAGATAAGCCAAGAATTCCTAAGTAAAGATAGAATTCTCACCTGCATCCATATAAACAAGACAACTTGTAATGGAAATGGCCTATGAACTTTGAGAATAACGGAATTAGGAGAATTAAAGAGAGCATTTTTGTGAGACTAGTTTGAGAACATAGAGAGTGAACTTATTTAGCGGTAGCAACTTAATCATAATACTTAATTAACTTGGCATGAACAATACTTTTGCAAGAGAGAGAGAGTTTAGAGAACTTGATAATAGTTGAGGACCGAATTTATGTGGAGCCAGTCCCCTTCGAGAGATAGGACTTGATAAATGAATAAACAATTAATTAAATCAACTAAATTATCATTGGACCCCTTGGGAGGCCAACCAATAGGCTTTAGGCACACTATGAGGGCAACATGAATAGGAGCTTCACAAGTGTCCTATTTGCTTTCTTTGCATCAAGCTTGCCTTCTGTGAGTGTGTGTGTGTGTGTGTGTTCTCTCTCTAGCTCCTACAAAGAGGGCTCGCCCCCTCATGAGTAGGGATCATGTTCATTTTGTGGAACACCTTACCCTCAAGCACCTTAGTCATGGAGCACCTTAGCACCTCAAGCACCTTAGTCAGCAAGCATGACAAGCACCTCAAGCTTGGGCTGGGTTCCCACCTCAAGCATAGCCCTAGCTTGCCTAAGGTCAAAGGAATTTTAACACTAACCATTGGAGGTCTTTAATAAATCTAATCCTAAGGTCTTAAATCTCCATTAGCTAGCCATGTTGTTTGATAGATCATCTCTCATTTGGACCCCTTTACCATTGGCCCTGTGTTGAGATAGATCCGAAAGCACATGTCTATATTCTAACCCTTGTTCCTGTCTATTCTTCCACATTAAATGATCAGCTTAATATGAGAAAATCACTTGAGAAATCATAGTCGTCCTCGCCTATGAGGTGGAAGAGATAAAGACTTAGTCATTAGTCAATGTTTCTTAGCGGGTAGAGGATCCCTTTTTACCCTACAACATCATTCCAAGATGGATGACTAATCCATTTGGTGCTTCGGAGACATAGCTGCCGCAAGCATGTCTGCTCTTTAGTCCATTTCATTCTCCCAAAGTAGAGTGACAAATTCTACTTGGTGTTTGAGAGACATCATCATCACAAACATGATTCTAAGCATGCATACTATTTAAATTTGTGCACAATATAAAGAGAATTAGTCTTATAATACAAAAAATTGATCTTTTAAAAGAAACATGTACATTTGCTTACTCTAATGTAGCATTGTAAGCATCGACAAGGTTCATACTATCCTTAAGTTGTGTTCCTTGCATCCATCTAGCATCTTTAAAAGGATAATTTTTGAACTTAGTAAGATACCGTCGAATAATCTTACCATGTCGTAGTACCTTGTCTTCATGCCAAAGGATAGCTTCGGGTTGTAGCACCTCTTCTTAGTCTTCAATTTCGGGATTGTCTTCAATAATTGGTTCACTTGGTGGCTCTCCTTTGTAGGGCTTAAGTAGGCTCACATGAAAAGCATTGTGTATGAGCCAATGGTTGGGCAGCTTGAGTTGATAAGCCATCTCATTAATTGATTTCAAGATTTGAAAAGGACCATAGTATCTTTTTGCTAGTTTAGAATAATACTTTTGATGGCCCATAGGATTTTTTCCTATCGTTTGCCTCAATCGAGCCTTGGGAAACTTAAGTAAGACCCATCATTTTATTTAAACGTTAAGGCCCTTCTGTGTTTGTCAGCAGTAGCTTTTTGCCTTTGTTGAGAGATGGATATAGCCTCCTTAATCTTTTGGAAAGATTCTTGTAGGTCACGGCTATACTCATCAGCAGACAAGATCTTCCCGTGTACTTTAAGTAGCAAGGGACTTTTAGGACTTCCCTCTATGGTTTAAAAAGTTGCTTTTCCTGTAGAAGTATGGACAGTATTATTGTACATATAGTCTACAAGAGGTAAGTACTTTTCCCATTGTGAACATTGATCTACTTCTGTGTGACATAAGTCTTTAGTAGATCGAATATCATAAGATTGGCTATCTCACTTTGGCCATCCGTTCATGGGTGATAGGCCGAAGAGAAACTCAATCTTGTACCTAGATTTTCAAAGAGACCTTTTCAAAAATTACTGGTCATTCTAGGATCTCTATCTAACACGATGGATGTCAAAAATCCATGATGTCTGAAAATCTGAGATATTAAGAGAGTTGCCATTTCGTGTGCCTTAATAGTCTTTTTGACAAGAATAAAGTGTGTTTGCTTGCTAAAGTTGTCGACTATTGTCCATATTTTCGTATTCTGATGGATAGACTTGGGTAATCCAAAGATAAAATTCATGGATATACTCTCCCATGGTGCCCCTCTATCATACTTAGTCTTTTGGCATACCACACATTTTGAAACATACTCTTGTATGTCCACTTTCATGATAGGCCAATAGAAGTACGTCTCTACTCCTCGAAGAGTAGGTTGAATGCCTCTATGCCCCACATAGGGAGGAGCATGGGATTCATACACGACTTTCTCATAGGGGGTGGGTAACACATAGCCTAATGCCATGGAGAAGATAACCATCCTGCAAGGTGAATGGTTCCTCTTTCTTCCCCAATGCAAGGGCTGGCATTATGTCTTTAAAGTCAGGGTCAGTAGCGTACTCATCTATCATAGAAGATAGACCATTGTGAGTTGCTATAGACACCGCGTTAACTTTTAGTCGTCGTGAAAGTGCATTGGCCACTTGATTGTGCTCACCAGTAATGTGAGCAATATGAAAATAAAATTGCAAAAGAAAATTTGCCCACCTCATTTGTTTGTCAGAATGCTTGGTTTGCATCATGAAGTACTTGAGACTTTGGTGGTCTGTTCGTAAAATAAATGGAGTCCCCAATAGATAGTGCTTCCATATGTCTAGGGCATGTAAAATAGCCAAGAGCTCTTTCTCCTAAATGTCCAAGACTCGTTCATCCGAATCAAGCCTTCGGCTCTCATATGCTATGAGATGCCCTTGTTGAAGCAAGACTGCTCCAAGTCAATCACCACAAGCATCACATTGGACCTCAAATGGCTTTGAGAGATCTAGAAGCACAAGGACTGGTTAGCTTCTCTTTGAGCTTGTCAAAATCATTTTGCTCCTTAGCAGTCCAAGAGTACTTAACGTTGTTCTTTGTTAAGTCATGTAATGGTCCTGCTATTTGAGAGAATTTTGCTATGAAGCGTCTATAGTATGCACACATACCAATAAAGCTTCTTAGCTCATGTAGTTCCTTAGATTAAGCCATGCTTTTACTACCTTAACTTTGATGGATCCATATGGATACCATCTTGAGAGATAATATGACCTAAGTATTGAATCTCTTGAAGGAAAAATTCGCTTTTCTTTTGATTGATAAAAAGCTTGTTCTCCCTCAATGCTTGAAAAATAACCTGGAGATGTTGCTTATGTTCCTCCAAGGACTTGGAGTAGATGATGATATTATCAAAGAACACTCAAGTGAATTTGTGGTAGGGTCTAAATTGTTTCTCCATTAAAGGATTGAACGTGGGTGGTGCATTATCAAGCCAAAAGGCATGACTAGGTATTCATAAAGGCCAAATGTTGTACAAAACACGATCTTTAGGATATCTTCATCCACTATCCTTATTTGATGATAGCCACTTTTAAGGTCAATCCTATTGAAGTAGGTGGAGCCTTGTAGCTTATCAAATAGATCTTCTACCCGAGGCATGTGAAATCTGTTTTTGATAGTGATATGGTTTAATGCTCGATAGTCCACACACATGCGGTATGTACCATCTTTCTTTTTCACTAAAAGGACTGGAGAACAAAAGGGAGAGGAGCTATGCCTCACCATCCCTTTGTCTACCAATTCTTGTACTTGCCTCATGATCTCCTCTTGTTGAGCTTGAGAAATTCGATAGGGAGGCTTGTTAGGTGATGAGCTTCCTGGTAGGAGCTCAATTTGATGGTCATCATCCCCTCATTTTTGAGGTACGTCCATAGGTATATCATTGATGAGCACACCTTGGAATCCCTTTTAGAAAATTAGATAAGTCTAACTCTTCTTGATTCCTACCATTTACATCTAATGAAATATCTTCTAGGGACTCTTTGACAAAAATCATGTATGCAAAAACTGAGCTCTTTATTGATTTATCAAAATCAAGAGGATTTACAAGTGGTATAGTACGACCAAACTCACTAGCATCTATATACATGTTCTTTTCCTTGTAGGTGAAGTAGATTCTCCTTTCAGGGAACTTCATGTTGGCAACCATGCGGTTGAACCATGGTGCCCCTAGGATAGCGTCCTCATGTTGGAGAGGAGACATGAAAAAGTCTTCTTTGTCAACATAGCTTTGGACATGAAGCCTCAATTTCCCAATTAAGGGAGTAACGAAAACTTGATGTCCCTTGAAAGCTGTGTCGGCCGTTACAGTATCTCCCATGTCAAAATCTTGAATCCCCAACTTGGTGGCCAACTCCATTGATATGAAGTTGTGAGTAGACCCAGGGTCAAACAAGATGAAGGCAACATGCTCCCTTACCTTTCCCCAAGCATAGGAGAGAGGTGATCCTTTGCAATGAGCATCCTCTTTTGGAGCTTTGATAGTGGAAGCTCTAGGAGTCTCATTGTGAGAATTTCTCTTAGGGCAAAAACGGTAGCCATGTCCTTGCTCCCACAGTTAAAACATTTATGGTCCTTGCAAAAAGCTTCAAGCTTTTCAGGAGAGAGTTTATTTTTATCTTTGTAAAGTCCCTTCTCCTTGGACCAATTGTTGTTGTTGGAATTGCCTTGGGATGAATTTTGGGCATTGGTTTTCCCCTTTGCATCACTTTTGTCTTTGCTTTCCATGGGCTTGACATTCCTTCTAGCCCCTTGTTGGAAATTGATGCGCGAAGCAACCTTAGTGTGGTGGATTACTTTGGTGATAGAACCAGGCCGTTGAGAGATGACGTACTCGGCCATCTCTTCAGGTAATCCCACACAAAATTGTTTCTTTTGCTCGGCGAAGTCTATCTTTTGAAAGATAGTATCCTTGAGATGTAAATCCCAAAACTTGTCCACATATTTGTTGATAGACTCATGGAGAGAAGCTTCAAACTCTACAATCCGGTAAGCACTTTGTCCTTTGCATCGCTTGCAAGGAATTGCTTCATGATAAAAACTCGTAGAGTTTTCCATGTCTTTGGGGCTTCGCCATTGCCACAAAGGCTAGCCCACCATTAACGAGCAGATTTTTGGAAGTGCACAGCTACGTGGCGTAGCTTGGAGGACTCCATGAAGCCCTCGTTTTCAAAGGCCACATCAAATTGTTGGATGAAGACCAATACTTTGTCGGTAGCACCAAAGGTGCCATCATGGGTGAGAAAAGAGATACTCTTTCCTCCCTCTTTGAGCTTCTTGAGCTTTTGGGACCTTCGCCATGCAGGGTAAGATTTGCAATGTCCTCCCCACGTGTATTCTCTAGAGGAATAGTTGTAGCTTTTGTCAGAAGAGGAGGAAGGTGAAGAAGAAGGAGAAGAGGGTGACCTCTTTCTTGCCCTCTTCTTCCTTTGTTTCCTCTCTTCCCTTTTGGAGTGACTAGGAGAAGGACTGTGGGTTGACCGGAGGAGTTGGCAACCGTCTAAACCGCCGTCTTCGTGGAGCCACATCTTCAGAGGATCTTAGGGATTCATTACATTCTTGTTCTTTGGATTCCTCCTCTCGTATGGGAGAGAGTCTTTTCTTGGGGGTCTCATCAAGACGCCTCCTAAGCTCTCTCTCCTCTTGGAGAGGAAGGGAAATCCCATAAGTGCGAAGTTGTTGAGTAACTTCGGCTTGCAAAGCAGGGTTGCCCATAGCTTGCTGCAACCTAGTAACAAGATAATTGACAAACATGGAGACATCATCATTAGCACCTTCATGTGCAAAATCAAAGTTTCAATGTTCATTCTACTCTCATGGTTATTGTCAGCCATGCTAATTAAACTTATGTAACCTTACTCGCTACTCTTCTTTACCTTTTAAAATCAGTTCTCAAGCAGTCACACCCGTGGTTTAGACACTTTTGATTGCAAAGACTAGTGGAGAGGATCTAACATTGCTCAGTTGATTATGGTTCTTGTTGAGCTTGCTCGTAGCTCAATAATAGTTAAGCCAAAGACAAGGCCCGAGAGGCTCCATTATTAAGACTATAGTTTCCAACGTTGTACCTCGAACTAAGTCCTTCTCAACCAAGATAATAGATCCCTGTCCCACTTACCGTATTGCAATAAATAGGCCCAAACTTTTATGGACAACTTAAGGACCTCTCTTCTTAAGCAAGAAAGAGAAACCAATGGCTCTAGTATTTTCATAGAAACTAATATCTAATTCTCCCAATTAATTTTCTCATGTTAAACTGATAATTTAATATGGGGAAGTACTAGGGGAGTAAAAGCTAGAACATTGGTAAGGCTGCTAGACCAGTCTCTGCAGGGATCCAAAGGAGAGAAAATAGGGATCCAAAGGGGGCAGTCTTCAAAAGAGTATGTGCATCACTGGAGCTTAAAAGACCTAAGGTTCAGCTCCATTAAGACTTCTATAGGCTAAGGTTCCAAGATTTTAATTGAAAAGTCCAAATGGTCAAAGCTGGGAAAATTGGATGGTGGAACAGGGAAGACTCAAAAGTCTTCCCACATCCCTATCAAGGAGGGGGCGAGCCCTAAGAGTAGGGGAGGAGAGAGAAGCACACACACACACACACTCCAAAGCTTCCCTCAGAGGGAATATTGGACACATTGGCACTCCTAGGCCAGTTGCCCCCAATCTTCCCTCGAATCCTATTGGATGGCCATAGAGGTGTGCCAATGAGAATTAGGCTAGAGTAAAATTAGTCTAATTAATTGAAATGCTTGATAAAAGAACCAATAGAAATTAAGCTCCCCATAAGACTATTGGACACTCTACCAAGGGGTCCAATGAGCATCAAGCAACCCTTGATTCCTATTAGCCAGAAGACTAAAAGGTCCATTATTTTAATTACATAAAGCTCTCACAAAAGGGGATAGGGGGACACATGTCACAAGGCTATCGATCATGCTTCTAATTTGTGATTGGCTAAGCCCTGTAGGAGCCAATGGGAGGCCAGCAAGAGTAAATGGCAAGAGGGGTCGACCAAGAAGAGAGAGAGAGGGTTGCATTTTTTACCAACACATTGCTACACACACACACACACACACACACACACACACACACACACAACTCATGTGTGCAAGAAGAACTCCATATCCTTCTCCAAGCATTGAGAAGTAGAGGCCTACACCAACAACTCTTGTCTATGGAATGCAAATCCGATCAAGAGCCAAGCTTCAATGGCATGCTCATCTCCTCTACCATGCTAATTACTAAGCTAAGCTATGCTATTAGAGTGATTATGTGAGGAGAATACTTATGTCTCGTAAAATACATCTTCTTCCTCTCAAGTATCCTCATTCCCTACTAGCTCTCACCATTTTTTAAGGTGTGTGAGGCCTTGGGACTGAGGCTAGGCAAACTAGGTGTTTTTCAAGCATAATTTGTTGCATGAAGCTTCCATCTTCATTGCACCAATGAGTTTTGTCAAGGAACACAAGTATTGTATTGTAAAAAAGTCTCCTTTGATGGGAGAATCTCTAATACAAAGCCTTTATGAAGGGGGGACCGGCTCCATGCAAATCCGCTCCTCAATTCTTGTCAATTTTTCTATTTCTCTCTAATTTCAAGTATTTTCAATGCCAAATTAGCTAGGTGTAAATTGCTATGTTGCTTTTTTAAATTAAGTACTCTCCCTATGCTCAATAGGAACTTGTTCTTAACGAAATGCTCACTATGTTATCAATTTTTGCTACACACAAGTGACTAGTGCATTAAATGTTACATTGGTATTAGAGCTATTGATTTCTCTTTTCTTGTTGAAGAAGAGAGGTCCTCAAGCTTTCTACAAATGGTTGGTGTTATTAATTGCAAAGAGTAAGTAGAATAGGGATCTTTCATCCTTGAAGCACACCTACTTTATGATGTTAACGGGGATACCGTCGAGGGCTATGGTCTTAATAGTGGAGTCCTACAGGGCTTGCCTATGGCTTTTAACCATTATTGAGCTATTAGTAGCTTGACAGGAACCGGTGTTGTCTTGGCTCTGTTGAACCCTCTCTTCTGCTCCTTGCAATTAATAATAATCGAGCCACGGGTATAGATGCTTGAGTGCTAATCTTTGAAGGTAAAGAGGAGTAGCAACTAGGGTTTGAAGTGCCAAAGTACAAGTAAAAATTTACATCTAAAATTTGCTAGTATGGCTGACAAGGGAAAAGAGATTGAAATGAATGTTGATAGCTTTGATTTTGCTAATGAAAGAGCAACTAATGATGCCCCTATGCTTGTAAACTATCTTGTTTCTAGGCTTCAACAAGCCCTGGGCAATCCATCCCTCCAAGGTGAAGTGCTACAGCAATTGCGCACCCACGGTATTCTCCAAACTCCCCACCAAGAAGAGAGAGTACCTAGGAAAGCTCCTGGTTAGACTTCCAAAAGAGGATTCTCTCCGATAAGGGAAGAAGAGGAGGATCCATATGAAGGGCTCAAAAACTTACTACTCGATGAGGCATCTCCCTCCAAAGGAGAACCCAAGTTTCAACGGTAGAGCCCCAACCGAATGAATGAGAAAGGAGTGATTCTCTTGACGCCTCGGTGGAGATGGCTCCACGAATATGGCAAGAAAAACGCTCTCCAATACCCCCTAAAAGGAGAAGACCATCGCATACTTCTCTACACCATAATTCAAAGAGGGAAGAGAGAAAACAAGAGAAGAAAAAGGCGAGAAATAGGCTACCCTCTTCTCCATCTTCTTCATCCTCTTCCTCTTCTAAAGAAAGTGATGGTGCAAACAAGGAGGAACGAGGGAAGAAAAAGGCGAGAAAGAGGTCATCCTCTTCTCCATCCTCCTCATACTCTTCCTCTTCTGAAGAAACATTCACAAGCCAAGGTGGTTAACTCGTCTTTGCCGGCTACCCATGAATCTAGCACTTCAACACTTGTAGTTGCAGCAAGCAGTAATATTGCAAGTACTCAACCTGCACGACCTAAGAGTACATATCAATGGGTCCCCAAGGCCTTACTTCCAACTACCTCAACCCTCCCATCCATTCCAAGAAAAAATTTCCCGGGAAAACCAAGAGCGCGCCCTAGGAGAGTCAAGACCAAATCACGACGGATTCCAAAACAACTATTAGAAGCCCAAGGCTACTATGATGGAAATGAGCAAATTTGGGTACCTAAACGTAAAATGTGTCCTTCCCTATCGACAACAAACCCATATGAGTCAAACAGTGTAACGCTAAAGCCAATGTCAGACCGTGGGAAGGGAAAGATCACAGAATGCTACACACCTAGTCCAGAGCTAGTTTGGGCTCCAAAGCAAAACCAATTTATTCCACCTAGCTTAGGAAGGGGGGAGTTCCATGAAGCTTCTAGCTCCTCATGTAATACATCCATAGAGGTAAAAGCTTCTACACAGCCTCCATCTATAGTAATGGACCTCCATGAAGCTACAAAAGAATCCACACCTCCCAGTGTTCAAGAATCACCTGATGAACCACTTCAAGTTCGATCCTGGGAGAGTACCTTACCACCCTTGCAACTTGACGAGGCACCTAGGGTAATAGAAAACTACTGGCAAAAATCCTCACCTATTACCAACTGGAACAATTGGTTTCAAAGGGTGACGACATCATTTCAAACGGTATGATCTACCCAAGGAAGGGGGGAGTGTTTGTGGACATCCATCATTCACTTGCTTCCCTCTCAACCTTTCTCCGTGACCTCTTAATGTATATATAAAGCCTTATACTCACAAAAACAAGATAAAAAAGTAAAAGAGCAAGAGCCATAACACAAATCATAAAAACAAATTATGCACAAGAACACGACCCTTGTAATATTTGCACTCTAACCATCATCTATTTGCGTGTACAGATATGGCTAGTACGCTAGAGTCATCCACTCTTGCCTTGGGTGAGAGGTACCCTCGTTACTTTTCACAAATATTTCACATGGTCTTTCCAGACGCTAGCATGTGAGAGGAATTTTGAGGAGTTAGAATGGCTGATACGTCTCTTGACCACGTCTGATCCATACTTAGTAGAGAGCGTTTCTCCCATTGAACAAGCCTACCCTTTTGACCAAGATGACTATAGGCGTCTAGTGACCTTCTTAGTAAACATGGGCACCTATGATGAAGAAGAAAATTTACACGACTACACGGATGGCACATATGGTCTCATGGATGATGACTTTGTTTATCTCGACGACGAGGATAGGGGTTTAGCCTTAGGGTTTCCCCCCAACCTCTACAATATCCTATTCCCTTGACTCTCTAGGGGGAGTGCAAATAATTAGGTTAGGGTTCCTTATGTTTTTTGTTGTGTTCAATAAGTGTTGGTACCTTTTTCCACTAATGTGCCTCCTGGAGGTATTCCTTTTGTTTCCTAGTGTGTACAGGAGCGTGTTGCTATTGGTAGGATTTGGACCTTCATGGAATCTTTATCTCAAATCACTCTTCAAATCAAGCGCGACCATCGACACAAACAGGTGTTTCTTGTCCATTAGCATTGCCCCTTATCTTTTTTGCATCTATGATTGTCAGCTTTAATTGTGATTGGTAGCCTAATATTCACCGCATTTGCTTAGTATCAAACATTTAATTCAATGTAATTTTTTGTCATAATCACTTGTCTAGGTTTAAAAATCAAGCAGTCCGACAAACTAGTTTGACCAAGTTAGGTGTTAGAAATCTTCTCTTAATACCATGGGGAATGCCTTCCTAATAATTAATGGTTACTTAGGTTCTTAATCCAATTTAGGCAGCATTGTGTGAAATGTACTAGGGCTTTCTAGTGGGCTTGACCCTATTGACCTTTAGCTTAAGTATTATAAAGGGAGTTTACTAGTGTGATGAGCCTGGGGAGGTGTATCAATGTTATATGACCCCCCAAAGTTACAAAATTAAAATGCTGAAAATGAACAAACAAAAAATCAAAGTGCCACACTGTAAAATCTTAAGGTGGAAGAGAAATCTCAGCTTGATTTGGTACTTCACTCACATGTATTGCCTATGGTACTAGAGCCCTAGAGGTTCCCAGTATGGGCGCTTTTACTTGAAAAGCAAAAAACCCAAGGCATACAAAATAAGCACACACATCAAAATTGAATCACTGTGAAAAGACTTTGGGGGGTCAAAGAAAAAGTAATCAGTCAGGCGATGATTTCATGAGAAATTCCTTTTATGGTAGCTGAACTACAAGGTCTTCTACATATAGCCTCTAGTCAGCCCTCGAACATGAATACTTGGCTCTCGCGATTAAACAACTTAATTGACCACAGAAAATTAAGAAGTTTACCCATGGTATTAATATTCTATCTCTAGTGCCTTTCGATCGTCAAATTAGCGACCCCAAACTTGTTTAATTTTTTACCTTTACATCTGTTTATACATTTGATTACATTGCAATTTAATGTTCATTGCTGACAAATTGTTTGAAATTCTTTTACCAATCAACTTGTCTACCTAAAACTGCATATGCTTTTTACTCACTTATGAGAATGCAATTACTGTGCCAATGTTGTTTGATTTTGCAGTGACTGAAGAAGGCTAAGGACATTCATCTCAAATGCTCTTCCACCTCGACGAACGAGCTTCAACTCAATAGCTTCCGAGGATGGAATCTACATCAGGAAGGGGGGCATGTTAACCATCACGGCTCACGGACACCCCATCACCTACGACGGACGTGTATTATGTATTTGGTAGAGTCAGGTACCGGGCTTGTCGGACCAATAGGAAAAGGGTAAGAGTGATCGCCGATGAGAGGCGCACTCTAACTGGGACATTCAAGGGATTAGTTGGCTAAGCATGGGCGCCCAAGTGTGAATGGGGTGAGCTCATATAAAAGCCAACTAAACCTAAAATTCACTTATTCTCTCATTTGTGCAATAGAAGAGTGCTCTTGCTCCATCTCCATCTCCATCTCCATCTTCTTCTTCTTCACCTCCTCGTGTGTGTGTGTATGTGAGAGAGAGAGAGAGAGGGAGAGTGTGTGTGCAATCGAGCATTACGAAGGCACCATGGATTACCAACATCCATCGTGTCAGATAGAGATCCTAGAATGACCAGTAACTTCTGGAAAGGTCTCTTTGAAAATCTAGGAACAAGATTGAATTTCCTTTAACCTATCACCCACAAACGGATGGCCAAAGTGAGATAGCCAATCTTACGATACTCGATCTACTAAAGATAGAAGTAGATCAACGCTCACAATCGAAAAAGTACTTACCTCTTGTAGAGTATGCTTACAATAAAACTGTACATACTTCTACGGGAAAAGCACCTTTTGAGATCGTTGAGGGAAGACTTAAAAGTCCCTTGCTACTCAAAGTACATGGGAAGATCTTCGCTGTCGATGAGTATAGCCGTGACCTACAAGAATCTTTTCAAAAGATTAAGAAGGCTATATCCATCTCTCAACAAAAGCACAAAGCTGCTACTAACAAGCACAGAAGGGCCTTTAATGTTCAAATAAAATGATTGGGTCTTACTTAAGTTTCCTAAGGCTCGATTAAGGCAAACGACGAGCAAAAATCTTACGGGCCATCAAAAGTATTATGCTAAGGTAGCAAAAAGATGCTATGGTCCTTTCCACGTCTTGAAGCCTATCAAGCAATGAGACGGCTTACCAACTCAAGTTGCCCAACCATTGGCTTATACACAATGCTTTTCATGTGAGCCTACTTAAGCCCTACAAAGGACTAGAGCCACCAAGTGAACCAATTATTAAACACCCTCCTGAAGTTGAAGACCAAGAAGAGGTGCTACAGCCCGAAGCTATTCTTTGGCATGAAGATAAGGTACTACGACATGGTAAGAATATCCGATAGTATCTTATTAAGTTCAAAAATTATCTTTTTGAAGATGCTAGATGGATGCAAAAAAATACAGCTTAAGGATAGTATGAACCTTGTCAATGCTTACAATGCTACATTAGAGTAAGCACATGTACAAATTTCTTTTAAATGACCAATGTTTTTGTCTTATAAGACTAGTTCTCTTTTTATTGTGCACAAATTTAAATACTATGCATGCTTAGAATCACGTTTGTGATGACGATGTCTCTCAAACACCAAGTAGAATTTGTCACTCTACTTTGGGAGAATGAAATGGACTAAAGAGCAGACATGCTTGCACCAGCTATGTCTCACAAGCACCAAATGGATTAGTCATCCATCTTGGAAAGATGTCGTAGGGTAAAAAGGGATCCTCTACCCGCTAAGTAAGATTGACTAATGACTAAGGCTTTATCTCTTCTACCTCATAGTCGAGCATGACTATGATTTCAAGAGAGAGGTAATGTCATGATATCTAATATTCAACCAACCCAAATGATTTTCTCATACTAAACTGATCATTTAATGTGGGAGAATAAATGGGAACAAGGGTTAGGATATAGACATGTGTTTATAGATCTATCTCAACACGGGGCTAATGGTAAAGGGGCCCAAATGAGAGATGGTCTATCAAAGAGCAAGACTAACCAAGGGAGCATAAAGGCCTTAGGGTTAGCTTCATTGAAGACCTCCAATAGTTAGTGTTAAAAGTCCTTTGACCTTAGGTAAGCTAAGGCTGTGCTTGAGGTGGGAACCCGGGCCAAGCTTAAGGTGCTTGTCATGCCTAATGACTGAGATGCTTGAGATGCTTGAGGTGCTTGTCATGCTTGAGATGCTAGGGTTGTACTTGATGGAAGAACCCAACCCAAGCTTGAGGTGGCACAAAAGTTAAACTATATCCCCACAAGGAGGGGGTGAGCCATGCAAGAAGGGGGGGAGGTTGCTTGACCACTCTCTCTCCCAAAGGGCACCCCTTGCCCAAGAGGCAAGTAGGACACGTGTCAAGCCCCTAGCTAGGTTACCCTCATGGTGTGCATAAAGCCTATTGGTTGGCCACCCAAGGGGTCCAATGATAATTTAGAAGATTTAATTAATTGAATTCGCATTTATCAAGTCCTCTCTCTCAAAGGGGAAAGGGGGACACTTGTCCCAAGTCTACCCTTGTTGCTTGGTATGACTCCTACTTATGATTGGCTAGGCCTGGAGGGGTCCAATGAGCTTCAAGCATGAGCGCTACAAGGGGGGTCGACCAAAGCAAGTAGGGGGCTTGCTTAGGGGTTATACTCTTCCACACACACATACACACGCTCTCTCTTTCAGAGTTATGGAAGGCGTTTCTGTAGCAGCATTTCCGAAGTGAACAGGTTCAACAAAATTGATTCTCATCTCTTATTTTACATATAATGTCTTCCGGCACTCGCAAGGGTTCTTCTTCTTCAACAAGGTCCACAACCATTGTGGAAAATGATCCAAAATCTCCTAAGTGTGGAGATAGCAACACAACCACCCAACCAACGACATCGAAAACCGTGATCATGGCGTACTTGGTATCATTGCAAGAGACCGTAAACAAACAAGGCGAAGACTTACGAGCACTTGCAATGGAGAATGGCACACTAAGGGTACTTGTGGTTGAGAATGAGAATCTCAAGAGGACACTTGAGATGCAAACAACACGTTTGATGCAACTTGAAGAGGAAGTCAAGGAATGTAAACGCTCTCTTGTGGACTTGAATGCTTTGAAGGAGCGGATGAGCAAAGTAGAGCATGACCATGTATTGAAAGAGGAGAAATTTGACACTATGAGCTGGGATGTATGCGACATGAAAAATGTATGCACAAACAAGTCTTGCGCTGATGTATGTGGTAGCAATGTGGTTTCTAATTCCTCACTCATGCAAGCTATGGTTCAAACAAAGAATGTTGAGAATGTGGATGTGGAGGAGTTGAAGGAACGGGAGCGACGTTCCAAGAACATTGTTATTCGTGGAATTCCCGAAGAGAAGTTAGAGACACCTCCTTCTCTTGCCATTGTTATTGAAGATTTCTTCAAAACCCACTTTGGCATGTCCGGAGTTATGGTCTATGGAGCACATAGAGTGGGGAAGCAAGGAGCTCCTCGCTCGGGAGAACGGCCAATTGTATGCACCATGCCGGATGAGACCAAGCGAAAGATTATCCTTGATAATAGTTGGATCTATTTGAGGGATACAAAATGTTTTGTATGTGAAGATCGCACTATTAAGCAACAAAATATGCGTCGCAAGGCATATGAGGAAAAGAATAATAAAAACAAGGAGATCTCTCATGAAGAAAATGTGCCCAAGGAGGAGGCAAGTCTCTCAAGCAAATAGGGATGCGTGACCTATGAGACCGAGTTACAATTGGAAATATGCTTTTGGAATTGTAATGGATACCCACGGAATGCGGGGGTTGGCATTGATGAACTAACAAGCAAAGCCGATGTTGTACTTCTTGTTGAAACTTGGGAGCATGATACACAAAGGATTAACGGCTTGGAGGATTACAATGTACATTCATTGATGTGGTCAAAGAATCTCAAGCAACGAAGAGGACAAGGAGGGTTAGCATGTATGGTTAAGAAAGGATTGGAAGATTTTGTATCAATTGTGAAAGATGACAAGTACAAACGTTATGTATGGCTGAAAATTATGACACCAAAAAGAGCACCCATTTTTGTAGCCGGTTGCTACATTCCTCATCATGATTCTCCCTTTTATGATTGCATGGATAGAGATCAACCATTTTCTGATTTGGAAGAGGACATTGCTTATTTCAAAGGTGAAGGTGATGTTATTGTATTTGGGGATATGAATGCTCGCACAAAAACATTGCAACATGACACTCAACAATTTGATATGCCATACATTTCAAGGGAGTTGGAGGAAGTTCACTTGTACGATCGTACTTCAATGGATGAGAAAGAGCCGGATCACTATGGAAAGTTACTTTTACACATGTGTAATAGCATGGGTATGCTCATTGCCAATGGTGTATCTTTGTGGAGTGGAACCAATGGATTTACATGTAGGAGACATAATGGGGATAGTGTGATTGACTATATGCTACTCTCTGAAGCCATCATGTATCGCATAAAGAGTTTTATGTTTGGTCAATGGACCCCGGAATCCGACCATCGCACGTTATGTATTGACCTTTCATGTGGAGAAGCAACTAAGCATGATAATCGCAGCCAAAGGAAAGAGAAGTTATCACTATGTATGGATTTCAAACAGGCACCAATGTACATTGAAATGGTTGAGCAAAAATTATGGATGACAAAGCTTCAATGTGATGCACCATTGGAAACTAAATGGGAAGCTTTCAAGAAAGCTATTTGTTCTTGTGCGGAAGAATGCTTTGCCATAAAGCATCTCCATGGTATCAACAAAGATAGATCACGCAAAAGGTGGTTTGATAAAGAATGTCAAGATGCTCGAAAGTCCTTGATAAAGCTTGATGCAACTATGGACAAAGACAACTATCGAAGTCATTTGCATACATACAAGGCATTGATTCAAAAGAAGAGAAGAAGATGGGAAGTAAAGCAACAAGAATTTCAAGTCCAAGAAAAGGCACATGCATGTGGAAGAATTTGGAGAAACTTGAGAGGCAAGCGGGTTGAGAATTTTGGTAACTTGAGTCTAGTGGATATGTACACACATTGTAGGCAATTATATGAGCAAGAAAATACTGAAAAAATGCCATTTTATGGTTCACTCCCATGTATGCTATCTTTTTTTACTATTGAGGATGTATGCGGTGGGCTTGAAAAGTTGGCCACTCGCAAAGCGGGAGATCTTCAAGGTATCAAGCCGGAGATGATCAAATGGACGGGAGATTTTACCCATGAGTGGATGTGTGATATGTTCAACCTTGCACTTCAACATGGTATGCCTTATGATTGGAGTACTAATTGGGTTAAGCCTTTGCATAAAGGAGGGGATGTAAAGAATGTAAGCAACTACCGGACTATAATGATTGGGTCTCTTATGGAAAAGTTGTTTGGGTGCATAATGGAGATGAAATTGAGTGATTGGGCTGAAGAGAATGACAAGCGTGCAAAGGGACAAGCGGGTTTTCGTCGATGCCATAGCACCATTGATCATCTTGTCACTCTTCGTGTTCTCATGGAGGAAAGTCGGTTGAAAGGCAAGCGATTGTATTGTTGTTTTGTGGACTTTAAGAAAGCCTTTGATATGATTCCACGTAACAATTTTTGGAGAAGGATGGAAGAACTCCAAGTGCCAAGTGAGTTTATGCTTGCGGTTTCTCGAATCTATGAGAATGTGATTTGTCAATTGCGCATGGGAAGAGAAATTTCAAAATTTTTTGTAAGCACTATTGGGGTTAAACAAGGATGTCCATTGTCACCAACTCTCTTTGGTCTATGCATCGATCAATTGGAACAAATGGTACTTGACTTTATGCAAGAAGAAGGCATTGAAGAGGTCACTATTTGCAATGCGGTAATCATGCTTTTGTTGTATGCGGATGATGTAGTGCTTCTAGCACACACTTTAGAAGATGCACAAAAGCTTATGGTTGTCCTTGAGAACTTTTACTTGCATAGTGGGCTGATTGTAAATGAATCCAAAACAAAGGTTATGCTTGTGAAAACCAACCATAAGGAGAAGCCATGCATTGTGTACAACAACGAGACACTTGAAGTTGTTGAGAGCTTTAAGTACCTTGGCCTTGAGGTTCCATCCAATCACAAGTGGCATGAATGTTCTATGCGTCGTTTGGAAGCGGGAAAGAGAGCATATTATGCATTTGAGAACATGTGTAATGCGGGAAACATCAAGTGTTGGGTTCTCAAGAAGTATCTTCTTTATGCATTGGTGACACCGGTTCTTCTTTATGGAGTTGAAGTGTGGGGAGGGAGCATCTCAAAGTCTACTTGGAAAGAGTTTGAGAATGTCCAAAAGCGTTTTCTTACAAACTTTCTCCAAGTTAAGACACAAACACCATATATGCTCCTACTTCTTGAGTCGGGATCTCTTCCAATTGAGGTTATGGGCATGGAAAGGGTTGTGGAGTACATGATAAAGATGCGTCAAAACCCCTCACATCGACTTCCTACAATTGCATGGGAAGCAAGCAAAAAAGTTCAAAAGACGCATAAAAGCAAGATCTTGAGCACGGGATGGATGCAAGACATAAAGAAGTGGTTTGGGAGATGGGATGCATTACACTTGCTACATGATGCTTCAATTGACTCTCAAGTGAATGAAGCTTTTCTACAACGCCAATGTATTACGGCTTGGGAGAAATCCGGTGGGTCACGCTTCATACATTACACCACCTATATTGCCCCCAACTACAAAACCATGTTCTTCGCTGAGAGAGGAAACCGTACTCACACTTACATGCTTGAGCCTATTCCCTTGTCCGCGATACGCACTATCGCAGCAATTCGGCTTAGCTCCCATTTCCTTCGATGCGAGATAGGGCGTTGGGGCAATGGAGAAGAGTCAATCGATTGTGCACATTATGCTCACTGCAAGTTCGAGAGTCTGAGTACCACACACTACTAGAGTGCTCAGCTTTTGATCACATCCGAACTTGCTTCTCTCACATTTTCAGCCATAACTTAGACCTACACACTTTCCTCTCCCAGCCAAAGTGTGGGCTCTCCATTGCGACTCTCATCACTACAATTTTGGAGCATCGAGAGTCACTCATCAGCCATACACATACTACATCACATGTAACTTTGGTCCCATAGGTCATATTTGACCTCCAAGGACGATAATAAAATCTATCTATCTATCTCTCTCTCTCTCTCTCTCTCATTGTGTATTGTGCAAAGTGCAAGAGCTCCCTCTCCTTCTCCAAGAAAGTAGAGGTTGAGAGCCTACACCAACACTCTTGGCTATGGAATGCAAATCCAACCAAGAGCCATGCTTCAATGCTTAAGCTTGCCATCTTCTCCATCTTCATTACAATGCTATTATGTATGCTAGCAAGAAGAGTGATGATAAGCGAGGAACTAATTCTTTCTCCTATGAAATGTTTCTTCTTCCTCTTCCCTACCCTCATTCTCTGCTAGCTCTCTCCACCTTCGAAGGTGTTTGAGGTCTTGGGACTGAGGCTTGGGATAGTTAATGCTTTCCACAAAATTTATGTTATGCTTGTGATGCATGAAGCTTTCCATCTTCATTGCATCACCTAGGTCATAAGGAACACAAAGATTGTATTGTAACAAATCTCTCTTGATGGGAGAAATCATAATACAAATGCCTATTGGAGGGGGGACCGGCTCCACATAAATCTGGTCCTCAATTGTTGTCATGTTCTCTAAATTCTCCCTCTTGTGAAAGTATTGTTCATGCCAAGTTAATTAAATGCTATGTTTATGTTGGTAACTTCAATTATGTTCACCCGCTATGCTCACAAAGTAATTTCTCAAAAGTACTCTCTCTCATTTTCGCTACTCTCAAGTTAATAGGCCAATTCCATTACAGTGTCTCTCAAAGATGAAGCACTTAAAGCCAAGTAAAGTGACCAAGTGTGTGTGTGTGTGTGTGTGTGTGTGTGTGTGTGTGTGTGTGAGAGAGAGAGAGAGAGAGAGAGAGACTTTGTCATAATTGCCACTATGAAGGAAAATCAATTTTCATAAATTGAGCCCATGTTCTTTTGGCCGCAGAAGCGCGCATGTCACATACTAGTTCTTTGGTTTTGCTAATATAATCATCACTCACTCCTATTAGAGTGAGTACATCTATTTAAAAAAAAGAAGACTAAAGAACCTTAAAAAATGGAGCACCAAGCCATACTATGTAAAAACCTTGCATGTATCTTTACGCTCATTAAAAGAGGCTCGATCAACCAAAGTGGGGAAAATGTTAACAATGTTGTAAAAGACTGATTCCCATAGAGAAGTGTGACCATGACTGTCTTGCAAAATGGTCCAAAAGTAGCTTTAGAAGAGTTTTTCTTTCCTAGTCTCCAAAATTGACTTGAAAAGGGAGACCATATTTTAAGTTCTACCAATCTCAAAGTCAACATAACAAGGGGCAAAAAAAAACAATGTAACGTGTTTTTTGCATGCTCATGTTTTGATTCATCACACAGGGAGGACACTCAAATCTTCATGAAGCAATGTATCAATCTACAAGTGCTTGGACATCAATCACAAGGAGCAAACTTAATTCTATATGAAACAATGTTCCAATCTACGAACATGCTACAATGGGACAAAAACAAGATAAGACTTGTCCATTGTGGATGATACTGCTTGCATCATTTGAACATAGCAAATAGCAGATGTAGTGCCACACATACAAAGCTGGAGTCAAATCTTGACTCATGCATTCACTTGTCCACCCACATGCATAGCAAGAGATTGGACAACATGAAAAAAAACTTTACAATGTTACAACTTAGGCATGTCTCTTCGAGATGAAAACCTTTTCAAAGGGTCCTAAGTAGAAGACCAAATGAAAAAGAAGTTGGCAGTAAGGTGGATTCATACAAGATATGATAATTTTTACTGTTTTGTCAAAATAGAAAAAATATAAAGTATGGTCATTGGTGGCCAAAAGATCCCAAGTCATTATAGTAGAGCTTGTCTTTCAATTGCTTTTATTCTTTCTTCAAATATTTTTCGAGAACTACCACTTGGTTTCTTCAATTGATCTTCAAGTCGATAACCAACATAACAATATTGTGAATTAAACAGTGCATTATGTATGGTTGCCAGGACACATAAAAATAATGAATGACAACTTTTGTTGATCAGTGGCATCTTGATCATAAGGAGGTGAGGCTTGGAGCGACTTTTCTAGCGAGCTTTTTGATCAACTAACCGAAACTAGAAAAAAAGCTCGCTCCAAAAAGCTCACTCCAAAAGAAGTTTTTGGAGCGAGCTTTTTTTTTCTCCCCCTCTGTCTCTCTCTCTCTCCCTCTCCCCTTCCTGTCTCCTCTCTCTCACTCCCCTTATGTCTCCTACTACCTCTCCCTATCTCTATTTCTCTCTATCTCTCCCTCCTTCAATCTCTCTCTCTCTCTCTCTCTCTCTCTCACACACACACACACACAGAATCCCTCTCACCCTCTCTATCTCTATTTGCTCCTTCTGTTTATATACCTCCCTTTCTCTCTCTCTCTCTCTCTCTCTCTCTCTCTCTCTCTCTCTCCTTCCTTCTGTCTCTCTGCCTTCCTCCCTCTCTCTCTCCCCCCCTGCCCCTCCCCTTCTCTCTTTCCCTCTCTCTCTCTCTCTCTCTCTCTCTCTCTCTCTCTCACTCACACACACACACACACACACACACACACACACACACACACACATTTTTACTGGTGATTGATTGTTGGTGCCTTACCTGTGGGTTCCATGCTGCTAAAGAAGAATATATCCGATGGTAAATGTAGCAGGTGTAAAGGTTCTGAAAATATGAAGCATGTTTTTTTAAAATTGCAGAAGCGTCAAGGATTGGTGGCATTTCATTCTCCCTCTATGGCAATGTAAAGTGGATTGCAAGTTGTTTCTATACAATCACATTTGGTACGATTAAATCCCAATACCTAGTTGTGCAACATTGTTTAAACTCTTTCAGATGCTGGATATTGTGGTTCATATGGACCGCGAGGAACCAATGTCACTATGACCACCAAGACTACTTCAGGCCCTTGATTCCTGGAATTTGATCTAGCATAAGATAGTAGAGGACTGTTATGCCTTGACAAAGTCATACATAGGTTATGGCCTTTATGTCATACTAGTACGACCGGCTGCCTTCGACGGCCTCTCTCTCTCTCTCTTTCTCTCTCCCTCTTTATCGCGTGTCCTCTCTCTTTTTCTCTCTCCCTCTTTATCGCGTGTCCTCTCTCTTTTTCTCTCTCCCTCTTTTGGAATCTAGTTTTTATCTCGTTGGCATTTGATCTAGCATAAGATAGTAGAGGACTGTTATGCCTTGACAAAGTCATACATAAGTTATAGCCTTTATGTCATACTAGTATGACCGGCTCCCTTCGGCGGCCTCTCTCTCTTTCTCTTTCCCTCTTTATCGCATGTCCTCTCTCTTTTTCTCTCTCCCTCTTTATCGCATGTCCTCTCTCTTTTTCTCTCTCCCTCTTTTGGAATCTAGTTTTTATCTCGCAGCTTGCGCCACATGTAAAGGGGACTCCCCTCCGCCATATTATGTTAAGTAGACTAGTATGGCCAGTTGCCTTGGGCGGCTTCTCTCTCTTTCTCTCTCCCTCTTTATCGTGTGTCCTCTCTCTTTTTCTCTCTCCCTAGCTTTAATCTCGGAGCTGGCACCACGTGTAAAGGGGACTCCCCTCCACCATATTATGTTAGGTACCAGTTTTTAACTCGCAGCTTGCGTCACGTGTAAAGGGGACTCCCCTCCGCCATATTATGTTAAGTAGACTAGTATGGCCAGTTGCCTTGGGCGGCTTCTCTCTCTTTCTCTCTCCCTCTTTATCGCGTGTCCTCTCTCTTTTTCTCTCTCCCTAGCTTTCATCTCGGAATTGGCACCACGTGTAAAGGGGACTCCCCTCCGCCATATTATGTTACGTAGATGACATATTTGTGAGCGCGCACTCTCTCTCTTTGGTACAAAGTGAGAGATATTCTGCGGATTCTAGCTGTATGGTTAGGGTGAATTGAAGGCGGTGGGAAAGTGTCCATAAAACCCTAACTCTTATCTGTCAAAGCAAAAGCGGGCTGTTGTTCCACCGTTCAGCCTCCCTCCCTTGAAGGGTAAGTCCTCATCTTCGGGTCTGTCTGTCGTCATGGCGAGCTTGGGCTTCTCCAGATCTAACTTCTTTATAACCGGATCTCCCTGAGATCTTTACGTGCTGTTGCTTAACCGTTTTGACCATTACGTTTTGTTGTCCGTCTGTTATTGTTACACGGAAATCACCTTGATTAGGCCCTCGCTTGTGATCAATGCGTTTGTGCTCCCTTGCAGTGAACTGACATTCGATTTTGTGTTTCAGGAGTACTTGATATTGTTTCGGTGTGATCACCCTAGCTCGTCAAGATGGTAAGTTTTGATTGCAAACATGATGTTAACCGACACAAATGTAGGCCTTCGGTGTTGAGCATTGTTCAATTGCTCGTCGCAGGTGAAGTTTACGACCGAGGAGTTGCGGAGGATCATGGACAAGAAAAACAACATCCGTAACATGTCTGTTATTGCCCATGTCGACCATGGTGAGAGAAGTTTGCTTTGTTTATCTTTAGATGGCTAGATCCGGCTCTTATAAGAAGCAATTCGTAATTTGGGGTGTATTTTCTGGTCTTTAGGTAAGTCCACCCTCACAGACTCTCTTGTGGCTGCTGCGGGTATTATAGCCCAAGAAACTGCAGGAGATGTGAGGCTTACAGATACCCGTGCGGATGAAGCCGAGCGGGGCATCACAATCAAGTCTACTGGGATCTCACTGTATTATGAGATGACTGATGCCTCCTTGAAGGATTACAAGGGTGAAAAAGATGGCAATGACTACCTTATCAATCTCATTGATTCTCCGGGCCACGTTGACTTCTCTTCTGAGGTCACTGCTGCATTGCGAATCACCGACGGTGCGCTGGTGGTTGTTGACTGTGTGGAGGGTGTCTGTGTCCAGACAGAGACTGTCCTTCGCCAGGCTCTTGGTGAGAGGATTAGGCCTGTGCTCACAGTGAATAAGATGGACAGGTGTTTCCTTGAGCTTCAGGTGGAAGGTGAAGAGGCTTATCAGACTTTCCAGAGGGTGATTGAAAATGCTAATGTGATCATGGCTACCTACGAAGACCCTTTGTTGGGTGACGTGCAAGTTTACCCAGAGAAAGGTACAGTTGCCTTCTCAGCAGGTCTTCATGGATGGGCCTTCACTCTCACAAACTTTGCCAAAATGTATGCTGCTAAATTTGGAGTTGATGAGGCTAAGATGATGGAGAGGCTTTGGGGTGAGAATTATTTTGATCCTAGCACGAAGAAGTGGACTAACAAGAATACTGGGACCCCCACCTGTCAGAGGGGCTTTGTTCAGTTCATTTATAACCCTATCAAACAACTTATTAACATTTGTATGAACGATCAGAAAGACAAGTTGTGGCCTATGCTGACTAAGCTTGGCGTCACCATGAAGGCTGATGAGAAAGAGCTGAGAGGCAAGGTTTTGATGAAGCGGGTGATGCAGACTTGGCTTCCTGCCAGCGATGCTCTCTTGGAAATGATGGTGTTCCATCTGCCATCTCCTGCAAAGGCCCAGAGGTACAGGGTCGAGAACTTGTATGAAGGGCCGCTGGATGATCAGTATGCCAATGCCATTAGAAATTGTGATCCCGAGGGTCCTCTCATGCTTTATGTTTCAAAGATGATTCCTGCTTCTGACAAAGGGCGTTTCTTCGCGTTTGGGCGCGTTTTCGCTGGGAAAGTGTCAACAGGCTCTAAAGTCAGGATCATGGGACCCAACTATGTTCCTGGCCAAAAGAAAGATTTGTATGTGAAGAGTGTTCAGAGGACTGTGATATGGATGGGCAGGAGGCAAGAGTCTGTGGAGGATGTGCCTTGTGGAAACACAGTTGCAATGGTGGGTTTGGATCAGTACATCACAAAGAATGCCACTTTGACTAATGAGAAGGAAGTGGATGCCCACCCAATCAGAGCCATGAAGTTTTCTGTGTCCCCTGTTGTGCGAGTGGCTGTCCAGTGCAAGGTTGCCTCTGACCTTCCCAAGCTTGTGGAAGGTCTGAAGCGCCTAGCAAAGTCTGATCCCATGGTTGTTTGTACAATTGAGGAGTCTGGTGAGCACATTATTGCTGGAGCGGGTGAGCTTCACTTGGAAATTTGTCTGAAGGATCTCCAAGAAGACTTCATGGGTGGCGCAGAGATAGTGGTTTCTGACCCTGTTGTCTCATTTAGGGAGACTGTCCTCGAGAAGTCTAACCATACAGTTATGAGTAAGTCTCCCAACAAGCACAATCGGCTTTACTTTGAGGCCAGGCCTCTTGAAGAAGGTCTTGCTGAGGCTATTGATGAAGGGAAAATTGGACCCAGGGATGATCCCAAGGTCCGTAGTAAGATCCTTTCTGAGGAGTTTGGTTGGGACAAGGATCTAGCGAAGAAGATCTGGTGTTTTGGTCCTGAAACTACAGGTCCTAACTTGGTGGTTGACATGTGTAAGGGAGTGCAGTACCTGAATGAAATCAAGGATTCTGTTGTGGCTGCCTTTCAATGGGCAACTAAAGAGGGTGCTCTTGCAGAGGAAAACATGAGAGGTATTGCTTTTGAAGTTTGTGATGTGGTTTTGCATGCAGATGCCATTCATAGAGGTGGAGGACAGATTATTCCTACCGCGAGGCGTGTAATGTATGCTTGCCAGCTTACATCAAAGCCCAGACTATTGGAGCCTGTTTACCTAGTAGAAATTCAGGCACCAGAGCAAGCTCTGGGTGGCATTTATGGAGTGCTCAATCAGAAGAGAGGGCACGTGTTTGAAGAAATCCAGCGTCCGGGTACCCCTCTATACAATATCAAGGCTTACCTTCCTGTGATAGAGTCATTTGGATTTTCAGGGACACTTCGTGCAGCCACGTCTGGACAAGCCTTCCCTCAGTGTGTGTTTGACCATTGGGACATGATGAACAGTGATCCATTTGATGCGGGTTCCCAGGCTTCCCAGCTGGTCATTGACATTCGTAAGAGGAAAGGTCTGAAGGAGCAAATTACTCCACTCTCTGAGTATGAAGACAAGCTGTAAGACGGATTCTTGCTTTGAGGAGTTCTATGATCTTTGAGGATCTAGTATATAGTCTTCTGAGCCCCCAGTGTTCTACTGCTGCAAAGATTTAGAGCACTGGCTATTTGAGTCTTTTCTGGTCCCGGGAATATTTTTGAAGTTTTGTTCTGCCTGTACTTTGGCGAGAGGATGTTTTTTCTCTAGTGACTTATTTTTGATATTATGCTATGGGCAAAGATTTTGACATTACTCTGAGATTCTTGTTGTGTAAAAGGTTTTTTTTTTCTAGTGTCTCATTTTTGATGTAGTGCTATTTGTGTAGCTGTTTAGTTGATTCAAGTTTAGGTAATTGTGGTGTTAGTTTTTCTTAGTCAGTATGTGATTAGCTTGAAATATCCGGAGAGTGCTGGGTCAAGTTGTGATGAATGGAATTGCAATAGCTACAGGAGAAATGAATTGTTGTGGAATGCAGTCATGACTGACCAACGATGCCGGCACCTAACATTGGGGAACGAGAAAGGGCTGTCGTGTTTATTGTTGGTTAGATCTAGTATGGATTGTGCATATCTGGTTGTTGGAGACGGCTAGACTTGCAGGTTTCAGGGCCATGGTCTTAAGAGTGCGGTCTGTGCATGCCTGCAGACTTGTCTTCTTTGTAACTCCGGAGAGGGTGGAGAGAGAGAGGGCAGTGTTGTCCAAACTTTGCCAACCTTGGCAGAGTTAGGTTGCAAAGGCTGCTTATGTTGGCCATACCCTGCTGAGGGGAGCGTGGGAAACGTACCGAAGGTGTAACTGGCAGCTCTAGCAGTAAGAATAATCTTGTTGAAGAAATGATCGCATTGTATTGGCTAAAGGAGCCATTTTTTACAATTGAGAAGACATTGTGGAAACACAAGGGAAGCCTAGTGAACAACTAAATTGTCATCTGGATTGGAAATTGAAAATTGGCCAGTCATGCCATCTCTTTAACTGTGTAACATGTGTATGCTGTTCTGTCTGATTCTATAAGTAACACTGCAGATGATTATTTTATCAAACACAAGTTATAAGGGATTAGTAATTTTAATTATGCGCTCATATTAGCAGAAGTTCCACCTCAGACTGACAATTTTGAGGAGTTTCTAAATGATAACTGGCTGTGTTTTGTCAAACAACCAATGGCCAATTACACTAGGGCGTGTAATGTTGATGCTGTTTATGGATCCCAAGTGGGGAATACAATGGGCTTGATATGCATTCTAGGAATAGTGGTCCCTCCTGGAACATTTAACTACTGATAAATGTCAATTGAACTTTTTTGAGACAAGGAAACTTTTTTACTGTGTTAAGGCTTTTGTCTGATATGCAGTGGCAACTCAAGTGTGGATGGCTTGTACCTTTGGGCTCATGCAGGGTTTCTTGGAATGCAAGCCCTTATGCAAACATGGTGGTGGTCAATTTTTGGCCTACACAAGACCTTAGTAAAGCATTGCTGATTGAACCCTTTTGTGCAACTGTTGACCATTTGATAAGCCTTGTTGATTAGTGCCACATGGCAATGAGAGGCATTAAATAGGCATTGTCTTTCGCAGACCAATGTTTGCCATTTGTTTTCCTATTTCTATCAAGCGGGGCATTGAGTTATGGGTTACACACACTGTGTTTCATCCGATGTTAGAAAGGAACTACTTCAAAACATAGATGAGCCCTCATATGGTATTTACAATAGTATGAAAAAGCGATCATCCCAATAGCAATCTCTCTCTCTCTCTCTCTCTCTCTCTCTCTCTCTCTTTCATCCCCCCCCCCCCTCTCTTCTCTCTCACACATACACACATTTTATCTTATAACGTTGTGTTAAGGGTGAAGATTCCCTGGTTTCTTGTTGCAATGATTGAAATTGTTTTTTAACGTGAATTTTAGCCACAATATAGCAAATTTTAAGAAATAGGTCTTCTAAATGTTCATCAAACATAACAATCATTGAAGTTGTATAATTGTTCTAAAAACCCATCCCATTAAGACCTCTGTGTGGACGAACATGTATTTTCAAGTCACAACACGAACGCAACCATGAGGTCAACCAGTACTTGAAAATGGCACAAAGTCGATGAAGTTTGGCAACTAATGTGCTTAAGGGGGTGTACTTCAATGGAACTATGGAGATCATCACTCTACAATTATAGCAAAATCAAACATGTCTATAGAGGTCACTTATGTATTTTTCCTTCTAACAAAGTGAGTCACAATGGCATCATACTCCTTCCCTATCTTTCTGAAGATTTTTCAACGACTATAGGCACAACACAAACACAACCATGAGGTCAACCAGTACTTGAAAATGGCACAAAGTCGATGAAATTTGGCAACTATTGTGCTTAAGGGGGTGTACTTCAATGGAACTATGGAGATCATCACTCTACAATTATAGCAAAATCAATGCTAAATAACATATCTATAGAGGTCACTTACGTATTTTCCCTTTTAACAAAGTGAAAGTCACAATGGCATCATACCCCTTCCTTATCTTTCTGAAGATTGAGCAACGACTATAAGCATGCTATCTATTTGATACCAAATTGGACTAGGTTGGAGTATTGAAGGATGTAAAAATTTCAACGATCATCCCAAATCACCTGAGCTCATGTGAGTGGTAGTATAGCTTCATGATAAGTCATCTTAGTAGAAGTTTCTATCAATGTAAGTACAATTCTTAAAAATAAACATGAGCAACAAAATCATCATTTGGTTGATGTCATTCAAGATAGACAATTGGTTTATCTTTAAAAAAATTGTAGACTAAACCAAGGTATAGATGTTAAACCACTTTTTGATGCAATCAACAACGAGAAAAATATAAGAATATATGGAGAACGTGTAGTGAATAGGATGTAATAGCCTATGCAAACGTATATCACACTTTTGTACATTTTATTATTCAAGTGCTCTTTATGATCTATGATCATTATTATGTTTGGTCGGGCAGTCTTTATTCATTTTGAGCATTCAAGAAATCTATAAATAAATACGTGTAAGAGGAAAATTCTCACTCTTGCACCGGAGAAATTACACCCAGTGTCTTATCATATTCTTCTCTCCTCTCCTCTCTTCTCTCTTACAGTGCCGGTGTAGCACTCCACTCTAGGAGGTGCACTTGCACATACTCTGTTACTCCGTCTTGCTCTCTCTCTCTCAGATCTTGTGCAGTTTTGATTATGTGTATGTGCAGTATACCACGTATGGAGATCCATTGATTTTATCAATCATAGCATGGTATTTTTGAGTATTTTGCAGGCACGCCTCACCTTTGGCTATAGTAGTGGTATAAAAGCCATTGCTACACTCTTGATAACAAGGAGTCACTAAAATCTCAAACTTGATATTCAAGTGAGGTGCATGATTCTCCTTTCGACAATGAAGATCTTTGCAATTAAGTACCAAAGATAAGTGTAATCATACAACTCTTAATAGTTTTATTTAATTTTTTTGTTTTATTTCTTCTTGCTTTGAAATTTCTAGCAAAAATTTGAAATTTTTGGATAAACTATCCCTTATCAAATTGTGATGAGGGAAAGCGATACAAATAGGATAGCTTGAATCATCTATTCTATTTCTTTATGCAGCTTTAAAAAAACTTGAGCAAGCAAACATGCCATGCGTCATCCCTCGGGCACGCAACCCTTAATGTGTGTAGAGGATTTAGTGCACAACAAAAAAAACAAGCGGCACGCTGCAACAACATGAGTTCCTCCCCTTCACGTGCACACGCGTGTGAAGAGTTTAGACAGAGAGAGACATATAATGTATACATCGCTTAATTTTGGATGGAGAGAGAGAGAGAGAGAGAGAGAGAGAGAGAGAGAGAGAGAGAGAGAGAGAGAGAGAGAGAGAGAGAGAGAGAGATGAAATGAGATGAGATGAAATGAAATGTTATATTAACGTCTTCAAAAGGCCAAAATGATCTATGAGACCAAAAAGTTACAACTGGTGAATCTGATACCATGTTTGAGTACGGAAATTACAAAGTTACAAAGGACTAACACTAAAACACTAAGGAGAAAGGAAATAGGAGGGGGGGGGGGGGGGGGGGGGGGGGGTGGTTTGTGGGTTCAGATGAAATATCTCATTGGTCGCTGTCGGATCTCATCGACCTCCTCCATGGTCAGTACTCTGGTTGGACGTCTTGCATGTCGCGCTAAAGTGATCTGTATCTTCTGTTACAGCCTTCGTCGGTAGTGGGAGATCCCCCAAGGTCGTGGGCGTTTGGATCTGCCAAGATCAGTGGCTCAGTCAAGAGGCGTACCTTTAGTATCAGTAGGCTTTGAGATCTGTTGTTATGACTACTCCGTTGGCTCTCCTTTGGCTGGTGTAAAGAAATCTGTGATTCATCTCTGAGACTGTCTTTCCCCTGATGTCCTCAGCAAGCTCTCCCTAAGTCTGTGCAGCTCTAGCAGGAAAAATCCGAGACATCTTTGATCCTTGTATCTCATGACTCTAGAAAAAGGTCCGAAACCTTCTCTAACAGGCAGTGGAAGCGGCCACGTATCTCATAGTACGCCGGGCAGTGACATGTGTAGTGGAACTCTGTCTCTGCCTCTAAGTTACATAGGTGACATATCCTGGTCCCTGCTGACACCCCTCGAAAATCGCATCTTATTCCATGAGATAAGTGCATATCCATGGAGCTGATGTGAGGATGTGTGTAACTGCCCAATAGCGCATCTTATTCCATGAGATAAGTGCATATCCATGTATGCAAGCCTAGTCACAAGGCCATCCTCCGTGAGTTGGAGAAGATGCCTCTGTAGAAGGCCATCTTTGTGCCCAAATCTTGTGTCGGCTGTATCCATGTGTTCTTGGTATCTAGCTGAATCAGATCTTGGCGTGTGAGTCTGGTGATCTCTGTCCATGTGAGAGATAGGGAGGGTGCATCCAGGGAGTATTGAAACAGAGGTAGTCTATCTATGTTTAGACCATGCGACTGAAACCATGCTATCATCTGTCCATACCAACATGCTGTATCGCCTTGTAGAGCTAGTTGTCAAGATGACTCCAGGGCAAGCCGAGCGTATTTGTCCCTGGGGAGATCCCATAGACTGTGCATAAAGGATACTGATCTAGTCAATGCCTCCACCACGGGGGGGGGGGGGGGGGGGGGGGGGGGGGGGGGGGGCTAGCTCAGCTCGGATAATCTCATGTGGCACTGAGGCCTTAGCCCGAATCATCCGAGCGATCATAGAGACCAGAGGCCTCTCCATACATCTCCATCCATCAGTGTTGCCAGATCTTTCAGGGTGGTTTGCTGAGGGTCCCCATACCTGAACTCCATAGAGCATAGCCGGAGTCACTAAAGTGTCAAAAAGCTAGAGCTTTGCTCACAGTTCGTGAAACTGAACCTACTGAACACATCCTCTCTAGTAATCCCAAAGCTGCATATGCTCTTGTCAGTCTAGTCTTTAATGCTCTCCTTAGTGAAAACACCGGTCCCCCGAAGACTACCCCAAGATAAGTATATGCATATGTGTCCTCCAAAGTGTCCTGGCCATACGTAAATGTGGGTGCCGACCTCTTGACCCACTGTGGTGTAGTGTTAAACACCAGAACCTTGGTTTTCCCTAGATTGACAGACAATCCCACTGTCACTGGCAAATGTATGCAGAGATCCAAATGACGTTGCATCCCCTCTATAGAGAGAGAGAGAGAGAGAGAGAGAGAGAGAGAGAGAGAATATCCACGTCGAGTGCTACTGCAATGCCCTGCACTTTGTGTGTGTGTGTGTGTGTGTGTGTGTGTGTGCGTGCGTGAGAGAGAGAGAGAGAGAGAGAGAGAGAGAGAGAGAGAGAGAGAGAGAGAGAGAGAGAGAGAGAGAGAGAGAACTATTGGATGGAAGAAATTTATGGTAAAAGCCTTCAATATTTAGTCAATTTACCTCTACTATTTGTTAAGTTTGGAGCCTGATTTATTGCTTGTATTTTTCTGTATTAAAAACGTACATTTGTAAGGCCCCTGCTATGGGGAGAAGCCATCGTGCATGCAAAAAAAGCACACGCCAGAATATTACTTTTTGTCGGAATATTATGGCAGGACAGCGGTCGAAAAGTGGTCGGAAAACGGTATGTCGTTTGGCCGGTGGTCGAAAGTCAATGGCCGGTGGCCGATTTCAAGGTGGACTTGTCTTCTCAAGGGCGGTCACACATGGGCGGATTGAGAGTCCAATTTGGACTTGTCTACACAAGGGCAGCTACACACGGCTGTCTCTCATGAGAGAGGGCAGCCCTTTTGGCCTACAAAAGGAGTGGGTGTGAGGTGATGAGAGTGAAGCAAGGCGGGAGCTCTATTAAGGGTATAATCCCTTTGTAACCTACTTTTTGTTTGAAGTATTGAAGCCATTGAGTGGTTGCTTTCCCGTGGATGTAGCCCACATTGGGTGAACCACGTATATTGTGTGCTCTCTCTCTCTCTCTCTCTCTCTCTCTCTCTCTCTCTCTCTCTCTCTCTCTCTCTCTACTCTATAATCTCTCGTGTGTGAAAATTTTTCTTTTTCCATTAAGTAAGCTACTTAAATATCTATTTAGATACATTCTATTTCCTAACATTATTTTTCATAAGTAGGTTTGTTAGATTTTTGGAAAAAAAACATTCGAGCTTCAAGCCAGGTGTTATTGCACACTCCCGCATGCAGAGTTATAAGCCGTTAGTGGCAATCGGGAGATCCAGATATTTCATGCGTCATACAACACCATCACATAACTTCAATTATGATACAAAACATCCCCCTCATGCTACCTCCGTCCCAAAATTGGGTCAAATGTATAGTCCTTTGTTATTGACTTTTCCAGCTACTTCTTTGCAGGGTAAATAATTTCCTCAACATTCAATATCTCCACGCGTTTGATCATGCACATCTGTGAAGACACTGAAGCATGCAAGTGCTACTCACATGGATGACCTCTTGGCATGGTGAGCTTGCCTATGGCAAGCATTCTTAGAGAAAGCCATGATCCATTGCAGGGATCAGGCTTGCAGAGAGAGAGAGAGAGAGAGAGAGAGAGAGAGAGAGAGAGATTTTTGGTTTGCTATGCAGAGTTGCCTATTTTGCTAACTACATGCAAATTGTGATCTCTGGACATGGATGAGTATGAGTAGAACCGTAGTTCTGGTTGGTGGTCTTTCTTGAGAGATGGACGATAGAGGCCTCGAAAGCTATAGGAGGTTTGGCAAGGTCGTGAAGACCAAGGTTATGATGGATAGAGATATTGGTACCCCTTGTGGTTTTGGATATGTAACTTTTGCTAACAAAAGAGGCATGGACCATGCTATTGATAGGTGCATGATAAGCTTTTGTTTTAATTGTGGGCAACCAGGTCACTAAGCAAGGGAAATCCCTTCTGGTAAGGACTGAAACTTTCCCATGATGGCGGTAGGGCTACTATAATAGTGGCCATGGGTATGGTGAGTATTATAATGGCTGTAGTGACTATGGGGGAAAATAGAGGTTACAATAGGTATAGCAATTATGATAGATATGTTGAGACTTGCAGTAGAGATACTCGATATGGAAACCGTGATAATGGCCAAGATTGCTATGGTAATGGAGGGCCGACAAGATATAAAGGGAGTACAAGGAGTGAGTTGGGTTGTATGACCATCCAAGTGGTGGGAACAAGTTTGACTATGAAGGCCACTATTAAGAGCAAGGGACAACCAAGGCTCAGTGAGACACTTATCATTGGGCATCTTCTTAATCAGTTGCACCTCTAGCAAGAGCAACAAAGCTCAAAAATCTGCTTCTTTGTTGAGCATTGTTTACTATTCAATTAGTTTTATAAGAATAATATGTTTTTGAGATCATGTTTTGAGTGCCATGAGGAACAATATTAAGATATCTCAGGAGTCTTGAACTCAAGATTTGATATTGTATAGAGAGAGAGAGAGAGAGAGAGAGAGAGAGAGAGAGAGAGAGAGAGAGAGGTAAAATCCCTAGAGGCCTCTATATGATAAACTTTTGTTTTAATTTTGGGAAACCAAGTCACTAAGCAAGGAATTTCCCTTCTCATAAGGGCGGAAAATTTCCCCATGGTGGCGATAGGGCTATAAAGTAGCCATGGGTGGTGAGAATTATAAGGGAAAATAGAGGATACGATAGGTATATCAGTCAGGATAGCAATGATATCTTTACAGTAGAGATACTCGGTATGGAGTTTCATGATAGTGGCCAAGACTGCTATGGTAGTGGAGGGCCGGCAAGAAATAAAGGCGATACAAGGAGCGAGTTTCGTTGTATGACCATCCAAGTGGTGGCAAGAGCGAGTTTCGTTGTATGACCATCCAAGTGGTGGCAACCAATTTGACTATGAAGGTCACTATTGAGAACACGGGGCAACCAAGGCTCAATTGATGCGAAGACACTTATCATTGGGCAACTTCTTAATCAGTCGCACCTCTAGCAAGAGCAGCAATCAGCTCACAAATCTTCTTCTTTGTTGATCATTGTTTATTGTTCAATTAGGTTTATAAGAATATTATGTTTTAGAGATCATGTTTTGAGTGCCATGAATAACAATATCAAGAGATCTCACAAGTCTTGAACTAAAGATTTGATATTGTTTAGAGAGAAGAGAGATAAAAAATATGTAGCGCCTACCACAGAGAGAGAGAGAGAGAGAGAGAGAGAGAGAGAGAGAGAGAGAGAGAGAGAGAGAGGTATAATCCCAAGTGGACTCTTGAGTTTTGAACTCAACACATGGTATTGTAGATAATCAATATCACTTTATTATTTGCCCTAGCGTCCACCTTTTCATGTAGCTCAATGTCCTTGCACTTGAGAATTGATGACATGCATTCCAAACATGTACCGACAGATATTAGGAGCTGCATGTGTTGAGAGAGAGAGAGAGAGGGAGAGAGGGAGGTATAATCCCAAGTGGACTCTTTAGTTTTGAACTCAACACATGGTATTGTAGATAATCAATATCACTTTATTATTTCCCCTAGCGTCCACCCTTCCACATAGCTCACTCTCCTTGCTATGTGAGAATTGACGACATGCATTCCAAACATGCACCAACAGATATTAGGAGCTGCACGTGTTGTGTGTGTGTGTGTGTGTGTGTGTGTGTGAGAGAGAGAGAGAGAGAGAGAGAGAGAGAGAGAGAGAGAGAGAGAAATTCACGTCAAGCATGGCCACCACTCAATTCCAAGAGACATCAAAGATCTATATGACGATTCTTGAACTCAAATACTAAAATGCAAGAGTTAATGTCCCAATATCTTTCTTCTTTAAAGGGGTGAAATTTTTCAATTGTTCACAAAAACGCAAAAAATATGCAAGCCAGTAAAAGAGAGCAATAGAGATGTTATGGTGAATTGCATTTCAAATGTTGAAATTGATGTCATAGCAACTCCACTCTTTATCAGAGCTTTATTGGTTGTATTGGCAACTATGACATGCTTCTCTCCGGACCATGTTGAATTACAAAGTTGACCTCTCTACTGTAGTTTATGTGATGATGTGTACCGCTACTAGCCTTGCAAACTAGAAGGAGGATGAGATGCAAGAAATCAGGAGAGAGCAACAGAGATTCCAAGGCCAACTGTATTTTGAATATTGAAACCGATGTTAAAGCCAAAGACATAAATTTGGATCAATGGATGTGTGGTTGGATATGAGAGATAGAGAGAGAGAAAGAGGGGGGGGGGGGGTTCAATCTTTATCAATGGTGTCCTATGGTGCATGTGAGTGCATCAAATGACCTGTAGGTCCTCCTTCTTTGTCGTGAGGGTGTTACTATCATTTAGTTAGATGGAAAGAATCACTAATCTATAGGAGAAACATTTTGATACAATTAATGGAGCATTGATCGTATGAATGGTGTTACATACTTGAGCCTCAAAAAAATCATTGTGACCATGCTTTCTATGGCTGCAGCGCGCTGGCTACATACTAGTGATATTTTAAGCATTAGATGCATATAAAGTTGCATGGAATAGTGATTAATTTTAGGCTTTAGTTTATTGTAACCAAGATAATCTCCTTGTGGATGTGAGGAGAAGATGAATGCATGAGAGCCCAAGATGATATGGCAAGGTAGGTAATAGATTTTTATCATGTGTAGAGATAGGTAGAATAAGAATAAGATATTTTAACATCATAGTTGGACCACAAATCTGAACGGAAATATGTGTAAACATACATGATATATACCTTCATTTATATTTCTCATTCCTTTTCTCGACATAGGAGGAAAACCCAAGAAACGTTGTGATGAAGATAATCAAGAGAGAAAATTGTCACGAGACACCAACCCATAGCTCAATCTGAAGAGACCTCGAACTCACCAAGCTTGGGACATGTCGTGGGAAAGAGCCCTAAAATCTTTTATTAAAAAAAAGGGAAAAAAAGAGGGCTATTATGTACTTCTCGTTGCATATCGTTGCAGTGCCACCAACCAACTACGACTAGTGGATATGTGTGGCAATGCCATGCATCCAATACGAGCAATACTGGCTTGGGAGTAAGCCAACCACAATTGCAGGAGCGGTCATCCCGAGCTGCACGTAGGGCGATGATGGCCACCAACCAATAGCAAATCAGTGGTGCACATTTTTTTCATTAAAAAAAAAAAGGCAAGCATGAAACTACCAACAACACTCTCCCTCTTCCATTTGCATGTGTTGCAAACTAGCCGTTCGAATTCTCTCTTCCACAACGTAGCCCTTTGCATCGACTTCCTAGAATCGCATATGAAGCAAGTCAAAAGGTTCAAAAGACATGCAAGAGCAAAATACTAAGTTCGGGGTGGATGCTTGATATCAAGAAATGGTTTGGAAGATGGGATGCATGTCACTTGGTCAAGGATGCGTCGATCGACTCCCAAGTTAATGAGGCCTTCTTACAACGCCAATGTATCATGGCTTGGGAGAAATCTGGAGGTTCTCGCTTCAGCCATTACACCACACACGTTGCCCCAAACTACAAATATCTCTTCTTCTCGGAACGAGGTAACCGAACCCATTCCTACATCCTTGAGCCCATCCCGTTGAGTGCGATCCGCACCATTGCCTCCATTCGTCTTAGCTCCCATTCTCTACGCTGCGAGACAGGACGTTGGGGCACTGGCGAGGAGTGTCATCGACTTTGCACCTTATGCCCTCGTCAAGTGCGAGAGAGTGAGTACCACACACTACTTGAGTGCTCAGCTTTTGACCACATTAGGTCCTCTTTTTCCCATATATTCAGCCATGAGCTCTCCCTACATACCTTCCTCTCCCAACCACGATGTGGACTCTCTATTGCGACGCTCATTTCAGCCATTTTTGAGCATCGAGAGTCACTTATGAACTCCACTCACACCACGTGACATGTTCATTTGGTCCCATAGGTCATATTTGATCTCCCAGGACGATAATAGAACTATCTATCTATCTATCTCTCTCTCTCTCTCTCTCTTTTGCAACCATCCAACTCTCTCTCTATACAACCTCCGTTCACTCCCTCCTATCTCTTTGATCAGCTATCAGTTCCACGCACGCCGACCATCTCTCTCTCTCTCTCTCTCTCTCTCTCTCTCTCTCTCGCCCGTCAACTCAAGAAGTAATTATATTAAAAACCAATAAGGTTCCCAAGTATTGAACTTCATTTAATCAAGCACTACGAGATTTTGGAGTTCATTTGGAGGGCCTTGTAAGAAATTTTATTTATCTCTCTAAAAAGTTTTCTTAAAATATGCTCGCACTTATTGGGTACATCCAAAAGGACAACTAGACACTCTGCGAAGTGAACCAGACTTTCCATTGACTTTAAAAACGGTCACTATTTCATTCAATGCAAGTGTCTTTTTCATGAGATAGGCGTTGCTCATTTATTATTGCTTTTGTCATCAACTAAAATGAAAAAAAACACAAAACTAAAACGAAAAAAAAGTGGTACAATTTGATGCTTTGGATATCTCCATTTGGTGTTCGGGAAAAATCATTTTTCCAAACATACAAAATTCCTTTCCTTAAATTTGCCAAGAGGAAATTTTAGAAAATTAAGTTACTTTTCCAGGTTTTTACACTATTTTTCTCTATTTTGGGGCGAAATTTGTCATTTTCCCCTTGCCCTCAACCAGTATTTTTGAAATTGAAAACGACAGGATATTAAGCTGAGACACATTTTTCCCGAACACGACCTCCATTGCATCTAGACACCCAAAAACCTAAAACACGAATATCTACATGCCTCGTTCTGACACCCGAAGAGAGGGCCACTAAAAAGTGGTTTTTGGACAACGATGTCGTGTCAGAACAAGGAATGTAGAGATTGGTGTTTTAGGTTTTTGGGTGCTCCGGACACATTGGAGGTGTCAAAAGCTTCAAATTCTACCACTAGATGACAATTTTGTGAATTTTTTCCATTTCAATGATGACAAAAGCGATATTAAGTAAGCGACGTCCACTCATGAAAAAGAGGACTTGCATTTGTTACCATATACTATGGTAGTGATGTGTGTGAAGACACTAGGACCACCGGGGCATTTTTTTCCCTCTTTAGGAGGTTTTTTCCCCGTGCGTTGTATATACACCCATCACTCTAGGGCTATCTATATTTCCATTACACACTAAGTAAAACACTCTCTATTGTGTGCCTTGAGCTTCCTTCGTCTTCTCCAAGCTGTGTGCGTTTCTCTGCAACCCTAATGCCAACAATTGGTATCAGAGCAGGTTGCGTCCTCTCGGGCTTAGTCGCCAGCTACTCCAGTACCCGCCTGCTCACTTTCTCCGATTTCAGTGAGCTTTGGCGAGCGTTCGTAGGTCAAATTTTTTTTTGGGTGAGCTCGTTTCAGCCTTCGTTTCCACTACAAGCAGGTCTGCAAAGGCAATTTCGTCATTTTTGTGCAGAATTTCTCTTAGTGCCGATTTTTGCATAACAGGTGCCTTACAACATGTGTTGTTCCCGCTCCGTTTCTTCTATTTTTGGGCAGTTTTCACATCAAGTGCATCATTTACCATGGCTGACAACAACACAGATGTGTTCAAGATGTTTGCTTTGCTGAGGACAGGTTGGATAGGGACAATTACCCTATGTGGGCTTATATGATGCAACACGTTCTTGTGTCAAAGGGTGTTTGGAATATTGTGTAGGGCATTGATGTATGTCCTAGGATGTAGGCGATGTTGAGGATGTTGCACGTCTTGCTGCGAGGATTGCTGCTATTAGAGTTGTTTTGCCTACAGTAGAACAAGCTCGTTGGGATGTAAAGGATGCGGAGGCTCATGCATTGATTGCATTGTCTGTGAAGCGCACCATTGTTCCTCACATCCGTTTAGCCAAATCTGCAAAGCAGGCTTGGGATATTTTGGCTGGCCTTTATGCAAGCCGCATTGAGGCTAAAATTGCTTTGATGCATAAAGAGCTGGAGTCGAAGATTATGCATGAGGAAGATGATATGGACACTTTTCTTGCTGGTGTCAAGGATATCAATGAGCAACTCATTTTTGCAGGTCAAGTCATTTCAGACGGTTCCCTTGTGCAGACTATTCTTGATGCCTTACCAGATTCTTACCAGTGAACAGGCTTTTATTGCTTCTCAAAGAAAGGGTGGTAACAGCAATGCAACCACTTCTTATGGTTCTGCTGTGAGTGGAAAAAATTCTGTTCCTAATGCTTCTGCTGGCAGCAATTCGTCTGGAAATTCTGGTGATAAGGGCAAAAAGAAGATGCGTTGCCATTATTGTAAAGCTAATGATCACTTGATGAAGTCGTGTCCTAAGTTGAAGGCCAAAGAGGCTAAGAAGAAAGAGGGTGGTTCCACTGCAAATGCTGGTTCCACTACAAATGCAGCCATTGTTGAGTCTTTTGTAAAAGGAGACTATGATGTTGATGTTGATGTTGATGTTGATGCAAAATGGGCTTTTAGTGCAGAGTGCAATTACAATCCTGCTGTCCATTATGCATGCTTGTCAGTTGCTGCACATTCACATGTGTGGTATTTCGACAGTGGTGCTACAAAGCACATTACCTCACATCGTGAATTGTTCACCTCTCTCGAGTCTGTCCCTCATGGAAATTTAGTCACTTGTGCCAACAATGCCTCTTATCCGGTTCAGGGACTTGGAAAGATTCTGCTTACTGCTGTAAATGGCAGTTCCTTCACACTTGTTGATGCACTTTATGTACCTAGGATCAAGAAGAATCTGTTGTCTGTATCCGCACTTGCTAGACTTGGACTTGTAGCCAAATTTGTGGATGACAGATGTACAGTTCATAAATCTCAGTTTTGGTGATGAAATTGTTGCATCTGGCCTTTTATGCCGTGGGCTGTATAAGCTCACTTTGTATGACAAGCGTGGACAAAATTTTGCAAATGCAGTTGCAGATTCAAGGGCTATTTCAGATGCAAAGCTTTAGCATGCACGTTTTGGTCATTTGAATTTTATCAGTTTGCTGCGTTTGCAGAAATCTGATATGGTTGCTTCTTTGCCGCCTCTTGAAGCACCTGTCGAACATGTTTGTGAAGGCTGTATTTTGGGTAAAATACAGCATTCTAAGTTTCCAAAGGATGGTTCAGTTAGGGCCACATGCAGGTTGCAGCTTGTGCATAGTGATGTTTGTGGGCCCATGCAAACTCCATCCTTGGGCAATTACCTTTACTTCGTGACTTTCATTGATGATTACTCCAGGCATGCATGGGTATTTCCGCTTAAAGCGAAGTCCGAAGTTTTTATGTGCTTCAAACAATTTCTGGCTATGGTCTCGAAATGTACTATGGGCACCCTCCATTCCGATCGAGGGGGGGAGTATATGTCTCATGAATTCAATGCATTTCTGGCTAGTCGTGGGATAAAACACCAATGTACAGTGCCTTATACACCTCAGCAAAATGGTATTACTGAGAGGAAAAACATGTCACTTACGAAAATGGCACGATGTATGGTCAAAAGTCAATCTTTGTCGCATTCTTTTTGGCTTGAGGCCATCATGTGTGCCACTTATGTACTAAACAGGTGTCCTACTAAAGCTTTGCAGTCTATTACTCCATATGAAGCATGGCATGATAGAAAGCCTTCTATTGAGCACATGCATGTTTTTGGCTGTTTGGCATATGCTTAGGTGCCACAAACACAGTGCAAAAATTGGATGATAAGGCTGTCAAATGTGATTTTGTTGGTTATAGTGCTGAAAGCAAAGGTTACAGGTTGTATCATCCGCAAACAAAACGTATTCTGGTTTCTCGGGATGTAGTGTTTGTGGAAGATTCTGTTCAATCCTTGCTATCATATACTAGAGACAGTAATGTAAGCTCACATGACATTTATGACACTTTCTTGCCTCTTTTCAGTGGTGGAAATACGAATGTAAGTTCCAATGAGGCAAAATGTATAGCCTATGTGGGTTTCAGAAAATGTTATAGATCAACCTATTACTGATGCACATGTACATGATGTACTTGATGAGGAAAGGGCTGAAAATGAGCAGGCTAGAGGTATGCCAAAATGCTTGGTGCACACTTTGCGTGATAGTAAATTGGATGCACCTTTGTCTAGTCGTACTTGTTCAGGCTCTCGCCATGCATCTTATGCATTAGATTGTTATGCTTTGGTTGTGTCTAGCTTACATGATGTTGAGGAACCTCTGTCTTTTGATGATGCACAAAATTCAAAAAATTGGATGGTTGCCATGCAATCAGAATATGATACACTTATAGAAAATGACACATGGACTTTATGTGGTTTTCCTCCTGGCAAAAAGACCATTGGTACGAAGTGGGTTTACAAGTTGAAACGCAAGCCAGATGGTGAGATCGATCGTCATAAGACTCGACTTGTTGCAAAGGGTTATGCACAACAAAAAGGCATAGATTATGAAGTTACCTTTGCTCCCACTTGTCGTATGACTACTGTGCATTTTCTATGTGCATTGGCAACTCAATTTGGTTGGGATGTACATCAATCAGACATTGTTACTGCTTTCTTGAATGGTGACATATTTGAGGAATTTTATGTAACGCAGCCTTGCGGTTTTGTCAAGAAAGGACAAGAGAACAAAGTGTGCAAATGTAACAAGGATTTGTATGGGTTGAAGCAATCTCCTCATGCTTGGTATGAGAAACTTGACACTCATTTGGTCAAACAAGGCTTTCGTAACAGTCCAACAGAAAGCACATTGTATGTAAAGCATGAGGGTGATGTACTTCTCATTGTGGTTCTCTATGTCGATGATTTGCTGACCAAATGAGAGACATATTGATGAATTTAAGGCTGATTTGAATGCTACTTTCAAGATGAAAGATTTGGGGTTGTTGCATCATTACTTGGGTATACAGTTTAAGCAGTGTGATGGTGGTATTGCCTTGTGTCAGAAAAGTTACATAGAGACATTGCTATGTAAGTTTGGACTTGAGGATTGAAAACCTATTGCCACTCCCATGGAAACAGGTTTGAAGTTGAGTCTACATGATGCTGGTGATCCTGCTGATGTCACTCTTTAAAAAACTGCTGTTGGATGCCTCATTTATGTATGCAACACGAGGCCGGATATTCAGTTTGCAGTCTTACAGGTTAGTGGATTTATGCATAGCCCAGGGTCTAAGCATTGGCAGGTGGTCAAGAGGATTTTCCACTACCTTAGTGGCACTTTACATCTTGGCTTGTTTTATCCCAAGGGGGGATCATTGCCGCCAGACTTACATGCTTTTTCGGACTTAGATTCGACTGGTTGTCGCGTGTCCACAAGTGGTTTTTACTTCATGCTTGGCAGTTCATGTATATCGTGGTTGAGCAAGAAGCAACCTACTCTGGCCACTTTGAGTTGTGAGATTGAGTACAGGACAGTCTTCACAGCTACGGTTGAGTGTGTATGGCTCAGACGCCTTATGGCTGATTTGGGTGTTGGACAGGACACTGCCCCAACACTATCTACAGTGACAGCCAGAGCACATTGGTAGTTGCCAGGAACCCAGTTTTTCATGCTCGCACAAAGCACATTGAGGTGCATTACCACTATGTCAGGGAGAGGCTCATCATGAGAGATTAGTTTGGCTTATGTGCCAACACAGGACAAGCTTGGAGATCTTTTCACAAAGGCATTGTCTCGTGAGAAGCTCAAAGCTTTCCGCAAAGCGTTAGGATTACTCCCTTTTGTGGAATGATCATGTCCTTAGGGCATGGCACTTCCCTTTACTCATGTGCCAGCTCCTGTTCACCGCATCACTTCGGGGGGGATTTGTTACCATATACATGTGGTAGTGATATGTGTGAACACACTAGGACCGCCGGGGCATTATTTCCTTCTTTAGGAGGTTTTCCCCCCCCGTGAATTGTATATATGCCCATCACTCTAGGGCTATCTATCTTTCATTGCTATTAACCGACAAGTTAGACAATGAGTCAACACTAGGCGAATAGGAGGCTTGGGGACTGCCCAACACCACCTATCGCTTGGTGTTGACCTTGGTGTAATAGATGATGGAGACCCTTTTGGTGAGGTGATTACAATACATGCAAAGGAGTCAATACTAGGCGAATAGGAGGCTTGGGGATTGCCCAATGCCACTTATCGCTCGGTGTTGACCTTGGGGATTAAAGACATCACAAGAGGCAGTAGAGTCAATACTAGGCGAATAGGAGGCTTGGGGAGTGCCCAACGCCACCTATCGCTTGGTGTGGACCTTGGTGACGAAGACATGACATGCGACAGTGAAGTCGCCACTAGGTGAATGTGAGGCTTGGGGACTGCCCAACGCCACCTATCGCTTGGTGCTGACCCTGGTAAATAGGCGTCGGCACATCCACGGACATTACATTGTTTGAGTCATGGGCCGGGCTTGTTGGTCCAATGGGAAAAGGGTAAGAGTGATCGCCGATGAGAGGCGCACTCTAACTGGAACATTCAAGGGTTAGTTGGCTAAGCATGGGCGTCCAAGTATGAATGAGGCGAGCTCATATAAAAGTCAACTAAACCTAAAATTCACGGATTCTTTCATTTGTGCAATTGAAGAGTGCTCTTGCTCCATCTCCATCTTCTTCTTCTTCATCTCTTCGTGTGTGTGTGTGTATTCATATGAGAGAGAGAGAGAGAGAGAGAGAGAGAGAGAGAGAGAGTGCGATCTAGCATTGTGACGACAACACGACGGCGGCAAAGCGGTTGAGTGCGGCGCAACGACGGCTCCTTCTTCTTCGCGACGAGGAATCCTCCACGACAGCAAGCGTAGAGCAATGAGTGACACACCATCCCATCTTTGAGCTTACTAGTTTAGGCTAGTTGCGTGCTTGGAGCCATTTGTGGGTTGCACACAGTGTATTGGCAAGTTCGTTGCATTGACATGTGCAATAGATGCGCACATTTTTGGCACCGTTGCCGGGGATATGCATTTTGAATTGTAGAAAAGGTAGAGAAGGAAGGTTTGTGTGGTGAGAAGAAGGAGTTTGTTTTGCTGCTGTGTATTTCTTTGTCAATGAGATTTTGAAAGGTACCGTGTTTTGTTTTCTCTGTGATAAGGTGTTAGTATTAAGGTTGTAGATCTATAATGTTAGTTCTGTGTAAAGTACAATAAGTAGGAAGTAGATGTGTTAGAGCTAATGAAGTGTGTTAGTGTGTAACAATAGGTGTATTAGTTGTAAGTAGGTAGGTAGAGTGTGTGTGTGCTCGCGCACACAGCGCGGCCGCGGCGACCTTATCCCAAAAAAGTAAAAAATAAAAAAATTGTTTTTTAAAATTTTTGAAGGTAGGACCGTGATCGGGAATATCTCCCAGACCCAAGCTCAAACCCAAGCCCAAGCCTAAGCTTAGGCTCAGGCCTCAGTCGCCCTTTAAAATTACGTATTTTAGCTTCACACGTAGCTAAAAATCGACTTTTTTGAGGACCAACGGAGCTTCAGGTGACCGAACGTTGTGCTGTAAAGCACACCGCGACCCTCTAAGTGATACGCTCATTTTGAGCTATCATACACTTTAATAAAAAAACCAATTATTAAAAAACATTAAAAAATATTAAAAAATATTAAAAAACGGGTGAAAACGGACGCCTAAAAAAGTAAGCGGTTAACGTTCGAGGTTATTCACCGACGCTTGTAGGGTGCCAAAGGCACATGCATCTGCACTCTGGTCGTGTGCTAGAGACGGAGAAACTAGAGAATTTCGATCTACGCGAGTTCTCAATATCCACCTACCTTAGGTTCCGGGCCTTCAGCGGGGACCCAAGGTAGTACAAACCAAGACCACAAACATAGTGGCTAGTGACTCTTCCTCTGACTATGACATCATGGAGGGTTTCCCAATGCCTAATTGTTGTGGCGGTTATGCCGCTAGGGGTGGCTATGATAGCGAGAACTCAACCGACAAATAAGAATGTCAGACGAGGACGGAGCTTGACCCGCAGGCGCATGGAAACAAATAGGTGGGTGTCAAATCACCTACTCGACCTTCTAATGACAATCACTACCAAGGAAATCAAATCTAAGTTCTCAAATATACAAGTGACTGAAATCCGTACTACGAACGAATGCTATCCGAAACATGATCTAGAGTCATCGAATCAACCTCAAACTCAAAGGGGGGTCTCTACACTAGGTAAGGACAATACCCTATGAATCTACAATACAATCTCAACTTGTAACCACTCCGTGCGGTAAACGCGTATGAAGACAGGCCGAAAAATACAGGTGACCGAATCTCGACTCCGATGGTACTAATGTGTAGCTCTACTCGCTGCGGTTCTATAGATATATGGCACGCTCAATTCCGACACACAGGTAGGGAGAAAACTCACATAGAAGCTCGTGGGAGCTCACCTCGCTAGAAGCCGAATGCGTGCACGCTTGGTATCGGTGCGTAGCTCTCGCCGTTGCTAACACAATGGCGGTGTCGCTTCTCCAATGGCGGCTCTGTAGCTCGCGTAGCAAGAGGATAGACTCTCTCTCTCTCTCTCTCTCTCAGACACAGTCACGGCGCTCAAAAACTCACCTTGATTAACGATTCAAAATTGTGTGAGGTTTACAAAAATTGGCTCTTATACCTCAGCCTTGGAGGTGTGAAAACATCTCTAATCTAATTACATAAGCAAGTGAAACTATTTGGGAATACAAGCTGGAAACTCAATTGAGTCCCGCTAATTACAATGAATCGGCTCCATGAAAAAAATGAAATGTCGGAAAGACATTTATTACAATAAGTGTTTACAAAAACATGAGTGTGAGCAAAAATGTATAGGTGTGGTCCGCCGCTCAACACTCCCCCCCTCTGTGTTCATGTCGTCCTGACATGACATCCTTGCTTTGTCTTTAGTGGAGTCCCGTCGATTTCGGCATCTGAAGATGTGACTCGTATCTCAGGTTTCCAATGGTCAGTGTAGGGCCGAATATCTTACTTTAATGAGTAAAGAAACCAATGTAGAATGCCTCCTCAAAGGCCTGCATGTGGAAGCTTGGCATAAACATGATTCTCCGATAAAAGAGGTGTAATACTTTTGGAGATGGCTGCAAGGCTAGATCATACATCATATCTGTCACTGTGTCGGCCGCTGACAACAATGTTGAGCTGGTAGCTTTATCCGGCTCGAACACTTCAATGCAAGCCAATAATGTTCTGCAAATATTTTTGAGCATTTGACATGAAAGGTCAGGAGAGCCAGTAAAGAGCTTAATGGTGCCCGTTAGGGTTTTCACCATGTAGGCCTTACTTATTCTCTCTCCCACCTTCGGTCCTAGCATCCTGGGGTAATTAAGCCAATTTGGATTCTTTGCTGTGATTCTGCCATGCTCTTGCCAACTCCTAACTTGTGGCACTGGACAGAATGTTGCATCTTCTCTAACTTCCTTGGGTGCCTCCACCAAATAGATTAGGTAGGTTGGGTACTTTGTCAACCACCCTTTCCTCCATCTCGGCTGGGAGTCCACTATCTTCTTTGATTCCTCCTCTTTCGTGATGTCGCCTTCATATAGCACGACATACTGCTCCTCTTCTAGCCTTTTCTTTGTTTTCAACACTTCAAACTTTAGTAGAGGAAGAGGCAATGTAGGTTGCATCCACTGTTCTTGCAGCACCTTAGTATCCAACCCTTGAAGTCCGATGGAGAACAGGAGTCTTCTTTCCCACTCCATGGCCGCCTTTGCACTCTCCTCTGTTGCTTGCTCTATCTGCTCGTGCAATCTGTTTTCCTCCTCCTCGGTAAGTTTTGATGTTGTGGCCTCTTCTTGTGTTGGGGCTGGATCTTCAATAGTTGTGGCTTCCCCAGTCTCTGGTAGCTCCACGACTGCCCCGCCGGTTTCTTCTTGCTGAACCTCTGTATCTTTTATCATTTTGTCTTGCAGATCTTGGAGCTGCTTTCGGAGGGCCTCATTCTCCACTCTCAGTGCTTGGTTCTCTGATGTAAGTAATTCTTCTGCAGCCAATGAGCCCTCCGCAATGTGCAATCTCTGCACTTGCTCTAGCCGCAATTCTCTTTGCAAGCTCCAGACTTGATCTTCCAGACCGGGGACTATTGCTCCCTCTGGCTCTACTCCTGCTCTGCTAGCTCTTGGTGTGGATCTAAGCCTTAGGATTGTTCTCTCCTGCAGCTCCATCCTTTCTTGTAGCTCAATGAGCTCTTCCTTTGTAACTTCCAATTCATCTTCAATTATTTCTTTGGCTTCTTGTGCACTGGCCACCTCTCTTGAAGCATTAGCAAGTTGGAGGATTAGTCCATCTCTTTCATTTTCTGCTTCTTCTTTGCTGTCTCTCATTGTCTTTGATCGGGCTTTGATCTGCTGCAATAGTTGAGCACTTTCTGGATATCTCTTTCATCCTTATCCTCAAGCTCAAGTGCTCTTTCTACTACAGTCTCCTTTAGCTTCAACTCATCCTTTGCCTTCTCAGGTACTACCCTCTGCTCTTTGTCTAATCTATTCTTGGTCCTCCTCTCTGTTCCTCTCTGTTCTTCTTGTGCTAAGGCAATGCCATACACAACCTTGAGGGCCTCTTCTTGAGTATATCCTGTGTCTATTAGAGCATCATATTGCTCTTTCTTCTCTTGAACTGGATCCGTTGTCTTCTCCTCTTGCTGTATTTCGGGCTTTTTTAGCACATCCACCTCAACTTCAGTAGTCGTCTCCTCCACTATCTTTTCCTTTCCGTTAGGACTTGGCTCCTCTACCTTGCCCTTGTCACCTCTTTTTAATTCAGCTTTAAGGTGCTGAACTTCTGCTTTAGTGTATGGCTCTACTGGTTGCTGCTCCCAGATAGCTTCTTGTTCTTCATAAGCCTTGATATATTGATCGTACTGATCAATATTTGGTCTTGTTCAGCTGGCTCCGACTTTTGTTGGGTCTGGTACCCACTTTTCCTCAAAATATCCTTTTAAAGCTCGCTCGGCTCTAAACTGTTCAATCAGCCTCTCCATTCTGGCGGCTTTCTGGCTCTTAGTTTTCTTTGGAGCGGGTTTCTTCTTGGTCTTGTTCTTGAGGGGCTCGTCTTCTTCTTCTTCTGGCTCGAAAACAATTTCTAGTTTCCGCCTTGCCCTTGTTGACACTCTCTTTGTGACCTATGCTAGTCTTCATCTTCATCTATCTCTTTTAGCCATTGGTTTTGCGAGGGAGCCTTTGGCCACTGGTCCCTTGCTCCGATAGCTTCATAAGCTATCTTAATCAACACTTCGGCTCCTCCAATGTACTTTGGCTTCTCGTTCTACAAAGCAATTACTTGCTCATGGATGTGCTGAGCATAATTGACTTCCTTCGGGATGTTGCTCTTTATTGCCCAAGTGATTGTTGTGGCAACAACATGTGGTGATGTGGTATACTTCTGTGGCCTTTTGCTGCATATGTGTAAAAACTGGTTGTAGAGCTGGCAAAGCTTTGCCGCTCTCGGATCTGCCATGTCTTCATAGGTGGCATTTTGCTTCTTTAGCCCATACACTTCTATGGATTCCCGTCTTTCTCTGACGGAGAATCCTTTGTTGTGCAGCTTCAGAGCATCTGCAATGAGCTGAGGAGTGATAACCACTTCAACCTTTTCCACGTCCAAGGCTGTGAGTGTAGCCTTTTCGTCTTTTTGTATGGTGGTTTCCAACTCATACACTCTTTGAGTATCTACTCCTGATGGTCTGGAAGTGAAAAAACTGTGGAGACCTGCCCTTTCCAGGTATCTGCTTATCTCCTCTGTTCTGCTGTAGTCCACTAGTTCTTGGGGAATCATTGGGATATCCACTGTTTGTCCTCGTGGGTCTCTGAAAGTACCTTGGTATATCTTTATCCCCTGTTCTTCTAACACTGCTTCTTCTACCCAAGTCTTTGTGGGCTTGAGAGTCTCTGGGGGAATAGAAAATGGCTCGGCTTCTACTATTGCTTCCTTGAGTGTCGGTCTCTTTCTCTTTGTCGTCGACGACTTCCCCGAATCCATGGATCCTGTAACTCCAATTTCAAAAGTTAGCGTCTTTTTCAGTACTGAAAGCCGAAATTAAGCTTTTAACTATCCAAATGACTTAAAAATTGAAACATAATCTATTGAGGGCCTAAGGATGCAATGCATGTGGAAAAATGTGCAATTTGGGTGCAAAATCATGTTGGAGACATCATACGCATATGATGTCTTTTGTGTCAAAATGGCTTGATATTGGTTGTGCTTGTAGCTGATAGTGCATACACCCATTCTATATGCCTGGATTTGAATTTGGGTCCCATTTGGTCAAGTTATGGCCATTTTAGTCCTGGTCAGGCTCTTTGCAAGATATTGAGAGGGAATTGGATTTTGTGATCCAAATTGGATGAAACTTGGTGGTTTGCTCTCAAATGGCATGTAGATCACTTCTTTGTGGTGGTTGCAACTCTGAAATGCAAAAATCAAGTGTATGATGTCTTTTTGGGTAAAATTGGACCATTTTGCATTGTAAGCTTGGATTTGGCTTTATATAGGCTTAGACAATGATTTTATGAGATTTGGGTATAGTTTGGATCAAAATTGGCTCTGCAGACATCATACGCGTATGATGTCTTTTGTGTCATTTTTGCATGAGATTGATTCTGTGGGCTCCTCATATGATAGTAAAGGACTGTGTGTACTCAAATCTTGACTTGAAGTTGAGTATGATGAATTTTGACAAGATTAGGCTTTAATAGAGGATTTTTCTCTAATTGGGCTAATGGAGTGACCCCCTTGACCAAATGGTACCAAACTTCATATGTGGTATGTATTTGATATATATAATGGATATATGATGAGAAATGATCAATTTTGGCTCTGTATGTGCAAAATGACATCATACACGTATGATGTTTTTTTGGCCAAAATGGTACTTTTTGGTTCCAGATAGCTTGTGCATGTGTTGAACAACAATCCTACAAAGTTTCATTGAGTTTGGAGCTATTTTGGCAAATTTAGGGCCATAAGTCGGTTTTATGCCCTACTTTGCGTCTTTTTAGTTTCCAATTGGTTTTTCAACTCCAAATCTCATGATACTTTGTACATTTGATGTTGTTAGTATATAGAAAGAGGCTATGCATTCATGTGTTCAAGATGATGTGAAAATCATGGTGTGAGACATCATACGCATATGATGTCTATTCTTGAGAAAAAGTGTTTTTTGTGCAAAGCATGGTTTGTGCTAGTGCCCTAAGCCCTGCTAACTAGTTTTCAACCTTAAAAACCATCAGTTTAGTTAAAAGCCCCCTTTGTAGGCCTTTCAGTCTCCGAAGTCGTCTTTTGGTGTTGGAGTTGATTTTCCTCGATCTTTCTCCTCAAGAGCTGCATCCCGAGCTCATTTGAGGTGTTGGGAAGTCGTCTATGTGGTTGGACTCGACTTTGGTTCCTTCTTTTCCACCTTTAGCCATTTGGTTTCCCGAAAGCATCTTTTTCACCATTGGTAAGTGAAACGGCTTTCTCTTGGGTTTTGCTTGTACACATGTATCATTGATGGCTATTTGAAGCTGCTTGTGAAGTTTCATGGCAATCGGTAGTCCATTTTGGCCGTTATGCCAAAATGACGCTTTGTGTGTCTGCCGCGGAATCGGTTGTTTCTACCCACTTTTGGTGGTCCAAACCTGGAGATACTCCATGGTTGCATTGTCCTCAATGTTGTTAAGTTTCTTGTGAAGTTTTGTGTCGTTTCGACAACTTTTTTCTGTTTGCCGCTTGCAGGCTCTATTGACCTAGGTTTTTTTCAGTTGGTCTTTCTCGTACTTTGAGAGTTAGGAACTCATCTTCTACACTAGGGTAAGCCACCTATTGGTTCTTGCATGGTTTGGTTAGGTGGTTGTGCCTCCACCTAGCATTCTACCCATTTTCCCGTCTGCTCTTGTTTCTTCGTTTTGGTTAGTTTTCACGACAAAAGTTAGTGGTAAGCATCAAAAGCTTATGGCAATGAGTCTACCTCTCATATCTGGAGTCCTCTGAGCTCTCGTAGCAGTCGTAGAAGGCTGTAGAAGGTCGGATGCTCTTGTGTGCTCTTTGCTCTCTCCAAGTGGGTATTAGTGTAAATGAGCTTGTAAGTGAGGTAAAAAATACTTAACTTTGGACTTCTCGGCTCACTTGTTACCAAATTTGACATGTGCTCCTATCTCGTTGTGAAATGCACTTTAGGATTTGAAATTTCTCAATTTGGACTCCGTTTGACCTGTTTCTGAGAAATCTGTCCACTTTGCCAAAATTCTGCCATTTCGGACTTTCCGCAACTTTTCCCGAATTGTACCCAATTTTTACCATGGGTTGCCCTTGTCATTAGGATCATCAGCATCTATTCTTTTCTTTTTTCTGATCTCGCTTCACCTGCTTGTTTTATTTTTCTTTTACTTTTATTAAGAAAATCCTAAAAAATAAAGGAAAATCGCAAATTGAAGCCAAAAAATTCCCAAAATACACAATAATTAGCTGGTAACCCTGTGTATATGTGTATACACTTATTTGTGGTTTCTCGGCTTGGATTACCACTTTTTTTCACTTTTTGGCTCCAAAAACACGCATATTTAGTCGTATTTACAAACTTAGAGACTCAAATTCATTATTTGATCTCTTATTATTGCAAAACAAAGTATATAAGGGCATAGATATTATCAATATCCGCAATCAAACATAAAAAATTCAAAATCATGTAAGACACTACCCTTGTAATATCATTTTCTTTGTCCTTATTGCTTGTAGTTCCTGTATACCTGTATACCTCCTCCCCTCCTACTCTGAGTCCTCCCGGACGACTATGAAGTGTCTGAGGGTGAAGCATTGTAGTTGTTGTGGTCATGCTTGGTCAATTCAATTGTAGAGCGATGAAATAGCAATATTTCCAATAATGCCGCTCTTTGTTTGATTGTCAGGTTTTTGGGCAATATTTGGGTTGTCTGTAGCACTTTTGGAGTAGAATCAATATCTGGATTCTTCTTTACATTGTTATCCTTGTTGATAATCAAAATTTGCTTCCGATTTGCTTGTGCTTGCCACAAACTCTTTGCTACCCAAATCTGCTTGACTTTAGGTTGTGACGTCTCTGTCCTTGAGTACTTAGGATTCCCTGGTGATTGTACTGAAGGGAGTTTCTGCTTACAAATCTTTGGAATCCAAATTTCCTTGCTATGGCTTTGTGCTGTCATCAACTTCTTTGGAATCCAGATCTGTTTCACTGGATTTGACTGTCTGAAATCACTCTGTTGGATGGTGTTGAAGACTTTGTTTTCCACCTTTGTTCTCTCTGGCACAACCTTCTTTGGCCTCCATACCAACTTTGAGTCTGTCTTTATCCACGGTTGAGCTGTGCTTTTATTTGCTGTCTTCTTTACCCATTTCTGAGAGTTCTTCGTTGAGGAGCATTCCGGTTGTGTAGAAGTGGCTTTTGGTTGCCTTTGCTCCTTCTTTACCTCTTGAGGTCGTTTACCCTTAGTCATTGGATTCTTCATCTTGCACCTGTTTGGTTGCTTTGGAGAATGGAATTGATTGACTTTCCTCCTCGTATTTGATGTTAACTGAATTAGAGCTCCAATTAATCATCGCATTGTATTGCTTTTTCCATGGTTGTCCTAGCAACAACGGATGTTGCGTAGCTTTGTCTTCAACCACATAAAACATATGAGGATACACATATTGATTTATCTGTATGTGGAGCACTGTGCATCCGATTGCTTTAATTGAGTGTTCTGAATAACTCTTCAACTCCTGTTTAGTAGTTTGCAGCTTAGTGTCATGTTTCAATTGCTTGTACAAACTGACTGAAAGCAGGTTAGCTTGTGCTCCTGAATCCAATAGTGCTCTGGCTTTAACCTGGTTTGTGCCCACTTTGACCTCGATGATGGGTTCTACTTTGTCTTCACCCATTTCAGAAACACTGACTGCGTTTATTCGTAAGGCTCCTTCATTGTGCTGTCTCTGACGCAGTAGTCTTCTTTTCTACATTCTTTCTTTTGCTTCTGCTTACGCTTCCTCAACAATCTTTTTCTTTTTCTGAAGTCGCAGCTTATCTTGATGTATTTTGAGAAGCATGTCCTGGGTTAGTGGCAAATGATACTTCTTCAATCTGCATCCACTAATCCAGTTTGGCATTTCTTCTCCGTCTAATGTAGCAAGCTTGACGGCCCCACTTGGTGATAGATCTTTAATAACAAGAGATCCCATCCCTCGCTTTTTAAGTTTTTTTGCATGCTGTTTTAGAGTGTATACTAGGACAAAGTCCCCAATCGTAAACTCTTTAGTTCGGACATGCTTATCAAAGAACTCTTTTTATCGCCTTTTCTGAGCGTAGATTGAAGCCACGGCTTTCAAGCGAAGCTCATCTAGCTTTCAAGGTCGTCTATTCTATCTGAAAGCTCATGTCCTGTCCACTCTAATTCCTTAGCTACTCTCAACGTTGGAATTAAAAATTCTATTGGTAAAATAACATTCAAACCGAAAACTGGTGTATCAATCTTTTCAGTCTCCTTTTCGAGTACAGCTCTCATCATGAAGTACGGAACCACATCATATCCATCTTTATCACAGAACTTCGTTGTGGGACCATCTTGAATTGCACAAACATCTAGGGTTGCTAGAATGTGTGTCCATTCTAATGGTTCAAGTGCATCCTCTGGAGAGGGTTCACCTATATAAGTTTCGTCTTCAATTTCCCTTTCTAAAACACATTCTTCGCGCTTCAGACTTCCACAGTTCGAAGCTCCACACATCCATAACTCTTTGGGTTTGCCTAACCAAGCTAGAAACTCTGATCCTGCCAAAGTAGCTGAATCAAACTCTTCAACTGGTGTTTGGTTCACATCCTTGTAGCTATGGTCTTTTAGGTTCACACGCATAGTGGTTTCCATATGTCTCAGGTATATGTGGTCGTAACCCCAATCCTGGACCATTTTCAACTGTCTCATGAACGGTCTTCCAAGTATAATATCATAGTTATTCTCCTTGTCAAAGTCAACAATAGCAAAGGTATGCTCGTACTCAATTCCGCAAGAAGTCACTACGACTTTCTCTAATAGTCCCAAAGGTCTCTCCATATGTCTGTCCGCTAGTTGGAGTTTCAACCTCATTTTTCTTATCGCCGGTTTTCCCCATTTTTTCCCGATTTCTTTCGTAGCAATGGCTACCCCAGCCCTGCTGTTAAGCATTGCAATCGTGTTAACTCCCTGGAATTCAACTGGTAAGGTTGTATTCCCCTCTTCGCCTTCGCAATACTCTCCGACCTTGTTCAAGGGTACATGCTTAGTGTTTTTTGTGGCTTACTCAGCTCTCATATGCCCTCTTGCAGTTGGGTCTTTTATCCCAAATTTCTCCAAGCATTTTCCTAAAGTTGCCCACATGTTTGGTCATAGTCTCAAAAGCTCAGCTAGGGTGATAGTGCATGTCACTGGTGTTGACAAAATCTCTATCAATCCTTGCGAGTCCATAATTTTTTTTGAAGAGATTCCTCGTGAGGGAAGCGCTCTAATCTCAGATTTTGCTTCATATTCTCCTAAGTATGAAGGTAAGGTATTCAGTGAATGAGGTTTACTCTCTACTATTCTAACAGAGCCTCCATCTCCCCAGTAAGAATGCAAATCTAAGTCCACTTGAGATCCTGCCTCAAATTCCTCTATGGGAGGATTCCTGATATCCTTTTCTCCATTAGTCTGATTATCTTGACAACTCAGCTCGTTTGCCAAGTTTGCCTCTCTCACTTGTTTCCAAAACTCATTGTAATCCTCATCTCTTTCGTAAGACCTCTGTATCACAAGATGAAAACTCTCTATTTCTTGATCTGTTGTCTTCATCACTATACGTTCATCCCCGTGCATTTTTTCAGGCTTTTGTGCACTGTTAGGCTTTTCAACTACCTGTGAGAGGATAGTCTCTTGATGAATTGGGTTTTCCGCTCCACAATTCATTGGTTCTCTAGGCGGTTCTAACAAGGCTTGTGTAGTCTCAATTATTCTCTGACACATTTCGAGTCTTTGCTTTTCCAATTCCGCGTTTGGATAAGTCAACCACCGTTGTTCTTGTGTTTGGTTTCTCTTTAATCTCTCTTCGTAAGCTCTCATCAGTGCATCCAATGGTTCGTGTACTTTGTCGACTAACACTGATCCCCTTGAGCTCACGCTCGTTGTCTCTTTGACGCTCTTCAGTTTCGACTTTTCAGAGTCCATTTCCTGTATTCTGTTTTGACTCTCAAGTTTCTCTAATCTATCTTTTGTTTGTTTTAATTCCTCAGCTAGAATCGCGTCTTGCTGTTCTTTTTTCAGTTTCATGCGTGCTTTCCTAGCTTTCCATGTGTTTCTATGGCTTCGTCGTCCTTGACTAGCCAATTCAGTCTCTAACTTTTCATTCTCTGGTTCTCTAGTGGTTTTCTTTGCTTGAGTTCTAGTAACAACTTGCGTTGGTATCAGAGTTTAATTTTCAGACGCACTGCTAGTAGGAATCGACTCTAGCATGTTCAATGTCGTCTTTTGCACTTTGTTGGGATTCTTTGAACAATCTTCAATGAAGTGAGTGACACCACACTCTGTGCAATATGCATTTATTCTAATGATCTTTGTGTGTGGACAAACATTCATCAAATGGTCACCTCCACACTTATAACAGGTTCCTAATGTAGGTCTTTGTGTCCCTTGATTTGCCCTTTGTGGATAAGCTGGTCTTTGGCCTGACAACCCTCCATGAGCTATGAACATAAGTGTTCTTGCGTCCAAGCTATACCTCTCTTTATCGAAGGCGCGTGCGGCTTTTGGTGGTCCAACATTTCCCATCATGCTCCAAGATTCTGGTTGTTTTGGTTCTTCAGGTGGGTATTACACAGTAGGAGCCATGAGTGCACCGAAATCTTCGTAATAAGTCTAAACAGGCACTAAATCTTGTTCTTCCTGATTCTCTAGGGTGGGTGCATATCTAATGCCCACTGGTCTCGCTCCTGGTAAAGGTGGTTATTGTCCTAATACCGGCTGTGGTCTTTCTATCCCCATAGGTCCTGGTACGTTTCCCGTTGGGTGTCGAGGTACTGGATGTACATGAGGTGGTGCTATTTGAGCTGGAGGCGCATACTGACACTCCTTCACATAACCCTTGTTGTAATAGCACTCCTCTATTGAGTGATTCGTCCATTTTTGTTCAGTCGCACACCATTTCTTTAGTTTAGGCATTGGTTTAGGGTATTGTGCTAATCTCCTTATAGTATCCTCTATCATTTGTTCCATGTTCGGCACTGTTGTTTTTTGGACATTCTTCTTAGTGGTGGTCCCGCTAGCTACAGATGATGAGCTACTGGATGAGACATCCGTATCCGTGTGACCTCTCCATAAACCGCACATTTATCCACTAAGTACAATGCTTATCTGGTTACTTGCTCAAAACTTGTACAAGATTTCAGGTGCAAGTCTTTCTTGAGAGTGTCATTTCTCAGCCCTTCTATAAAGAGGACAGATAGTCTATCATCTTGCGGTCGTTCCCATACTGGACATCTCTCTATGTATTGTTTGAAGCAAAGCGAAGCTTCCTTCACCTTTTCTCGCTCCTTCTATTTGAAAGCATATATTTGGGATACCGTGTTGTGTTTGATCCCTCTTTTCGAAAATTCCTCTGCAAACTCTCGCAGCAAATGGTCAATGTCATGGAAACCTTCGCCATTCAGTGGTTGCAACCATGTCAATGCCCTCCCTTCTAAAGTAAGACCAAATCCTTCGTATTGTGTGTGGAAATCTGTTATCTGCTCAGCTCTTAAGACTTGCTTAAAGAGTGAGACATGTGCATACGGATCTCCTGAGCCACTATACTTCTTCGGCATACACTTGGCCACTTGAGATGGTCTCATGCATCTATTGTCTACCACCAATCTCATTGCTCCTGTATCCTGACTAAAACTTTCTCTTGCATCATGGACTTCATGGGCTACTCTAGTTGGCTCCCTTGCCACGAATCTACTACTAGGAGGCAAATGTGATGGTGTTGCTGCAAATGTCGGACCTACTGCGATATGTGTAGAGATAGGAACCACACTACCTTGATTCGTAGCCATTGATTCTCTGGAATGTAATGTTCTCATGAGGCTTGGCATAGAATAATGAGGTCGACTGAAAGATTCAGTTACATGAGTCCTCTCTCCACCTGTTGCCATCGGGTCTATGTGCGCTCTTTGCCGCACTGGCGAAGCAAGGGACTTGCCAATACACCGTGTGCGAGCCACAAACGGCTCCAAGCACACAACAAGCCTAAACTAGCAAGCTCAAGAAAACAAAGGGTGTGTCACTCACCGCTCTACGCTCGCCTTCGTGGTGGATTCCTCGCCGCGATGAAGAAGAAGCTGCAGTTGTGCCGCGCTCAACCGCTTCGCCGCCGTCGTGCCTTCGTAATGCTCGATCGCACACACACTCTCCCTCTCTCTCTCTCTCTCTCACACACACACACAAGGAGGTGAAGAAAAAGAAGATGGAGATGGAGCAAGAGCACTCTTCAATTGCACAAATGAGAGAATGAGTAAAAATTAGGTTTAGTTGGCTTTTATAGGAGCTCACCCCATTCACACTTGGGCGCCCATGCTTAGCCAACTAACCCTAGCATGTTCGTGTTAGAGTGCGCCTCTCATCGGCGATCACTCTACCTTTCCCTATTGGACCAACAAGCCCAGTACATGACTCTAAATAATACATAATACACGTCCATCGTAGGCGATAGGGTGTCCGTGTGCCGTGAGGGTTAACATGCCCCCCTTCCTGATGTAGATTCCGTCCTCGGAAGCTATTGAGTTGAAGCTGGTTCGTCGAGGTGGAAGAGCATTTGAGATGAATGTCCTTAGCCTTCTTCAGTCACTGCAAAATCAAACAACATTGGCACAGTAATTGCATTCTCTTAAAAAGCATAGGTAGTTTTAGGTAGACAAATTGATTGGTAAAAGAATTTCAAACAATTTGGTAGCAATGAACATTAAATTGCAATGTAATCAAATGCATAAACAGATGTAAAGGTAAAAAATTAAACAAGTCTGGGGTCGCTAATTTGACGGTCGAAAGGCACTAGAGATTGAATATTAATACCATGGGTAAGCTTCTTAATTTTCTGTGGTCAATTAAGTTGTTTAATCGCGAGAGCCAAGTATTCATGTTCGAGGGCTGACTAGAGGCTATATCTAGAAGACTTTGTAGTTAAGCTACCATAAAAGGAATTTCTCATGAAATCATCGCCTGACTGATTACTTTTTCGTTGACCCCCCAAAGTCTTTTCTCATTGATTCAATTATGAAGTGGGTGCTTATTTTGTATGCCTTGGGTTTTTTGCTTTTCAAGGAAAAGCGCCCACACTGGGAACCTCTAGGGCTCTAGTACCATAGGCAATACATGTGAGTGAAGTACCAATTCAAGCCAGGATTTCTCTTCCAGCTTAAAATTTTACATTGTGGCACTTTGATTTTTTGTTTGTTCATTTTCAACATTTAAATTTTGTAACTTTGGGGGGTCATATAACACTGTTACCCTCCCCAGGCTCATCACATTAGTAAACTCTCTTTATAATACTTAAGCTAAAGGTCAATAGGGTCAAGCCCACTAGAAAGCCCTAGTACATTTCACACAATGCTGCCTAAATCGGATTAAGAACCTAAGTAACCATTGCTTATTAGGAAGGCATTCCCCATGGTATTAAGAGAAGATTTCTAATACCTAGCTTGGTCAAACTAGCTTAGTTGGACTGCTTGATTTTTACACCTAGACAAGTGATTATGACAAAACATTACATTGAATTAAATGTTTGATACTAAGCCAATGCGCTGAATATTATGGTACCAATCACAATCAAAGCAGACAAACATAGATGCAAAAAAAAATAAGGGCAATGCTAATGGACAAGAAACACCTGTTGGTGTTGATGGTCGTGCTTGATTTGAAGGTTCCATGAAGGTCCAAATCCTATCAATAGCAACACGCTCCTGTACACACTATGAAACACAAACAATACCTCTAGGAGGCACATTAGTGGGAAAAGAGAACTTTGCTAATCTCTCAACTCTAAAACAGAAACACTCCTATCGTACTAATCTTACCTTACCCTCCATCACTCAAGTGATGAGGATCAAAGGTGTTTCATGGCATAGGTTTCTGTTTCACTGTACCAGATGTGACATGTGTAGGTCTGAGTCAATGTTTTGACTTTTAATGTGCATACTCGTTTGCTAATTGCTCTTGCTCTTTATTTTTTTGTTTTTTTGTGAGTATAAGGCTATATATATACATTCCCTAAGATCGGAGATATAGAGGTCAGGGAAAAAGGTTGAGAGGGAAACAAATGAATGAGGACTGTCAGCAAACACTCCCCTCTTCCTTGGGTAGATCATACCGTTTGAAATGAGCTTGTCACCCTTTGAAACCAATTGTTCCAGTTGGTAATAGGTGAGGATTTTTGCCAGTAGTTTTCTATTACCCTAGGTGCCTCGTCAAGTTGCAACGGTGGTAAGGTACTCTCCCAGGATCGAACTTGAAGTGGTTCATTAGGTGATTCTTGAACACTGGGAGGTGTGGATTCTTTTGTAGCTTCATGGAGGTCCACTACTATAGATGGAGGCTGTGTAGAAGCTTTTACCTCTATGGATGTATTACATGATGAGCTAGAATCTTCATGGGACTCCCCCCTTCCTGAGCTAGGTGGAACAAATTGTTCTTTCTTTGGTACCCAAACTAGCTCGGGAGCGGGTGTGCAGCATTCTGTGATTTTTTTCTTTCCACGATCCTTGATTCGTTTTGGAGCTATGGGATTGGGCTCACTTGGGTCAGGTGATAGGTAAGAGCACAATCTACGTTTTGGCACCCAGATTTGATCATTTCCTTGATAGTAGCCTTGGGCTTCCAATAGTCGTTTAGGGATCCATCGCAACATTTTCTTACTTTTCTTGGAGCGAGTGGTACGTTTCTTACAAGGCTTCTGTTTTTTAGCACTAGCTATGGTCACTAAAGAAGCTTTAGGGACCCACTTGTATGTTTTCTTCGTTACATTAGGATGAGTCTTGTCGGAAGCGATACGCATTGCTTGTAGCATATTTAAGGGTATAGGAATTTCATCCCCCTCAGGTGTTACCCAGGTCGTCCCCCTATTTCCCCAAGTGTCTATGGTTGATGCTAGGTGGACCCAATCCACATTGTCCGACTCAGTCATCCCAGGTAGGATATCCATATAAGGAGAATCTTGGCCAATGTCTGTATCCTTCTTACAAGTGTAACAATATTGTAGTGGGGCCGAGTGAACTGTGGTGTCAGAGCGATGATCAATAATGGTTTTACTCCCTAAGGGGTGTACCTTACCAGTCACCAAATCCACTCTAAGGACAGAGTCTTGGAATTGCAAATAGACATGATTTTTAGACCAATCGTGAACCATTTGTGCTTCCCTCATGAATGGTCGTCCTAAAATCATTTCATATGACATAAGGTGTTTAGAGAAATCCATTACAATGAACGTATGTCGTACCTTGTGTCCTAGAACTTTGATCTTAAGATCCTTGAGCATCCCCATAGGTTTGGCTATGGTACCATTTGCCATCTTTACCACAATGTTAGTAACACTGAGGCGGGGTTTTCCCATGGATTCCCAACAATCTTTTGTAACGATGCTAACTCCCGCACCACCATCAAGAATTCCCTTTATAGTTAATCCCTTGGTAGTGATGGGTAGGGTCGCATTAGACTCGTCGCCTTCAAAATACTGCCCTAATTCGTTAATGGGTACCTCAATCACAGACTCGTGTCCATCTAAGTCAAGTGATTGCACATGATTTTCCTCATCAATCATAATCGAGTCAGGCCTATTTGGTTGCGCAAACTGCGGTAATCCCGTTCGTAGCTCTCCGTTAAGGAATGCTCGAAGTGCAAGGAATAACTCAGGATCTCCATACAGCTTTGCTATGATCGTGGTTCGGACCTCAGAAGACATGAAGTCCACTAGTTTGGCAACATTCATTGGCGTTTTGCAGGGTGTAGGTCCTTGACTAGGAACTGGTGAGGATGGAATCTCATATTCCTCAATGGGATCAGGTATTCCTTCGTTAAACATCCTTTCCAACAAGAAGGGTGTATGCTCACTTTCTGATGTCCCGTCCTCACTCCCTTCTTGGATGATACTAGATATGGCTAACGGTCTATGGTTCATGTGGGGTGGATGAACTTGCGTGGGAAACACTGTGTCATGAATTTTGACATGCATGGGTTCTGGTTCTAGTTTCCTTTGAGTCTCCTCCACTAAACCTCTTAGATGTTTCACCTGCTTAATCTCGTCTACTGGGTTTGGGTACGTCCCAATCTTCTTTTTACGATTCTTCCCTTTTTGCCCCTGCGGTTTATCTTGGGGGTCTTGGATTGGATTTGGAAACACTTGTGGTGTTTTCAGAGGCTCTTTATGATTTTCTCTTATTCGGTTTTCATTTGGTTCCATGTTACGGTTTTCTTTGTCGGTCTTTCTCTTTGTGGTATTGGTTCTAGTCTCCATTGTCTCGACTGAATCTGAATCATCCTCGAGGTCATTCATATACACGGGGTCATCTCCTGTTCCTATGTTTGTTTTGGAACTTGGCTTTGAATTTTCCGTATTCTGCAACTTCTTCCTTCGTGTCTTCTTTTTCTTTGCTTGGATAATTGACGCGGTATCTCTCTCTTCGAGGATATGGCCTGGCCCTTGAAGCATGGACCGTGTAATCGCATAAGCGGGTGCGACGGGTGGTATTGGCGATGTCACACTAGCAATTTCGACCAAATTTAGGGGTGTGATTTTAGGCGCATTTGGGTTATAGGGGCATTGGGCAATCAAGTGATCTATGCCACAACGATTACATGTGAGTATTGGCATTGCAGACGTGCTCCCTTGATTCATTTGCATCTGTGCATCATTCTTTTGCAGCCTAATAGGGCATTCCGCTACTCGATGTGGTCCACCACACTCGTAGCATTGAAGAGGTGGCCTCCTAGCCTGGGTGTTGATATTTTGACCTCTGGATGCGAGAGTAGCAGCTTGATAAACCGGCTTGACTTGTCCCCAACAATCTTCCATGTAGTATATAGGACACTCTTCCAATGTATCAAGTCCGTAGGCAATACTAGTGTCTATTTCCTCCTCACAGCCATCTGCATAAGCATTTGATGGCTCACAACCCACTTGGTTCATAGGGGCGACTCTTGGATGCGGGGGCTGCGGTCCTAGCACAGGAGGTGGTAGCGGTGTAGCTTGTACAACATTTTGAGATCTAGGGACCATGTGTTGCGGTAGTTGCTCAACAGGTGGAGTAGGCATCAATACAGGAGCTCGAGGCGCATCCGTCCAGGCTACAGGTGGTCTATTTGCCATCATACGTTTGATCATTAAACAATCCTTAGCTTGGTGACCATACCTACCACATGCGTTGCAAGTTCCATTAAATTTTACTCTAAATGTAGGGCACTCACTAGTGCTATGTGGACCTAAGCAAATGGAACACCATTGTTGCTCCCTTCTTGGATACATGTGACTATTTTGAGGGGGTCGATTATCCTTAAGAGACTCTTGGATTGCCTTGGTGAGGTCTGTCAAGAATGTCTCAAATACCTTTGGCTCATTGGCAATGGGCTTTGCAGTCATGGGTTCATACTCAATGGCTTGTGAGCTAGTGGATCTCGTGTCAGTAGACACCCTCATGCCTGCTATCATCAAGTTGTCCTCTAATTGGATTGCATTGGCAGTGACATCTTCCCAGGTTGTGATACCTCTAATCACTAGTCCATTATAGATTCTTTCATTCCTCAACCCTCGAATGAATCGATCAAGCAGTTGGTTATTGTTGAAGCGCTCATTTACAGGGCAACGAGAGTTTAAGTGCTTTAGACGACTAATGAAGTCCCTTACTGACTCTCCTTCCTTACATTCGGCCTTCTGTAGCTGAGATGCTACACCCCAAAGCACACCTTCTCGTATGTACTCCTTTAGAAACAACCTTCGAAGGGTAGGGTAGATTGTTTTCTCGTCCACCCTTAGGGTCCTATACCAATCTCCAGCCTTCCCACTTAATGTCAAGCTTAAGGCATTGCACTTATGTAGTTCGTTGCGTTCCCCTAGGGAATCACATACTTGTTCAAACACTTCAATGTGTTTTCTAGCATCTTCGTCCCCATTGAATTTTTGCGTGAGTTTGGCAATTTGTACTGCCTTACTTCTAGGCTCTCTATCAGATGCATGACGCATATTTTCCGCGATAGATCGACCTATGGTTTGAGCAAACGCTGCCAAGTCACCTATGTGAGGAGGCAGGGCCGGTGGAGGTACTCTTGGAATCATATGTGGGAGAGGGACGGGTACCGGTCTTGGCATATGTGTGGATGATGCAGGATATGGAACATAACCGGGCATAGGTCCACTCGGATAAGGGCTAGGGAGCGGCACTCGAGGAGCATAAGCAAGTGGTACAATTGGAGGTGTGGGGGCCATGTGTGCATAAGGGGCTAGAGGCACATATGGTCGAGGCCCCATATTAGGTACTACGACACTAGGTAGTGGCACTGCGCTAACCGTAGATGTCATCGGTACATTCTTTGTCAGGCTTATCCCTGGAGTGAGCACTGGGTTTTCCTTAATAGAGGGTTGAGCCAAGTTAGGGAAGCTAAAGTTGTCGCTCGGAGGCTCAGATTGCATAGAGACCCCAGGTGAAATGACGTAAGATGGGTCCATGGGACTCATTAGAGGAGTCTCCATTTGTGATAGAGTAGGCTGTTGAGCCTTGCTCGTATCCAGAAATCTCATGGGGCCAGTTGAGAGTATATTTACCCCTCGGTTTTGCCTTTTTGATTGAATAATGCCATGGATAACATTACAGATCATTTTCTGTTGATCTTCGATGCTCGTGGCACTAGAGGTGGATTGTACAATCTCTATCCATCCTACATGGTAGGCGTGGCCAGAGTGTAGATCCATCAACACCTCAGTGTGGAGGTCGTATGTCCAATGATCATTAATGAACAATCCTTCTAGAGTCGACGTGTTAACGGTTTCTTGTGAGGTAGAAGCAATGTTGCTCCCCGTGGTTTTACTTGTCACCAACGGTACTCTAGAGGGAACTTCTGAAGGAGGCAGCTCAACAGGGCCTTCTTGGTAAGAAGTTGGTAGGATATCCACATGGACACTCTTTGGGGGTGTGGGGTCCACGTGCGATGTGAAAGGAGAGTCCACTTCCCCACCCCCTTCGTGTGCTTCATTTGCATCAGGTTCCGAGCGAGTAGCTCTACCTAATGTTTCCATGAAACGGCTAAACATACTAGTACTAGGCTGTGGAGCTTCGGGAGGTGCATGGCCTTCTCTCTCAGTGTTTTGGGTAGGGTATGCTTCCATGATTTCTGAGTCGGAGGAGGAATCACTAGCGGCTATTTTAGGGTCTTGGGTGGTGCTACCTTGTGTCCCCGCTGAGGGTCTAGAGCTTATCGTGGATGGGTAATGGGTGTCCGTATGAACAGAGGCACTCTCAATATGCTCGTGTTCTAGCACCCGCCCAGAGCGTAAGTGCATGTACTTTTGATACCCTAAGGTGTCAAAAAGCTGCTCTAGGAGGCCTTGTGACTAGTTTTTAGCGTGTTTTTTGTTTATTTTTTTGCTAGATTTTTTAGAGCGTGTTGTGGAATGGGCCATGTGATAGCTCGAAACGAGCGTATCGGTCAGAGGGTCGTGCCGTGCTTTACAGCCCTCCGTTTGGTCACTCTATGCCCTCGGAATCCCTAAAACTGTCAATTTCCAGTAGGGAACTAAGCCCAAACTAGAAAGTTTAAGGGTGCAAGTGGGAAGAGAAAGGAGGAGAGTGGAGGACTTGTCCCACATGCTCTCATTCTCTCTTGAGGGAGTAGGGTATATATATAAGAGTGAGTTTAGTATATATCAGAGGACTGAGGACTGAGGCCTGGGCCTGGGCTTGGGCTTGGGCTTGGGCTTGGGCTTGGGCTTGGGAAAATGATCCCGATCCCGATCTATCTTTTATACAAACCAACCCGTCCGTTTTAAGAGTCGCGTTTTTTATTTTCGAAAAATTTCGCCGCCCGCTCACTCGCGTTTTTATTTCCCGACTTTTTTTTAAATTTTTTTTCTTTTTAAAAAAAATTCTGAATTTTTTTTCCCAAAAAAACTCTTTTTTTTTTATAATGCAGAAAATACAGAAATTGAAAACGCAGAAATGCAGAAAATTGAAAAACGCAGAAATGCAGAAATTGCAGAAAATTGCTGAAATTGCAGAAAAAACGCAGAAATGCAGAAAATACAGAAATTGCAGAAAATTTAAAAAAACGCAGAAATGCAGAAAATTGCAAAAATTGAAAACGCCGAACTTGAAAATGCAGAAATTGCAGAAATTGAAAAAACGCAGACAATAGCAGAAATTGAAACTTGACAGCAAATGCAGAAAACGCAAAAAACAGAAATCTCCACACACTCCTTCCCTGCCTTTCCTATGATAGAAATTGCACCACAAGGAAGCGTAAAGTGCTAACCGAGCTTAGTGTAGGGCATATCCCCGGCAGCGGCGCCAAAAATGTGCGCTCCTTGCCGCACTGTCGAAGCAAGGGACTTGCCAATACACCATGTGCGAGCCACAAACGGCTCCAAGCACACAACAAGCCTAAACTAGCAAGCTCAAGAAAACAAAGGGTGTGTCACTCACCGCTCTACGCTCGCCTTCGTGGTGGATTCCTCGCTGCGATGAAGAAGAAGCTGCAGTTGTGTCGCGCTCAACCGCTTCACCGCCGTCGTGCCTTCGTAATGCTCGATCGCACACACACTCTCCCTCTCTCTCTCTCTCACACACACACACACACACACACACACAAGGAGGTGAAGAAGAAGAAGATGGAGATGGAGCAAGAGCACTCTTCAATTGCACAAATGAGAGAATGAGTAAAAATTAGGTTTAGTTGGCTTTTATAGGAGCTCACCCCATTCACACTTGGGCGCCCATGCTTAGCCAACTAACCCTAGCATGTTCGTGTTAGAGTGCGCCTCTCATCGGCGATCACTCTACCTTTCCCTATTGGACCGACAAGCCCAGTACCTGACTCTAAATAATACATAATACACGTCCATCGTAGGCGATAGGGTGTCCGTGTGCCGTGAGGGTTAACAGTCTAGCATAACAGTTGTTGTAGGTGCTGGTCTCAGTGGACTTGGAGTGACATAATAATAGTGGAGTGGTCCACCAAAGTACGTATATCCTTCCAACTCCTTTTATCGATTGCTGCGTATCGTCTTCCATGCTTGTCGTATGCGACAATTTTTGTTTCTGATCCCTTTGTGTAGGTGAAGACATAAAGTCTTTTCTGCTCTGTCAACTCATCGACGTAGGGTTCATCACATCTATAATAGAGATCTTCCTCTCCGTTATTATACTTGTATAACCCCACGTAGACGTTGTCTGTATTGACTCTCAAAGTTTCGTTTTCTCGCCTTAACCTAGTATTAGGGAAGCTCATTGTGGGTGCTTTCTCCAAAGGTTCCTCATCTACTTTGGCTTTCGTGCCCATCAATCCCCACTTGTCCACAATGTTAGGATTCAGGACTACCAAGTACATGATACCTTCATCATCTAGGTACCTATCTCCGCTATAGCTCACAGGCACTAAGTCCTTGAACTCACTTGGTCTATCTTCTATTTTCACACAGTAGCGCTCCATACCATCTTTGTAGATCTTGGCACCTTGCTTGTTGTCATACTGATACTTAATGAACAATAGCTTCATTGTGGCCGAAGGGTTTGATGGTCCTACTACCATGTTTTCTCTTTCGTTTAAGTTCAAGTATCGTAAGTGTTCAGTGAAAATCTCATAAGATCTCTCTGAAGAAGTATCGGAAATACTTCCTTCAAGGATCGGCTCTAATGGTCGTACTACACCTTGGTTTACACTCTCCTCGGTTGATATAACACTCGCTTGTTCTCTTTGTCTCGGTTGGTTATTCTGGAGATATCTATCGGATCTCAAATTCATCAATCCCCCTAGAGAAATCTAACTTTTCAGTCTCGGCAGTTTGTTTATCCCAAGTTTCTGTGATCAAAAGTGATCCAAACTGAATGATACTTGGTCAAATGGTTTGTTTTGTCAGTTGGAAGACTTCTGTTACCTCAAGTGAAATTTTTGTATTAGTTTTGCTCAAAAAGACATTATACGCGTATGATGTATTTTTTCATAGATTTTGGATATTTTTGCTTTGCTCACTCCCAGTAGCACCCTTATACTCTGTCCACTCACAAAATTCAATTTGAACTCTGTTTGTGCAAGTTATGGCCAGATTAGGCTTTGCTTGGCAAGTTCTTGATTTTTGACTTACTTGAGGTCAAATGTGATCCAAATGACATGAAACTTGAAATACAAGCTCTAGACAACTAGTACAAAGGATCTGTGATAGCAAAATATCAAAATATGCCCAGAGTTAGGAAAAAGACATTATACGCATATGATGTCTTTTTGCCCAATTTCAGTCCAAAATTGATATTTGAGCTTTGCACAGTATTTGTAACAACCTTGTCAAGTCAAATTTGAAAAATCACTTCAGCAAGTGTTTATCTTTGAGTTTCAAGTGTTTTTATCAAGTCTGAATGCAAAAATGAGCTCTGAATCAATTTTCCCTATTCTTTGCGTTTTTTGCACTCTGACTTGGTATTTTGAGTTTCTAGGGTTGTTAAAGCCCTTGTTTTAAGTTGATCTTAGGGTATAACCCCCCTTCTGAACGCTTTGGTAATGTCAAATTTTATATTTTGGTCTCTATTTAGCCCCTAAGACATCATATGCGTATGATGTTTAAAGTTGCAGAATTCCAGTTTTTCAACACAGAACTGTTCCAAGAGCTCTCCTAAGTGCTCAGCAACACTCAGTCTCACAGAAAATTTCTCTGAACTTTGTTTGTGCAAGTTTCACTACCAAATCAACGGTTTAGTGATCTAACATGCAATCAAACTCATCAAGCAAATAAATCATTGATTAATAGCTCTAGATCAGGATCAAATCAAGTCCTACCTAAGCTACTTCTAATCATAAAATGGAATTTTGCAATTGTGAGTATAAGGAGATTCATTGCCACACACGGACTAATAAATACCTCAATCTCAACAACCACTCAACACCAACAAAAATCAATCTAATCTAAACTAAAAAACTGTCAAACACGAAAGACCCAGGAATACCACAAGTTTCCTAGTACCTCTCAAAGATCCTTGGAGTCCACCACTCCTAGACCTTTCTAACTAAAATATACAAAGTAACAAAACAAATCACCTCATAGGATTAGTCTAAGGTCACCTACTTAGGGCTCTCATCCCCGGCAACGGTGCCAAATATTGTGGCAGTTACGCCGCTAGCGGTGGCTATGATAGCGAGAACTCAACCGACAAACAAGAATGTCAGACGAGGACGAAGCTTGACCCGCAGGCGCATGGAAACAAATAGGTGGGTGTCAAATCACCTACTCGACCTTCTAATGACAATCACTACCAAGGAAATCAAATTTAAGTTCTCAAATACACAAGTGACTGAAATCTGCACTACGAACGAATGCTATCCGAAACATGATCTAGAGTCATCGAATCAGCCTCAAACTCAAAGAGGGGTCTCTACACTAGGTAAGGACAATACCCTATGAATCTACAATACAATCTCAACCTGTAACCACTCCGTGCGGTAAACACGTATGAAGATAGGCCAAAAAATACAGGTGGCCGAATCTTGACTCCGATGGTACTAATGTGTAGCTCTACTCGCTGCGGTTCTATAGATATATGGCACGCTCAATTTCGACACACAGGTAGGGAGAGAACTCACATAGAAGCTCGTGGGAGCTCACCTCGCTAGAAGCCGAATGCGTGCACGCTTGGTATCGGTGCGTAGCTCTCGCCGTTGCTAACACAATGGCAGTGTTGCTTCTCCAATGACGGCTCCATAGCTCGCGTAGCAAGCGGATAGACTCTCTCTCTCTCTCTCTCTCTCTCTCTCTCTCTCTCTCTCTCACTCTCTCAGACATAGTCACGGCGCTCAAAAACTCACCTTGATTAATGATTCAAAATTGTGTTAGGTTTACAAAAATTGGCTCTTATACCTCAGCCTTGGAGGTGTGAAAACATCTCTAATCTAATTACATAAGCAGGTGAAACTACTCGGGGAATACAAGCTGGAAACTCAATTGAGTCCCGCTAATTACAATGAATCACCTCCATGAAAAAAATAAAATGTCGGAAAGACATTTATTACAATAAGTGTTTACAAAAATATGAGTGTGAGCAAAAATGTATAGGTGTGGTCCACCGCTCAACACTAATCCCGATAGCTCAAGCCAAGACATGCATGCCATGGGTCCACTTTCCGGGCCGAGCGTGCTTAGCCTCTTGAACGAAACCTTTAGTAGAGCCACTTGTTCCGAACATGGAGCTAACAATATAAATGAGGGGGGTGGGGAAGTAAATTCGCCATTCATGACCAATGTAGACCCTATGCATTTAGAGAGTGTGCACGTGAATACTCTGTTCAGTGCACCCCCTGACTCTTCAGAGCTATTCCCCTCCGAGGTCATATTACTCGATGGTAGAAGCCTTGCCGAAGTGCAAGAGGTTGAGCGATATATCATTGCGGCTAGGGAAAAGAAAATCGAGAGCTTACGCAAGGCGGAGCAACAAAGAGAGTTAAAAGCAAAAGTCCCTATGTCAGTATCCTTGCTAGGAGAGCAATCGAGTGCTCCTGACTTAGCAACCACTAAGGGCCAACCCCTAGAAAGCAACATTGCATCTAGCTCAAAGGACACCCCTAGCACCTCAATCCTAGATGGATCATTCTTAAATGAGAACTGGGAGTACGAACCACAAACAGAAACTCTAACCGACCTATACACATGTCACACCTATCACGTGGGCTGGTTAGATGTCCTACAATCCACAATGGGTGCTACTAGTGTGGAGGATCAACAACAAAGAGTTTGTGAGATCATCCATAGGGTCATTGAGTTAGAGAGACAGAACAAGGGGATTAACATGCCTTCAACGGGTCTCATGAGATTCTTGGATACAGGAAAAGCTAAACAAATGACCTTATCACAAATGGAGATTCCCTCGGTAAGTCCGATGGATCCTCCATATGTTGTTTCGCCAGGGGTCTCAGTGCAATGTGAGTCCACAAGTGATAGCTTTACCTTTTCAAGTTTATCTCATCTTTCCCTTGATGACACCATGGCTACCATGCCTACCCCAATGATAGGCATGCCAAGAAACACGCCATGGACCTCATGTGTTAGTAAAGCACCGCTACATGGTAGCTCAATGCCTGCAACAATAGTACCTACAAGTGTGTACCAATCGTATACACCCATGGGTCCTCGTACTCATGTAGTACCTACCCCTGCCATTGTTTCAACTACCTATGCTCCACAACCACAACACCCAAGTTCTTATTTCCATCGGACTATACCGGCTAGCATTAGCATGTCACATCCGACGTCTGCTATGCCTAGGGCCACACATATGAACTTTGGGTCGCCACATGGCACAACGCCGTACCAAACATGGAACACAAGGGATTCCTATATGCCAAGCCCAATGCCAATACCTACTCCACATGTAGTCTCTGGAGCACCTTCACCCATGGTGCCTGCTCACTTAGGTGACTTGGCAACATTTGCTCAAGCTATTGGTCAATCTATTGCTGAGAATATACGTAACACGCTTGATAGAGAGCTTAGAAGTAAGGCAATACAAATAGCCAAGCTCACACAAAAAATTAGTGGAGACGGGGATGTGAGAAAGCATATCGAAGTGTTTGAACAAATATGCGATTGTCTAGGAGAACACAATGACCTGCACAAAAGTAATGCTTTAAACCTAACCTTAAGTGGGAAGGCAGGGGATTGGTATAGAACCCTAAGGATGGAAGAAAAAATGATTTACCCTACTCTTAGGAGACTGTTCTTGAAAGAATACATACGAGAGGGAGTACTTTGGGGTGTAGCCTCTCAACTCCAGGAAGCCCATGAGAGGAAGGAGAGTCGGTGAGAGACTTTATTAGTCACTTGAAGCATTTGAATTCTCATTGTAATCCAAATGAATGCTTCAACAATAACCAATTGCTTGATAGATTCATTAGGGGATTACAACATGAGGATATCTACAATGGCCTAGTCATTAGAGGTATCTCCACTTGGGAAGCAGTCACCACCGATGCGATCCAATTGGAGGATAATTTAACGATTCAAGGAGAAAGAGTGTCTGTTGAGCCTAAATCTATTAGCTCGCAAGCATTAGGGCATCAGCCAATGACCCTAAAGCCTATTATTAAGGAGCCAAAGATATCTGAGATGACTTTAGCAAATCTCACCAAGGCTATTCAAGAGAGTCTTAGAGACAATTGTGCTCCACAAAACAATCATATGTATCCAAGAAGGGAGCAACAATGGTGCTCAGTATGCTATGGACCACATAGTATCAGTGAATGCCTACTTTTAGAGTAAAATTCAATGGGAATTGCAATGCCTGTGGAAGGTATGCTCATCAAGCTAAGGATTGCATAGTATTTAAGCATGCAATGGCCAATAGACCAACCTTAGCATGGACAAACACACCTCGAGTGCCTGCATTGATGCCGGCCTCACTATTCTAACAAACATCACAACACATGGTCCCTAGGGCCCCGAATGTTGTTGAAACAACACCCTCACCACCTCCAGTGCTAGGACCGCAACCACCACATCCAAGAATCACTTCTGTGAATCAAGTGGGTTGTGAGTCATCTATTGCTTGTTTGGAAGGTTGTGAGGAAGATGTAGTGAAGGAGTACGAGCGGAAGTGTGACGCGAGAGAGTGCGAGAAGAAGAGCACGACAATATGGTGAACTCGCTTTACTATAATGTGTAGAGCATAGTGAGTTCTTATTAGGTTTTTACAAAAGAATATGGTGTACATACCTGGGGGCGCCCCTGACCTGGGCGAACCACTGGGCTTTATACCCCAACAACCTCCCACTTAAAGTCCAATGTGGTACTTTAAGTGTGAGAGAAGTACTTTACAAGCTAATATACAAGAGATGTAGAGAAGTGATGTACTACCCTACACCTAACTGCTTGCGAAAATGCGCAAAGCTCTCTGAGGGAAGTCCTTTTGTAAGTAGATCAGCAGGATTTTCTGTGGTGTGAACTTTGACAAGCTGAAGTTGCTTTTTGAGCATTTCCCTGATGAAATGATACTTCACATCCACATGCTTTGTCTTTGAGTGATAAACTGGATTGCGAGCCAATTGTATAGCACTTTGACTATCACAATATAACACAAGCATCTCTTCTTTGATTCCCAAATCTGTTACTAGTCGATTAAGCCAAATTGATTCTTTGCATGCCTCTGATGCTGCAACATATTCAGCCTCTGTAGTAGACTGAGTAACACAATCTTGTAATCTAGAACGCCATGATACTGCTCCACCAGCCAATGTAAAGACATACCCTGACGTAGACCTTCGGTTGTCTAAGTCACCTGCATAATCTGAGTCTGTAAAACCCTTTACACTTAGCTCCTGACTCCCATAGCATATACGCATACTCTTTGTAGCTTTCAGGTATCTCAATATTCCTTTCACTGCCTCCCAATGTTTCTTGCCTGGGTTTGACATGTATCGACTTACTACTCCCACTGCAAATGCAATGTCTGGGTGAGTAGCAATCATTGCATACATCAAACTACCCACTGCAGATGCATATGGAATCTTATCCATTTAAGCCTGTTCTTCCTCAGACATAGGACAATCTTGTTTGCTAAGTTTAACATATGGTGGCAATGGAACACTCAGTGCCTTTCCCTTCTCCATATTGAAACGTTGGAAAACCTTGTCAATATACTCTATTTGAGATAACCAAATCAACTTCTTTGATCTGTCTCTCTCAATGCGCATACCAAGTATATGACTTGCCTCACCCATGTCTTTCATGTCAAACAATTTTGCCATCTTTGACCTCAAAGCTGAAATTTCTTCCAAGTGCTTGCCAGCAATCAACAAGTCATCCACATACAAAATAAGGATCAGCCAACTACCATCCTTAGCCTTCTTTGTATATAGATAGTGATCGAACTCACTACGTTTGTAGCCTTGAGAAAGCATAAACTTGTGGAATTTATGGTACCATGCCCTCGGTGATTGTTTTAAGCCATAAAGACTCTTTAACAACTGGCATACCCAATCTTCCTTGCCTTTCTCAACAAACCCTTCTGGCTGCTGCATGTAAATTTTCACATCTAAATCACCATGCAAGAACGCTGTCTTGACATCCATTTGGTGCAACACCAAATCTAATATGGCAACCAATGCAAGAAAGCATCTCAATGTAGTCATCTTGACCACCGGAGAGTAGACATCATCAAAGTCAATGCCTTGTTCTTGCTTAAAGCCCTTGGCAACAAGCCTTGCTTTGTACTTTGGCTGACTATCATGAGCGGTGATCTTATACCTGTAAACCCATTTACAGGGTAGAGCCTTTTTGCCCCGTGGTAATTTAACTAGCTTCCATGTCTGGTTTTTATGCAGAGCTGTCATCTCTGACTGCATGGCCAATTGCCAATTCCCGGAGTCCTTCATTTGCACTGCTTCCTTGTAACATGAAGGCTCATTGCAATTAGTCAACATGACATAGTTCATAGATGGAACAAACCTATCAGGAGGTCGCGTGATACATCCAGATCTATGCACAATAGGTGGCTCAGGCTCAGCCATAACCTGTGGTTCCACTCTATCCTGTCCTTGCTCCTCTTGAGCCCTGACATTTTGTCTTGCACGTGCAGGTCCATCTTCTTGGAAGACAACTCTTCTAATCTCCTCAACCCTCTCTGGTTTAGAATGATATTTGGATTCATTAAAGTGAACATCATTGCTGCGGACAACCTTTCTGGATTCGGGATCCCAAAGTCTGTACCCCATCTCACCAGAATTACCATAGCCTAGAAAGATGCACTTTCTACTCTTTTGCTCAAGTTTGTTCCTAAATTCCTTTGGAACATGAGTATATGCCTCACAGCCAAAGACTCTGAGATGCTTGTATGAGGGCATTTTGCCTGACCATACCATCTCTGGCACTGAATCCTTCTGCAAAACCTTGCTAGGAGATCTATTTACAAGATGAACAGCTGTTGATACAGCTTCAGCCCAAAACCCATTTGGCAGCTGTGCATTAGACAACATACTTCTGACCTTCTCTTGTATGGTCCTATTCATCCTCTCAGCAACACCATTTTGAGGAGGATTGTAAGGAGCAGTAAGTTCACGTTTTATACCTTTTGACTCACAAAAGTCCTGAAAGGCCTTTGAAACATACTCTCCACCATTGTCAGTGCGTAAGCATTTAAGCTTCTTGCCACTTTGATTCTCCATAAGTGTCACAAACGTTTTGAAAACACTAAACGCTTCATCCTTGTGCTTGAGAAAGTAAACCCATACTTTCCTCGAGTAATCATCTATAAATGTCATAAAGTAAGAAGCTCCCCCTAGAGATAGGTTAGGCATAGGTCCACACAAATCACTATGAACAAGTGCCAACTGTGTATCTCTTCTACTGCTTCTATGCTTATGTGGCTGCTGTGTTTGCTTACCATATAGACAATGTTCACAGAATTCAAAATCATTAAATGAAAAGCCAGGCAAATAACCAGAACGAGACAAGATTTCCATTCCCTTCTTGGACATGTCCTAACCGGCTATGCCACAAAGAAACATTCGGCTGCTCGGTTACATTGATTACATTTTTAGAGACAGTTGATACATAAATCATGTAAAGTCCTCCAGACTTTACTCCATGTGCTACTGTCATAGAACCCTTGGATACCTTCCACATGTTCTGTCCAAAAGTGGTGACGTAGCCAGCATCATCAAGTAAACCTGTGCTGATCAAGCTCTTTGTAATTGCGAGAACATGTCTCAAATTCTTCAGCGTGAAAGAAGAGCCATTCTGAAACTTCAATTGAACATCTCCAACACCTAAGATCTCACATGTCTGCCCATTGCCTAGCCGAACATGATCTTTAGTGGTCACATAAGAGGTAAACCACTCCTTGTTTGGAGACACATGAAGTGATGCCCCTGAGTCTATAATCCAGTCACTCAGTGCATTTCCATCAGATGCTGTAAGAAGAGCTGAGTCCATTGTATTCTTCAAGAAGTAGATGTCTCCTGACACTAGACTGTCATCCTCTGCAAAAGTGTTTGTCACATTTATTTCTTGGATCTTCACTGAGGACTTGTTCTTCTCACCATGGTCTTCAACTTTCTCTTTGCCTTTTTCTGCTTTCCATTCTCTGCAGTCTCTTTTCATGTGACCCTTCTTGACACAATGGTAGCATTCTATGTCACTCTTGCCTTTAGCACTGCGGGACTTGCTACGAGACTGATTCCTCTTTCCACCTTTGTACTTTTCTTTGGTCCTTCCTCTGACAACTAAGGCTGTTCCTTTGCCTTTGTCCATTGTCTTTCTATTGGTTTCTTCAGTAAGCAGACTTCCTTCTACACCTGCTATGTTCAAACCATCTGGAGGTGCATAATTACTCAAAGCAGTGCGAAAAGTGTCCCAACTTTCCGGCAATGTGATCAACAGGAACATAGCTCTAACAGGTTCATCAAACTTGACTCCTTGAGCTGACAACTGACTATAGATTGTGTTGAATTCATTCAGATGATTGGACATAGGTGTCCCTTTTTTCATCTTCAAGTCAACAAGATTCTTAAGCCAGTATACCTGTGAAGTTGCACTCTGCTTCTCATAAAGATCACTCAGCTTTATCCATGCTTGATAAGCCGACATCTCGTCTGCTACATTGAAGTAAACGCTTTCTGCCAAAGTCAGCATAATGGTAGAAAGTGCCAATTCATCCATTTCGCTCCATTCATCTTCGTCCATATCTTCTGGTTTTATCCCCTTGAGCTTTATAGGTTTTATCTGCTTCTTTTGTACCAACACGTGCCAAATCTGCTTCTTCCACAATGGGAAATTGGTTCCATCCAGCTTCTTGATATTGTAAAGAGCAGTGTCCTGTGATCCAGCCATAGCTACGCTTCACAGTAGTTTACTTTCGTGGGAAAAATTCGGCAGAGTTTCCCCTATAAACTGACCTCTGAACCAATATCAACCTGTCAAATGAACCAAGAAAGCTTCAGATTCTGCATAAATTTCGGCAGAGTCTCCTTTGTAAAATGGCTATGGTGTACTAAAAAACAGACCAAAAACAACTCAAAAACACTGTCTCTCTGACACTGTAAGCTGTGGGTAAACCTGTCCTGCACCTGTACTGTCCCTGACTGTCCTGTAAGCATAGACTGCGACAATGCCTCAACGGCAGTAAAGCAAAGATGCAATCCCAACTGTCTAACTCACAGTCAATACATCCTAGCTGCCTATCTAAGGGTGCTCAAGGGATCGCTCCAAGACCTGTATCACCGAAAGGATCTCAACATTCGAGAATCGCCCAGCTCAATAAAACCTCACTCGACCCTCAACAAAGGCTGCAGTAAATCTGACAGTACATAGACTTCCCACAAAGTCATACATCCACAAATTTCCCACTGTATGCAGTAACCGCTGCGACGGTTGTTTGCTGCGTGACTCACTGCCAGCAAACCATCAACAGACATACATCATCTCTGACAATACATCCCATGTGGAAGTACTTGCAATGTCAGGATGAAATCTGGAATATCAAGCAGCAAACACAAGCTACCTTATGAACTAGTGGATGTCGCCTACAGTCTGTGTGTAGATGCGCTCGTGTCCTATGTGACACGCCCCCAAGAACTGTGAGCCGTCCTTCGATGTGTAGATAGCCACAAATCAACACTATGGGAGTGTTGATATCCTCAGCACCTGCAGTTGTAGGCCGAAAACCCCAAATTTGCAGAGTCGGATCTGCACCTGTCAAGACCACGTAGTCGAAAATGGCCTGCGCAGACCTTTGTCGAAGCCGAAGGGTGGCCGAGATGACCTCAGAATTAAATTCTGACAACACCAAGCCCTTCGAGCTCTCCCACGAGATTTGGGGCCATGTCTTCGCCTGTCAAATTTCACTCCAATCTGAGTTGGCGACTCTAGCCTCCTGCAGTGCTGTCCCGAGCCTTGATCTGAGCTCTGTTACCAGTTGAAGGAGTACGAGCGGAAGTGCGACGCGAGAGAGAGTGCGAGAAGAAGAGCACGACAATATGGTGAACTCGCTCTACTGTAATGTGTAGAGCATAGTGAGTTCTTATTAGGTTTTTACAAAAGAATATGTGTACATACCTGGCGGCCCGCCCACTGACCTGGGCGACCACATTGGGCTTTATACCCCAACATGTAGACCCTAATATTGCCTATGGGATGGATGCGCTTGAAGAAAGTCCACAATACTACATGGAGGACTATTGGGGACAAGTCAAACCTGTCTATCAAGTAGCTGCTCTTGCTGCAAGAGGCCAAAATATCAATTACACTGCTAAGAGACCACCTCTTCAATGCTATGAGTGTGGAGGTCCACATCGTGTGGTCGAGTGTCCTATTAGGCTACAAAAGAATGCCACACTATTGCAAACCAATCAAGCGAGCATGTCTACAATGCCGATACTCATGTGTAATTGATGTGGCATAGATCATTTGATTGCCCTATGTCCAAATAATCCAAATGCACCGAAGATCACGCCATTAAACTTGATTGAGGTTACCAAGGAGCCATCACAAAGTACACGTGTGGTACCAGTAAATATACTCACACGATCGATGCTCCAAAAACAAAATGAGACAGGACATCAATTGCTTAATCTTAGAAAAAGAAGAAAACACGAAGAAAGAGATCAGAAAAAGCAGTGAAGTCAGACCCCAGTTCAAAGACCAACATAGGGACTGGTGACAACCCCGTATATATGAAGGACACTGAAGAGGATTCTGATTCAGGTGAAACCATGGAGACCAAAACGACCACTAAGATAGAAACCAATAAGGAAGATCATCATGAGCCACAATGGCCAGGATCCAAGAAGAAGATAGGAATTTATCCAAACCCTACAGAGGAGATCGAGTGAGTCAAGCAATTAAGGAGTTTGGTAGAAGATACCCAAAGGTATCTAGAACCATCACTTAGGTATATCCAAAGTACAGACACCGTGTTTCCTACGCAACAACAACCTCACCAAGTCCATAGACCCTTAGCCATACCTAGTGTCATCCAAGAAGAAAGTGACTTAAAGTCATGGGAAAGTAGGCGTACTCACTTCTTGATGCAAAGAATGTTTACAGAGGGACTAACTGATCCTATTGAAGAAATGGAGATCCCATCTTCCCCACGTCAAGGGGATGAAGGCCAAAAGGTGCCGTTAAACATTGCCAAATTGATGGATTTCATGTCTTCAGAAGTTAGAACCACCATCATATCCAAACTATATAAAGACCCTGAGCTAGTCTCAGCTCTTCAAGCCTTCCTCAATGGAGAACTGAAGTTTGGGCTACCACAATTTGCACAGATGGATGGAGCTGGGGAGATGCCAATAGAGGAGGAACACTTAGATCCACAACGCAACCTAGATGAGAACCTTGTTATAGAAATACCTGTTAACAAGTTGGGACAATAATTTCAGGGTGATGAATCCAATGCGACCATACCAATCACTACTAAGGGATTAAATGTGAAAGGAATCCTTGATGGTGGTGCTAGGGTTAACATTGTGACTGAAAATTGCTGGGAAACTATGGGAAGACCTCACCTTGCGACCACAACCATAGTAGTGAAGATGGCCAATGGGTCTATTGTTAAACATATTGGGATGCTAGAAGATCTCAAGATCAAGGTCTTTGGACATAATTTAAGGATTACCTTCATTGTTATGGATTTCTCTAAACACACTATGGCATCGGAGATGATCTTAGGACGTCCTTTCATGAGGGAAGCAAAAATGGTGCATGACTGGTCTAAAACCATGTCTACTTGCAGTTCCAAGATTCTGTCATTCGAGTGGATCTTGTGACTGGTCGAGCACATCCTCTACGAAACAGGTTTATAATAGATTTGACACCACAGTTCACTCGGCCCCATTGCATTATTGGTATACGTGTAAAGCGGACACTGATGTTGGGGAAGATTCTCCTTATATGGATGTACTACCTGGGATAACTGAGTCGGACAATGTGGTTGGGTCCACCTAGCAGCAACCATAAACACTTGGGGAAATAGGGGGATGACCTGGGTAACACCTGAGCGGGATGAAATGCCACCACTCGTATCCTTAAATATGATAGAAGCAATGCATATAGCTTCTCATGACCTACAAGATGAAGGTTTGACTTGCATGGGAACCAGTAGTGCCTCACAAGACTATAGCCCAAACGTTTTGGGGTCAGAATCATCAATTGAAATTGACTCTAAGGACAAATAATCTGAATTAAATTTTAGCAAATGTGGGGACAAACCCTTCAGGGCCCAGTGGTACCCTAGATAACAATCTATCCAAGGGAGCAAAAGACACAAGTAGTGATTCATCTAGTGACTCTTCACTAGAGATCGGCCGTAATAAAAAATTAGACAAGAAGAGTAAGAGATATAAGAGGCGATGATATCAAGCAAATGTGCGTGCTAGAATAAATGAAAAGAAATCTACCACAGAATGGCTTAATTATATACGGGCATGTGATGCTCATTGAAAGTTGGTAGATAACTGGGGTGAATACCTTCAAAGCTTTATGTGGTGTAGCCCACAACCCATTGATATCACACAACTAGAGGCTACAGAGAAGCCAAAGTTGAGCCGTACCATAAGGAGACAACAAAATTGAGAGGTAGCTCAACAAAAAAAGGAATCAGGAATCGGAAGTGAAATCACAGTCCACAGAACAACAGGATCCCTTAAACTTACACCCTGCACCTGAACATTTCAAATCCTATACCATAGAGGAACGTAAGGTTGTGTATACAAAGGCTCAAAGAAAACCTATCAATGGGAGCAATGGAGTCTATGACGTCCCAATGATAGTTAAGGAAATAGAGTTAGTAGACCCAGGAGAAGAGTCCAAACCTATTTTTATTGCCCAAGATCTGGCAGAGACTGAGGAGTGTGTACTTAAAGAACTTCTCAAGGAATTCAGGGATATATTTGCCTGGACATATCATGATATGAAAGGTGTTCTATGAAAGGTGTTCCACCTTCCGTGGTGCAACACACAATCCCCATGAATAGCATGGCTAAACCATTTCAGCAACGACCCTACCCAATGAATCCTAAATATGCAAAAATCGTTCAAGAAGAGATTGAAAATATTGTGAAATGCGGATTCATATACCCTATTAAGCACTCAGAATGGGTGTCTCCAATAGTGATTGTGCCAAAAAAGAATGGGAAACTCAGAGTGTGTGTGGATCTCAAGAAGGTCAATGCCGTCACTAGGAGGGACCGTTACCCTTTGCCATATTAAGAACATGTGCTTGAAAGAGTTGAAGGGAAGGAAGCTTATAGCTTTTTAGATGGGTACTTTGGCTACAATCAAATCACAATTGCGCTGGAGGACCAAGCTAAAACAACCTTTATAATCGAATTTGGAGTGTTCGCATTTTGTGTTATGGCTTTTGGCTTAACCAATGCCCCTACTACTTTTCAAAGATTAATAAACACTAATTTTAGAGAATATTTGAGGGAGTTTTGTGAAGATGACCTTTGTGTTTATTCCTCTTGGAAAGAACATCTATCATGCTTACGAAAAGTGTTTGAGAAGTGCAGATTGTATCGCATCTCCTTAAACCCTTTCAAATGCCAATTTTGGGTTAAACATGGAGTTGTTTTAGGGCATATAGTGTCCAAAAATGGGATTTCCATAGATGAGAGAAAAATTAAAGCCATTGCTGAATTGCCACCACCTACAAACTATAAAGGAGTTCAAAGGTTCATGGGCCATGTTGGTTATTACCGATGGTTTATTTTAAACTTTGCCCAGATAGCTCATCCTTTGTACAAGCTTCTTATTGAGTTCCAATGGACCGCGGAGTGTGACCATGCTTATTAGTCATTAAAAAAGACCTTGACTAGCACTCCTATTCTACGAGTGCCCGATTGGAATGTAATTTTCCATGTGCATATTGATGCATCAAAGTTTTCTATTGGGTGTGTTCTAGCTCAACCAGGAGAACATAAACTGGACTACCCCATTAGCTTTGCAAGTCATAAATTGAATGATGCCGAGAGGAACTACACCACTACAGAGCGAGAAGGTTTAGGTATGATTTATGCAGTGAAGAAATTTCGCTAGTACTACCTTCTGGCCAACAAGTTTGTTTTCTATGTTGATCATCAAGCCTTGTTGTAACTAGTAAATAAACCTTGTCCCACGGGAAGAATTACACGATGGTTGTTAATTCTCCTTGAGTTTGATTTTACCGTTGTGGTGAAACCTGGTAAAAGACATGTCATGGCGGATCATTTGTCTCGCATACCCAATGGTGAAGCCCCTACTAGAGTCGATGATGAGTTGCCCGATACTTCTCTATTCCTAGTCGAAACCATACCTGAATGGAGTGAGAAGATTGTGAACGTTCTAGTTAATGGTTTTCCACCCAAAGAGCTTCGTAAATACATAGCTCGAAAACTGTTAAAAGAATGTGAACCTTACTCTCTCATTGCAAGGACTCTCTACATGCTAGGGAAGGATGATATTCTTAGACGTTGTGCCCGTGAGGATGAGTATTTATACATACTGCAAGAAGCCCACATGGGTATAGCCGGAGGACATTTCTCAGAGGAACTAACAGCTAGAAAGGTGTTGCAATCAGTCTATTGGTGGCCTACCTTATTCAAGGATGCATCACTTTTTGCAAAAGGATGTGATGAATGCCAACGTTACAAGATCACACAACAAAAGGATAAGATGTCCTTACATCCTGTTAAAGTGACTCAACCATTTGAAAAATGGGGTTTGGACTTTGTAGGCCCAATTAGTCTGGCAGCTCGTAGCACTTAATCTCGATATATTATCGTTGCCCACTGACTATGTGACAAAGTGGACGGAAGCCAGGGCGACACGTAAGGCTGATGCGAGGTCAACTGCCAAGTTTCTCTTTGAGAACATTATTACAAGATTTGGTTGTCCCTTTGAGATTGTGAGTGACAATGGTACTCATTTTATAAATGGAGTAATAAAAGAACTCACTACCAACTTTATGATAGCTCACCATAAGTGCACACCTTATTATCCACAAGCAAATGGCCAAGCTGAGAGCACCAACAAGACCTTAATCTCTATCTTGACTAAAACAATGGAAGCTCATCGCACAGATTGGGATTTAAAGCTTACATAAGCTTTATGGGCTTATCGTACTGCGTACAAAGTTTCCATTAATTGCACACCGTTTAAGATGGTGTATGGCCAAGAAACGGTTATGCCATGGGAGTTTGTCGTTCGTAGTCTTTGAGTAGCTTCCCAAGAAGGTTCGGATGGTGACCCCTTAGTTGAGCGATTATATATCCTTGAAAGGCTAGATGAAGAGAGGCAATTAGCTGTGCAAAATGCACTTGTGGAGAAAGATAGGAGGAAGAAATGGTTTGACCGTCATCTAAAGAACAAAGATATCAATGTTGGTGATAAAGTTCTTATGTATGGAGTGTGTAACAAAAAGAAAAAGTTGAAATATGTGGGAAAAGGACCATATAGAGTATGTGAGATCACCCCACAAGGAACCATTCGTGTGGAGACTCTTGATGGAGTTGAAACCATTGGATTCCTCAATGGGAGCAAATTTAAAAGATACTATGATCCTTTAAACCAAGAGGAGCTACGTGCCATCCATACAAAAAAGGCAACCAAGGCACAAACAGAATGGAAGAAGATACAAGCTCAAGCTGAGGCTAAGGAGCGACAACAATGCATAAGACAAAAACAAGAGGCTAACCTTGGAGTTACAGATGCATTCCACATTGAAACCAACAAGGATTGGTTGGACTCAGACACACCTCTATGATACCCTATTGAGCTAAACAACACCTATGGAAAAGCGCTATATAACGCCTTATTGAACACGGGTGCTAAATATAATCTGCTATCATATGGGGTGTGGTGTCAGTTAGGGAAGCCACCTCTATCTGAGAGTATTATCCAAGTCAAGGGTGTCAATAAGAAAAAAACTGCGGTTTTTAGAATCTGGCACACTTCTGTCAGTTATGACAATGGGGTTGTAGCTCAAGAATTTTTGGTCATCTCTGTTGGAACTATGGAGGGTAATATAAACCTAGGATGCATGTGGATGATGGCCACAAAATGCACTATTGATTGGGGGATAGGGGGGTGTCACAACAAAGAAACCAACTCTTAGCCCGTCGACCACTCAAGCCATAGTCCCTGAGATATTACCTCTTAAGGAAATAAAACCCAAAACATTGCATGTCCAAGAGGTTGAAGCATATGTCCTCATAGCCCAACTCTCTAGAGCTTCAACTGATGTAGTTGTAATAAAGCTTGAGATACACAAGACCCATCCCAATAGAACAAAGAAAACAAACAAGTGGGTCCCTAAAGATTCTTTAGCGACCATAGCCAATGCTAAAAGACAGGAGCCTGGTAAGAGACGTCCCATTCGCCCCAAGAAATGTAAAGAAACGTTGCGTTGGATTCCTAACAAACTATTGGAAGCCCAAGGCTACTATAAAGGAAATGATTAAATCTGGGTGCCAAAATGTAAATTGTGCTCTTACTTGTCACCGGGCCCATGTAAGCTCAATCCTGTGGCTCCATAAAAATTGAAGATTGCGGAAAGGTAAAAATCACGGAATGCTACACACCTGCTCCAGAGCTAGTTTGGGTACCGAAGAAAGAATGATTTGTTCCACCCAGCTCTAACAAGAAAATCAAATGAAGCTTCTTGCTCTTTGTGTAGTTCCTATACGGAAATAGAAGCTTCGACACAACCTCCACCTATCATTGTACATATCCATACAAGCAAGAAAGAGTTTGCACCTCCTGTTGTAAATTCACCACCTACAACAATGTTGCAAATAAAAGCATGGGAGAGTACCTTACCACCCTTGCAACTAGATGACACACAAAGGGGGGTCAAAAACTATTGGTTAAAGCCTTCACCCATAACACCTTGGAACAATTGGTTTCAAAAGGTGACGATATCATTCCAAAAGGTATGATCTACCCAAGGAAGGGGGGAGTGTTTGCTGACATCCATCATTCACTTTCTTCTCTCTCAACCTTCCTCCCTAACCTCTCAATTTCCAATGTTAGGGAATGTATATATAAAGCCTTATACTCACAAAAACAAGATAAAAAAGTAAAAGAGAAAGAGCCATAACACAAAATCATAACAACACATTATGCACAAGAACACAACCCTTGTATTATTTGCACTCTAACTATCATCTATTTGCATATACAGATATGGCTAGTACGCTAGAGTCATCCACTCCTGCCTTGGGTGAGAGGTACCCTCGTTACTTTTCACAAATGTTTCACATGGTCTTTCCGGTGCTTGCCGCTGAATGGGATTTGGTAGGTACGCTAGCATGTGAGATGAATTTTGAGGAGTTAGAATGGTTGATACGTCTCTTGACCACGACCGATCCATACTTAGTAGAGAGCGTTTCTCCCACTGCACAAGCCTACCCTTTTGACCAAGATGACTATAGGCATCTAGTGACCTTCTTAGTAAACATGGGTGCCTCTGATGAAAAAGAAGATTTACATGACTACACGGATGGCACATATGGTCTCACGGATGATGGCTTTGTTTTTCTCGACGACGAGGATAGGGGTTTAGCCTTAGGGTCCCCCCCCCCCCCCAATCTCTACAATATCCTATTCCCTTGACTCTCTAGGGGGAGTGCAAATAATTAGGTTAGGGTTCTTTATGTTTTTTAATTATGTTCAATAAGTGTTGGTAACTTTTCCCACTGATGTGCCTCCTAGAGGTATTTCTTGTGTTTCCTAGTGTGTACAGACACGTGTTGCTGTTGTTAGGATTTGGAACTTCATGGAATCTTTCTCTCATTCACACTTCAAATCAAGTGCGACCATCAGCACAAACAGGTGTTTGTTGTCCATTAGCATTGCCCCTTATCTTTTTTGCATCTATGCTTGTCTGCTTTAATTGTGATTGATAGCATAATATTCAGTGCATTTGCTTAGTACCAAACATTAAATTAAATGTAAATTTTTTGTCATAATCACTTGTCTAGGTTTAAAAATCAGGCAGTCCGACTAAGCTAGTTTGACCAAGCTAGGCATTAGAGATCTTCTCTTAATACCATGGGGAATGCCTTCCTAATAATCAATGGCTACTTAGGTTCTTAATTCGATTTAGGCAACGTTGTGTGCAATGTACTAGGGCTTTCTAGTGGGCTTAGTCCCTATTGACCTTTAGCTTAAGTATTACAAAGGAAGCTTCCTAGTGTGATGAGCATGGGGAGGGTAACAATGTTATATGACCCCCCAAAGTTACAAAATTAAAATGCTGAAAACGTACCAAAAAAAATAAAAATAAAATAAAAAATCAAAGTGTCACAATGTAAAATCTTACGCTGGAAGAGAAACCTCAGCTTGATTTGGTACTCCACTCACATGTATCGCCTATGGTACTAGAGTCCTAGAGGTTCCCAGTGTGGACGCTTTTCCTTGAAAAGCAAAAAGCTCAAGGCATACAAAAATAAACACACACATCAAAATTGAATCACTGTGAAAAAACTTTGGGGGATCAAAGAAAAGTAAAGAAGTCAGGCGCGATGATTTCACGAGAATTACTTTTATCATAGCTTAACTACAAGGTCTTCTTGGTATAGCCTCTAGTCAGCCCCCAGACATGAAATACTTGGCTCTCGCAATAAAACAACTTAATTGACCAAAGAAAATTGAGAAACTTGCCCATAGTATTAATAGTCGATCTTTAGTGCCTTCCGATCGTTAAATTAGCGACCCCAGACTTGTTTAGTTTTTTACCTTTACAATTGTTTATGCATTTGATTATATTACAATATAATGTTTATCACTGAAAAATGGATTAAAATTTGGTTACCAATCAGTGTGTCTCCCTACAACTGCATATGCCTTTTTAATTGATTATAAGGATACACTAACTGTGCCACTTTTGTTTGATTTTGCAGTGAAAACTAAGGACATTCATACCAAATGATCTTCCACCTTGCAAAGAGCTTCAACTCAATAGATTCCGAGGATGGAATCTACATCAGGTTGGGGGGTATGTTAACCGGCAAGTCAGACAATGAGTCAACACTAGGCGAATAGGAGGCTTGGGGACTGCCCAACACCACCTATCGCTTGGTGTTGACCTTGGTGTAACATATGATGTAGACCCTTTTGGTGAGGTGATTACAATACATGCAGAGGAGTCAATACTAGGCGAATAGGAGGCTTGGGGACTGCCCAACGCCACCTATCGCTTGGTGTTGATGTTGGGGATTAAAGACATCACAAGAGGCAGTAGAGTCAATACTAGGCGAATAGGAGTCTTGGGGAGTGCCCAACGCCACCTATCGCTTGGTGTTGACCTTGGTGACGAAGACATGACAAGTGGCATTGAAGTCACCACTAGGAGAATATGAGGCTTGGGGACTGCCCAACGCCACCTATCGCTTGGTGCTGACCTTGGCAAATAGGCGTCGGCACATCCATGGACATTACATTGTTTGAGTTAAGGGCCGGGCTTGTCGGTCCAATGGAAAAAGGGTAAGAGTGATCGTCGATGAGAGGCGCACTCTAACTGGAACATTCAAGGGTTAGTTGGCTAAGCATGGGCGTCCAAGTATGAATGAGGCGAGCTCATATAAAAGTCAACTAAACCTAAAATTCACGGATTCTTTCATTTGTGCAATTGAAGAGTGCTCTTGCTCCATCTCCATCTTCTTCTTCTTCATCTCTTCGTGTGTGTGTGTGTATTCATATGAGAGAGAGAGAGAGAGAGAGAGAGAGAGAGAGAGAGAGAGAGAGAGAGAGAGAGAGAGAGAGAGAGAGCAATCGAGCATTGTGACAACGGCACGGCAATGGCGAAGCGGTTGAGCGCGGCGCAGCGGCGCCTCCTTCTTCTTCGCGGCAAGGAATCCTCCATGACAGCAAGCGTAGAGCGGTGAGTGACACACCATCGCCATCTTTGAGCTTACTAGTTTAGGCTAGTTGCGTGCTTGGAGCCATTTGTGGCTTGCACACAGTGTATTGGCAAGTTCCTTGCATTGACACGTGCGCCAGACGTGCACAATTGCACACTAAGTAAAACACTCTCTATTGTGTGCCTTGAGCTTCCTTCGTCTTCTCGAAGCTGTGTGCATTTCTCTGCAACCCTAATTCCAACAACATTGAATGAGAAGGTGACCGTTTTTCAACAATTTCTAGATTAACAAATGAGTGGATGGCACCCTTTTCATATTTTTATTAATATCAACCTATTTTTCTATGTAATGTGGGCTCTTCTCTCATTGGAAGTGACCAAACTCAAAGATAATCATACGATGATATCATCTTGATTATTATCCATTACTTTATTACAACACATTGCTCATCAAATTAGTCAACCATGTAAGTATAATATATAATCAATATGACGATAGGGCATAGAATAGTTCACAATAGAGAATGACGATAGATATAATCACCATTAGCAAAATATAGCAAAAATAGAAAGAGACTCTAATAGGGACAAAGAATATGGCAATGATGGAAATCCAAGGACTTCTTAGAACAAACTATGGTTGAGGGCATAAATCTTTTGATGCAGATATTTGAATTGACGATACTAATGGGCACAAGGATCTCATCTCTCCCTTTCTCTTTACAAAATCTTGATGATACGCTTTACAAAACTGCTACCATAATGCAATCTAGATCCTCCTTGTGGAATAGCATAACACTCACGGCATCATGGTATGAGTCACCATGAATAACCTGACAGACTACTAGCTAGACATATTTGGTAAGGTGTCGACCTTTGGCCAAGGGTCAAAGTAATCAATATAATAGCACAAACTAGTTATTCTTGTTTACGAACTGAAATATTTCTCGATTAAATAATCCATAATAACCAGGTTTTAGTTGAAGCTTGTAGCTGCCAAATATAACCCTCTCCCTACTATGTCTATTGATTGCTAACTTGGTTCTTGGAATACATATACAACTATGCAAGCAATGATCACTTCTTTCCCTAACGTTTTTCACAAATCATTGGCCTAATAATGTGCAATTATAGATTAATGGAATTTGCAATTCTTTGCCATTATCTTCAGTGTTGCACCATACAGTAAATACTCACTCTCATGCCAAAAATGGATATTAGAAACCGTTGTATACGGAGCCCCCACGGAGCCCTACTTCAACATATTTGAATAGTCGATCATTAATCATCATAAATTTATGTTTTTCTTGAGCTTAGTTAACCTTGTAGATTAACTTAATGCTTTTATTATCACTCTTAAGCCTCTTTACCAAGTATAAGGTTATGTATATGCAGTCATATTTAATCATATTCTCAAAATTGAGTACTTAGATTAGTTCTTCATTGGAGTTATTAATTGGCCTAGTATCACTTAAACACAAGACGTTACCCACCAGTTGTCCCAACCTTGCAATCCATTCTATATTTATACAACACCCTCATTATTCGCTTGTCTTGCAATCCATTCTATATTTATACAACACCCTCATTATTCGCTTGTCTGTACTCAAATTTTCCTACTTTAATTCTTTTTTATTGGCAAACAATTCCAACTTTGCATCAATTTTCTCCATTAAGGGTTTTTAAAATGTTAATGTATTTAGTGTGCGGTGAAATTTTTGTTGAAATAACAAGAAATCACCTTAGCACTTTGTCTTTGAGAAACACTTTTGCATATAAAGTAAAGTACAATGCTATCATATCAGAGAACCTCTGGTTCTCTAGGTATAAAAATTCTCAATGCACTTTGATAGTATACATCTAGCAAGATGATTTAAATTACCTCTCATAAGTAAGCTCTCCCTCTATGTATCTTTACACCCAAATATTATATATAATACACCATCTTAGTGCTTATTCTACTCCCTTCCTTATCTTACGAGCTCAAAATTTTGCACCACCGCTTACAACATCTTCTTATATGATAACTCCCCCAGTTTAATATATACAACAAGAATATGTGAGCACATCAAATTTTGGACGTCAAAATTTCTCAAAATCACCACTTTTTGACCTTTACCTTCTTGGATCTCCAAAAATCTCCTTATATTCAAAGATATGTGTCCAAATGAGATGAGATTTTTTAAACAAGCTTAACACATCTTTTCCAACGCTCCTCTGTGGTCAGAAGTGCAATTGGACTTTCAAATCTGGATTTGAGACATCATACATGTATGATGTCTATGTGCTAAGAATTGGATGAAATTTGGTCTAAAGGCTTGTTTTGTGGTTCTAAACACCTTGGTATGCTCGATGTCAACTTTGGTCCCTTAAACTTCCATTTAGACATCATACCCGTATGATGTCTAACTAGTCAAAATGAAGTGAAATTCACTGTAGAGAATTCTCACTTCACTGGTAACCCACAACAACTTTCAGAATTCAAAGCCAACACTTTTTGTGCTAGATATGACCAAGTCAAGCATTCAATTTGCCTAGATCTATCTTATGGCCTTTACAAGCCCAAAAATTCTTCAAATTCAATAAAATTTGGCCTATTTGCTTCCTAAATGCTCTACATCACGAGGGTGCACTCAGATGTATCTTTTGACCTCAAATTTGGCCTAGGTAAAAATGAACTTTTGTTTCTACCCTAGGTGCTCCTTGGTATGTACAACATGCACATGTGCTCACAACAAATTTTGGAAATCAAAATTGCACAAAATCATCACTTTTTGACAAGGAAATTCCTCAAAAGAGGAATATCCCCTCAATACTCAATCTATATGTCCAAATGAAGTGAAATTTGGTGTATGTGCTCCACATAACATGCAAAACATGCGTGTAAAGTCAAAAATTCATTTTTGCTACGAGAATTACCCTTCAGACATCATACACGTATGATGTCTACCGATGAATTTTTTGCTAGAATTTAACTATTAGCATCCCCAAGTCTCCAACATTGGTTTTCAAGCACTTTTCTCAATTTTCATGCAAAAATATGCTTAGGATCACAAGTTTCTCTCTCTTTATTTTCTTTTTTTTTGACACTCCGTCTTTTGCCTTTTGGGTGTCAAGAGTTGGTCAAAACTCTAGTCTTAGTGTGTACCTAGGGTAAAACCCCCCTTCTAAACACTCTAGTGCAGTCAAATTTTTCAAATTTGGTCTCCAAATGCCTCTTGAGACATCATACACGTATGATGTCCAAGTTTACAAATTTGCAACTTTTCTACACAGACCTCTTGCACATGCCCTCTTATATGCTCAACACCAATCAATCATGAAAAAATGTCAACAATAACTTGTTTATTGTACTTTTTTTCCTCAAAATTAGACTTTTTAGAGATCATGAATGCAAACAAGCACTTCAACAAATAAATCAGTGGTGAATAGCTCTAGATGAGAATTAGCTCACTTACCTAAAGCTACTCCTACACATCATATGGGCTTTTGCATTTATGAGTAGAAAAACACTTCATTGCCACACATGGACTAGCAATTGCTTTTATCACCTCACAAATCACTCAGACCACCAACAACTACTCTAATCTACAACTAATACTACAAATCCTAACTAAACCTATCTAGTCGCAGACCCTCGGCAAGACACACGCTTCCTAGCTGTCCACTTCATCTCTGAATATCCTCTTCCAGATCCACTTGAGAAAAATGCTCTCTTTAGCCAAGCATCACATTAGTGTTAGTAGGATCACCTACTCAAGCCCTAGTGTCCTCGACAACGGCGCCAATGTTGCGAGAGCGAATCACACCACCTATAAAGTGCATGCAACACTACCTAGATCAACATAATGTCAATCGAGGACACAAATGACATGATAGGCACCCAGAGGCAATCTCTTTATCGTGTCATGCTGATACCATCCTACACATACAACACTCGTGAAGGCCAACTAAACCACAATTAGTAATCTCACTGCTCTCAACTAACCACCCAACCCACATACACACAAACGGCAGGAAACTCACCAAATCATACCAAAATTGTACGGAACTTAAGAAACACCATCCCTCACTAGGATACACTTGTCCCAAAGCCTCTACACTCAAAATCCTCACTTCAAACCCATTTGCAAAAAATGAATATGAAGACAGAGCATAATTTTAAAAGTGCTCGAAACTGAAATCTATGAGTACCTATGCATAGCTCATGCCACCATGATTCTAATGACTACTTGCAGGCAGACAACAGACATTGTTTGATACACTTATGACCACAAATACCTCGTAGATGTGTTAGCACGCCGTTTTGTGTGGAATGCTTGGCGTTGTTGCGTAGCTCTCTCCAAGCCTATCACAATGGTGCACTTGGATCCCCAATGTGACGAGCGAGGAGGAAGTAGCACCAAGATGAAGCTCATGCTCTCTCTCTCTCTCTCTCTCTTTCTCTGTCACACACAATCGACGGTAGCTCAAAAACTAGATTATGATAAAGTTCTTCTTACAAAATGACCTAACTACCTTATATACTAAGACTACCATAGGTTAAACCAATAATAGAGTTCAAGGGGTCAAATGGCTTTGTATTCACAATCTGGAAGTGCCATTGCACCCTGGCTTCTACAACTATACTCTTTTACAAATGATGCTTATAACCATAATCCACATCATTTCATAACTCTCAGAAAATAAGACTTTGTTGAGTTATGCCGCACTGTTGACTCGTGGGTCAACAACAAAACTAAATGCAGTTTCATTGATTTAGGCAGCCTTAATTCGCCAATTTAGGCAGCACACCAACAGACCACAAATGTACTATTTTAAAACAATAGTAAGTGCGAATTTGTTGGTTTAGGTAGCATAAGTGCAAATATGCCGATTTAGGTAGCACGTTCCATTTGTGTCGATTCACTGATTTAGGCAACAGCAACTACCTCTGTTAGATTGTGTATGACATTTGATTAAGTGTATGTGTTACTTCCAAGTATGCATACATGTTAATTTATTTGTGGTTGTAGTCTTTCGACTGCAGCAGTGGTATCAAAGTGAGAGAAGAAGGACATAGGAACTAGGTACATTATCTCTTCATGCAAGAGAGCATTTTCCTCTTGCATGTATTTATTTATAGATTTCTTGAATGCTCAAAATGTTGACAGACTATTCACCTAGACGTACAATGACCATAGCTTATAAAGAGCACTTTAATAATAAAATGCTCATAAATGTGCTATCCTTTCACAGAGTCCCTTGACCGCTTATACTTTTTCCACCTATCAGCCGCAATAAATATATTTCCATTTTCAATTACACTATTCAAGAAATCTATAAACATATACGTGCAAGAGGAAAATAATCACTCTTCTATGAGGGGAGATTGTACCCCAGTTCCTGTGTTCTTCTTCTTCTCTCGCTTTGATACCACTGATGCAGTCATAAGAGGTATGCAAAATAGTCATAATTGCAAACGCAAATAAATCAACATATATGTATACCTAGCAGGTCTCACATAGACACAATCAAACATCGTACATGATTTGAGAGAGGTAGTGAGCGAGACAAGGCACGCGAGCACGTGCACTGCACCTCCTAGAGCGGAGTGCTACACCATCACAAGGAGAGAGCAAAGAAGAGAGGAGAGAAAAAGAAGAACACATGCACTGGGTATTTACTTATAGATTTCTTGAATGCTCAAAATGATTAGAGACTGTTTGCTCGGACGTATAAGGACCATAGCTCATAAAGAGCACTTTAATAACAAAATGTACATAAATGTGATCCTTTTGCATAGGCTATACATCAAGCAAGATTTTGCCACTTGTCAGCTACAATAAGCATACATTTATCAATTTTCATTACTGTGTACAATCTCCCCCCGTGCAAGAGTGAGCATTTTCCTCTTGCACATATATATTTGTAGATTTCTTAAATTCTCAAAGGGTGTATGCATGATAAAGTGCACCCACTTTTAGCAGTTGCCCCCACCAAGACAGCCAAGAAACAACCTCTTTTTTGCCATTCCTACGTACATTTGACTTGCTTGCACTTACTTTGAAGAGGCAAGATTTGGTAGCCACACAAAGCACATAGTTGCAAACACAATGGAAAGCTTTGATCTTCATTTTTTCACATCTACATGGTAGTTTTATTGTGCAAGGAATAATCTGGTTCAGCATGTCACACCTTGTCACAACATTGTGACCTTGATGAAGAAATACTTATAACTTTTTATGGGCTTTTCTTCTTTACTTACCCTCTTGCACGAAATGTTCACTTGGCAAGCAATTTAACTTGATTTGAATAATTAATATTCATTTTTCTTTGTTAAAATTTCTATTTACAAAAGCCTAATTTTTTTACACCAAATATCTAATGATGTAGAACTTATTTTGCAAGATCCAACGGTCATTTAATAGATTATGACCCAAGGAATGTGACCATGCAAAAAAATTAAACTTCATTTTTTAAAGATCTACCTTAGAAAATAACAAAGACTGCTTAGAGAATCTTGATATAGTTTTTTTTTGAAAATCTAATTAATAATGTACATTGGCACTCAGTTTGATTTTCATATATGTCTTAACTCGTAGTGTAAGGTTCTCATAGAAAAACATTTGAGTCAATTTGAGTAAGGGAAAGACACATTTTCATTGTTTTAAGTTTTTTCACTTGCACCATTCACTTGAGGTGTGCCTCCTTAGGTTTGGTAAATACCAAACCTAGAAATTTCAACACTTGTCAATCAACCATGGCTTGGTTCTACTCTTCCAATCCTAGTTGGCTAGTCCACCTCATACAAGGAGGCCACCACGTCACCAAAGGTTCATGTCATCACCCATCTCACCTTCCACATCAACACAGTCAACACTTTGATCGTAACACTTGGCTTGCCATGTCACTCTAATTGCCAACTCATCCACCACCCTTCATTGCTACCTTGCATGCCACTTCACCTTAAGTGCCATGTCATCCACCACCTCACATGCCACGTGTAAGTATTGCTTGCCTGGCTTGCCACATCATTCGCCATCTCATGAGCCACCAAGCATGCCACATCACCACCTTGCCAACTCATCACGTCCTTTTTTTTCACCTAATCATTACATGTCACCATTTAGATGTGTCATCATATGACATGGCAAATGAGGGGATCCCATCCGCCACCTCATCTTTCCACCTATGCATCCCATGTCATCAATCATCAACATCAGCTTGCCACATGGACGACCATGTCATTCATGCATGGCCATCTCAATAGCTATGTCATTTTTAAAATTTTAAAAAAATTAATGTAAATAAATTAAAAATCAAAATATCTCAACTTAATTATTTACGTGGTAATTTAAGCAAAAAAATATATTCTTATGTAATTTTTATTTTTTAAGTGTAAATTAAGAATAAACTACTATTTATTTGAAATATCATTGGATCACAAAAAAAAAAGATTTTTAAAAAATAGCTTTTGGTTTACTTATGCACAGGGGTTCGGTCCTCGCAGGAAATTAAATTTATATATGCTAAAAATCATAAATTTTGACATTTTTTAACGAACAATCCAATTCTCTCCTTAGGGCTAGGTCTCACTCAAGTGGAGTGGGGGGAGTGCACTCTCTACATTCAATAACTCCTACACTACATGCAGAAATATTGAACACTGATGCTAGCCCTCTTAACGCTTTGAAAAAGGGGGAGTAAGCTATTTTTTTGCATAGCAAAAAGCCCCCGGGGATTCACCATGGAAAACTTATCGCACCATGTAAGTGCAGAGGAGGGGGTTTTTTTACAAGTTAGATAAGCGTATAAGGTAGGGGCAGGCCCCTAATAATTTTTCTCCCAAGCTTAAACATAAGGGAGGGGGTATCATATTTATGGGGTAAGGAAGGGAAAAATGAGAGGAAGTTTTTTTTGTGTTTCAAAATCATGGCTTCCCAAAAGAGCCTTCCCTCAAAGTTGTGAGTCAATAGCTATAAAGATACATGCAAGAACTAACACTACTTTGTATCAATTGCTTGTTTTGTGATTATAGTTCATTTGTTGAGGGATGAAAGAGCTTATATAGATGCAAATGTACATAGAGAACCTAACACAACTTTATAGCCATGTTTTCTGAGTAATTTAGATGGGTCCAAATTGGACAAGTAGCTAGAGTGCAGGCTGAACATGCACATAGTTTGAAAGTCAAACTAAGACACATTGAGGGTACATCTACGTATCAACAACAGTGGTTCCTTTGTACATTGCCAATCACTATGCTACATGCTCTTTGACTAGTTTTACTTAGTTAGATCATGTGAGACCTAAATTTTATATGTAAGATAGGGGTATGATAGTTTTTTGCATTGATTATTGTATAAGAGTAGAAAGGGGGGTCATATTCCCTAATATGAGTCGTATATAGGGGTTTTATCAAAGTTGTCCGCTCCCAGTTGGCATCCCATTTTGTATATAGAGTGAATCCCTCGGGGAAAAAGCGAGCTTGATTCTCGCCATCTCAAGCCCATGAGGTACTGATCTGCAACTTGCCATTTCAGCGGTGTTTCCGTACGCTCCACTATCATTGCATGAGTGCGACCAGGTTCCATATAATCTGTTGTTAATCATGTTGATGTTGGGGTGAGTCGGCTCTTAACTCTCTCTTCGCTATCAACGTACGTGACCTCAATGCTGCTAATATTTGAGGTTTTGCCACTAATAGAAATTTGCTAAAAAAGTGTCTCAGTAAGGTACATTTCGCATGCCCTTAAGGCAAAGTTTTTCTCACGTCATGTTGCTTTGACCTTTTGTGGAAACTCAACCTTTTTAAAGCTAACTCTGCCAAAAATGTTAAACTCATCGGCAGCACTTTGGAGGAGAAGACGAAGTAAAACCCCCCTCACAAGTTGTCGTAGCTTTTATATCTCATAAAGTTACAAAATTGTTGAGCATAGCATAACTCTGACCTTGCATGTGAATGCACTATAAGAGCACATCCACACGTTGAAGAAGCAAAGCTTTGCTGATGCCAGTAATTTTGTCATGTGCCCATCAGTTTCGATATGAGCTTTGGCTTCTTCTTCTTCACTGCAACGCAAAGGACAAGAGAAGATAGAGAGAGAGGGGCATAGTTTTGCCAACTCTACCAAAATTTGTGGAGTTGAGCAATCGCTTGCAGCGTTTTCACTGGGCGATAAAGCTTGCTCAGGCTACAAAATGTTGCCTGAGACATTGTGCAAATATGCTCTAAGGACCTTCTAACAATTTTCTCAGTTTTTGTTCAGGTACAATAAGATGTTTCTTGAGTCTATGCACCCACACATTCACCCTAACTACTAGGTTACGATCTTGAGGAGATGGTCTTTGTGTCAAATGTTGAAGAATCTGTGTCAATTTTATCAATAGAGCTATAAACTAGCTAATACTTTGAGACTGTGGTTCTTGTGCCAAAGTTTGAAGGATTTGTGAAAATTGGTCGACATCTATTGTTTGAGAAAAGCATGTCTTTGCTTACAATTGTGCTCCTTGTTAGACAGACCAAGAGGAATATTCAAGCATCGTGCCTAAATTTTGATCAAAATAGTGCAAAACAGTGGAAACATAGTTCCAATGGCTTTCATCCCAAAGGTGGAACAACAACCCACTAAAGAAACAACCAATATGTTGCGTAGCCTTTCAAATTTATCCAATGGGATAATTTGTGCTTCCTAGAAGAAGAGTGTAGTCCTCACACTCATGGAAGCAATTATGAGAAATCGTGGACCGGTCGGTAAGCTTGTTAAATAGGGCCACATAGCAAAGCCAAATTTTTCCTACCTTTTTTTGGAAACGAGTGTGAGACCCGTCCTAAAAGAGAGAGAGAGAGAGAGAGAGAGAGAGAGAGAGAAAATAAACTATCTTGAATGCTATTGTAAAGAGGCATTTCCTACATAAGTATTTGTTGATGTGGAGCTTTGGCATTTGCATTGATAGAGCTTTACTTCCAACACTGCTTAAAACAAACCTAGTTTTAGTGCAACCCAACTTTTAAATTATTTATCAGTTGACCAAAACAAAAAAAATTGGTGCAAATGTAGCTATCTTCGTTAAATTGCATTTGGTTTGAATTGCTCTACTCACAATCTCCTCCTATTGTTTTTGAATAGTCTCCAACCACTTGGACAAAGATTCACATTGCACTTGTCCCCTTGAGTGTGCAAGTTGTTGTTTTGCACCTTTCATAGTGTTATTCCCAGGAGGTGTTGGCATGTGATGACCTCGTGAGGATCATGAAAACCTTTAGCGGCGACCACTAGAGAGGCATTAAGAGGGCTATCTATATCTGAAAGAAAAAGGAAGGCTCTTTAAATAGCTCAACTATGATAGTTTAAAGATATATGAACATGTTGCAATGAGCTCATTTCACTCTAGCCACAACTCTTCACATGATGGACAACTTGGAAGTACATAATATTGCAAGCAAAAGGCACACAGACAAAGACAAGGGTGAGGAGATACATTCCTTTGCGTGCAAAAAGAGCTTTGTGTTGCTAGTTTGCATTGCCTACTATTACACACACTGTCATATTTTATAGATAATAAGGCATTTCAACACCAAATTAGGAGAAGCCAACCGTGGAATCTAGTCACCCAAATGGAGTACGAAACGAGTCGCTAGATAAAATATACAATACGGGTCTTTCTAGATGGACAACTTGGAAGTACATAATATTGCAAGCAAAAGGAACACATGCAATGACCAAGGTAGGAGATACACTCCTTTGCATGCACAAAGAGCTTTGTGTTGCTTGTTTGTGTTGCCTATTACACACGCTATCATCTATTTGTAGATAATTAGGCATTTCAATGCCAAATGTGGCGAAGCTAAGCATGGAACCTAGTCACCTCAAATGGAGTACAATATGGGTCTCTAGATAAAATGTGCACACTTGCATTGACTTGCATTAAGGCAAAAACTTGGAGGTGTGAAAGGACTGCTATAAGGTGGATGAACACGTTCATATGCAAGGGAACAAAGAACTACCCAAGCAGCTTGCACATGGTAGCAAGCTTCATCTACATGCAAAAATCTACTTAGCAAATGTATCTGCAAGTCTAAAATATATTAAGGGGTATGTATCATAATTGGGTAGGGATAGCCTCTCTCTCTCTGTGTATGTCTGTGTGTGTGTGTGTGTGTGTGTGTGTCTTTGTGTCTCTATCTTGATCTACACAATGCCACACTCCACACATCTTGTGCAACCATACCCACGATTCAACGGGGTATCCATTTAGCAAGCGGGGGGTGTTGCACATGGCATGGAGACATTTGAGATAGTGCTAGGGAAGAAATGGATGGGCGTAATTGGTGCTCAAAGTCACATCTCCTTGCAAAGTTTTTTCAAGTCTATTGTATAGTGTAGGAAGATGTGGCTTTGATCCACGCTCAAAAAACTAATGACCTTGCCTATACAATAAGAAAAGAGTCTCTCTCTCTCTCTCTCTCTCTCAATGTCCACTAGCTGTCAACTTTTATTTATCATTGGTCAACTTTGTATCACAAACATGATTGTAGCAAGTTTTGGTCTTATAGGTTATTTTGGCCTTTAGAATAGATTCGTACTCTCTCTCTCACACCACATCTTATCACCATAGGGCATACACTGACTCTCTCTCTCTCTCTCTCTCTCTCTCTCTCTCTCTCTCTCTCTCTCCTCCCCCCCCCCCCCCCCGCGCCCCCCCCCCCGTGTGCCTCCTTGTATCTATGCGAATTGTGATAGCATTGTTGAAAGAGAAAATGTTTTTGTTTGGCTTCTCATGGTTCAATGTGGTTTCATGAAGCGCACTCATATCTATGTCTGTTGAGCTTTGAATTCCCATAGCAATGCAATAGGAGAATGTAAATCCAAATCAATAGACATTTGTGAGTGCCCTTCAAGCATACTGCATCCTTTAAGAAATAGAAGGTGCTTCTTTTAGGCATTTAATGTGCCTGAAAATCAGGCAGCATTACAGGGAAATGCACAAAGAATTTCTTAACTTGTATGCATTTTTCGATAACCCATTGATAGATTTATATGCCAAGAGTGGGGCAATGGTAGAGGCAGACGGCTTTTTTAGTTGTGGGGTACTTCCTACCATCGTCTTGTGGAATGGAATTCTCTTTGCCTATGTAGAACATAATCATGGAAGAAAGTCTCCACAATGTTGCAGTAGTTGTGGGAGGAATGAATGTTGTGTCCAAACCATGGAACCTTTGTCATTTGTCTTCAAGCATGCAACACAATCTTAGAGTGATATATCCTCAACCTCTTGCACTTCGGCAAGGCTTCTACCATCGGGTAATATGACCTTGGAGGGAAATAACTCTGAAGAGTCAGGAGGTGCAGTGAATGAAGTATTCACGTGCACATTCTCTAAGGGCATAGGGTCTACGTTGGTCATGAATGGAGGATTTACTTCTTCATCCCCCTCATTTACATCATTAGCTCCATGTTCGGAGCGAGTGGCTTTACTAAAGGTTTCCTTCAAGTGGCTACTCTCGCTCGGCCCGGACCGCGGGCCCATGGCATGCATGTCTTGGCTTGAGCTATCGGGATTAGGCATTGGGAAACCCTCCATGACATCGTAGTCAGAGGAAGAGTCACTAGCCACTATTTTCGAGTCTTGGTTTGTACTACCTTGCGTTCCCGCCGAGGGCCTGGAACCTAAGGTAGGTGGATAATGAGAACTCGCGTAAGTCAAAATTCTCTCTAGTTGCTCCGTCTCTAGCACACGACCAGAGCGCAGATGCATGTGCCTTTCGCACCCTACAAGCGTCGACGAATAACCTCAAAGGTTAACCGCTTACTTTTTTAGGCGTCCGTTTTCACTCGTTTTTTAATGTTTTTTAATGATTGTTTTTTGATTAAAGTGTGTGATATCTCAAAACGAGCGTATCACTCAGAGGGTCGCGGTGTGCTTTACAGCATAATGTTCGGTCACATGAAGCTCCATTGGTCCTCAAAAAAGTCGATTTTTAGCTACGTTAAAGCTAAAATACGTAATTTTAAAGGGTGACTGAGGCCTGAGCTTGAGCGTGAGCTTGGGTTTGGGTCTGGGAGATATTCCCGATCCCGATCCTACCTTAACTTTTTTTTTTTTTTTTTTGGGAGAAGGTCGTCGCGGCCTGCGCGCTAGTGTTAAGTATGGAGCCTGATTTACCCTTGTAATTTTCTGTGGCAAAAGCGCACATTTGTAAGGCCCCCAGTGAGGAGAAGCCATCGTGCGTGAAGGAAAATCACTCACCGGAAACCAAAATTTTCACGGACAAGAATCAGGGGCAACTTTAGAGTCCTCGGGGGCGGAGGCCCCCGAGGCCCCTGAGACTTTTTTTCGTCGGAATATTCCTTTTCGCCGGAATATTATGGCCCGACGGCGGCCGGAAAGTGGCCGGAAAACAACCGGTCAGTTGACCGGTAGTCAATGGCCGATGGCCGGTGGTCGGAAGTCAATGGCCGGTGGCCGGTGGCCGAATTCAATGGCCGGTGGCCGAATTCAAAAGGGACTTGTCTTCTCAAGGGCGGCCACACATGGGTGGATTGGAGGGTCCAATTTGGACTTATTCGCACAAAGGCAGCCCTTTTGGCCTATAAAAGGAGGACATTTCTACACACATTTCATAGTGTGAAGTTGATGCAACAAGGTGAGTGTGAGAGTGAAGCAAGGCGGGAGCTCCATTAAGGGTATAATCCCTTTGTAAACTACTTCTTGTTTTGAAGTACTAAAGCCATTGAGTGGCTGCTTTCCCGTGGACGTAGCTCACATTGGGTGAACCACGTATATCGCGTGTACTCTCTCTCTCTCTCTACTCTATAATCTCGTGTATATAAATCTGTCTCTCTCCATTAAGTAATCTACTCAATTATCTATTTAGCTACGTCTTATTTCCTAACAGCTAGCACACACACACTCTACCTACCTACTTACAACTAATACACCTATTGTTACACACTAACACACTTCATTAGATCTCACAGATCTACTTCCTACTTACTGTATTTTACATTACACAGAACTAACAACCTTAATACTAAGATCTTATCACAGAGAAAACACAATAACCTTTCAAAACTTCATTAACAAAGAAATACACAGTAGCAACACAAAATCCTTCTTCTCAACACACACACACCTTCCTTCTCTACCTTTCCTACAATTGAAATTGCACCACAAAAGAAGCACAGAGGTCCATTCAAGCTTAGTGTATGGCATTCCCTGACAGCGGCGCCAAAAATGTGCACGTATGTTGCAGGTGTCAATGCAAGGAACTTGCTGATATGCGAGCCACAAATGGCTCCAAGCACACAACAAGCCTAAACTAGTAAGCTCAAAGATGGCGATGGTGTGTCACTCACCACTCTACGCTTGCTGTCGTGAAAAATTCCTCTCCACGAAGAAGAAGGAGCCGTCGTTGTGCCGCGCTCAACCGCTTCACCGCCGTCGTGCCATCGTCACAATGCTCGATCGTACTCTCTGTCTCTCTCTCACGCATACACACACATACAAGGAGATGAAGAAGAAGAAGATGGAGATGGAGCAAGAGCACTCTTCAATTGCACCAATGAGAGAATGAGTGAATTTTAGGTTTAGTTGACTTTTATATGAGCTCGCCCCATTCACACTTGGGCGCCAATGCTTAGCCAACTAATCCCTTGAATGTTCCAGTTAGAGTGCGCCTCTCATCGACGATCACTCTTACCCTTTTCCTATTGGACCGACAAGCCCAGTACTTGACTCAACCAAATAAATAATAAAGTGTCTGTCTTAGGTGATAGGAATGTGCGTGAGGGTTAGGTTTAGTTGACTTTTATATGAGTTCGCCCCATTCACACTTGGGTGCCCATGCTTAGCCAACTAATCCCTTGAATGTTCCAGTTAGAGTGCGCCTTTCATCAACGATCACTCTTACCCTTTTCCTATTGGACCGATAAGCATGGTACCTGACTCTACTAAATAAATAATACAGTGTCCGTCTTAGGTGATAGGAATGTGCGGCTTTTTTTAGTTGTGAGGCACTTCCTACCATTGTCTTGTGGAATGGAATTCTCTTTGCCTATGTAGAACATAATCATAGAAGAAAGGCTCCACAACGTTGTAGGTAGTTGCGGGAGGAAAGAATGTTGTGTCCAAACCATGGAACCTTTGTCATTTGTCTTCAAGCATGCAACACAATAGGCAAAAAGTAGTAGCCTCATGGAAGAGAAACATGCACTAACTAAATTGCTTCATGAGATAGGTCGGGCATTGCATGTTATGCTCTGAAAGCAAGTTTTGCATCATATATTGTTCTTGTTACCTCCCTTGTGGCCATGCATCACAAATGTGGGACGGTTGCAAAAGTTGAACCAGTGTTTTCTAGTTTATCCCAACATAATTGTTTTTGCATAAAATGCTTTGCTCTTGGCACATCCCAATCAAGGTCAAGGCAAGAGGGATATATGTTGATTGTAGTGTTTTCAATGAATGGAACATGAGCATACTCAAGTGCCACACTTTGACCCCTAGATCATGAATGACAACCCATTATTTCTAAGGCAAGAGAAGAAAGTACTACACTAACAGGCCATGGAAACAACAACATCCTGAGCCAGTTCAGCCCTTGTACTAAAGATCGATGCACCTCCACACTAATTAGATATGCCACTGATTAAGAATGCCACAATCACTTGTGCCTCTCTCTCTCTCTCTCTCTCTCTCTCACATGTGCGCGTGCGTGCACACACACACACACACACACACACACACACACACACACACACACACACACACACACACACATGCTACCCATGCATATAAAGCGGCGATCATCCAATTATAGCATGTTGCATATGCAACATGGCTTTATCATTGATTGATAGGATACTGTGTGAGTGCAAAATGTCGTAGCCACGCTAATTTATTGGTTAACCCAACACCATCTTCAAAGGGCTTCCAACATTAATTGTTTCCGTCCAGGTTTTTCTCAATATATATTGTGCACATGGCCATATTTTTACATGTGGGTGCAACATAGAGAGGGACCTGGGTACAAGAGGTCAAGAAGAAGCAAGCCCAATTTTGTGCACTATGAGCGATCCAAAAATTATCTTTTTTTGGATACTAGCTATCAAAAGCATAAGCCTCAGTATTTTTGGAAAACTCATTGTCCAAAGATACAAGTGATGTCTTATGTATGCGGCTGATAAGTGATTCTCAATGCTCTAGGATTGTGGTGATGAGAGTTGCGATGGGTTGCCCATACATTGGCTACGAGAGGAAGATGTGTAGGTCTAAATAATGGTGGTTGAAAATGAATGTGTGTGTGTGTGTGTGTGTAAGAGAGAGAGAGAGAGAGAGAGAGAGAGAGAGAGAGAGAGAGAGAGAGATCGAGATCTATGCACGCTATTGAATGCCTAGAGGTATTCCATGTGAAGAGGAAGCTGCGAGATATTTCCTTAAGGGTGTAAGAAAAGGGCACTCAGTGTCCTTTCCTCAAAAAATTTAGGTGAGCACATAGCAAGTGGGGAGACCGCAATCAATGGCAGAAGCCAATTTTTGACAGAAAGGACACTTGGTGTCCTCTCTCAACCGTCAAGGTCAGTGGGAGAAGTGCCAAGTACAACTAGGGTCTAACAACAATTCAACCACGGTGTAGTGATTCAGCCAAGGTGATGACATCTTTTATTCTGTTTTCTGAGGTTGCGAATGATTGTTGGTGTGGCTAATTCTGTGTGCAAAATAAATTTTGCATGTTGACTAGTGAAAAATGCGACGGCACAACTTGAGAATCCCAATGTAGGATGGACAATAGATGTACGACTACAAACTATAGCCCCTCGACCAAAGACCATAACACAGTAGTAGTGTGAGGAGGATGAGTGTCAATAGGTTGGGTTGACAGGTTGGGCAGAAAACAAAGCAAACTAATGATTTAATTCATCAGTTGGTAATTCTACATTTCATAGGTTGGAATTTCCAAGGAAATACAAGTGATCTTAACCAATATCTATCCTTCCTTCACTATTTCCCTCTTCTAAATTTAAGCATCCACAAATGGTACAACCGATATAACCTGCACAACCCTGTGACATTGCAATTCCATCTAAACAAAAGCATTTAAAACCCACACAACCACGTTATGTAGGTTATAAATGCTTTTGTTTAGATGGAATTGCACCAGTTTATGTAGCTTATAAATGCTTTTGTTTAGACGGAATTGCACCTTGAGATATTGAAATTCCATTTAGCAAAACCCATATCTAAAGTCCACCAAATCCATCCGTGGCATCATGGATTGATTTGAGGGGAGTTTCATGCCCCCCTCAAATCCATCCGTGGTGCCGCAGATTTGAGGGGGGTCTCATACCCTTACAATATCTAGACAAAACCTTTAGATACATTAAAAAATCCCTACAACACTTGGACTTCATGCTCTAAAATCTCTCTGAATCCAAATCCAGCACCTCCAAATCCATCCACAACTATGTCACAATGCATATCCGTCACAACAATTTCACCTCTCAAGTTCCCCAAAATCCATCCGCGGTGCTACAGACAAGGATGGAATCTCACAACCGTTTATGCACAACAAAATACGTCTACTTTTAGCACCCTCAAAGTCCTTAGCACTTGTTCTTATTTTGCGATTAGACCTGCACAATGTAGCACACACAATATGGTTGTCACGGACCGATTGACTTAAAAGTTAGTTCTTTTTTTGATATTGAGAACTTTTGAAGATTATAAACAAATATATCAACAAAAAGTTCAAAAATAATAAAGTCTCTTGCTAGCTCCATTAAAAAGAAAGTAAGGTATTTTTAACCAACAAACAAGCTGTATCCTGCTCCAGCAATAAGATTAGCCAACATATCACCGTTTATGGTTCACAACTTGGCCTAATACATCTGTTGCTATTTGGTAATCATGTGCAAGAGATTAAAATCAATACATTGGAGAAATTCTTTGAGCTAAATGATGAAGCTTTTACACTACATCCACTTACTCTTCCAGACACACAAATCAAGCTTGAGTGTAAGTTTAAAAAAGCTTGGGAGAGGAAGTAAATTTGCACAATCTTGAATCTCATTAGTTCTACAAAGTGCCTTGTTGAGCTCTTTGGAGACATCTGCAAGAAAAAAAGGTTTAAGGTATTCAAGGCACTTTAGGCTTTGCAATTGAGAGTATAATTGAAAAGATAAGGGTCATTCCCTCGTCATTCCCTTTCAAAGTATTGCTGGTTGCACCTGAACACGTAAAAGATATTATGCAAGTGAGAAAGCTTCTTAAACGATATATGATGGTTATCTTACCTTTGAGTTGCCACTTGCATATCAAAAATCTCAATTCTTTAAGATGGAGCAAACATGTGACAATCACATGTGGACTGAGTATGCTACTTGTAGTAGTGACACTTTAAAAGGAATAAAGCCATTTAGCACATGCTTTGGCCATGGACAATGTGCAAATATTGATTTCACATTCCTCTTGGGATGAGAAATCTATAATGAAATGTAGTGGAAGGAAAGTTTGCCTTTTTCTCCAACAAAGGGATTAGTTAGTGGTGAGTATAGATTAGTTAGAGTTCTATACACGAGAGTATAGAACACTCTCATGTACTCATTGTGACCAAGTTCTAAATGTGTTGGTTTGCATGCTTCAATCATTTTATTTATGTATTCCAATAAATAGAATCTCTATGAAAAGGTGCACAATCCACTTAGAAGGCAAAGTAGCTTGTTGGGGAGGGGTAGTGGTGAGAGGCAAAGAGGATCTATGGAGCAGGCACTAAATCAAGCATTGTTTACATGATCTATTGTGCGCGTATGTTGCACGTGTCAAAGCAAGGAACTTGCAGATACACTGTGTGCGAGCCACAAATGGCTCCAAGCACACAACAAGCTTAAACTAGTAAGCTCAAAGATGGCGACGGTGTGTCACTCACCGCTCTACGCTTGTTATCGTGGAGGATTCCTCGCTGCGAAGAAGGAGGAGCCGCTACACCGCGCTCAACCGCTTCACCGCCGTTGTGCCGTCGTCGCAATGCTCGATCGCACTCTCTCTCTCTCTCTCTCTCTCCCTCTCACACACATACACACACAAAGAGATAAAGAAGAAGAAGATGGAGATGGAGCAAGAGCACTCTTCAATTGCACAAATGAGAGAATGAGTGAATTTTAGGTTTAGTTGACTTTTTTATGAGCTCGCCCCATTCACACTTGGGTGCCCATGTTTAGCTAACTAATCTCTTGAATGTTCCAGTTAGAGTGTGCCTCTCATCGGCGATCACTCTTACCCTTTCCTATTGGACCGACAAGCCCGGTACCTGACTCTACCAAATAAATAATACAGTGTTCGTCTTAGGTGATAGGAATGTGCGTGAGGGTTAGGCTTAGTTGACTTTTATATGAGCTCGCCCCATTCACACTTGGGCGCCCATGTTTAGACAACTAATCCCTTGAATGTTCCAGTTAGAGTGCGCCTCTCATCGGCGATAACTCTTACCCTTTTCCTATTGGATCGACAAGCCCGATACCTAACTCTACCAAATAAAGAATACAATGTCCGTCTTAGGTGATAGGAATGTGCGTGAGGGTTAACATCTATCAAGACACATTCACCAATGAAAAACAATTGGAGTCAGGTAAAACAACATTGCTTGAGCTCCTCCTGACCCATTCACCATTGCAAAGCACTTGAATCAAGGTGCAACAAAAGACACCATCATGGAGAAGCTCATTGATTTGAAATCTGACAAGAATAGTCTTGTTGGGAAGAATGATTTTGCAAACTTTATTGATATAATCACACCCCTTTCAAGCAAGAATCAAGTGCAAATAAGCTAGATTGTGCAAAAAAAGCTAAATCTAAGTTTTTCACAATTACTACACAGGTTGGACAAGATTCCAAGGCTCATGGTGCAAGTGAAAATGGGGAGGCATGGCCTACGCAAAGTGTTCCCAAGATCATGTGGGTACTAAGAATGGGAAATCAAGCAAAAAGATGACTTTCATTGGTAAAATATCTCAACTAGGGAACAAGATGTGGCCGTAAATGATTTTGCAGTAGCCAATGTCAAACAAGGTGATGTTGCTCCATGCTTTTGGTGAAGAAGAAAATATCCTTCATGTTGTTGACATCGAGATAGCTTTGTAGAAACTTCCATTTTGATTTACAAGACTAGAAACACTCAGACTTAGGACCTTTATAAGATGATTGTTGACCCTCTATGACTAGCTTGAGGTGTTTTCTCGGTAGCACAAGGCACAAACATGATACCTCAAGAGGCTAAGGTGATTTAGATGAAATAAGATTCCACAAGTGTCCCAAGGTGTGCACTCTACTAGTGGTGTGCCAATCAATTTTTGTCCAAAGTATGAAAATGAAAATATTGTCAAATGGAGGTCTAAACTCAAAAAGGAATTTCTTGATAGGTTTGAAGTTGATAGAACAATGCAAGCGAGCCTAGTTAAGGAAGTGATTGTGGTATGCAACGAGTCCCATGTCTTCTATGCCAGCATGGAGGGATAAATGGAAGAGGTGTGACTTATCTACCGACTCTTTTAGATTTTCCAAGGTGCACTTGCTAGTATTCCTAGCACAAGGAAAGAAAAATTCTAACCAATGTACCATGGAAGCACCTTTATTATGTTTTCTTTTAGATTCTTGGGCTTGAGTCCTCAAATCATGAGTTCGTACACCATGCTACAGTGAAAAAAGTTGAATTCTACCAAGCATTGTGAGGATCTAGGGCGTGTGTGCAACCTTGCCTAGGAGCATTTAACTCTAAAGATAATGTGGAATTTTTCGTGATGGTTAAAGTTGCTAGAATGTTTTTAACAGCTATACATCTTTCATTTTGGTGAATAATGTTCTAATCATATAGATCAAAGGATGTGAAGCGATTTCTTTGAGCAATTTATTGTTTTGTTATTTTTCTTGCTAATGTGATAGTTTTGCTTGTGACATTGCAAATGTCTAATCAATGAGATATTATTTTAGTAGCTTCTAGTGCATGGATGGAGAAAAAGTTATAGCATGTCATTTTGTGATATTGTGTTGTTTTTTTTGTGAAAAATCAAGTAATGCTCTACATTGAAGGATGTAAGAATTGCAAGAAATGGGTCATGATGTATGGGATAGTGTGTCTCTTTTTTAGGTGGGATGTTTTGTAATATGGTAGATTAAGGATGTCCATTGTTGTGTTGTGTTCCTTATGAGTAAATTATTTGTTAGAGAGTGGGTTGTTTTACTAGGAAATTCAATTTCCTTTTTTATTAGATTCCGCATAGCAATTGCTTTGCTCTTCTAATCCATCTTATCATAAATTTGGTGGTCTCGCTTGATAATCAAATTTCTCAAAAAGATTCGCTCGGACATTGGAACTCCTTGTTTAATGAATAACTTTACCCTCTCCTGGTACATAAAGTGAATGAGAAGCGCTTTTATGACTTCTTGCCCTTCAGTTGAAATTCACTTCAAAAATGTTAACCACTGGCATCCACTTCTAGTAGTCATGGGCCGGGCTTTTCGGTCCAATAGGAAAAGGGTAAGAGTGATCGCCGATGAGAGGTGCACTCTAACAGGAACATTCAAGGGTTGGTTGGCTAAATATGGGCACCCAAGTGTGAATGGGGCGAGCTCATATAAAAGTCACCTAAACCTAAAAATCATTCATTCTTTTATTCGTGCAATTGAAGAGTGCTTTTGCTCCATCTCCATCTTCTTCTTCTTCATCTCCTTGTGTGTGTGTGTATACGAGAGAGAGAGAGAGAGAGAGAGAGAGAGAGAGAGAGAGAGAGAGAGAGAGAGAGAGAGAGAGAGAGAGCATTGCGACGACGGCACGACGGCGGTGAAGCGGTTGAGCATGGCGCAGCGGTGGCTCCTTCTTCTTCGCAGCGAGGAATCCTCCACAATAGCAAGCATAGAGGAGTGAGTGACACAACATCGTCATCTTTGAGCTTACTAGTTTAGGCTAGTTGCATGGTTAGAGCCATTTGTGGCTCGCACACAGTGCTAGGCAAGGCCCTTGCTTTGATACGTGCAGCAGACGCCCACATTTTTGGCGCCGCTGTCAGGGAATTGCCCTGCACTAAGCTCAAGAGGCACTCTGTGCTTCTTTTGTGAGTGTTTGTGTTAGGAAGGAAGAGGAAGAAGAAGAAGTTATTTTTTGCAAGCTTTAATTTCCTGCATAATCTTTGTTTTCTGTCAATGTCTGCTTTTACACAGTTTTTTATAATTTGCATAGTTAGTAGTTAGTAGTGAATGAGTGTTCTCTGCCAATGTCTGCTTGCACACAGTCTTTACATAGTTAGTGAATAGCTTGTTTTCTGTCAATGCCTGCTTTTACATAGTTTTTTATTTGCACAACTGTAGTTAGTGTGTTAGGTAGTGAAAGAGTAAGCAGGAGCAGAGTAGGAAGCTGTACTGTGAGTAAGTAGTTAGCAAAGTAGATAAGCTTAGTTAGCTGCAGAAGAGATAAGGTTAGGTTAGTTAGGAGAGTAGGCAGAAAGTTTTGTGTGTGTGTGTGTGTTTGTGTGTGTGTGTGTGTGTGTGTGTCCTAAAAAGGCCACCAAAATCGCGCGCTGTGACTGGTCCCAAATTTTTTTAGAAAATAAAATAAAAAATATTATTAAATAAAAAAATAAAAAATTAAAACAAAAAAGCCAAAAATATTTAAACGTGAGGTGTGAGAGTACTCTACAAAATTTTTGGATCGGGATCATTTCCCCAAGCCCAAGCCCAAGCCCAAGCCCAGGCCCAGGCCCAGGTCGAGGCCTCAGTCCGCTGATATATACTAGACTCACTCTTATATATATATACCCTACCCCCACAAGAGGGAATGAGGGCATGTGGGACAAGTTCCTCAAGTCCTCCATCATCCCCTTCACACTCACCCTTTGGACTTACTAATTCTAGCCCTCTCCCCACCTAGGAAAAGACTACTTTTAGGATTCCGAGGGCTGTATGTAACCGAAATGGGAGCTGTAAAGCCCGGCACGTCCCTCTAGCCAAGATGCTCATTTGGAGCTATTGCATGCCATATTTTGTGGATCGGTTAAAAAAAGGGACCAAAAATACAAAATAATTGGGTTATGAACACCTAAAAAACTAAATGAGCGGCCTCCATGGGCACTCACCAACACCTCTAGAGTGTCAAGGTCACATACGCTCTGGTCATTTGCTTGAAGACAAGCACATCGAGAGTGTCTCCGTTTATGCGGGCACTCATTATTTCTCTACCTTAGGCTCTAGGCCTTCAGCGGGAACCCAAGGTAGTACCGCTCAGGACCCTCATATAGCATCTAACGACTCTTCCTCTGACTACGATGTCATGGAGGGTTACCCAATGCCTAATCCTGATAGCTCAAGCCAAGACATGCATGCCATGGACCCACGGTCCGGGCCGAGCATGCTTAGCCGCTTGAAGGAAACCTTTAGTAGAGCCACTCGCTCCGAACATGGAGCTAACGATGTAAATGAGAGGAGGAGGGAGTAAATTCTCCATTCATGACCAACGTAGACCCTATGTCCTTAGAGAATGTGCACGTGAATACTCCATTCACTGCACCCCTTGACTCTTCAGAGCTATTCCCCCCCAAGATTATATTACCTGATGGTAGAAGCCTTACCGAAGTCACAAGAAGTTGAGCGGTATATCATCGCGGCTAGGGAAAAGGAAATTGGGAGCTTACGCAAGGCGGAGCAACGAAGAGAGTTAAAAGCGAAAGCCCCTATGTCAATATCTTTGCTAGGAGAGCAATCGAGTGCTCCTGAATTAGCGACCACTAAGGGTCGACCCATAGATATCCACATTGCATCTAGTTCAAAAGACACCCCTAGAACCTCAATCCTAGATGGAGCGTTCTTAAACAAGAACTAGGAGTATGAACTGCAAATGGAAACTCTAACCGACCTATACACAAGTCACACCTATCATGTGGGTTGGTTAGATGTCCTACAATCCACAACGGGTGCTACTAGTCTGGAGGATCAACAACATAGAGTTTGTGAGGTTATCCATAGGGTTATTGAGCTAGAGAGACAGAACAAGGGGATCCACATGCCTTCAATGGGTATCATGAGATTCTTGAATACAGGGAAGGCTAAGCCACCAACCTTATCGCAAATGGAGACTCCCTCGGTAAGTCTGATTGATCCTCCATATGTGGTTTCGCCAGGGGTCTTAGTGCAATCTGAGCCCACAAGTGATAGATTTACTTTTCCAAGTCTAGCTCATCTTTCCCTTGATGACACCACAGCTACCATGCCTACCCCAATGCTGGGCATGCCAAGAAACATGCTATGGACCTCATTTGTTAGTAAAGCACCGCTACATGGTAGCTCAATGCCTGCAACAATACCTACAAGTGTGTACCAATCGTATACACCTATGGATCCTCGTACTTATGTAGTTCCTATCCCTCCCATTGTTTCAACAACCTATGCTCCACAACCACGCCACCCAAGTTCTTATTTCCATGGGATCATACCGGCTAGCATTAGCATGTCACATCCGATGTCTGCTATGCCTAGGGCCACACATATGAACTTTGGACCACCACATGGCACAACACCGTACCAAACGTGGAAGCCAAGGGCTTCCTATGCGCCAAGACCAATGCCAATACCTACTCCACATGTAGTCTCTTGAGCACCTCCACCCACGGTTCTTGCTCACTTAAGTGACTTGGCAACGTTTGCTCAAGGTATCGGTCGATCTATTGCTGCAAATATGCGTAACACGCCTGATAGAGAACATAGAAGTAAGGTAGTACAAATAGCCAAGCTCACATAAAAATTTAGTGGAGACGAGGATGTGAGAAAGCATATCAAAGTGTTTGAACAAATATACGATTCTCTAGGAGAACACAGTGACCTGCATAAGAGTAATGCTTTAAGCCTAACCTTAAGTGGGAAGGATGGGGATTGGTATAGAACCGTAAGGGTGGAAGAAAAAACGATTTACACTACTCGTAGGAGACTGTTCTTAAAAGAATACATACGAGAGGGAGTGCTTTGGGGTGTAGCCTCTCAGCTCCAGAAAGCCCAATGAGAGGAAGGAGAGTCGGTAAGAGACTTTATTAGTCGCTTGAAGCATTCGAATTCTCCTTGTAATCCAAATGAGTGCTTCAATAATAATCAATTTCTTGATAGATTCATTAGGGGATTACGACATGAGGATATCTACAATGGCCTAGTCATTAGAGGTTTCACCACTAGGGAAGTAGTCACCACCAATGCGATTCAATTGGAGGATAATTTAATGATTCAAGGAGAAAGAGTGTCTGTTGAGCCTAAATCTATTAGCTTGCAATCATCGGGGCATCGGCCAATGACCCTAAAGCCTATTGCTAAGGAGCCAAAGATAGCTGACATGACTTTAGTAGATCTCAGTAAGGCCATTCAAGAGAGTCTTAGAGACAACCGTGGTTTGCAAAACAATCATATGTATCCAAGAAGGGAGGAACAATGGTGCTCAGTATGCTATGGAACGCATAGTATCAATGAATGCCCTACTTTTAGTGTAAAGACTAGGGGAGACTAGAGCCTGGAATCCACCTCCCAACCTCCCAACCTCCCTGGAATCCACCTCCCAACCTCCCACTATATAGGCCAAGCTCCTAGCCCTTTGCCTAGGTGGATTCTTTTCCACATTGCCTAGTATTCTATGGACCGCATAGTATCAATGAATGCCCTACTTTTAGTGTAAAGACTAGGGGAGACTAGAGCCTGGAATCCACCTCCCAACCTCCCACTATATAGGCCAAGCTCCTAGCCCTTTGCCTAGCTGGATTCTTTTCCACATTGCCTAGTCCGGCCCTTGGCCCAATCCATGACTCCCTGGACTTGCCCTTGTCCTAACATTACTCCCCCCTTATTAAGGAAGAGTTTTTTGTTCTAAAAAACAAAAGTGGGAAACTTCTTCTTAAGAACACTAATGTTTTTCCAAGTGGCACCTTCCTTAGGTTGATCTTTTCACTTGATTTAAGCTTGTCTACGTACATGATGATGTGTACGTAAATCATGATGGTCGAGAATTCGTTCAGGTTCATGTGGTAAGGTAGGAGGTTAACGAAATCGACCAGAATCTGTTGGCCAATGACATTGTCGTCCCCATGTAACCGCTTACGTAAACGGCCTATATGAAACACCGGATGAATACAAAAATGTGTAGGTAGCGATAGTTTGTAGGCACGATCACCCACTTGCTTGAGTATTTTGAAAGGCCCATAATATTGTAGAGATAATTTAGGTGTTGGCCCAGTTTTCAGACTTTCTGAATGCTCTGGCACATGTAAAAATATTTCCTCCCCTTCCTCAAAGGTAACTTGCCGACGTTTCTCATCAGCGTACTTCTTATACCGACCCTGCACTTGTCGAACGTTCTGACGAGTGAGTTTCAGCATATCCATGTGGTCTTGGAGAAAATCCTTAACCTGTTGGAGTTTTTTGGTTGCCAACCCCACCGTAACAGGTGACCTAGGTTGAAAACCATACATGAGCATGAAAGGACTAAATCTAGTCGTGACATGCTTAGCACTATTGTAAGCAAACTCAATAAGAGGTAAATATTCTTCCCAATCTGACCGTTTCTTGCTAACGTATACATGTAACATATCCTCTAGCACTTGGTTAACTCGTTCAGTTTGACCATCCGTTTCTGGATGATCGACTGTACTGAGGTTGAGTTGTGTACCCAATCGTTTAAACACAACCCTCTAAAAATGACTGTTAAACTTGGGATCACGATCATTGACAATGTTACTTGGCAAACCATACAACTTGTATAGGTTGTCCACAAATAACTTGGCCAATTTTGGAGTCTTAATCGTTGATTTGGTTGGAACAAACTTACATAGTTTAGTCAACCGGTCTACGACCACCCATATCGAGTCATGACCTCATACAATGGTTGGTAAACCCACAATGAAATCCATAGAGATACTTTCCCGTTTACCATTGGAAATCTCCAAGGATGTAAGAGTCCTCCTGCTTTCAGGCGCTCTGCTTTGTTAACCTGACATTTTTGGCAATGCAAGACATAATCTTGAACAAAGCCATGTAAACCTGGCCAGTAAAATTGTCATCGTACGAGAGCATAAGTCTTTCTAATACCCGGGTGCCCTGCACTTGGACTATCATGACATTTAAAGAATTTGGCGTCGAATGTCTATGTCCGTCGGTACACAAACTTTCCCCTTATGGAGTAGGTACCCATTGTCGATGGTAAAATTCTTCCATCGCTGTAGTTCATTACTCGACATAGGAGAACTGTGTGTGGAGGTTAACGCTACACTACCATCATTGGAGTGAGAAGGATCCCTCATTTGTACATGGCTCCACACTTTGGAATATGCGTCATCCTGCTCATATTTGCCCTTTAGAGAATCCAAAAATTCACTACAAAGTTCCGTAAACAAGAGAGAATTGATCTTTGGTATACGACTAAGAGTGTCAGCCACCACATTGTATCATCCTTTACGATACCGGAGCTTGGCGTCATATTCCTGAAGAATCTCATCCCACCTAGCTTTTCGAGCCTTCAAATCGGTTTGTTGTGTAAATGATTTCATGCTTTCGTGGTCAAACACAATCTCATACCTATAATGTCTCCATGTTTTCAAGGCAGACACTATTGCATAGAGTTCACGTTCATAAGCAGAGTAGTTCTGCTGTGCTGCATCAAACTTCTTACTTTCAAATGCAATTGGCCGCCCATCTTGTAACAGGACTGCTCCAATAGCACGGTCACTGGCACCCATTTCCAAAACGAATGGTTTCAAAGGATCTACAGTAGCTAGTATTGGAGCTGTAGCTAATGCATCCTTGAGTGTATCAAAACTATGTTGCGAGCGAGTCCCCACTGAAAAGCTTTGCCTTTGCCTTTCAATTAGTCCATCATGGGAACAACAATATTAGCCTAGTTTTTAACAAACCTTCGATAAAAACTTGCAAATCCTAAAAAAATATGTAACTCTTTCAGATTTTTAGGAGAAGGCCACTGCCGAATTGTATCCACTTTGTATTGATCCATATGTAGCCCAATAGCTGAAATAACATGCCCAAGATAGTGAATTTCTTCCTTCAGAAAATCACACTTAGATTCCTTGGCATATAATTGATTTGTTCGCAACAATTCGAACACCTGCCTCAGATGTTGTAAGTATTCTTCTTCAAGAGCACTGTATACTAGAATGTCATCAACAAAAACGATGACAAATTTGCCCAAGTACGGTCTCAAAACACTATCCATAAGTGCCATGAATGTTGCGGGCGCATTAGTTAACCCAAAAGGCATAATCAAAAACTCGTAGTGTCCAAACCTTGTTTCGGAATGCAATTTTGGGTATATCAGCAAGTCGAATTCGTACTTGGTGATAACCTGACCGCAAGTCTATTTTTGTAAAAATACGAGCATGAGTGAGCTTGTCGAACAACTCATCCATGCATGGCAATGGGTACTTGTTCTTAACAGTAATCACATTTAAGCCACGGTAGTCTATGCACATGTGCCATCTTTTTTCTTCACTAATAGGATAGGAGAAGCCCATGGTGAAGAACAGGGTTGAATAAACCCTCTGCTAAGATAGTGAGCAAGTTGACGTTACACCTCAGCAGCTTCAAAGTAACTCATGCAGTAGGGTGGTTTACTGACAGGTTTACTGCCTGCAACCACATCGATGTAATGTTGCACCGATCGTGTCGGCGGTAATCCTGGTGGCAAATCATTAGGAAAAACATCGTGAAATTCCTTTAATGAATTTTTAAAATCACTAGCAACCTTTGCTTGTTGGGAAGTAGCCATTGGTGGAAGAGATGAGAGAGAAGCATGAGGCATTGAGGAATGTTCAACAGATTCAATGTTAGAGAAAAAATGAGACAATGAGTAACACAATAAAACTTGATCTATTTCATTATAAAAAACGAGTTGCATAAGCTCAACTGTACATATCAGTGTGGTGAAGAAGGTACATCCTTCTCTCCTAACAACAACACCTGTGCGCCATGGGATTCAAACATCAACCTATTGTGCTCATAGCTACGTGCTTCAGTGATGGTCCTAGGCTATGCAACCATTCCCTACCAAGGACCACGTCTGCCCTCTCCATGTTCATAACTTGAAAATCCAAGGATGTGGAGTAGCCTTGTACTTCCAACGGTACAGCTCGGACTTGAGTATCCCAGATTTCGGAATCATATCCATTCATCATTGCTACCTTGTAGCGGTGGGTACTCGATATTTGAGGCAATTTGAGTTTTTCAACCAATCCATGATTGGTGAAATTGTGAGTAGCACCGTTATCTACCAAGATGCACACCTTTTTCCCTTGCAGAGATCCGTGCATACGTACTAACTCATGTGGTCCGAAGGTCTGTTGCTGCCACATGGAAGCTGCGAGACAGCATTCATGCACCACCTCGGTGTGTGTTACTTCCACTGTAGAGAATCATGAGGAAGCCTCAAGAGGCAACAGTTGCACCGTGTGCACTGCTTTCTCCTTGCCATGAGTAGCAGATTTCCCCTTAGGACAATCCTTTTTGCCATGACCACTTCCCAAGCATTGAAAACATAATTTCTCTTCTTTAGCCTTATCAAAATCCTCAGGAGAGAGAGGACCCCTAGGCCCCTTGGTTTTTTTAGCTGCTTCAGAATTGGCTACTAGAAATTTCCTTTTTTTTTGCCCATACTGTGTGCGTATATTACCATGTGTATTAGCAGACACGTGATTATGATGTGATTTATTTTCATCTGGATCATCATGAATGTGTGCTTTCACTATGGCTTCCTCAAGTGTTTTAGGATCTTGAATCTTGACGTGCTTCTTAAGCTCTGGCGTCAGACAACGGATAAACCCACGTACTTGCTGAAAGGTGTCTAGTCCTTCCAACTTGAGGATAACATTCTGATAGTGAGATATATATTCAAGTAATGATGGGTATTGGCGCATGGAACATGTGTCCCAAGCCATCCAATTCCGATCTGCCTCGTTTGTAGGAAAAAATTCTTTGCGAAACATAGCCTCATGATATTCTTCTCCTTGAGAGACATCCACCACTTGTAGGCCTTGCCTTCTAGAGTTAAGCTTGTTTGTAGTGCTTTGATAGCGTCCGGAGTACGCCATAAGGCGTGAATTCCATCCCACTTGCTGAGAAAGATATTCACTGCATCCTTATTGCGATCTCGATCTTCTCCCTTAAAAGTTGGTGGTTTGGTGTTTTTCAACAACTCATCCACTTCCTTTGCAGTGAGAGTGTGCAAATAATTTGGAGATGGACCTTGTCCATGATCAGAAGGGCCTTGCCCCTGTGTAGCAACGTGCTCATGCATGTGTGTGGCAATAGGGCCCTTGGCCTGCTGCTGCGTAAGTTGTATCACTAATGTAGATAATTTAGTGACATTTTCATTTAAAGATGCAAAATTTCCTTCCATGACTAATATGCGTGTCTGAAGTGCACAAAATTCTATCAAGCAGTTCATATGCATCGTCACCCGCCGTAGCGTCGTGGGCACTCTCCATGAGAGCATCCGGTCGCGAGACATCACAGGCAGGATTAGGCGTATGATGCTCGAAATCAAAAGTCATATTGATATCTGAATCCATGGCAACTCTGTGCAGTGGAAGAAATAGAAGGAAAAATACCTGGAGTCAAAAAATAATCTCGTCGTCGTATGATGCACCGCAATATGTAATTAGCCGTGCTAATTACGTCCGTGCTCCAAGGTTGAAGCGACCGGTAATTTGGTTGGTAGTCCAAGCTTGTTAATTTTCCCGTTCAAGGGTACCGAGTGGTTTTGGAGGAATCGGCTTAAGGTGTCAAGGTACGTATTGATTCCGGACACCAAGGATGTAATAAAAAATTTATGCAGTTTAAGCTTGTTAGTAGCAAACGGATTCCCTTTCGGAGTGCCTTCGTCCTGGTTGCACCTTCAAGTGAGTTTGATGGCGTGCTTGCGGGGTATTCTTTGCATGTCCCGTGGGCATGCCCCCTTAGCCAAAAAAAAAACGTCTACCTTTGGACCTTAGGGCAAGCCCTCATGTGAAAAGAGATCGCCTGCTTATGGCGATGTTGCTGTAGGCCGCTCTAGGCTTGTCGAGGATGATCGTAGCACCCCGTGTGGTGCTCCATCGGGGTCGCTCAAGAAACGTGTTGTGCTCATTGCTGCAGTGCGCGTCGGATGAGCTCAATAGCGCCTGCAAGGGTGGAGGTCGAGCTCTGCTCCCTCCCTTGGCCAAGCCCAGCTGCACACGTGCACGTGGTGTGTTTTTTCCTTTCGCCTAGTAGGCGGCCATGCCCGCCTCCAACTCCCTTTGCATGTGCATGCTTAACAAAAGCAGTGGTCCACGACCCACCCCTCTTGCCTAGAATAACCTTGCTCTTGATACTAGTGTAAAGACTAGGGGAGACTAGAGCCTGGAATCCACCTCCCAACCTCCCACTATATAGGCCAAGCTCCTAGCCCTTTGCCCTAGCTGGATTCCATTTCCACATTGCCTAGTCCAGCCCTTGGCCCAGTCTATGACTCCCTGGCCTTGCCCTTGTCCTAACATTTAGAGTAAAATTCAATGGGAATTACAATGCCTGTGGGAGGTATGGTCATCAAGCTAAGAATTGCATAGTATTTAAGTGCGCAATGGCCAATACACCAACCTTAGCATGGACAGACACACCTCGAGTGCATGCATTGATGCCGACCCCACCTCTTGAACAAATGTCACAACACATGGTCCCTAGGGACCAAAATGTTGTTCAAACAACACCCTTACTACCTCCAGTGCTAGGACCGCAACCACCACATCCGAGAATCACTTCTGTGAATCAGGTGGGTTGTGAGGCATCTATTGCTTGTTTGGAAGGTTGTGAGGAAGATATAGACCCTAATATTGCCTATGGGATTGATGCGCTTGAAGAAAGTCCACAATACTACATGGAGGACTATTGGGGACAAGTCAAACCTGTCTATCAAGTAGCTGCTCTTGCTGCAAGAGGCCAAAATATCAATTACACTGCTAAGAGACCCCCTCTTCAATGCTATGAGTGTGGAGGTCCCAATCGTGTAGCCGAGTGTCCTAGTAGGCTACAAAAGAACGCCACACTAATGCAAACCAATCAAGCGAGTGCATCTACAATGCCGATACTCATGTGTAATCGATGTGGCATAGATTATTTGATTGCCCAATGTCCAAATAATCCAAATGCACCGAAGATCACGTCATTAAACTTGATTGAGGTTACCGAGGAGCCATCACAATGTACACCTGTGGTACCAATAAATGTACTCACACGATCGATGCTCCAAAAACAAAATTATATTCTTGAGGAAAGAGAGACGTCATCAATTGCCCAATCTCAAAAAAAGAAGAAAACACAAAGAAAGAGATTGCAAAAAGCAGCGAAGACTCCAATTCAAAGACCAACATAGGGAATGGTGATGACCCCGTATATATGAACAACGCTGAAGAGGATTCTGATTCAGGTGAAACCATGGAGACCAAAACGACCACTAAGATAGAAACCAAACAAGGAAGATCTTCATGAGCCACAATGGCCAGGATCTAAGAAGAAGACATGAACTTATCCAAACCCTACAGAGGAGATCGAGCGAGTCAAGCAATTAAGGAGTTTGGTAGAAGATACCCAAAGGGATCTAGAACCAACACCTAGCCAGATTCAGATTACAGACACAGTGTTCCCTACGCAACAACAACCTCACCAAATCCATAGACCCTTAGCCTTACCTAGTGTCATCCAAGAAGAAAGTGACTGAAAGTCATGGGAAAGTGGGCATACTCACTTCTTGATGGAAAGAATGTTTACAGAGGAACTACCTGATCCTATCGAAGAAATGGAGATCCCATCTTTCCCACGTCAAGGGACTGAAGCCCAAAAGGTGCCGTTAAACATTGCCAAATTGATGGATTTCATGTCTTCAGAAGTTAGAACCACCATCATGTCCAAACTATATAAAGACCCTGAGCTAGTCTCAGCTCTTTGAGCTTTCCTCAATGGAGAACTGAAGTTTGGGCTACCACAATTTGCACAGATGGATGGACCTAGGGAGATGGCAATAGAGGAGGAACACTTAGATCCACAACCCAACCTAGATGAGAACCTTATGGTAGAAATACCTATTAACAAGTTGGGACAATACTTTGAGGGTGATCAAATCCAATGCAACCATAACAATCACTACCAAGGGATTAACTGTGAAGGGAATCCTTGATGGTGGCACTGGGGTTAGCATTGTGACTAATAATTGCTGGGAAACTATGGGAAGACCTCACCTTGCGACCACAACCATAGTAGTGAAGATGGCCAATGGGTCTATTGTTAAACCTATTGGGATGCTAGAAGATCTCAAGATCAAGGTCTTTGGACATAAAATAAGAATTACCTTCATTGTTATGGATTTCTCCAAGCGCACTATGGCATCGGAGATGATCTTAGGACGGCCTTTCATGAGGGAAGCAAAAATGGTGCATGACTGGTCTAAAAACCATGTCTACTTGCAGTTCAAAGATTTTGTCATTCGAGTGGATCTTGTAACTGGTCGAGCACATCCCCTAGGAAACAGGTTTATAATTGATCATAGATCTGACACCACAGTTCACTCGGTCCCATTGCAGTATTGTTACACGTGTAAAGCGGACACCGATGTTGGGGAAGATTCTCCTTATATGGATGTGCTACCTGGGATGAATGAGTCGGACAATGTGGATTGGGTCCACCTAGCAGCAACCATAGACACTTGGGGAAACAGGGGGATGATCTGGGTAACACCTGAGGGGGATGAAATGCCACCACTCGTACCCTTAAATATGATGGAAGCAATGCATATAGCTTATGATGACCTGCAAGATGAAGGTCAAACCAGTAGCGTCTCATTAGACTATAGCCCACACGATTTGGGGTCACATTAATCAATTGAAATTGACTATGAGGACGAAAAATCTGAGTTAAATCTTAGTGCAAATGTGGGGACAAACCATTCAGGGCCCCTAGATGACAATCTATCCAAGGGAGCAGAAGACACAAGTAGCGAATCATCTAGTGACTCTTCACTAGAGATCGGCCGTAATCGAAAATTAGATAAGAAGAGTAAGAGATATAAGAGGTTTAATTATATAGGGACATGTGATGCTCATCGAAAGTTGGTAGATAAATGGGTTGAATACCTTCAAAGCGTTATGTGGTGTAGTCCACAACCCATTGACATCACAAAATTAGAGGCTACAGAGAAGCTAAAGTTGAGCCGTACCGTAAGGAGACGACAAAATTGAGTGTAAGCTCAACAACAAAAGGAGTCGAAAGTGAAATCATAGTCCATAGAACAACAAGACCCCACAGACTTACACCACCTGAACATTTCAAATCCTATACCACAAAGGAAGGTAAGGTTATGTATACAAAGGCTCAAAGAAAACCTATCGATGGGAGCAATGGATTCTATGATGGTCCAACTATAGTTAAGGAAATAGAGTTAGTAGACCCAGGAGAAGAGTCCAAAACTTTTTTCATTGCCAAGATCTGATAGAGACCGAAGACTGTGTACTTAGAGAACTTCTCAAGGTATTCAAGGATATATTTACTTGGATATATCATGATATGAAAGGTGTTCCACCTTCTGTGGTCCAATACACAACCCCCATGAATAGGATGGCTAAACCAGTTCAACAACGACCCTACCCAATGAATCCTTAATACGCAAAGATCGTTCAAGAAGAGATTGAAAAGCTTGTGAAATGCGGATTCATATACCCTATTGAGCACTCAGAATGGGTGTCTCCAATAGTGATTGTGCCAAAAAAGAATGGGAAACTCAGAGTGTGCGTGGATCTCAAGAAGATCAATACTGCCACTAGGAGGGACCATTACCCCATGCCATATTCAGAACATGTGCTTGAAAGAGTTGCAGGGAAGGAATCTTATAGCTTTTTAGATGGGTACTTTGGTTACAATCAAATCACAATTATGCTAGAGGACCAAGCTAAAACAACCTTTATTACCAAATTTGGAGTGTTCGCATTTCGTGTTATGGCTTTTGGCTTAACCAATGCCCCTGCTACCTTTTAAAGATTAATAAACACCGCTTTTAGAGAATATTTGAGGGAGTTTTGCAAAGTTTTTTTAGATGACCTTTGTGTTTATTCCTCTTGGAAAGAACATCTATCATGCTTACGAAAAATATTTGAGAAGTGCAGATTGTATCGTATCTCCTTAAACCCTTTTAAATGCCAATTTTGGGTTAAACATGGAGTCATTTTAGGGCATATAGTGTCCAAAAATGGGATTTTCATAGATGAGAGCAAAATTAAAGCCATTGCTGAATTGCCACCACCTACAAACTATAAAGGAGTGCCCGATTGGAATGTAATTTTCCATGTGCATATTGATACATCGAACTTTGCTATTGGGTGTGTTCTAACTCAACCGAGAGAACATAAACTGGACTACCCCATAAGCTTTGCAAGTCGTCAATTTAATGATGTCGAGAGAAACTACACCACTATAGAGTGAGAAGGTTTAGATATGATTTATGCAGTGAAGAAATTTCGCTACTACCTTCTGGCCAACAAGTTTGTTTTCTATGTTGATCATCAAGCTTTGTTGTATCTAGTAAATAAACCTTGTTCCACATGAAGAATTTCATGATGGTTGTTAATTCTCCTTGAGTTTGATTTTACCGTTGTGGTGAGACCGGGTAAAAGACATGTCATGTCAAATCATTTGTCTTGCATACCCAATGGTGAAGCCCCTACTGGAGTCGATGATGAGTTGCCCGATACTTCTCTATTCCTAGTTGAAACCATACCTGAATGGAGTGAGAAAATTGTGAACTTTCTAGTTAATGGTTTTCCACCCAAAGAGCTTCGTAAGGACATAGCTCGAAAACTGTTAAAAGAATGTGAACCTTACTCTCTCATTGCAGGAACTCTCTACAAGCTAGGGAAGGATGATATTCTTAGACGTTGTGCCCGTGGAATATTGGTAAGGCTGCCAGACCGGCCTCAACAGGGATCCAAAGGAGGGAAAATAGGGATACAAAGGGAGAGAGTCTGCAAAAGAGCAATGTGCTTCAATGGGGCTTATTAGACCTAAGGTTCAACTCCATTAAGACTTCCATAGGCTAAGGTTCCATAAATTAACTAATAAGTCCAATGGCCAAAGGTGGAAAATTTTGGATGGTTATGGGAAGACTAAAACATTTTCCCACATCTCTAGGAAGGAGGGGGCGAGCCCTAATGGTAGGGGATAAGAGAGAAACACACACACACACACACACACACACACACACACACACACACACACACACACACACACACACACACACACACACACACACACACACACACACAAGCTCTCTCCAAAGGGAAGAATGGACACATGGAAAGCTCCTAGCCCAGTTGCCCTCAATCTCCCCTCAAATCCTATTGGATGGCCAATTAGGCTAGAGTAAAATTAGTCTAATCACTTTAAAAATGCTTGATAAAAGAACTAATAAAAATTAAGCTCCCTAGAAGACTATTAAATAGTCTACCAAGGGGTCCAATGAGCATCCAACAGCCCAATGGCTTGCTTGATTCCTATTGGCCAGAAGACTAAAAGGTCCAATGAGAGTTTAAATAAATTATTTAATTAGCTAAAGCTCTCACAAAAGGGGAAAGGGGGACACATGTCACAAGGCTATCAATTATGCTTCTTAATTGCTATTGGCTAAGCCCTGCAAGAACCAATGGGAAGCCAGCAAGAGCAAAAAGCAATAGGGGTCGACCAAGTAGAGAGAGAGAGAGAGAGTTGGCATTTTTAGTCTAACTCACTTTGCTACACACACACACACACACACACACACACACACACACACACACACACAATTTATGTGTTGCACAAGAACTCCATCTCCTTCTCCAAGCACTGAGAAGTAGAGGCCTACACAAACAATTGGCTATGGAATGCAAATCCAACTAAGAGCCAAGCTTCAATGACATGCTCATCTCCTCTACCATGCTAATTACTAAGCTAAGCTATGCTATTAGAGCAATTATGTGAGGAGAATACTTATTTCTCATAAGATACATCTTCTTCCTCTCAATCTTTCCTCATTCCCTGCTAGCTCTCACCATTTTTGAAGGTGTGTGAGGTCTTGGGACTGAGGCTAGGGACACTAGGTGTGTTTTTCAAGCATAATTTGGTGCATGAAGCTTACATCTTCATTGCACCAAAGATTTTTGTCAAGGAACACAAAGATTGTATTGTACAAAAGTCTCCTTTGATGGGAGAAACTATAATACAAAGCCTTTTTGGAGGGGCCCCCGCCTCCATGTAAATCCGGTCCTCAACTATTGTCAATTGTTCTATTTCTCTCTCTTTTCAAGTATTGTCTATGCTAAACTAGCTAGGTGTAAATTGCTATGTTGCTTTCTCAAACTAAGTACTCTCTCTATGCTCATTAGGAACTTGTTCTTAATGAAATGCTCACTATGTTATCAATTTTCGCTACACACAAGTTACTAGTGCATTAAATGTTACCGATTACAAAGTGAGAATTTAGAATATATAAAGGGAAAATGTGAGCATGACAAGGTGTTGACCGCTGGGTCAACAACACAACATAACTCAAGTTTCGTACCAAAGTCTTATCTTTTGCGAGTTATGAAATGCTGCGGATTATGGCTATAAACGTCATTTGTAATGAGTAGTTATTCTAGTTTCAGAAGCCGGGGTGCAATGGCACTTCCCGATTGTAAATACAAAGCCATTTGACCCTTTCAACCCCATTTTTGGTTAAACCTAAGGTAGCCTTAGTATATAAGGTACCTAGGTCATTTTGTAAAGAAGACTTTATCATAATCAAACTTAGCGCTGCCGTCTACTGTGTGTGTGAGAGAAAGAAAGTGAGTGTGAGCTTCATCCTCCCGCTACGCCCGGCTCGCTCAACACATTGGAGATCCGAGTGCACCATTGCGGTAGGCTCGAGGAGAGCTACGCGACAACGCCAAGCATTCCACGTGAGACGAAGCGCACACACCGACGCATCTACGAGCTATTTGTGGCCGTAAGTGTATCAAACGATGTCTGTTTTCTGCGTGCTAGTAGTCTATAGAATCGTGGCGACATAAGCTACGCATAGGTACTCATAATTTTCAGTTTCGGGCACTTTCAAAATTTTGCTCTGTCATCCTACGCGTTTTCCGCAGACGGGTTTAGAGCGAGGGTTTTGAGTGTAGAAGCTTAGGGACAGGCGTATCCTAGTGAGGGGATGATGTTCCTTAAGTTTCGTACGAATCTGGCATGATTAGGTGAGTTACCTTCCGTATGTGTGTATGTGGCTAGGTGGTGTAGTTGAGAGCATTGAGGTTCTTGATTGTGGTTTAGTTGGCCTTCCAGAGTGTTGTATGTGTAGGATGGTCTCAGCTTGACAAGCTAAAGAGATTTCCTCCGTGTGCCTATCGTGTCATCTGTGTCCTCGATTGACATTATGTTGATCTAGGTAGTGTTTGCATGCACTTCATGGGTGTGTGACACTTCCCGTCCAACCTTGGCGCCGCTGCCGGGGACACAAAGACCTAAGTAGGTTTCCTACTAACACTCGTGTGATGGTTGCTTGATTTAGTTTCGGCTAAAGAAAGCGTTTTTCTTAAGTGGATCCGGAAGAGGATATTCCGTGATCAAGTGGATAGCCAAGAAGCGTGTGTCTTGCCGAGGGTTTGCGACTAGATAGGTTTAGTTAGGATCGGTGGATTAGAGTAGTTGTTGGTGGTCGAGTGATTTGTGAGGTGATAAAAGCGTTTACTAGTCCGTGTGTGACAGTGAAGCGTTTTTCTACTCATAGATGCAAAACCCCATATGATTTGTAGGAGTAGCTTTAGGTAAGCGATCCGATTCTGATCTAGAGCTATTCATCACTGAATTATTTGCTAAAGTACTTGATTGCATTGAAATCACTGAAAAGTGTGCTTTTGAGGGTAAAAATGCATTAAACAAGCTTTTGTGGATATTTTAGTATGATTGACTGATGCTGTGCATATAAAAGAGCATTTGTAAGGGTTATGTGAAGAAAACCTGCAATTGTGTAAACATAGACATCCTACGCGTAGGATGTCTCAAGGGGGTTCTGGAGACCAAATTTGAAAATTCTGACTGCACCAGTGGGTTCAGAGGGTAGGTTTTACCCTATTTTCATATTGACTTGGGTGTTTTTCCCTATTTTTGTTGACCAAAAGCCAAAAGGCGGAGTCAGAAAACGTAAAATTTCAGAAAAGGCTTAAATTGAGTGATTTTTGCATGTTTATGCAATTGTGAAGCATACTTGCACTTGTTGAGAGCATAAGGAAGCATCAGGGACACTTCAGTCTCAAAAAATAAGCAGTAGACATCCTACGCGTAGGATGTCTACAGGGTGATCTGGGCATTTTTTTGAAAATCCGAGGTTACCAGTGTGTTTAGAAGGTAGGTTTTACCCTATTTTCACCTGGAAAGTGGAAATTTGACAAAATTTTGACAGATCAAGACCAAAAGACGAAAATTGCCAGACATCCTACCCAAATTGTGCCAAGGCATATTTTTTGAGACGAAACCATAGGGTGACTTCATGTGCATGTTATACATGATGTTTTGAGTGCATGTGAGAGTTTTAAGCTCATTTGGGTGAGAAAATTGGGTTTTAAGCAGACTTTAGTATTTTTGACTGAAAAAGGCAAGAACAGCTAGTTTGGGGTCTTTTGACATCCAAATTAAAATCTAAGCATACCACTGGGTTACTGACATCAAGGGGAAGCTGTGGGACAAGTCTGGGGTCAAACAGGCCAAAAAGACATCCTACGCGTAGGATGTCTTATGTGTGATTTTGCACTCTAAACAAAATTCTGAGCATACCACAGTGATCAGCACCTTAAGGAGAGTCTGTGACTCAAATTTGGGGCAAATCTGAGCAGTTAGACATCCTACGCGTAGGATGTCTACTGCATAATTCTGAAACCAAAATTCTACTTTGACCATACCATGCTGTTGTATAGCCTTAGGCAAGCCTCCTAGTCAATTTTGGTCCAATTTGGAGTTGATTTGACTTAGGAATTCATCAGAACGGACATCAAGCTTCTGGAACAAATTCTTGATCATTTGACCAACCTATAGGTGTCAGAGTCAAAAAGTAAAAATAGCTGTGAGTTTAGCACATCAAGGGGAAGCTACAGTGCAAGTTTGGACAAAATATGAGCAGTTAGACATCCTACGCGTAGTATGTCTCCAGCTTGATTTAGGACTCCAAACCAACCTATGAGCACACCACTATGATCAGCACATCAAGGAGAAGCTGGGGTGAAAATTTCAAGTCATACTGAGCAAAAAGACATCCTACGCATAGGATGTCTCAAGGCCATTTTTAAATCCAAATGAAAATCTGAGCATACCATTGTGTTGCTGGACTCAAGGGGAGTCTCTGGACCAAATTTTGTTAAATTCTGAGCAAAAAGACATCCTACGCGTAGGATGTCTCCAAGCCAGTTTTAGGGTCCAACTGTACTTTTGACCACACAGAAGTGTTCACAGTGTCACAGAGATCCCAAATCTTTTTTCAAAATTGAATTTGGACTCATTTTGACCATTCTAAACTGCAATTCATTGTTTCGGCCATAACTTTCACAAATGGTATCGGATCGGAAAAGTTTTTATATCAAAACGTAGCCTGAGAGCGGCTCTACAGATCTTAGAGCAAAACTTGAACATTGAACTAAATGTATGCCAATGGCAATCATCTAGTTCAACTTTGAAAAAAAAAATCGTTTGAGGCCTCAAAATTCATCCGGAACTCAGGGGTGTCTGAAAGCGACAATTTGCGAGAATTGTGACAAAACAGTTGCGGTTTTGGACATAGTTTCGACTTTTCCCTAACCAAAGCACTTGAACATAGTGGACTAAGTCTACTTGTATTAAGCAAAAGCTCTTAAACCCAGAAATCATGTCTACCCTAGATTCAAACGCAGCTTACACAAGCTTGGAGGTCCCGACGATACAGGAATATCCTCCCACAATGGATCTTCCAAACTTGCAATTGATAAAGATCCATCATGTTGAGAGAATTTGGATGATTGGTCATGAGAGTGAAGGACTATATAGATACATTGACGACAATGAGGTCAATCTTTATAGGTGCTCAGATCCATACCTAGAAGAGATAACGGATTACAAGCTCTTATATGTCTACACATACGGAGTCGACTGTCAATGGAGATCTATAGTTGTCAATGCACAAATCCACAGACTGTACTAGAAAGAGGTGGATATTTGGTCAATGAAGGACCACATGCCTCTACCAAACACGAGAATTCCTATAGGAATTCCAAGAAGAGAGCCACCAGAATTTCCTTCAAGAGCGATAACGAGAGAAGGATTGGGAGAGTCTCTGGTTAGACTTGTAGACAATCGACGAGTTAGACCATCCCAAGTCCAGAAATGGGTAAATAGAAAATACTCCGGAGATAAAGATCCGAGAGATCACGTAATGGCTTTTAGAAGAGTGATTAGAGCAGAGGAAGTTTCAGATTTTGTGACACAGTTTGCAGGATTTGGATTGACTCTAGAAGATGATGCAGCTACATGGTTCGACTCGGTGGAAAAATGGGATTTTGAGACCCTAGATGAGTTGTTTGAGGATTTTATTGCAGAATTCTCGCCAAAAGGCATTGCTCACAACACGGTCTCGCAAATCCATAGATTCAAACAGAAAGAGGATGAATCAGTACGCAAAGCATCATTACGGCTCAAGAGATATGTTAAGCTCTGTCCGAGAGCGGAATTACCTACGCAAGCACGACTGATGCTGATCTTTATCCAGGGAATGAGACATGCGGGCCTTCAGAAGGATCTGCATATGATAAGGAGGATGACGTTAAACGAGTTGATCAAAGAAGCTCTTTATCTAGTGGATAATTGTGAGGCATACAAAGAAAAGGACTTAAAGAGTCAAGGAGATGACACATCCTCTCAGCACAATGTTTCATAGATAAGTGAGTCCATTGCCAAGCCAACTGCACGTATTGATCAAGAAAATCTTATCGACGACTTGGTCAAGAGGTTGATTCCTCTTGTAAGGTCTGATTCGGGAGAGCCGAAGTGGTGTGAAATTGAGAGAAAATGGACGAACCATACAGTGCTATTATAGCATAGAAAATGCTAGGGAGAGGTATGTACAACCTGTTCCAGAAGCACCTATTCCACCTAGATACATTACGGGGAATGCGCTAGGACCAATAGGAGTTTTAAGGCCACAGCTTGTCTTAGGACAACAACCTCCGTTGCCAGGTGCTAGAATGCCGGTAGACATGAGATACATGCCAATGATGAAAGCATCAAATAAACCAACGCCAGTACCAACTACAATGTGGCATAGAAACCAACGTGAGTACTACCCTTCGGAGCAACAAAATGTGAGAGAAACACATGGAGTGGTGAGGCCGGTACAACCTCCACCTCCTTGGTTTCATTCGAAAGAAAGAAGGTATGAAATGGACGAAAGGACATTGCGATTCATTGCAAATAGCGGCTTATTTAGGTCAAAGCTTGCTTATAGCCAAAAGGAAATGCTAAAAGAATCTCCTCAACCAGAGACAGATTGTCACAAGAGTCGTGACAACCACTTGGTCAAACAATGTCCTCATACGGAGATCACTGAAGTAAATGCCTATTGTCTTGAGTGTGGCATCACTCACTTGATCCCCGATTGCCCGAAAAACCCAAACCAAATCAGGAAAATCACGACAAATGTATCAGGGATTGTTCAGCTCCCTAGTAGCTCAGAAAATGAAAATGTTGTACCAGTTCAAGTAGTTACGAGAGCACAAGCTCAAAAGAAAGCTGATGAGAATCCAGAGACAAAGAACATGGAAAGTGACACGAGTCCACAGACAGATGATGGACCAAAGACAGACGCACCTAGTGAGAAAACCAAGAGCAAACGAAATAGTTGGAAAGCTAGAAAGACTAGGATGAAAGCACGCAGGGAACGAGAGCAAAAATCCCTAGCTGAGAAGCTTACCGAAGCTGAGGAGAAGATAAAACAACATGAGGAAAAGGAGGCACCTTCTCTTACACAGATGGTTAAACCTCTAGAAGAACCATCCATGGATGAGAAACCGAGAAGTGCTAGTTCAGGAGGATCTCTGTTGGTAGAGAAGGTTAATGAGACATTAGATCCCCTCTTGAAAGCCTATGATGCGAGGCTCAAAAACAACCAAACCCAAGAACAAAGGTGGATGACATATCCCTATGCGGAATTAGAAAAGCAAAGGTTGGAAATGTGCAGGAAAATGATTCAAACAGCCCAATCTTTACTAGAACCACCAGTTGCAAAACCCGAGGATGTGATCCGCGTCATGCCTACACAAGTAATCCCACCAAACCAAGAACTAAAAGAGCCAGATTCTAGTCATGAGCACAGACCAAACCTCAAAGACCCAACATTAGAACCAAGGATAGTACTGAATACCACAGATAACTCTTCCGAGGGATTTCACCAAGCTATACCTGAGGATTGTAAAGAGGTAGATGGTCTTGAAGAATTGTGGAAACAAGTCAGAGAGGCCAATGAAGCCGATGACCTAAGAAGACGAGTAGACAAGACTTGTGATGAACGAGGAGTGTTTCTACCACCAATAGAGGAATTTGAGACTGGATCTCAAATGAATCTAGACGTGCGATCGTATTGGGGCGACAAAGGATCTATACAATCTATGGATAGTCAACCCCATTCGCTAAGAACACTACCGTCCTACATGGGAGAGTACGAGACCAAGTCAGATGTGGTTGCAGTCCCATCAAAGAGACTGTCTCCCAACAAGGCCATCGATTCAAAGGGGCGAGTAGATATTCTATCTACCCCAGTCACCTGTACAATAATGTTAGCCGAGTTGCTCAGAATAAGACCAAACATGTGGGCTAATGTGGGTAAATGTCTAGAGAAATTTGGTGTAAAAACCCCAATGACTCGAATCGAGGAAGGCATCAAAGAGCTTGAAATGCCTCAACTAAATACTAGGCCAGTGCCATTAAACAAGGTAGGCGAGTATTACGAGGGAGAAGATGGAAACACCACCCTTCCTGTGGAATTCAATGGTGTACAAACCATGGCAATCCTTGATAGTGGAGCTGGTGCGGCCATTGCAACCAAAGAGGTTTGGAAAAAATGGGGAAAACCTGCCTTGAGATCCACACGAATGACCCTGCAGCTTGCAGACGGACACAAGGAAAAGCCCCTAGGACTGCTAGCAAAAGTAATTGTTACTTCTTGTGGCATTGAATATGAACACACTTTTGCTGTTGTTGACTTTGGCAAGAAGAACAACTATGAAATCATTCTGGGAAGACCATTCATGTGACAATTGAAAATGGTCCAAGATTGGGGTTATGACCATATATACCTGAGACATATGGAAACCATAACAACGATAAACTTGAGGGACCATAGCTATAGGGATGTGACGAGAACACCGGTAGAGGAGTTTGATTCCGCCACAGTAGCAGGATCAGAACTTCTAGCTTGGTTAGGTAAGCCTAAATAACTGTGGATGTGTGGAGCTTCACAATGTGGTAGCTTGAAACGTGAGGAATGTATCCTAGAGCGTTTTATAGAGGATATGGACTATATCCCAGAACCATTTCCTGAAGAAGAGTTAGAGCCTTTTGGATGGGAACACATCTTGGCTACTCTGGACGTGTGCGCAGTGGAGGATGCTCCCACAACAAAATTTTGTGATGAAAATGGATATGATGTCGTTCCTTATTTTGCAGTGAGTGTAATCCAGGAAAACGAAGAGAACTAAACATCAACAAGCTCTCGAAATAAGGAGCAAACAAAGAAATGTGGAGAATCAAAAGATGAAGAAGACGACGAGTTCTATGACTCTGTAGAGCACTTCGAGCTTCAAGAAGATCAACGACCCAGGAATCAATGTCATCGCTACACGAATAAAGTGCATCAAAAGTGGATTCCGAAGTCCTCGGTGAAGACACAGCCACCACAAGCATCCTCATACAGGGCTCCTAATAAGGATGCAAAGACTCAGCTAGGAGGAATACGACCAGAGCAACGAGCTAACAATGCTCTAATCAATGGGCTAGAAAAGTCCTCCAAGAAACTACCACCCACGAGCAAACAGACAGTAACTCTCCACTACCAGCCAAAAAATCAAGGGAAAGTACAAGAAGTCAACCTTGCTGAGGATAGTAGCGATAGTGATGAATCTTACGACATCCCCTATCATCAACTCAGACCATCACTATCACCAACCCCTTCAGCAACAACCATGACAGGTCAAAAGAACAGGACAACAAGTCAAAGCCAAAAATCTCGACAAATCTAGATACCAAAAAGCCAGATCGACCGAAAACAGATATGGATCAAGAAGACAAAGATCTCTAATGACAAATCACAAGATCCAACACCAAAACAAAAACAAGGAAAGCGTGCACGAACGGGTAAGAATATCACAAAGTCGCAAGCTTTCACAACTCAAGTTTGGGCTCCAAAGAAGTTGATTCAAGCACAAAAAAGTCAGGAATTCATTTGGATTCCAAAACAACCACAATATCAACTTTCAAAGCCTGACTCCCGTCACCAACCAAGCGTACAAGGGCTGAAGCAAAGACCACTGTTGACTCACACAACAAAAAGGTGGGTCCCAAAGAAGTCTCTTCAAACACAAACGAAGCACGGGCAAGTATCGGTTCCCAAACGAGTGTCAGCAACAAAACAGCCAATAGTCGCAAAGAAATGGGTCCCAAAGAAGAACAACAAAACTGTTGTCAATGCATCACCGCTTGAATTCTTACAATTCTTCCTACGATTACAGTACAGTTAGAAGAGAGCAAGTCGCTTCAATCAAGCAACGATACAGGAGCTTCAAAGACCATTACATTGCTTAGAATAGGAAGCCTCGCCAACAAATGCCAATAAGCAAATTGCTTATACCCACATCTTACACAACATAAATCTTTTCCATGCATTGACTGTGTATGCATAATAGGGCTACATTACAAGGCCTGCATAGGCACAACTTTTAATTGCCCACGCACAACACATACCCTTTGCGATACCCTGTCGTAAAGGATGACTCCAAATAGGAAGGGGGGAGGCATTCTGAATGCAGACCTAACATTATGACTATTAGAGGGCAATGTTTTGTGAGATGCATTTTATTGTGATAATTTTTTGACGAAATTTAGAGTATATGCCCTCATAGTAGTGTTACAGAGGAGTATGGGGACGAAATCCATATATGAGCCCCTAGGGACATGAGTATAGTATACATAGCATTTAGATTTCTATTTGAATTATTTTTCTTTTGTTTAGTTGTTTAATATTTTCTTTGTTTATTATTAAGAAAAAATAAAAAAATCCCATAATCCAAATGAAGAACAGACTGACGAGAGGCCTGAGCACTACAAAGAGAAGAAGGTACCGGAAAATGATGAAACTTCATGAAGTATGTCTCAGCAGCCACTACAATAGCCGAAGAACTTGTCACAAAGCAGTGTCAACATGCAACCGACAAATCATACAAGTCAGAATTGAGTAGCTAAGCCACAAAATGAGTGAGGTGTTAGTCCCAAAGCTTCAAGTAATATTCTCTGTGGTCTAAGCGTCTTAGCTATTCTAGGTACTGCTCAAGCTGAAAGAGTTGAGCATATTTACGTTGTGTCTCTCATGCTGGTATAGGTGAGCAAAAGAGTCGAAGTCTAAGTACTTAAGTCTGGTGAAGTGAAGGAGAAGGTCCAAAAGACACTCACGTATTGAGCACAGTAAGAAACGAGTGGAGAAACTTCTACATCGAAACCCTTCTTGGAAAGGTGGAAGCTATTGAGATATCTTTTGTTGTCACATGTGCTACATTTATTCCTCGAAACACCCATCATCTCCTTCTTTCACACTGCATGCTTTTGTTGACACATTTCTCATATGAATATAGAGTGTCCCATAATTGCCACTTGCATCAGGCACTCTTTCCGTGTTTCACCCAAGCACACACCTTTCATGAACATGTACTTCACGTTCAACTGCTCAACTCCAATAAGAGCGCATACCAAAGGCATTTTTTTCCCACCGGGTTTTTTTCCTTTGGTCATCCAGGTTTTAGACCCTAATCTAAAGACATCTATCACCATCCTCTTGTACATATTCCTTCTACATCAACAATAATGAAATGCTACTCAAATGAATTGGAGCACCAATTTCAGATCATAGCATACTTCTCCTCAATGGCGAGTCGAAGAATGGCCTACAATGACAAAGTTGCACAACACTAACAACATGATTGCACAGGAACAAAAAAGTCCCCAATGACAAAGAGCAGACATAAAAGTAATCAGAGGATCTCAGAAGATGAATGGTTACAACGATAGATGTCCGCTCTAATGGATCATAGTTCTTGTTATGGTTCGACAAAGATACAAGCAGTGCAACAGATGAAGCCAGAACGACAGCAAAGTGTTGACCGCTGGGTCAACAACACAACATAACTCAGGAACAAAGAAGTCCCCAATGAAGAAGCGTAGACCTATAATGATAGAAACAGATGCTGCAGCTCGGAGCGTGGAGGTGAAAGACATAAAGTTCGTCATCACTTATGATTTTCCTGAATCATGTGAAGACTATGTACATCGGATTGGACGAACAAGACAAGCTACTGCAAAGGCTATAGTCTATACTTTCTTTACAACAACAAAACGACAGCCAAGACCACATCGCCATCGACAATCAGGTCATGTCGGGGACGACATGAACGCGGAAGGGGGGAATGTTGACCGCTGGGTCAACAACACAACATAACTCAAGTTTCGTACCAAAGTCTTATCTTTTGCGAGTTATGAAATGCTGCGGATTATGGCTATAAACGTCATTTGTAATGAGTAGTTATTCTAGTTTCAGAAGCTGGGGTGCAATGGCACTTCGTGATTGTAAATACAAAGCCATTTGACCCTTTCAACCCCATTTTTGGTTAAACCTAAGGTAGCCTTAGTATATAAGGTACCTAGGTCATTTTGTAAAGAAGACTTTATCATAATCAAACTTAGCGCTGCCGTCTACTGTGTGTGTGAGAGAAAGAGAGTGAGTGTGAGCTTCATCCTCCCGCTATGCCCGGCTCTCTCAACACATTGGAGATCCGAGTGCACCATTGCGGTAGGCTCGAGGAGAGCTACGCAACAATGCCAAGCATTCCACTTGAGACGAAGCGCACACGTCGACGCATCTACGAGCTATTTGTGGCCGTAAGTGTATCAAACGATGTCTGTTTTCTGCGTGCTAGTAGTCTATAGAATCGTGGCGACATAAGCTACGCATAGGTACTCATAATTTTCAGTTTCGGGCACTTTCAAAATTTTGCTCTGTCATCCTTCGCGTTTTCCGCAGACGGGTTTAGAGTGAGGGTTTTGAGTGTAGAAGCTTAGGGACAGGTGTATCCTAGTGAGGGGATGATGTTCCTTAAGTTTCGTACGAATCTGGCGTGATTAGGTGAGTTACCTTCCGTATGTGTGTATGTGGCTAGGTGGTGTAGTTGAGAGCAGTGAGGTTCTTGATTGTGGTTTAGTTGGCCTTCCAGAGTGTTGTATGTGTAGGATGGTCTCATCTTGACAAGCTAAAGAGATTTCCTCCGTGTGCCTATCGTGTCATCTGTGTCCTCGATTGACATTATGTTGATCTAGGTAGTGTTTGCATGCACTTCATGGGTGTGTGAGACTTCCCGTCCAACACAAGGACAAGGTGTGGAGCCATGTTAAAATGAGGTATCCTTCTTACTCCATTGTTGGTAGTGTTTCTAGTACCACCACACACATCTCTCCTCTATCGAGTGTTGAATTGAGTTAATGGTATAATTTTTTTATCAAAGATGGGTACATACTCCACAAAGGGAGAGTACGTGTCCTGCAAACATAGACATTGAATCCCTAATGTCTTATGAATGTCATGATAGTACAAGTGCAAGGAATCTAGGCATAAGGAAGACTTATGCACTTGTAAGATGATAGTTTTACTAGCTAGGTGTACATCAACATGTTCAAGACTATGTCTTCCATTGTCAAAAATGTCAAGCTCACAAATCAAAGCACCTCTCCCTCCCAACCCACACTCACCTCTCCCAATACCTTTAACCCAAATCCATAATCTTTCTCCCTCCTAACATGCACCCCCTCCATTAGTCTTCTAGACCTTAACCTAGATTCCTACATCTCTCTTACACACCTTGCACATCCCTATACCGCCCACTGTTATTCCTCCAATCTAAACCCAGATCCCTAAATCTCCCTTTTTCTTGATCTACAGACCCTATGTCACTGTTCCACATAACCCTTTGCCTCGGTCACACACCTCTCACACACCCCTCTTCCTTCATTCTGTTATTCTTCAACATTCAAATGTGTTAACCATGTTTTAGACTACACCATACGTCCCCATAATGTACAATCTCTAGCATCAAATGAAGGAAAGAAAAGTAGAGGTGGTTGTAACCATAGCCGAATAGTGAGTGAATACCTATTTGTGGCATAGCCTATTGGGCCATTTTGAGCCAAAATAGAATGAAAACTCTATCACATTTGGGTTATGCGCTAGTCTTGATTTTTTTAAGAATTTGAATTGTGTGAATACTATGTACATGGTAAGCGTGCAAGATCAGCTCAGAATACCTAGTTAGGCAAGAAGAAGCTTGTGAAGTCAGCCCTAATATATTCAAATGTGTGACCGCATGTGGCCTGTAAGTCACTAGGTGGTGCTACTTACTTTACAACTTTCATAGAAAGTGCAACTCGTAAGGCTTGATTATACCCCAGATGATGCATTTTATTTCACTCAAAATTAAATTCTATACATTTAAAATCAATCACACAAAAATCTTAAGTACTTAAGGGCTATTAATGATGTAGAATATGTCTCCCATGGTTTTTTGGATGAAGCTATGAAAAATGCAATTCATGTGATTGGTAATAGATGGTGGTACTCCCAAAAGGAGCTTGGAGTGGATGTAAACCTTTGCATGATTCTTTGCTTGTTGTGAAGTCTTTGTGCATGTGCCAAAGGACTTTAGAAGCTTGAAGCCAAGTCACATAAGTTGTGAAGTCTTTGTACATGTGCCAAAGGACCTTAGAAGCGTGAAGCAAACTCACATGAGTGTGTTTTGCTTGGCTATGGGAAAGATGGTGAAATGGGATATCATTGATGGGATCTGGTGTCTTCTTAGATTTTCAGCTATGTCATCTTCAATGAGAAGAAAATGCAGAAGAGCCTTCCCAAAGAGGTTGAGATGAGGACCATTACTCTTCAACATGGTTTTTTAGCAAAGACAATAGGTTATCCATGGGTGAAGAAAGTGTGCAGAGTGATGCTCCTAAGTTGCTTAGATAAGGCACAAAGCAGTGGCAATTCATTGAGTGGTGTTGAGATGCCAATGGGACAACCAATTCCTCATGCAAGACATTGTTTGATGTATGTAGGCTTCTGCATTTGAAAGTATAATGCAAGACAATAGAACTATGAGATAGGGTTTGTAGAATGACTCACCCACCTAGCTTCTAGAGGTTCTTTTTCTTGCATCGTTGTATTTTGGTACAATTTTTGTGTGCGATGTGATCTGTATTGGTCTGGTCATTTTGCAACGATCTTATGTCACCCAAGTTTGAAAATTAGTCAAATCATAAACAATTCAAGGAACTCTACAGCCATTGTTGCCTTTTGAAATCAGATTGACGAAGTTCAAGGAGAGCAAAGTTTATCGTTGCTTTCATATGTTAGCAAACATTGCCTCTCTCTCACACACACATTCAGAAGGGGCTTGGTAGGGTTTCTATGATTATGATTTCACATGAGGTTATTTTTTTGTCTTCCAATCAATCAATAAACAAGGCAATCTAGGGGTGAACTAGGCCACCTATAGTTATTGTAGAGGCCACTCTAGGGTGATTGCTAGTTGACTCTTGTATCTATACTAATAGATAATGGGGGAAGGGATTCCGGCCCCTCCCCTCGACACGTGTCGTGAGCACCTTCAACCGGTCAGCTCCGGAGGTGTGCGCACTGCAACCGGGCCGTTGAGAGAGAGAGAGAGAGAGAGAGTCCTTCAACCGGCCAGCTCCGGAGGTGTGCGCACGATAATCGGACTGCTGAGAGAGAGAGAGAGAGAGAGAGAGAGAGAGAGAGAGAGAGAGAGAGAGAGAGAGAGAGAGAGAATGGGCGCGCCGCTTTCAATTCGAGCTCATCCCTCACCCAACTTTCATCTGCACTTCGAGCGTACGGCATTTTAATTCGACCTCAATCTCTCCCAAAACCCCAAAATACACACACACACACACACACACACACACATTCCAAGCGTGTACGAGAGAGAGAGAGAGAGAGAGAGAGAGAGAGAGAGAGAGAGAGAGAGAGAGAGAGAGAGAGAGAGAGAGAGAGAGAGAGAGAGAGAGAGAGAGAGAGAGTCCGACTGTCCGCCTTTGTTGGGCTCAGTCAGAGGCAGCCATAAAGATGACAGAGCATGGCGCAGGGTTTGCTTAAGGTGCTCACAGGCCGCCATGCATGTCGCATGAGAGAGAGAGAGAGAGAGAGAGAGAGAGAGAGAGAGAGAGAGAGAGAGAGAGAGAGATGAAATGTTATATTAACGTCCAAAAGGCCCGACCCCCAAATGACCTATGAGATCAATTTTAAAAAAAGTGAGAGCCAACCCCCCCCCCCCCCCCCCCCCCCCCCCCCCCCTCTCTCTCACAACTCGCTCTTGGGATAGTTTCCTAAAACTTTAAAACTCTCTTCTTCTTCTTCTTTTTCTTCTCCCTGTGTGTGTGTGTGTGTGTAAATAGTAGGGCGGCATTGATTGGATCAAGATAGGTCGATAATATGAAAGAGATCACGTCGTCAAATGTTGTGTGTGTGTGTGTGTGTGTGTGTGTGTGTGTGTGTGTGTGAGAGAGAGAGAGAGAGAGAGAGAGAGAGAGAGAGAGAGAGAGAGAGAGAGAGAGAGATGAAATGTTATATTAACGTCTTCAAAAGGCCAAACGACCTATCTATACTATAGATAAAAGGGGAGGTGTTTCCGACTGCCAGGTGGCGCTACCTCCTTCATCCGGCCAGTCCCGGTGGTGTGCACTGTAGCCGCGCGATCAGCGAGAGGACTGCACGCAGAGAGAGAGAGAGAGAGAGAGAGAGAGAGAGAGAGAGAGAGAGAGAGAGAGAGAGAGAGAGAGAGACGGCGTTCGCGCTACGTACGGGCCCCCTTGACCTCCACTTATGCACGGTCCCCCATTCATGCGGCCTGTGTTCCCTGCGCTTTGGCTGCATGGTGAGAGAGAGAGAGAGAGAGAGAGAGAGAGAGAGAGAGAGAGAGAGAGAGAGAGAGAGAGAGAGAGAGAGAGAGAGAGAGAGAGAGAGAGAGAGAGAGAGAGAGCCTTCGCGCTACGTACGGGCCCCCTTGACCTCCACTTATGCACGGTCCCCCATTCATGCGGCCTGTGTTCCCTGCGCTTTGGCTGCATGGTGAGAGAGAGAGAGAGAGAGAGAGAGAGAGAGAGAGAGAGAGAGAGAGAGAGAGAGAGAGAGAGAGAGAGAGAGAGAGAGAGAGAGAGAGAGAGAGATGGCCTTCGCGCTACGTACGGGCCCCCCTTGACCTCCACTTATGCACGGTCCCCCATTTATGCGGCCTGTGTTCCCTGCGCTTTGGCTGCATGGTGAGAGAGAGAGAGAGAGAGAGAGAGAGAGAGAGAGAGAGAGAGAGAGAGAGAGAGAGAGAGAGAGAGAGAGAGATAAAAAGGCCTGGCCGCCTGTGTTCCCAGAGAGAGAGAGAGAGAAGCAAGGGAGAGGGAAAAATGAAATGAAATGTTATATTGAAAACTGCCTGGCCGCCTGTTACCACAGAGAGAGAGAGAGAGAGAGAGAGAGAGAGAGAGAGAGAGAGAGAGAGAGAGAGAGAGAGAGAGAGAGAGAGCAGATTCAGAGGTCGAATTCCGGCGATGTGCTCTGCACAACAAGAAAGAAAGCGAGAGAGAGAAAGAGAGAGAGAGAGATAGCGAGGACTCGCAAGTGCTCGAAAAAAACCTAGGTTTAGTGTAGTTCCACCTACAAATTTTGAAATTTACCTCTAAATTTTTTATTTGAAGGTAAGAAAACGTTCAAATATTGACACTTTACCTCTGTTGTTTCACATATGTAGGTTTGCCAAGTTTTTGGCAAGGAGGTCCCGAGGGGGGGGGTGTTGCTGGAGTTGGCCTTCTGCCTTTATGTCGCACAACAACCAAGGTGCATGGCGGCCAGTGCACAAAATCGCGAATGCAAGTGCAGCCTGCCTCGAACGACTTGGAGAGAGAGAGAGAGAGAGAGAGAGAGAGAGAGAGAGAGAGAGAGAGAGAGAGAGAGAGAGAGAGAGAGAGAGAGAGAGAGAGCACATTCAGAGGTCGGATTGCGGCGATGTGCTTTGCACAGCAAGAAAAAAAGCGAGAGAGAGATAGTGTTGGAATTAGGGTTGCAGAGAAACACACACAGCTTGGAGAAGACGAAGGAAGCTCAAGGCACACAATAGAGAGTGTGTTAATTAGTGTGCAATGGAAAGATAGATAGCCCTAGAGTGATGGGCGTATATATAATGCACGGGGGAAAAAACCTCCTAAAGAGGGAAAAAATGCCCCAGCGGTCCTAGTGTGTTCACACACATCACTACCACATGTATATGGTAACAAATCCCCCCTGGAGTGATGCAGTGAACGAGAGCTGGCACATGAGTAAAGGGAAGTGCCATGCCGTGAGGACAGGATCAGTCCACAAAGGGGAGTAAGCCCAAAGCTTTGCAGAAAGCTTCACGCTTCTCACGAGACAATGCCTTTGTGAAAAGATCTGCAAGGTTGTGCTGTGTTGGCACATAAGCCAAGCTGATCTCTCCTGCTGAGAGCCTCTCCCTGACATAGTGGTAATGCACCTCAATGTGCTTTGTGCGAGCATGAAAAACTGGGTTCCTCGCAACTGCCAATGCGCTCTGACTGTCAGTGTAGATAGTGTTGGCAGTGTCCTGTCCAACACCCAAGTCAGCCATAAGGCGTCTGAGCCATACACACTCAACCGTAGCTGTGAAGACTGCCCTGTACTCAGCCTCACAACTCGAAGTGGCCACAGTAGGTTGCTTCTTGCTCAACCATGATATACATGAACTGCCAAGCATGAAACAAAAACCACTTGTGGACACTCGCGTGTCAAAACAACCAGCCCAATCTGAGTCCGAAAAAGCATGTAAGTCTGGTGGCAATGATCCCCCCTTGGGATAAAACAAGCCAAGATGTAAAGTGCCACTAAGGTAGCGGAAAATCCTCTTAACAGCCTGCCAATGCTTAGACCCTGGGCTATGCATAAATCTGCTGACCTGCGAGACTGCAAACTGAATATCCGGCCTCGTGTTGCATACATAAATGAGGCAGCCAATAGCAGTTTGGTAAAGAGTGACATCAACAGGATCGCCAGCATCATGTAGACTCAACTTCAAACCTGTTTCCATGGGAGTGGCAATAGGTTTGCAATCCTCAAGTCCAAACTTACATAGCAATGTCTCTATGTAACTTTTCTGACACAAGGCAATACCACCATCACACTGCTTAAACTGTATACCCAAGTAATGATGCAACAGCCCCAAATCTTTCATCTTGAAAGTAGCATTCAAATCAGCCTTAAATTCAGCAATATGTCTCTCATTTGGTCCAGTGATCAGCAAATCATCAACATAAAGAACCACAATGAGAAATACATCATCCTCACACTTTACATACAATGTGCTTTCTGTTGGACTGTTACGAAAGCCTCGTTTAACCAAATGAGTGTCAGCTTTCTCATACCAAGCACGAGGAGATTGCTTCAACCCATACAAAGCCTTCTTACATTTGCACACTTTGTCCTCTTGTCCTTTTATGACAAAACCGCGAGGTTGCGTTACATAAACTTCCTCAAATATGTCACCATTCAAGAAAGCAGTAACAATGTCTGATTGATGTACATCCCAACCAAAATGAGCTGCCAATGCACATAGAAAACGCACAGTAGTCATACGACAAGTGGGAGCAAAAGTCTCTTCATAATCTATGCCTTTTTGTTGTGCATAACCCTTTGCAACAAGTCGAGCCTTATGGCGATCGATCTCACCATCCGGCTTGCGTTTCAACTTGTAAACCCACTTCGTACCAATGGCCTTTTTGCCAGGAGGCAAATCACATAAAGTCCATGTGTCATTCTCTATAAGTGCATCATATTCTGATTTCATGGCAGCAATCCAATTTTCTGAATTCTGTGCTTCATCAAAAGACAGAGGCTCCTCAACATCATGTAAACTAGACACAACCAAAGCATAACAATCTGATGCATAAGATGCATGGCGAGAGCCTTAACGAGTACGACTAGATAAAGGTGCATCCAATTTACTGTCACGCAAAGTGTGCACGAGCCATTTTGGCATACCTCTAGCTTGCTCATTTTCAGCCCTTTCCTCATCAAGTACATCATGTACATCTGCATCAGTAATAGGCTGTTCTAAAACATTTTCAGAAACCCCCATAGGCTGTACATTTGCCTCATTGGAACTTACATTCGTATTTCCACCACTGAAAAGAGGCAACAAAGTGTCATAAATGTCCTGTGAGCTTACATTACTGTCTCTAGTACATGACAGCAAGGGCTGAACAGAATCTTCCACAAACACTACATCCCGAGAAACCAGAATACGTTTTGTTTGCGGATGATACAACCTGTAACCTTTGCTTTCAGCACTATAACCAACAAAAATACATTTGACAGCCTTATCATCCAATTTTCTGCGCTGCACTTGTGGCACCAAAGCATATGCCAAACAGCCAAAAACACGCATGTGCTCAATAGAAGGTTTTCTATCATGCCATGCTTTATATGGAGTAATAGACTGAAAAGCTTTCGTAGGACACCTGTTAAGTACATAAGTGGCACACATGATGGCCTCAAGCCAAAAAGAATGCGGCAAAGCTTGACTTTTGACCATACATCGTGCCATTTCCGTTAGTGACCTGTTTTTCCTCTCAGCAACACCATTTTGCTGAGGTGTATAAGGCACTGTACATTGGTGTTTTATCCCAGGACTAGCCAGAAATGCATTAAATTCATGAGACATATACTCCCCCCCTCGATCGGAACGGAGGGTGCCCATAGTACATTTTGAGACATTTTCAGCCATAGCCAAAAATTGTTTGAAGCACATAAAAACTTCGGACTTCGCTTTAAGCGGAAATACCCATGCATGCCTGGAGTAATCATCAATGAAAGTCACGAAGTACAGGTAATTGCCCAAGGACGGAGTTTGCATGGGCCCACAAACATCACTATGCACAAGCTGCAACCTGCATGTGGCCCGAACTGAACCATCCTTTGGAAACTTAGAACGCTGCATCTTACCCAAAATACAGCCTTCACAAACATGTTTGACATGTGCTTCAAGAGGCCGCAAAGAAGCAACCATATCAGATTTCTGCAAACGCAGCAAACTGGCAAAATTCAGATGACCAAAACGTGCATGCCAAAGTTTTGCATCTGAAATAGCCCTTGAATTTGCAATAGCATTTGCAAAATTTTTTCCACACTTGTCATACAAAGTGAGTTTATACAGCCCACGACACAAAAGGCCAGATGCAACAATTTCATCACCAAAACTGAGATCATGAACTGTACATCTGTCATCCACAAATTTGACTACAAGTCCAAGTCTAGCAAGTGCGGATACAGACAAGAGATTCTTCTTGATCCCAGGTACATAAAGTGCATCAACAAGTGTGAATGAACTGCCATTAGCAGCAATAAGCACAATCTTTCCAACTCCCTGAACTGGATAAGAGGCATTTTTGGCACAAGTGACTGAATTCCCATGAGGGACAGACTCGAGAGAGGTAAACAATTCGCGATGTGAGGTAATGTGCTTTGTAGCACCACTGCCGAAATACCACACATGTGAATCTGCAGCAACTGACAAGCATGCATCACAGCAGGATTGTAAGTGCACTCTACGCTAAAAGCCCATTCTGCATCAACATCAGCAACACAATCTCCTTTCACAGAAGACTCAACAATGGCTGCATTTGTAGTGGAACCAGCATTTGCAGTGGAACCACCCTCTTTCTTCTTAGCCTCTTTGGCCTTCAACTTAGGACACGACTTGATCAAGTGATCATTGGCTTTACAATAATGGCAACGCATCTTATTTTTGCCCTTATCACCAGAATTGCCAGACTAAGTGCTGCTAGCAGAAGCATTATGAACAGAATTTTTGCCACTCGTAGCAGAACCATAAGAAGTGGCTGCATTACTGTTACCACCCTTTCTTTGAGAAGCAATAAAAGCCTGTTCAACTACACGCTGCCTAGTCCTGTTTTTTCTAGAAAGTGACTCTTGCAACAGCAATGTGCATAATGCATCAAACTTGACAACTTCAGGATTTCCTTGGGTCATCAGTCTCCAAGTACTAGCAAAAGTCTGGTAGGAATCTGGTAAGGCATCAAGAACAGTCTGCACAAGGGAACTGTCCGAAATGACTTCACCTGCAGAAATGAGTTGCTCATTGATATCCTTGACACTAGCAAGGAAAGTGTCCATATCATCTTCCTCATGCATAATCTTCGACTCTAGCTCTTTACGCAGCAAAGCAATTTTAGCCTCATTGCGGCTTGCATAAAGACCTGATAGAATATCCCAAGCCTGTTTTGCAGATTTTGCTGAACGGATGTGAGGAATAATGGTGCGCTTCACAGAAAACGCAATCAATGCATGAGCCTGCGCATCCTTAACATCCCAACGAGCTTGTTCTGCCGTAGGCAAAACAACTCTAACAGCTGCAATCCTTGCAGCAAGACCTGCAACATCCTCAACATCGCCTACATCTTCAGAACCAGGACGTACATCAATGCCCTGCACAATGTTCCAGACACCTTTTGACACAAGAACATGTTGCATCATATAAGCCCACATAGGGTAGTTGTCCCCATCCAACCTGTCCTCAGCAGCAAACATCTTGAACACATCTGTGTTGTTGTTGTCAGCCATGGTAAATGCTGCACCTGATGTGAAAACTGCCCGAAAATAGGAGAAATGGAGCGGGAACAACTTGTGCTATATAGCACAAACCGTAGAAGACTATAAGGCACTTGTTATGCAGAAAACGGCACTGACAGAAAATCTGCACAAAATGACGAAATAGCCTGTGCAGTACTGCCCGTAGTGGAAACGGAGGCCGAAATGAGCCCAAATCAAAATTCTGAGCAGACCAAGCTCTATGAGCTGTCCCAAAATATTTGTCGACCTGCGAACGCTCGCCAAAGCTCACTGAAATCGGAGAAAGTGAGCAGGCGTGTGCTGGAGCAGCTGGCGACTAAGCCCGGGAGGACGTGACCTGCTCTGATACCAATTGTTGGAATTAGGGTTGCAGAGAAACACACACAGCTTGGAGAAGACGAAGGAAGCTCAAGGCACACAATAGAGAGTGTGTTACTTAGTGTGCAATGGAAAGATAGATAGCCCTAGAGTGATGGGCGTATATATAATGCACGGGGGAAAAAACCTCCTAAAGAGGGAAAAAATGCCCCGGCGGTCCTAGTGTGTTCACACACATCACTACCACATGTATATGGTAACTGATAGCGAGGACTTGCATGTGCTCGAAAAAAACCTAGGTTTAGTGTAGTCCCACCTACAAATTTTGAAATTTACCTCTAAATTTTTTATTTGAAGGTAAGAAAACCTTCAAATTTTGACAATTTACCTCTGTTGTTTCACATATGTAGGTTTGTCAAGTTTTTGGCAAGGAGGTCCCGAGGGGGGGGCGTTGCTGGAGATGGATGGACCATGGCGGCCGGCTGTTGACAGCTAAGCTTAATATCTTGCTGTTTTCAATTTCCAAAATGCCGGTTCACGGCAAGGGGAAAAGGAGAAATTCCGCCCCATAATAGAGAGAGAGAGAGAGAGAGAGAGAGAGAGAGAGAGAGAGAGAGAGAGAGAGAGAGAGCAGACTCAGTGTGGCCTGCACCTGCGCGCTCGGAAAGAGAGAGAGGCGCAAATTCAAGGAAAGGAATTTTGTATGTTTGGAAAAATGATTTCTCCCGAACACTGGTCGGGACTAGGGAGAAGATGGACCATGGCGGCCGGCTGTTGATAGCTGAGCTTTCGGTCAGTGCTCTCTGAGCGCGGAGAGAGAGAGAGAGAGAGAGAGAGAGAGCAGACTCAGTGTAGTCTGCACCTGCGCGCTAGAAAAGAGAGAGAACGAAAGAGAGAGGCGGCCGGCTGTTGACAGCTGAGCTTCCGGACAGTGCTCAGCTGAGCAGAGAGAGAGAGAGAGAGAGAGAGAGAGAGAGAGAGAGAGAGAGAGAGAGAGAGAGAGAGAGAGAGAGAGAGAGAGAGAGAGAGAGAGCAGACTCAGTGTAGCTTGCACCTGTGCGCTTGGAAAGAGAGAGAAAGAAAGAGAGAGAGGCGGCCGGCTGTTGACAGCTGAGCTTCCGGACAATGCTCAGCTGAGCATAGAGAGAGAGAGAGAGAGAGAGAGAGAGAGAGAGAGAGAGAGAGAGAGAGAAAGAGAGAGAAAGAGCAGATTCAGAGGTTGGATTTTGGCGATGTACTCTGCATAGCAAGAAAGAAAGCGAGAGAGAGAGAGAGAGAGAGAGAGAGAGAGAGAGAGAGAGAGAGAGAGAGAGAGAGAGAGAGAGAGAGAGAGAGAGAGAGAGGACTGCCAAGGAGGTCCCGAGGGGGGTTGCCGTTGTTGGAGATGGCCTTCTGCCTTTATGTCGCACGACAACCAAGGTGCATGGCGGCCAGTGCACAAAATCTTTCTCTGTGTGGGGAGATTAATTATAGGGGAAGGGTTTCTAGGAGCTGTAAATCCTTACAGAGTAGCAAAATCCAATTTGGGAGGCTTTTAGGAGTATGTTGGTGGCGAGTGCGATGGGAGTAAAGAGGGGCCATGCCGCCGCTGAAGGCAGCGCCGTTTAACTAGTATAGATAGAAAACCATACATATTATATCCCCGTGGAAGGGGACCCCCTTTGCAACAAATTCTCGTACTAAAGCTCACTCTGCACATGCATGCAAAAGGGCCCTTATTTAGTCGCATAGACACAAAATGTCACAAACAAATTCTCCCTCACACCCACGTGACACGTTCTCCACTCTCGCTCTCTTTTATTTGGTACATCCCTTTTCACCCGAAGTCCAAAATATGGCGGTTTGTGCCCATGGTTATGGATTCTTTAAACCCGGACTTATCATTATATTATATAATCTTCAAGCAGCACTTCTATGCTATTTTGTTCTAGACAGCTGCCTGCCCGCATACCCCTCGTACTCGCTCGACACTCCTCGTCTTCACATTCCCTCAGATCCCTTCCCCTCCTCTACAAAACCTGTTCCTCTTCTTTCATTTTAGCAGCTTTCATGGTAATGGGCGAAAGCGAAAAAGCTTCTTTCATTTAATAAGCAGGTCTCACGGAAATGGGCAACTGGGAAAAAGCTCTCCCTCAGGAGGACCATGTCAGAAAAGCCTTTTCTGAGCTTTCAGAAGCCTCAAAAGGCGCGCATTGCATGATGGGCGATGGTGGATTTGTAAAGCTTCCGGAGGTACGCTGTGTCAGACAAGAAAGCGGCGGCTTTTGCAGCAGCAGGGGGGCTTTTGTGGGCGATGGCGAAAAGGTGCCCTTTGAAGTAGTTGATGCAGAACTAGATGTGGGTTGCGGTTTGAGAAATGGTTCTCACACACACATGCTCGAAGAATCTTACGAGGTGGGCTGTGCAAGCAGAAGCTCTTGCATTGTGGGTTATTGCCATGAGACCTCGATCTCAGCTGAAGACAATTCACAAAGGGGCCAAGGACTCTCGAAAGCAGAATGCTCCTCTTCCATTGCATTAGCACAACTCCCTTGCCAGGTGGGCTATGGTGAAAATGTGTATGCCACAGCGTCTGATGATGCATATAAAGAAGGCAATACGAGCAATGGTGTAGTGTCCTGGTGTGAAGCCAACGACTTCGCAAGTCCTCGCCTATCTTTCTCTTGCGATTTTGCTATGGTAGACATAAGCACGGGAGCTCCCAACAGTGCCCACGACAACGGCATGCAGTTCCCTAGGTTGTCTCCAGAGAAGAGAAAATGGGATCAGCAAGATAATGATTCCTCTGATTTTGAGTTTTCGCGCAATGGGCCGGGAGTTGAGGGCATCAGCAATCCTGCTAAGGGAGGGTGCATGCTTTCTGCAGGTGAGCTTTTTCATAATGGTAAGCTTCTACCTCTTCTATATCCATGCAATTGGATGTCATATGATGATCTCTGCTTGCCCACCTCAACATTGGAGAATTTTTGTGATGATGAACAAGCTGTGAAGGTGCCTTCATGTAAGATGGACAATGGTAGGCCGTCATACTCCAGGCATTTGAGCTTTGAGCTTTCAAGGCCGGATTTTGCTGCCTGCACAGCTCCTGGTGTACATCTCTCTCTCAAATCACCGCCTGCTACAAGTGCAACATCGTCACCCTCGCATTCTTCATCTTTCCCCCAGGCAAAATACTCTCTGAGGTTGAAGGAAATGTTCAAGCCAAGGAGTAATCTGCACGCAGACAGGTCACCTCATTCAGAGCTAACAAGGGATGACAGCTTCACCTCCACTTGCAGGTTCCCCATTTCTCCAAGGTCTTTCTGGCCCTTCTTGCGAAATGGCTTGGTTTGTGAGAGAAGGACAGACATTTCGTCACTTGCCTGTGGGGACATTTTAGATAGAATTGCTTCTTCTTCTTCGAAGGGTTCGGATAGCAGTGAGGATGCAAGCAAATTAAGGAGCATCTCTCTACCGGTGCAAGGTATATTCTTTGTTCGAATCACTTGCACTCATATACTCCATTGCCCAGGAACAGTTTTGAAGGCAACAATCATACAACATATGGACACACGTGCACGCACACGTGTGGACGCACATGGGTGTTGCCATTGTTTCCTCCTCAAGCAGTGGTCAATGCTATCTGATTTTACCCTTTTTTAGCTATTCTAGTCTGCTCAGCCTTTCAACAGCTCTTTAAGCTCCTTTTGTTCAATTGCAGGTCATGCGGAAGCTATTGATAAAAATGACTCTGGTTCTTGCTCGCCTACAACGACAGTAAGCGTATTGAAGGCAGAGCATTCAACTAAAAGCGACTATGGGAGCCTTACCAATATGTGCAAGGAGAGAGGGAGAGTTACAAAAAGTTTTGCAAGGGGTAGCCCTGGCAGGAGAGGAGGGTCCAATGCCAACAAAGTCTTACTTAGGAATCTTGAGAGATGTAGTGCAGAGAGAGAGCTCGGCAGGGATGGATGGAGAGGACTAAATAAGAGAAACCCATATTCGGCGACAGCCTTCAGAGTCTCGCCTGTCCTCAATGTAGGTGTGTACAAGAATGGTTTTTTTGGCTTCACCAGCTTGTTTACCTCAAGGAAGAACAAGAAACCCTTGGAAGCTCCAATCAATTGGAGAAAAGGAGCTTGAATTGATTGTTTTGATTAACCTTCTATTCCAGCATGAGGACATAGTGCTCTTCAAAGCTCACGAGAACTTGGCCTTTAGTGGATTATCCCAGGTAGATTCCAAGCTTGCCTTGAAGAAAACTGGCAAAATTTTACATGTTTTAGGAAAAATATCAGCATATTGTTCAAATTTTGACCTAAAAACCTTAAGAGTTATAAGTCTCACCGTTTTCTCTTTGGTTAGAAAAACGTACTCACTGTGTGTTAAATCTTCCTTTACATTTATCTTTCTTGGAATCCTTTGTATCTCATTGATTACTACGGAAAAAAACCACATGGCAACGGCATAGATTCACTTCAAGCTAAGGCCTATCCTCCTTCATAACTTAATTAAAACATTATGGGCTCTCTATCCCCACCTTCATCTCAATACTTCTTATGCATCAAGGGTCATTAATCAGCTCAACATTGACCATGTGGTCATGTTAGACAGGCGAGGATGATAACATCCTCTCTCTCTCTCTGTGAATATTATCATTCCAAACAAGTAAAATCAAATTTAAATAGGCAAGTGAGATAATCAAGTATCATTGACCATGCGGTCATGTTAGACAGGCGAGGATGATAACATCCTCTCTCTCTCTCTCTCTCTCTCTCTCTCTCTCTCAATATTATCATTCCAAACAAGTAAAATCAAATTTAAATAGGCAAGTGAGATAATCAAGTATCATTGATTAGAGCTAAGGCTTCCTATACATCCATGGATATGCATGTAGAGAAAGCTAAGTAGGTTCCATGTTTAAAACGTAAGCTTCATGCGTGTTACTTGCATTAATCAAGAAGAAGAGTGAGTACTACTTAAATCATGAATTGCAAGTGTCACATACATAAAGCACTTGTTATCAGTGTTGTTTTAACACTAGTTCTGTAATCGGACACTCAAATGTCATGAGACATTAAAGTATCCTGTTTTTCTAACAACTTGTTATAATTATTTGGTGAATCTATTAAAAAAATTCATAGGTCATGTTCATATCTTAGGTCAGTTATGAGGTGAATAACATAGCTAAATTTTACTTTTGCTAAAATTAATACCAAATTAAGATTATAATGATAAGATTTAAGATGAAAAAATTATAGAAATTTAGTGCAATTTTAACAAAATTTTCATAAATTGAATATAACTTCTCATCAAAATAAGATTTTGCATAGATTTCAAGGTGTATGGATAAGGAAAAACTTATTGCAGCAAGAAATTGAGTTTCATAACCTAATTATGAGACTAGATTTTTGTTAGAATCAAAAGACCAAAATCTTGAAACTGCTAACAAAGAGAAAAATTTTGGTCTTTCAAGGCCTCTTTTATTAACATGATGAGGTTATGGGACAAAACTTAAGGTGTATAATGTGTCTATAGATCAATACTTATCAACTAAGCATTTTTCAAGGGTTCAAACTTATAGGCATCTTGTAATTTAAGCTAATCTTAAAAAATTTGTAGGGCGTAATTTTTTGAAAAAAAATAAATTGCTATGAAAAAATAATGAAAGTGTATATAAATCTCCTAATTGTGTCCATATGAGGTATTTGTATATAAATAAGTGAGATGAACAGAAAAATCCAAAAGTGGACTTTATTTTAAGGTTATCTTTGATAAATAAAAAATCATAATTATAACATGCGCATTTTTTTGGATATTCCATAAATCACCAAATGTGGCTTGTATAACCATTAAAAATTATCACCTTATGTAATGAAGACATAGATCTAGTATATATGTATCATAAGACATTGTAAATTTAGATGAACTAAATGTTTTTTTGTGATCGTTAATTGAATTTGTGAACGTTGCATATTTGACCCGCATGACTTTATATATTTAATTCTAGTCACTAAGGATTTTTTTCTCACATGAAAATTGCAAAAATATCAACTACATAGATAAGTAGTTACCACGGATTATCTCATGCACCCTGCTCATTTTTTTCTTAGGCTAGAGTACGAGTTTTAATGAAACATTGAATGCTATTTTGTGTAGGTTCTTTTCATGAGTGTAATTACTATTGAGGTTATGATTAAAAGTGAGGGATAATAATTTCTATGAGTACTTTGAATAACATTTTATAAGTTTGCAACAACATTTCTTGAGATGTGTTCTAGATTTCATGTACCATTTTATTTAAATCTACAAAAAAGGACACTAAAGTGTCTTTTTTGGTACCAAACTAGTGTCAATGAGAAGCAAATGTAGCTAAGCTATGGTACAACACCTAAGAAGCATGTTTATGGGTTCATTGTGGCCAATGAAGTTGTCTTCAAGTTGCCCAATGTCTTCTTCCACCATAATGTCTCTTAAATAGAAGTGTGGTGAGGACGGCATTGTTCTTCCATCAGTCTTTTTATAGTTTCTTTCGCAGAGGAACAAAAGAGATGGGGAGTTGGGGGTCCATCCATATGAGTGGTAGTAAAAGTAAAAGGGGTCCACCCATATGAGTAGTAGTAAAAGGGGATCTCCATGCAATCTATAATTAACCTTTATGAGTATTTTGAAGAGTGAAAGTTTGGGGAGATTATGAGAAATGAAGGGAAATGCCAAGAGTAGATAACAACTTAGTACATGAGAATTCATACCCAAAAAGAGAAATAAAGCTATGGACCCAAACAATGTTTGAGAAAGATCATATTGGCCACTAGACACAATTCCTTTTTATCACTTTTCCAAGAGGGATTTTGAAAATTAAAGCTAAATTTAATCAATTCAGCACTATTTATCTCAAAATCTAGGTGGGATTTTTTCTTTTCATCTTTCTCTCAACCGGATTTTTGAATTTCAAAGCGGCACAATTGTTAGTTTTGAGACACATTTTTCGTGAATACTAAACCCAAACTTATGGAGGATAAGATTAAGAGTTGTTTCATAGACTTTCATACAAATTGTGGGAAGTGTGGCCCTCCTTTCAAACCACACGATTGATGAGGACACTAGGCTCCCTCAAAGACCTAGTGCCCACCATTAAGTATGACGAGGACATCGATGGCATGTTGGTTATGGTTTTGCTTCCCATATATTATAAGGAAATTTTTAATTAGCCTTCGAAGTCTACTCTTTTCAAACCCATTGTTGGAGAAAGACTTAACAAACTTTTGGATATCGTAGCTGGCTTGAAGTAGGGAGCTATTCCCACAGAGGCTAGGTTTGGCATTATGACTTAATGAGCCCACACATAAGGTCTATTACTGCTCTTGTGGATGAACTTGGTAATGGGTACTATGACAATTTCTTCCTTTTCATTGACAATTATAAGATTCATACTAAGCAAAGGGGCTTGGATTCCTTTATTGCCTTAAAAGCTTGTTGCGTTTGAATTAATGACAAGGCCATGGGGTACATAGGCGTCTATGAGAGAAATAAGTATGGATAATTATTATTACCCATAGAATATCATCAAAATACGTGTTATCATAATATGGTAGTGATGTATGTGAACATATGTAGGACTATCACGGCACTCTTTTTCCTCGTTTTTCCTCATTGGGAGGTTTTCTCCTTGGCTTCTATACACGTCCATCATTCTAGGATAAGTGTTATCTTCATATTAGCACACTAAAAAATGCAACTTCTTGTGTTGTGTGCTCCATTTTCATGTACATTCCTACCACTATATTTCCAACAATCTGTATCAGAGCAAGCTTTGCCATTTCGGACAACACTACGAGTGCCCTTTAGCTCGTGTTTTCAGATTGAGGTGATCATTTTTTGTTATCGTTCATAGGGCGCCACATAATTTTCAATACATCTACGATCTAGGGATTGTCTGAAATTTAATGTGGGCTCATTTGGCCTCTGTTTTCGCTACCAATAGTACTGTGCATGTAATTTCATCCCTTTTTGCAAAATTTTCCACAGTGCAATTTTTTGCAAAATATGCGCTTCCTAGACTATTTTGTGTTGTTCGTTATAGCACATGTTGATTTTGTGCAATTTTTCTTTTATACATGCAACTTTTACATGAAATGTAGGCACCACCCACTGCCCATTACTGACAATATAAGATCTTCGATTTCAGATCTCTTTTAAAAATAATAAAATTAGATTTTCAATGTATATTACTCTATGTTTGGTTTAGAATGCTTGTTGTGCAATGTTCTGGTGTTTTAAAGTGGAAAACGAGTTCGGTTTCATATTAGATCAAACAAACGCTTTCCCCAAACTTTTACTTTTTCTTGCTTTTTGGTGTTTTTTTGTGAAAAGCAAGATCCCATCCATATCGATTAGGTTCAAGGAAGGTAAGGTTCAATTTTGGTAAAAATTTGCTTTTTGAGTACTTTTTGTGCTTTTCAGCACTTTCTCGTGAAAAGTAGGTTTGTTCCTTAGTAAAGTAGGCCAAGTGAAGCCATATTCAATTTTAGATTTTAAAAAAAAAATTTGCATGCTTTTTGTCATAAAATCTAATATCTAACCAACCCAAATGATTTTCTCATATTAAATTGATCACTTAATGTGGGAGAATAATCGGGAACAAGTGTTAAGATATAGATATGTGCTTATAGATCTATCTCAACACGGGGCCAATAGTAAAGGGGCCCAAATGGGAGATGGTCTATCAAGAGCAAGGCTAACCAATGGAGCATAAGACCTTAGGGTTAGCTTCATTGAAGACCTCCAATAATGTGTGTAAAAGTCCTTTGACCTTAGGTAAGCTAGGGCTGAGCTTGAGGTGGGAACCCGGCCCAAGCTCGAGGTGTTTGTCCTGCTTGAGGTGCTTGATTAAGGTGCTTGAGGTGCTTGATTTACTCCATGCTTGAGGTGCTTGACTTGCCGCTTGATTAAGGTGCTTGAGGTGCCTTGACATGCTTGCCTGAGATGCTTGTGGAAATACCCCCTAGTCCAAGTGCTTTGTCATGCTTGATGACTAAGGTGCTTGAGCTCCTAAAGTCAAAAGCATCCCTACAAGAGGGGGGGCGAGCCCTTTTCCTAGGGATTAGAGAGAGAACACACACTCACACTCACAAGGGAAGCCCCAGCTTGAAGAGGCAGCAAGGACACATGTCAGGTCCCTACCCATGTTACCTTCATGTGTTGCTTGAAGCCTATTGGCTAGGCTTCAAAGGGGTCCAATGATAAATTACTTGTCCCAAGGCTATCCCTGTTGCTTGTAATAGGCTCTGCTTGTGATTGGTTAGGCATGGAGGGGTCCAATGAGCTTCAAGCATGAGCTACAAGGGGGGGTCGACCCAAGCAAGCTAGGGGGGTGCTTAGGGGGTATACTCACCCACACACACTCACAAGCACTCTCATGGTCTACTATGCAAAGTGCAAGAGCTCCCTCTCCTTCTCCAAGCAAGTAGAGGTTGAGAGCCTACACCAACACTCTTGGCTATGGAGTGCAAATCCAACCAAGAGCCATGCTTCAATGCTTAAGCTTGCCATCTTCTTCTTCTTCATTACTATGCTATTATGTATGCTAGCAACAAGAGTATGATAAGTGAGGAACTAATTCTTTCTCCTACGAAATGTTTCTTCTTCCTCTTCCCTACCCTCATTCCCTCCTAGCTCTCTCCACCTTCGAAGGTGTTTGAGGTCTTGGGACTGAGGCTTGGGATAGTTAAAGCTTTCTTCAAGTTTATGTTATGTTTGTGATGCATGAAGCCTTCCATCTTCATGGCGTCACCTAGGTCACAAGGAACACAAAGACTGTATTGTAACAAGTCTCTCTTTATGGGAGAAATCATAATACAAATGCCTATTGGAGGGGGGACCGGCTCCACATAAATCCGGTCCTCAACTGTTGTCATATTCTCTAAACTCTCTCTCTTGAAAAAGTATTGTCTATGCCAAGTTAACTAATTGCTATGATTATGTTGCTATCTTCAATTATGTCTACCCGCTATGCTCACAAAATCATTTCTTGAAAGTACTCTCATTAAATTCCGCTATTCTCAAATTGAATAGGCAAATTCCATTACATTGGTATCAGAGCATTTGGTTTCTCTTTTCTTGCTTAAGAAGAGAGGTCCTTAAGTAGCCTATAAATGGTTGATGTTGTTAATTATAATAGAGTAAGTGGAACTGGGATCTAATATCGGTTTTGTTAAGCCCACTATGTGGAGGATGGTGCACACCTCGGGAGCTTTGGACTTAATAATGGAGTCTTTTTAGACTTGCCTACGGCTTTACCATTATTGAGCCATAAGAAGTCCGAAAGGAGCTAGCCCTTGGCAACTCTGCTATGTTAGACCTACTCCTCTACTCTCTATAATTAACCACTTTGAGCCGTGGGTGTAGATACTTAAGAGCCGATTTTCAAAGGCTAAGAGGAGTGGCAACTAAGGTTTTGTATTGCCAAAGCATACACTAAGTATAAACATAAATTTTGTTAACATGGCTGACAATAATCAAGAGAGTAGAATGAACATTGATAGCTTTGATTTTGCACATGAAGGTGCTAATGATGATGCTCCCATGTTTGTGAATTATCTCGTCACTAGGTTGCAACAAGCTATGGGCAACCCTGTTTTGCAAGCTGAAGTTACTCAACAACTTCATGCTTATGGAATTTCCCTTCCTCTCCCATAGGAGAGAGAGCTTAGGAGGCCTCTTGAAGAGACCCCCAAAAGAAGACTCTCTCCCATTCGAGAGGAGGAATCCAAAGAGAAAGAAAGCAATGACAGTCTAAGTTCTTCTGAAGATGTGGCTCCACGAAGACGACGGTCTAAACGATCGCCTACTCCTCCCAAGAGGAAAAGATCAACCTATAGTCCTTCTCCTCATCACTCTGAAAGGCAAGAGAGGAAACAAAGGAAGAAAAGGGCTAGGAAGAGGTCACCCTCTTCTCCTTCTTCTTCACCTTCCTCCTCTTCCGATGAAAGTTATGGCTATTCTCTTAGAGAATACAAGAGGGGAGGACATCGCAAATCATTTCTTGCATGGCGAAGGTCACAAAAGCTAAAGAAGTTCAAGGAGGGAGGAAAGAGTATCTCTTTTCTCACCTACAATGGCACCTTTGGTGCTGCTGACAAAGTGTTGGCCTTCATCCAGCAATTTGATGCGGCCTTTGGGGACGAGGGCTTCATAGAGTCCTCCAAGCTATGCCATGTAGCTATGCACTTCCAAAAATCAGCTCGTCAATGGTGGGCTAGCCTTTGTGGCAATGGAGAAGCCCCAAAGACATGGAAAACTCTACGAGTTTCCATCATGAAGCAATTTCTTCCAAGCGATACTAAAGATAAAGTTCTTACCGAATGGCGCGGCTTGAAGCTTCTCTCTCATGAGTCTATCAACAAGTATGTAGACAAGTTTTGGGATCTACATCTCAAAGCTCCTGTCTTTCAAAAGATAGACTTTGCCGAGCAAAGACAACAATTCTGTGCGGGATTACCTGAAGAGATGGCCGAATACATCAACTGTCAACGGCCTGGTACTATTACCGAAGTAATCCATCACACCATGGTTGCTGCACGCATCAATTTCCATCAAGAGGCTAGACGTAATGTCAAGCCCATGGAAAACAAATATAAAAATGATGCAAAGGGGAAATCCAATGCACAAAATAATTCCCAAGGCACTTCCAACAACAACAATAACAACAACAACAATCGGTCCAAGGAGAAGGGAGTTTACAAAGGTAAAAACAAACTCTCTCCTGAAGAGCTTGAAGCTTTTCGCAAGGACCATAAATGTTTCAAGTGTGGGGAGCAAGGACATGGCTATCGTTCTTGCCCCAAGAAGAATACTCGCAATGAGACTCCTAGGGCTTCCACCATCGAAGCTCCAAAAGAGGATGCTCATTGCAAAGGATCATCACTCTCCTATGCTTGGGGAAAGGTAAGAGAGCATGATGCCTTCATCTTGTTTGACCCTGGCTCTACTCTCAACTTCATATCAATAGAGTTGGCCACCAAGTTGGGCATTCAAGCTTTTGAGATGGGAGATATAGTAACAGCTAATGCAGCTTTCAAGGGACAACAAGCCTCCGTTACTCCCTTGATTGGGAAGTTGAGGCTTCATGTCCAAAGCTATGTCGACAAAGAAGACTTCTTCATCTCTCCTCTCCAACATTAGGATGTTATCCTAGGGGCACCATGGTTTGATCGCATGGCTGCCAACATGAAGTTCCCTGAAAGGAGAATTTACTTCACCTGCAGGGGAAAGAACATGTAATAGATGCTAGTGAGCGTGGTCGCACTATTCCACTTGTAAATCCTCTTTCTTTTGATAAATCAATGAAGAGCTCCGTTTCTGCATACATGATTTATGTCAAAGAGTCTCTAAAAGCTAATAATGTTTCATCAAATGAAAATGATAGGAATCAAGAAGAGTTAGACTTGTCTACTTTTCTAAAAGGATTCCAAGATGTGTTCATCGATGATATCCCTATGGACCTACCTCTAAAACGAGGGGATGATGACCATCGTATTGAGCTCCTTCCAGGAAGCTCACAGCCTAACAAACCTCCTTATCGAGTCTCACAAGCTCAACAAGAGGAGATTATGAGGCAAGTACAGGAATTGGTAGACAAAGAGATGGTGAGGCCTAGTTCCTCTCCCTTTTGTTCTCCAGTCCTTTTAGTGCAAAAGAAAGATGGTACATACCGTATGTGTGTGGACTATCGAGCACTAAACCATATCACTATCAAAAACAGATTTCCCGTGCCTCGGGTAGAAGATCTGTTTGATAAGCTACAAGGCTCTACCTACTTCAATAGGATTGACCTTAAGAGTGGCTATCATCAAATAAGGATAGTGGATGAAGATATCCTAAAGACCGCGTTTCGCACAACGTTTGGTCTTTATGAATATCTAGTCATGCCTTTTGGCTTGACTAATGCACCAGCTACTTTCAATCGTCTCATGGAGAAAATTTTTAGACCATATCGTAAATTCATTCGAGTTTTCTTTGATGATATCATCATCTACTCCAAATCTTTGGAGGAACATAAGCAACATCTCCAAGTGAGTTTTCATGCCTTGAGGGAAAACAAACTTTTTCTCAACCAAAAGAAAAGTGAATTCTTCCTTCAAGAGATTCAATATCTAGGTCATATTATCTCTCACGATGGTATTCGTATGGATCCATCAAAGTTAGAGGTAATAAAATCATGGCCTAACCCAAGAAATCTACATGAGCTAAGAAGCTTTATTGGTATGTGTGCATACTATAGACGCTTCATAGCAAAATTCTCTCAAGTAGCAGGACCACTACACGACTTAACAAAGAAGAACGTTAAGTTTGTATGGACTGCTAAGGAGCAAAATGCTTTTGAAAAACTCAAAGAGAAGCTTACTTCCCAACCAGTCCTCGTGCTTCCGGATCTCTCAAAACCATTTGAGGTCCAATGTGATGCGTGTGGTGATTGCCTTGGAGCGGTTTTGCTTCAAGAAGGGCATGCCATAGCATATGAGAGCCGAAGGCTCAATAGTGATGAACGAGTCTTGGGCATTTATGAGAAAGAGCTTTTAGCTGTTCTACATGCCCTAGATACATGGAAGCACTACCTATTGGGGACTCCATTTATCCTACGAACCGACCACCAAAGTCTCAAGTATTTCATGCCGCAAACCAAACTTTCCGACAAACAAATGAGGTGGGCAAATTTTCTTTCGCAATTTAATTTCCATATTGCTCACATAGCTGGTAAGCACAATCAAGTTGCCGATGCACTTTCACGACGCCCAAAAGTTAATGCGGTGTCTATAGCTACTCACAATGATCTATCCTCTATGATAGATGAGTATGCTACTGACCCTGACTTTAGAGACTTAATGTCAGCCCTTGCTTTGGGAAAGAAAGAGGAACCATTCACCTTGCAGGATGGTTATCTTCTCCACGGCAATAGGCTATGTGTTACCCATTCCCTTCGTGAGAAGGTTATGTATGAATCCCATGCTCCTCCATATGCAGGGCATAGAGGTATTCAACCTACTCTCCGAGGAGTAGAGACGTATTTCTATTGGCCTACCATGAAAGTGGACATACAAGAGTATGTTTCAAAATGTGTAGTATGCCAAAAGACCAAGTATGATAGAGGGAAGAAACCTGGATTACTCCAGCCATTGCCTATTCCAAATTCACCATGGGAGAGTATATCCATGGATTTCATCTTTGGATTACCCAAGTCTATCCATGGGAATACAGGAATATGGACAATAGTTGACAGGTTTAGCAAGCAAGCACATTTTATTCCTGTCAAAAAGACTATTAAGGCACCTCAAATGGCAACTCTCTTCATATCTCAGATTTTCAAGCACCATGGATTACCCACATCCATCGTGTCAGATAGAGATCCTAGAATGACCAGTAATTTCTGGAAAGGTCTCTTTGAAAATCTAGGAACAAGATTGAATTTCTCTTCGGCCTATCACCCACAAACGGATGGCCAAAGTGAGATAGCCAATCTTACGATACTCGGTCTACTCAAGACTTATGTTACCGAAGTAGATCAACGCTCACAATGGGAAAAGTATTTACCTCTAGTAGAGTATGCCTACAATAATACTGTACATACTTCTACGGGGAAAGCACCCTTCGAGATCATAGAGGGAAGACCTAAAAGTCCCTTGCTACTCAAAGTACATGGGAAGATCTTCGCCGCCGATGAGTATAGCCGTGACCTACAAGAATCTTTTCAAAAGATTAGGGAGGCTATAGCCATCTCTCAACAAAGGAAAAAAGCTGTTGCTGATAAGCACAAAAGAGCCTTAATGTTCAAAGAAAATGATTGGGTCTTACTCAAGTTTCCTAAGGCTCGATTAAGGCAAATGACGGGCAAAAATCCTACGGGCCATCAAAAGTATTATGCTAAACTAGCAAAAAGATACTATGGTCCTTTCCAAATCTTGAAGCCCATTAATGAGACGGCTTATCAACTCAAGTTGCCCAACCATTGGCTTATACACAATGCCTTTCATGTACGCCTACTTAAGCCCTACAAAGGAGAGCCACCAACTGAACCAATTATTGAAGACCCTCCCGAAGTTGAAGACCAAGAAGAGGTGCTACAACCCGAAGCTGTCCTTCGGCATGAAGACAAGGTACTACGACATGGTAAGATAATCCGACGGTATCTTATTAAGTTCAAAAATTATCCTTTTGAAGATGCTAAATGGATGCAAGGAGTACAACTTAAGGATAGTTTGAACCTTGTCAATGCTTACAATGCTACATTAGAGTAAGCAAATGTACAACTCTCTTTTAATGACTCATGTTTTTGTCTTATAAGACTAATCCTCTTTTTAATTGTGCACAAATTTAACTAGTATGCATGCTTAGAATCATGTTTGTGATGACGACGTCTCTCAAACACCAAGTAGAATTTGTCACTGTACTTTGGGAGAATGAAATGGACTAAAGAGCAAACATGCTTGTGGCAGCTATGTCTCCCAAGCACCAAATGGATTAGTCATCCATCTTGGAAAGATGTCGTAGGGTAAAAAAGGGATCCTCTACCCGCTAAGTACGATTGACTAATGACTAAGCCTTTATCTCTTTTACCTCATAGTCGAGGACGACTATGATTTCAAGAGAGAGGTAATGTCATAAAATCTAATATCTAACCAACCCAAATGATTTTCTCTATCTCAACACGGGGCCAATAGTAAAGGGGCCCAAATGGGAGATGGTCTATCAAGAGCAAGGCTAACCAATGGAGCATAAGACCTTAGGGTTAGCTTCATTGAAGACCTCCAATAATGTGTGTAAAAGTCCTTTGACCTTAGGTAAGCTAGGGCTAAGCTTGAGGTGGGACCCCGGCCCAAGCTCGAGGTGTTTGTCCTGCTTGAGGTGCTTGTCGTGCTTGAGGTGTTTGTCCTGCTTGAGGTGCTTGATTAAGGTGCTTGAGGTGCTTGACTTACTCCATGCTTGAGGTGCTTGACTTGCCGCTTGATTAAGGTGCTTGAGGTGCCTTGACATGCTTGCCTGAGATGCTTGTGGGAATACCCCCTAGTCCAAGTGCTTTGTCATGCTTGATGACTAAGGTGCTTGAGCTCCTAAAGTCAAAAGCATCCCTACAAGAGGGGGGGCGAGCCCTTTTCCTAGGGATTAGAGAGAGAACACACACTCACACTCACAAGGGAAGCCCCAGCTTGAAGAGGCAGCAAGGACACATGTCAGGTCCCTACCCATGTTACCTTCATGTGTTGCTTGAAGCCTATTGGCTAGGCTTCAAAGGGGTCCAATGATAAATTACTTGAATTATCTAATTGTTTTTGCATTTATCAAGTCCTCTCTCTCAAAGGGGAAAGGGGGACACTTGTCCCAAGGCTATCCCTGTTGCTTGTAATAGGCTCTGCTTGTGATTGGTTAGGCCTGGAGGGGTCCAATGAGCTTCAAGCATGAGCTACAAGGGGGGGTCGACCCAAGCAAGCTAGGGGGGTGCTTAGGGGGTATACTCACCCACACACACTCACAAGCACTCTCATGGTCTACTATGCAAAGTGCAAGAGATCCCTCTCCTTCTCCAAGTAAGTAGAGGTTGAGAGCCTACACCAACACTCTTGGCTATGGAGTGCAAATCCAACCAAGAGCCATGCTTCAATGCTTAAGCTTGCCATCTTCTTCTTCTTCATTACTATGCTATTATGTATGCTAGCAACAAGAGTATGATAAGTGAGGAACTAATTCTTTCTCCTACGAAATGTTTCTTCTTCCTCTTCCCTACCCTCATTCCCTCCTAGCTCTCTCCACCTTCGAAGGTGTTTGAGGTCTTGGGACTGAGGCTTGGGATAGTTAAAGCTTTCTTCAAGTTTATGTTATGTTTGTGATGCATGAAGCCTTCCATCTTCATGGCATCACCTAGGTCACAAGGAACACAAAGACTGTATTGTAACAAGTCTCTCTTTATGGGAGAAATCATAATACAAATGCCTATTGGAGGGGGGACCGGCTCCACATAAATCCGGTCCTCAACTGTTGTCATGTTCTCTAAACTCTCTCTCTTGCAAAAGTATTGTCTATGCCAAGTTAACTAATTGCTATGATCATGTTGCTATCTTCAATTATGTCTACCCGCTATGCTCACAAAATCATTTCTTGAAAGTACTCTCATTAAATTCCGCTATTCTCAAATTGAATAGGCAAATTCCATTACACTTTTCGACATTCTCAAAAAGCAATGTGCTTTTTGATATTGTTTAGAACCAAAATTGTTATTTTTAGTCACCGTATAAGTGCAAAACGACATACTGTGGAGGGTCGAGATTAATCGATATTTTTATGAGGGTTCTTTTTATAAAAGACGACACAATAAATACACCGGAGCAATACACTAAATGTCGTGATTATATCGAGCATCATGGTGTGGTTTAGTTCATTTATGGTCACATTAGTTGTCTAGATTTCCTTTTATTGAGTAGATTTCTATAGGTAAAATTGAATGATTGTGCCAAAGTTGACTTCTAAAAGCAAAACCTTGTTTTTATCGATGAATTGATCTTTTTTCAAGATTTTAAATCTATTCTTAGCAAGAAAGGGGGTGCCCTCTTTCTGCTTGGGGCACACTCTAGTCTGTAAAAAAAAGCATATAAGAAGCAATAGACCTTAGTTTTAGGAGCCGATGGATGCATATAATAAATTGAAACCCTACGTACATATTATACGGAGGTGGTGCAAGCTCTCCATCACCATTTTCATAAGAATCTCTCTCTCATCCACGAGAAGAAGAAGAACCATCCCGCTCTAGTCTCTATTATATTCTCTTCGCTTTTCACAATGAACGAGTTTTTAGACAAAGCCGAGACTAGTGCTCCTTTTGGTAAGCCCACCCTAAGCAAATGGATATTAAAAAAGAGATTGAAAAATTTTACGTTATTAACTTTCATACATGGCAAACTAAACTCAGTTCCATTTAATAAAAAAAGGCCTTCGAAAAATCATATAAGGAGATAATGACACCAGACTGCAAACTCAAGAGAACTCTAGCGAGGTGGATCTTAAAAACAATAAAGCTTTAGGGATATTTGGGGAGAATTTGTATGATATGAAAATCCATCATATCAGGGATTGTAAGACAACCCAAGAAGCTTAGGATTTTCTAGGTAGGACATTTGAGGTTACAACTAAAGTTTATAAAATTGGTCTATTCATCCAATTTTTTGGGCTATAGCATGTCAATGCACCATAGCCTAACTTTACAAGTCTATTGGCACAGCTTGCTGATATTAACAAATAAATCGAAGGTTGTAATTCTCTACGACATTCTAATACAATCACTCACAATTGTGAGTTTTGCATATTAGCACTTTACTTTCTTGAATAATTTCTGCGAAGCTTGCCACCTCAAAACCTCCTTCAAACACACGGAGGTTCCTTGTTTTCCATAGAAAAAGTATCTGACGATTTGAGTGCTGACGAAGAGGGCAGGACTACCTGAATTCTTACCTCTAAGGAATAGGTTAGTCTTGAAAAAACTAATTTTCCATGTTCTTTGAACCCACTTTGCATATTTTCCCTGCGAGGCCTTTGATAGTTGGGCAGTCCATGAATAGGTGGGCCAGATCTTCACTAGCCATCCTGCATCCCAAGCATCGATCTGACCCAATCCCTCTCTTCTGAATCTTCACCCCCGTCGGAAGAGCACCCCAACAAACCTTCCATAAAAAACCTTCATGTGTTGCGGAACCTTTGGCTTCCATATGTTCTCCATTGCTTGCTCCCACCTTTCCTCCGGCCATTGTTTTTTCCATAGCTTGTTAAGGGGGCTAGACCAATTCTTCTTATGCATCATTGTCTGATATATGCTTTTAGGATGTGGTTTCCAAAAGAGACTGCTTTCGGGCCATTCCAGGCATTCCAGTCAAACTCCGAATCACAAATTGGCATCACTAAATTGTCAAGCTCTTTCATCACTTTGTGGACAAGCAAAACCTCCAAGCTATTAAATTGGTAGTACTGGGTAACCAGAAGGTCAATGGTTTTCCAACTCTTGTTGCCACTGTCCCAAAAGTGCCCAAGTCGCTTTAGACCCTTATTATTCAGTTTCCTGGCTGTCTCAATCCAATAGGCAGTTTGTGGCGGATCTACAAATTTGGAAAGCCAGGGGGACCAATGCAAAATGGACTTCTTGAAGTATCTGGCTTCTTCCCCTCACTTTAAGACTCCTGCTGCTCTATTGCATTTTCTTATCAATTCTCCTGAGCTGCCCCCCAGTCTTAAGGTATACCCCTCCGGGGCTAACAGTTTATCATGAACCTCCACCCCTCTCCACTTTCCACCATTCGAGCCAAGTTTAGCTGCTTCTATCATATCTTTGACCATGACAGCCCAAACTTGCTCCTGTTTAGCTAAGGAAACAACAAACTTGGTGCAACAAGATTTTGCATGGGCCACAGGGTTGATAATTTCGAGGCCTCTGAGAGGCGGAAGTGAAAAATAGACCCGGTGGCCTCTACACCAAGACTATGCACAATGGCCTCATCATGGGGGATACACAATAGGGGCACCACCTAGCAAGATATGCGGCTAAGACGCATACATATATACAATGAAACATGCCATGGAAAAAAATTTCAAGATCCACACCCAAATGTGGAATGGGGTGGTGAGAGAATAAGGTGAGAGGAGTGGTGAGTGAGTGAGAATGGGCTCGCTACTCGTGCATGTAGTAAGGAAGATAATGAGGTAGGGGAAACTTGCGAATATGCTCACTTCTCATACAAAAGGTAGCGAACCCGCACACCTCAAGATGGAAGTAGCAAGATGATAGGAATATGAGAGGGAGAGAGAGTGTGTGTGTATGATGGTGAATCCGCACACCTTAACATAAGCAGAAAAAAAATGGCAAAGAACAAGCATATACCATAATCACAATGAGATGTATCCAAAGAGACACAAATTATGACACCAAGATGGAGTGTGTTGATTGCTTGCAAAAGATGAATACAATAGGTAGCGTATGGCAGGAAAATGAGAAGGGAACAAGATCGTAGGAGGCATAATGGAGAGATGGGAGTTGATGGCGAGGAATATCATGAGTGTGTCCACCATTCTTCTTCTTGAAATTGTGCCTTCAACCCTTAATTACAAGTAGTGTGGAGGTGTGGTGCTCATCTTTTGTGCATGGTGATGGTGATGATGATGGTGTTGTGATTATGTGATTAGGGTTCATGCTACAAGCATGTAGCACAAGAGTGTGTATGGATAGGTGTGTGTGTGTGTGTGTGTGTGTGTGTGTGTGTGTGTGTTCTCTCCCCCCCCCAAAGTGAGCTCTCATGGCCTCCTTATATTGGGAAGGAGGGGAGGATTTAGTAATATTTCTATTTTAGGTGAGTGTCCCACGTTGGTGACTAGGAAAATGGGGTGCATGTGATTGTGGCTCCCATCTTGTCTGCTCATTATTTAAAATACCAGAGTCAATAGAGAGAGAAGATGAGAGAATGTGGGTAGGATGTAGAGGATAGGATATATTTACAATAGTCTAGCTTTGGCTAGACATAAGCTTATTAGGGAAAGAAGAGAGAGGTAAGAAATTTACAAGAGAGATTGTTAAAGGTGGATAGTTGTTGATGAGGATGGATCTTCCAAAAATGGTGATAGAATCACTCTAGACTTGCCAAGACCTCATTAAAAGAGCCTTGTCTCTTGTAATCATGCTTGAAGACTTGTAGAACCATAGCCATTCTAGAGGGAAGAAAATTGGGGATGGCCTATGTCACCATTACACGAGAAAACTAGGGTCCACTACAAAAATCATATCTCCGTGCTCATAACTCCAAAAATTCTGAAAAAAATTGAGCTAAAAGTTGAGATCACGAGCTACATCTTTCATGTTGAACGCTCCTTCAGATTCGGGGTTCTTCTTTACTTAAAAAATTCAGCCAAATAATGTATTATTTGTGGCTGCAAAGGTCTTTTGGTGGTCCCCTTTGAGTGGACTTCTCTCTTGCCTTCAAGTGTGAGCTCCTTCATGTGTATGAAAACATGACCTAGAGTTTTGAAAAGATTGGCAATAATCTAGATGGAGGTATTATTGAAATTTGAAAGTGGGGTTGAGGTTTGAAAATGAAAACTAGTGAATAAAATATTTGGTAGGGCGGAATAATATATATACATGAAAAATATATTAGAAAATACTAAAATATATAACTTAATTTAGAATATATATATTTAATATTTAAGGTCAAAAGAGAGATCAACAAAGAAAGCTTACTTATTTATGCTACATCGTGATTGATTAGCATAAGTCTTATTTATTTAATAAAGGCTAAAACGTTTGTGAAAAAGGAAGAAAAAATCTAAAGTAACTTATATAATAGGGAATATTTTGGTAAAAAGGCAAAAATATATGGGGGGTTCTCAGCATGGAAAAGATTGCCTCATTAGCCCTCTCCCTAAGGCTAGAGGTATTCATGCCTCTAGCTCTTCTTCTGGAGCATGTTAAAATAGAGTAGGATTTCTCCTTGGTGGTTGGTAGATCCTTGTAGGGAATAATGGATCCCTTGGAAGCATAAGGCTCCCCAAAGTTCTTTTCGATGTCCACCTGGGTCCCACACTAAGCGTAAATCCATTGTATGCAATAATGCCTTCTTCATAAGATCACACTTATAATGATTCTTGAGTCCACAAGCTGCACAAGAATTAACTCTTGCATAAATGATAGAAGGTATGGAAAGAACTTGATTATTCCTTGAAAGTATTCAAAAGCGGCACCATGCATGGCTTCCTCGTCCAGACACATAGCCTAAAGGGAGTAAGAAGCCATAATCCTCATATCTTGCTTGTTGTCCTTCTTGATGCCAAATTGATAGACACCTGTTGCCCACATGGATAGATTGCATGGTTGATGCCTGTTGCACAAGAGAGCCCACCATGTACAAAAGATAAACTGCAAACCACATTTTGAAAAATGACTCCATGTTACCACTAGTATGCAAAACCATTCTTCCTTGATGGGTGTGTCCTAGATTGATTCCACTGGTTGTTGATGTCAATCCTTCCACTCTTGTCGCAACCCAACTTAAAGAGATTTCCAAATTAATGTTACACACAATGTTCACAATTAGAAAGAAAAACCTAAAGTTCCAGTAGACCTCAATTGCATTTCTCTGCATGAGTCTTTCTCTAGAAAGGACTTTCCAAGTGGTCGTCAATATAACTTTTGGTCGTCTTCCACCAATCTCGTGCCATAGGGGTAGTTGAAGTGTCTTCACCACTTTCACCTGTGGTTGCAAATTTGAAGGGTCCACCTTGTTGTGGTTGAATGTGAGGCCCATTACCTCAATGGAGCTATCACTTCCTTCACTCCCTGTTGACTCCTCCTCTGAAGTGGTTGAAGAGTCACCACTAGAAAACTCATCCATAGAGGTTTCTAGATCCATGTCGCATTGCCGACCTTTCTTCATGTCTTAAAGTATTGGCCTCCCTTTTGCATCCTTCATCTGGATTATGCCGGTGTCCCAGTCCTGCTTAGCTCTCATAGCCATAAGCCAAGGCCTCCCTAGAATGATAGGATAGCCCTCCCCTTTGTGTGGCATGACAAAGACGTCCACATCTACCTCGGTGTTGAATGCCTTTATCCCAACTGCATTTATAACACCAACACATTCAACTTTTAAATTATTTGCCATTTTGGCTCGGCATGATGCCAGCCGACTCACCTCTAAACCCAAACGGTGCATCATTTTTTCACTCATGACGCGTATTTGTGCGCCACCATCGATGTAGATATTGGAGATGTGTTGCGCTTTGATGTAAGCATCCATCACTGGTAGTATGTCATCTAGATTCCTCCCAGAGATAGCCCCAGCTATCTTTGGCTTTGGTCGTCTAGTGCTAACTATCTTTGTCCATTGTCTCCTCACCCTAGGTGCTAGGTGGAGTAACTGGGGCCAGGTGATTTTTGGGCCCTGCACAGAAACATCTTGAACAAAATCATATGGTTTAGAACATTCACCCAAAGAGAAATCTACAATGTCAATTTTACGTCGTGACTTGGACAGTTTTTTGCTAGATTCTCTTTTAGTCTTGATCTTTTCTTCCTTTTGGGAAGATTCACCATGCCTAGAGCGTTTTACCCCTATGGCATCTACTCCTTAAACTTGGTCTTACCTTTTGCTACTCCCTTGATATCCTCCTCCACTTTCTCCTTTCTTTTACCTTCAAGACTGATGACGCTTATTGTTTGATTGCCAACTAGTGGTGGGGGTAAGGGTGGAATGAGAGGTTGTGGTGGTGATGGTGGTTGTGGTTGAATGGGTGGTTGTAGGATTTGCACAGGTGGTGCTTGTTGTGGTGCCCTCGGTGGTGGTGGTCTTGCTCTCGGTGGTGAAACCTGGTTTTCCCTTGCTCCTCTGTTGAAATTCTGCCTCCTTGGGTGTGGACAGTAGTACATGCCATGACCATCCTCCCCACAATTGTAGCAGTGGTATTCTTGGTTTTGCCTTCGGTGTCCTCTTCCTTGCTCTTGGTTGCGATTGTGTGCATGCCCTTGTTGTATCAAATGGACTGAGAGACTCTCAAGTTGATTGGTGATTCTATTGAGCAGGTCTTGCTGATCTTCAATTGGTTCTTGTGGTTGAATCCTCTGGGCGGCTGTTGTAGGTGGTGCTAGAGGTGGTCGGGTCCTAACGGATTCCTCTTCATCGATATTCTTGGCTTGTAGGCGCAACTTCTTGTCTTTAAGGCGGGCCACTTCAACTGCTGGCTCATACGTAGTAGGAAACCTTCCCTTCACCTTCTCTTTAAGAGTTGGCCATAACCCAGCCACAAACCGATCCTTCTTTAGGAAATTAGGTGCCCCCTCATCCTCTCTTAGCGATGCAACCCATCGCCCCCATAAATCTACAAACTTTGACTCATATGATGCGTATTCCAGCATACTGCCCTGCTTCAACTCTGTCAACAATTGCCATAGCTTCTCTGATGTTGTGCCCTCTCCAAAACGCTTGACAAAGGCTGCTCTTAATAAGTCCCACCGTTCCTTGGTTTCTTGTGCCAAGGCATTGTACCATGATCTTGCCTCCACCTTCATTAGAAGTGGGAAGATGCGCAAGCGCGAAGCATCATCATCTCTTGCAGAGATGACACATGCTATTTCCAAGTTGTCTAGAAAGTCTGCAACATCCTCACCCACCTAACCAGTAAAGGTTGGAAATGCTACACTTACCATTGTGAGAGTGAGAAAATTAACTCGACTTAGAAATCCTTAAAAAAAAAAAGAAGAGATTCAATACATGGGTGCTCAGTAGATGGAAAACATACTATACAAGGATGAAAATAACTACATCAAAAGACACTTCATGATTAGTCATAGGGAGGATAAAGGGTAGAGAAGAGGTGTTTATCTCTTGCAGTCGTTCTCTACCAAACATGGTTGTAATGATCTGCTGATAAAACATCTTGCGGTCCAAGATTACTTTGATTGATTGAATTCGTTGTGGTGCATAAGTTTGGTTCCTTGCAAAAGGCTGATGCACTGGGTCCATCACATGATAATTCGGAAAGGCTCTCTCCTTCGTGGTGGAAGGTTATAGTCGGAGGTGTAGAGCTCTTGGTAGTCGAGGTCAAATTTATAGTACCACAGGACAAGGTTGTCTTCGTCTTCTAGCTCTAGGACCGTCCCTCTAGCAAGCTCTTGGAAAAGCTTGAACTCTCTCTCTTTGAGCAACTTCACTTTCCTGCAAGATAGAGTGCCATCTAGTGTATACACAGGTGTGATGAGGTAGGTGGTGAGTCTTACCACTTGTATTAATCCAAGTTGGATGGATACATAGCAAGCTGTAAAGTCATCATCATAGCCTTGATTCACAAGCAACACCCCTTGAAGGTGGAGGGTCTTGTCTTTCCGCCAAGCAAAACCAGTGTCAAAGACCTTGTCGATGACAAGCTCCGCCACTTCACTCGGTAGACGACGTAGAATCCATGCTGCTGTTTCTAGTTCCTGGCTCATGAGATGAGAGTGAGGTATAGAAAGACTTTGGAGGATTTACCCTTTTGTTTTGGAGACGGGGTGATTGTCGGTGCTGGAAAACCCTTGAATCTTTTGGTGCAAGGGAGAGGGAGGGACCACGCGTTCGTAGTAGCTTCCTCAAGTTGTGAAGGCTTGTTGTGGGCGTAGGTGGAATAGGTGGCAAAGATGTGGACGTAGATGTAGAGAATCCTGGTGCTACTTGAAAGCCTACCGTTGTGAGAACGCCTGTGCGGATGTTGAGGGAGAAAATGATGGCCTTTTCTTCACTTTGGGTTGCACTCATGTCGAAGGTGTGGTTTTTGGATACAATGTGAGCATGATGCAGCTTGTGCCTTGCTTTTACGCTTGCGGGGATGATGAGAAATGTAAACAATTTGAGTAGGAAAAGAGGGTCTTACCACCTCTTCTTTGCTAACAATACAACACCCTGGCAAGAGTGTCTTGATGACTTGTGTTAAACATGCTTGAAGCTCTTCCTCTTCAGTGGTCCAATTAGAGAATTCAAGAAGCCACTCGTCCATGAAAAGAAGTAAACATGTCAGCCTTGTAAACTGAAGGTTTCAAGAGCCCTCCTCAGTGGCGGCACCAAATGAGAGGCGGAAGTGAAAAATAGACCCGGTGGCCTCTACACCAAGACTATGCACAATGGCCTCATCATGGGGGATACACAATAGGGGCACCACCTAGCAAGATATGCGGCTAGGACGTATACATATACATAATGAAACATGCCATGGAAAACAATTTCAAGATCCACACCCAAATGTGGAATGAGGTGGTCAGAGAATAAGGTGAGAGGAGTGGTGAGTGAGTGAGAATGGGCTCGCTACTCGTGCATGTAGTAAGGAAGATAATGAGGTAGGGGAAAATTGCTAATATGCTCACTTCTCATACAAAAGGTGGCGAATCCACACACCTCAAGATGGAAGTAGCAAGATGATAGGAATATGAGAGGGAGAGAGAGTGTGTGTGTATGGTGGCGAATCCGCACACCTTAACATAAGCAGAAAAAAAATGGCAAGGAACAAGCATATTCCATACTCACAATGAGATGTATCCAAAGCGACACAACGTATGGCACCAAGATGGAGTGTGTTGATTGCTTGCAAAAGATGAATACAATAGGTAGCGTATGGCAGGAAAATGAGAAGGGAACAAGATCGTAGGAGGCATAATGGAGAGATGGGAGTTGATGGCGAGGAATATCATGAGTGTGTCCACCATTCTTCTTCTTGAAATTGTGCCTTCAACCCTTAATTACAAGTGTTGTGGAGGTGTGGTGCTCATCTTTTGTGTATGGTGATGGTGATGATGATGGTGTTGTGATTATGTGATTAGGGTTCATGCTAGAAGCATGTAGCACAAGAGTGTGTATGGATAGGTGTGTGTGTGTGTGTGTGTGCGTGTGTGTTCTCTCCCCCCCCCAAAGTGAGCTCTCATGGCCTCCTTATATTGGGAAGGAGGGGAGGATTTAGTAATATTTCTATTTGAGGTGAGTGTCCCACTTCGGTGACTAGGAAAATGGGGTGCATGTGATTGTGGCTCCCATCTTGTCTCCTCATTATTTAAAATACCAGAGTCAATAGAGAGAGAAGATGAGAGAATGTGGGTAGGATGTAGAGGATAGGATATATTTACAATAGTCTAGCCTTGGCTAGACATAAGCTTATTAGGGAGAGAAGAGAAAGGTAAGAAATTTACAAGAGAGATTGTCAAAGGTGGATAGTTGTTGATGAGGATGGATCCTCCAAAAATGGTGATAGAATCACTCTAGACTTGCCAAGACCTCATTAAAAGAGCCTTGTCTCTTGTAATCATGGTTGAAGACTTGTAGAACCATATCCATTTTAGAGGGAAGAAAATTGGGGATGGCCTGTGTCACCATTGCACGAGAAAACCGGTGGTCCACTACAAAAATCATATCTCCGTGTTCATAACTCCAAAAATTCTGAAAAACATTGAGCTAAAAGTTGAGATCACAAGCTACATCTTTCATGTTGAACGCTCCTTCAGATTCGGGGTTCTTTTTTACTTAAAAAATTCAGCCAAATAATGTATTATTTGTGGCTGCAAAGGTCTTTTGGTGGTCCCCTTTGAGTGGACTTCTCTTTGCCTTCAAGTGTGAGCTCCTTCATGTGTATGAAAACATGACCTAGAGTTTTGAAAAGATTGGCAATAATCTAGATGGAGGTATTATTGAAATTTGAAAGTGGGGTTGAGGTTTGAAAATGAAAACTAGTGAATAAAATATTTGGTAGGATGGAATAATATATATACATGAAAAAATATCTTAAAAAATACTAAAATATATAATTTAATATTTAAGGTCAAAAGAGAGATCAACAAAGAAAGTTTACTTATTTATGCTACATCGTGATTGATTAGCATAAGTCTTATTTATTTAATAAAGGCTAAAACGTTTGTGAAAAAGGAAGAAAAAATCAAAAGTAACTTCTATAATAGGAAATATTTTGGTAAAAAGGCAAAAATATATGGGGGGTTCCCATGCATGGAAAAGCTTGCCTCACCTCCTTGATTCATTGGCCGAGCAACTGACTCCCAACGGGCCCATTGCCATGACCTGGACGATTTCGTGTTGTTTTTCCATAAGAACCTTTTTACTGGTTTTAAGAACTCTTTCTAGTGACACTTAGCCATCTTGAGAAGCGGGCTAGTGAAGGCAATATAAGGAATCATAAAGGCATTCATCACTTTTATCCGACTTGGGAATGGGAGAAGAGCATACTCCCGCCTACTCATTTTTGTTTTGATTTTTTCAAGCACCCACCCAAATCTTTGCTTGTGAGTTACGTCCACCCCCAAGGGAAAGCTCCTAGATGTCTGAAGATATTTCCTTTTGTGACAATCTCCCCCGACCAGACAGAAGGGTCAAATGAGTTATTTTCTGATAGAGAGATCAGCCTTGACTTCTCTATATTACACTGGGACCCCGAAGGTACTGAGAATATTTGTACAATCTCCAGAGCTTTTCTGATGACCTGGGGGCACGCCTTCAAGAAGAGGAGAGAATCGTCTGCAAAAAGTTTTTCTAGGAGTTGGCTATTTCCTGGCAAAGCAAGGCCTTGCAACTCCCCTCGTTTGGCACTACCTTCGATCGTCGTGATTAAAGGATGTGACCCTATGGCGAAAAGTAAGGGGGCCAGAGGGCATCCCTGCTTAATAGACCTTTTGACCTCAAAAGAGCCAACAATTCTATCATTGAATAGGAGCTCTAACTGGCTTCTAGACCCTACTACACGTACCAACCGACATAGGCGAGGCCCAAAGCCTAGAGCTTCCATGCCGGCTTCTATATATGTCCATGTTATTTAGTCATAAGCTTTGTCGAGGTTCAATTGTAGCAGAATGCACTCCTGCTTTGTGACAGTTGCGTATTCAATGCCCACCATTGCTGCCAAGATGTTATCGTATATGGACCCTCCTTTGATGAACCCATGTTGATGGGGAGAGATGATCTTGGTTAGTAAGGGGGCTAGTCTGAGGGCTACTGCTTTAGCTATAATTTTGTAGGCCACTGACATCATTGTTATAGGGCGCCAATGTTTCAGTTCAGAACAACAGATCTGTTTTTGTATGGGTTTGATAAGTCCTCTCTTTACACTTTCCTCCAACGACCCTTTGACCATGGCTTTATTGGCCAATCTTGTGATTGGGGCCTTGAGATCATCCCAAAATTCTCTATAGAATTCCACCGTCATCCCATCCCAACCAGGGGACTTTTCCTTGCCAAGGGCTTGCAATGCTAGTGAACATTCGTCTTCGGAGAATGCCCGTTTCAAGCCGTTAGATTTTGAGTGGGGAATTTCCTTCTTGACACTCTGTAGTAAGGTCCCTCTGGCTTCTTCCACTTCTTGGGACTGGATCTCTAGCCGTCCAATGATTTGACTAAGATAGCTCAACATCAGACCAGCCATCTCATCCTAGTTATGAACTACTGTCCCTTTCTCATCATGGAGCGAGCGGACATGGCCTCGACTCTTCTTGATTTTTAAAGCCCTAAAAAACTGAGCTTGGTTGGCCTAGCAATTTTTTTCATGGACTATATCAGCTCAATGCTTGAAGAAATTGTTTGAAGGCTGTTTCAGATGCAAAATTTTGGCATGCACGTTTTTGTCTTCTGAATTTTATTGGTTTGCTGGGTTGTCATAAATCTATTATGATTGCTTTGTTTATATGGGCTACTTGAAAATTACAGCTTGTCTATAACAATGTTTGTGGTCCAATGTATACTTCATCTTTTAGGTCATCTGTAATTTGTTACTTTTATTGATGATTACAAGCATGCATAGGTGTATCCACTCGAGGCAAAGTCCAAAGTGTTTATGTGCTTCAAGCACTTTTTGCTTATGGTTGAAAATTTATATAGTTGTGTTGCGGGCACCCTCCATTTTGATTGAGGGCAAGAGTATATGTCTAAGGGATTCAATGCATTTCTTACAAGTTGTGAATAAGTAAAATAAATAGGGTCGCATTGGGCATTCACTTGAGATACATAAAATTTAACGCCCTCTCTACATCTCATAATGGATGTAAGTAGGAAGACCAAGTCAATGAAGAAGCTACCATGGACACCCTAGTAGAGACCTTCTAGTGGATACATCTTGATAAAACTTGGATTTGTTGGGGTTAAAGGGGGTTGTGCCTTTGCCCTGTGTCGGATGTTAGTGTTCGACCGCTCAATGAGTTACTAACTTATTCCTTGTACACATAGCCAATAAGGAGATAGGGACACATTGCTCCATTCTCCACCCACACACTGCCTGTATTCATCTCTCTCCCTTTCTCATACACCCGTACGCTCCACGCACGTGCACTCTTCAAGTGGTATCAAAGCATGACACCTCTCTCGAGACTGACAACGGCACGTGCATGAGCTTCACTTTGAGCTAAGTCTCAAAGCCTTACAACAGTTGAAGATTTTTAGAGATCTAAAGGTTCAAAAATCTGCAGAGAAGGAGGTCTTTGGAGCACTCAACTCTACAACAAAGCGTTAAATTTTAATGACTAAGACTTTACCTCCTCTATTTCATAGTCGAGGACGACTTAATTTCAAAACAAAGGTAATGTCATAAAATCTAAAATCAAACTAACCCAAATGATTTTCTCATATTAAACTGATCATTTAATGTGGGAGAATAAACGAGAACAAGAGTTAGAATAGAGACATGTGCTTTTAGATTTATCTCAGCACGAGACCAAAGGCAATGGGTCCAAATGGGAGATGGTCTAGCAAAGAGAAATGCCAGCTAATGGAGTTTAAAAAGACCTTAGAGTTAGCTTCATTAAAGACCTCCAAAGGTTAGTGTTAAGTCCTTAGACCTAGGACATTAGGCAAGCTAGGGCTGAGCTTGAGGTGGGAACCGGGTCCAAGCTTGAGGTGCTTGTCATGTTTGATGACTAAGGTGCTTGTCATGATTGATGACTAAGGTTCTTGAGATGCTTGTTATGCTTGATAACTAAGGTGCTTGTCATGATGACTAAGGTGCTTGGGGTGCTTGTCGTGCTTGATGGCCAAGGTGCTTGAAGTGTTCAATTCAAAGATGATCCCTACAAGGTAGGGACATGAGAGATAACACACACACACACACACACACACACACACACACACACACACACACACACACACACACACACACACAAGGAAAGCCCAAGATTCAAGAGGCATAAAGGACACATGTCAATCCCTTGGCAATATTGCCCTCATAATGTGCCTGAATCCTATTGGATTACCTATAGGGAGGTCCAATGAGAATTTAGATTCAATTAAATAACTAAGATCTTTCTCTCAAAGGAGGAAAGGAGGACACTTTTCCAAAAGCTACAATTAAATAATTCAGATAAATTCAGATCTTTCTCTAAAAGGGGGCAAGGAGGAAAATTGTCCAAATGCTACACCCCTTGCTTGTTATGACTAGAACCATTCATTGGCTAGCCCAAGGATTGAGCCAATAGGCTTGTAGCAAGAGTAAAGTAGAAAAATCAAATCCTCTCTCTCTCTCTCTCTCTCTCTCTCTCTCTCATATACTACACAAGCCACACACACACTCTCCCATTGTGTGCTTGCGCACAAGTCATCTCATTCTCCAAGCTTGAGAAGTGGAGAGCCTATACCAACACTCTTGGCTATGGAATGCAAATCCAACCAAGAGCCATGCTTCAATGATATGCTTGCCATCTTCTTCATCTCTATTACTATGCTACTTTGCTATGTTAAGCCCTATGAGTAATGGTATGAGAGGACACTACTTCTTTCTCGTATGTTATTTCTTCTTCCTCTTTCCTACCCTCATTCCATGCTAGCTCTCTCCACCTTCGAAGGCATTTGATGTCTTGGGATTGAGGCGGGCATAATTTAATGCTTTCATTAGATTAAGTTACGGGCATAATTGTGGTGCATGAAGCTCTCTATCTTCATTGCACCATCAAGGTCTCAAGGGAGACAAAGCTTGTATTGTACCAAGTCTCTCTTTATGGGAGAAGCTATAATACAAAAGCTTTTTGGAGGGGGGATGGGCTCGACATAAATCCAGTCCTCAACTGTTGTCAAGTTCTTTAATTCTCTCTCTTGTAAAGTATTGATCATGCCAAGCTAATTAAGTATAATGGTTATGTTTCTACCTCTAATCAAGTTCTCTCTCTTATTTCTCAAAGTATTCTCATAAAAATGCTCACTATAGTTCTCTAAAATCGGCCATTCTCAATGTTCATAGTCCAATTCCATCACATTGGTATCAGAGCTATTGCTTTCTCTTTCCTTGCTTAAGAAGAGAGGTCCTTAAGTTTTCCATAAAAGGTTGGACCTATTCATTGCAAGATGGTAAGTGGGACAGGGATTTATTAACTTGGTTGAAAAGGACTTAGTTCGAGGTACACTATTGGGAACTATAGACTTAATAATGGAGTCTTTTGGGGCTTGCCTTCAGCTTAACTATTATTGACCTATTACAAAGCTCAACAAAAACCATAATCAACTAAGCAATGTTAGACCCTCTCCACTACTCTTTGCAATCATAGTCTCTTAACCACGGGTGTGGTTGCTTGAGAGCTAATTTTCAAAGACCAAAGTACAAAGTAGCATATACATAAATTTAGTTAGCATGACTGACAATAATAAAGAGAGTATAATATATAAAGTAGCATATATATAAATTTAGTTAGCATAATAAAGAGAGTAGAATGAATATTGACAATTTTGATTTTGCACATGAAGGTGTTACAAATGAAGCCCCAATGTTTGTGAACTATCTTGTTACTAGGTTGCAACAAGCTATGGGCAACTCTACCTTGCAAGCCAAAGTTACCCAAACAACTTCGTGCTTATGGGATTTCCTTACCTCTCCAAGAAGAGAGATAGAGAGAGCTTAGGAAGTCTCTTGTTGAGGCTTCCAAAAGAAGACTCTCTCCGATAAGAGAAGAGGAGGAATCCAATGAACGAGAAAGAAGTGAATCTTCAAAATTCTATGAAGATGTGGCTCCACGAAGACAGCGGTTTCGACAATCCCCAACTCCTTCCAAGAGGAAAATATCATCCTATAGTCCTTATCCTCGTCGCTTTGAAAGGGAAGAGAGGAAACGAAGGAAGAAAAAGGTGTGAAAGAAGTCACCCTCTTCTCCTTCTTCATTACCTTCCTCCTCTTCCGATGAAATTAGTGGCTATTCTCCTAGAGAATACAAGAGGGGAGCACATCGCAAATCCTATCCTGCTTGGAAAAGGTCCCACAAGCTTAAGAAGTTAAAAGAGGAAGGAAAGGGTATCTCTTTTCTCACCTATGATGGCACCTTTGCTGCTACTGACAAAGTATTGGCCTTCATCCAGCAATTTGATGCGGCCTTTGGAGACGAGGGCTTCACTGAATCCTCCAAGCTACATCATGTAGCTATGCACTTTCAAAAAATTTCTCGTCAATGGTGGGCTAGCCTTCGTGGCAACGACAAATCTCCAAAAACATGGAAAACTCTACGAGCTCCATCATGAAGTAATTCCTTGCAAGTGACGCCAAAGATAAAGTGTTCACTGAATGGCGGAGTTTGAAGCTACTTTCCAATGAGTCTATCCACAAATATGTGGACAAGTTTTGGGATTTACATCTCAAAACCACTATCTACAAAAAGATAGACTTTGCAGAACAAAATCAACAATTTTGTACCGAGCTTTCTGAAGGTATGGCCGAGTATGTCAATTCTCAACTGTCTAGGACTATCTCTGTGGTCATACACCGTACTATGGTCGCCTTGTAAATCAATTTCCAACAAGGGACTAAGAGAAATTATAAGCCCATGGAAATTAAAGAGCGAAATGAACCTAGAGGGAAGAATAATGCTCAAAATTCTTCCAAAGGCAACTCTAACAACAACAATAAAGCTAAGAAGAAAGGAGTCTATGTCACGGCTAGGGACTTGCTACGCGCCGTGTGTGAGCCACAAAGGCTCCTAGCACACAGTCATACAACAGACAAGCTCACAAGGAAGAATGGTGTGTCACTCACCTTCTTGCGTAGTTGCGAATGAAGGATTCCCGCGCCGCGAAGAAGAGGGAGACGCCGCTACGCTGTGCTCAACCGCCTCGCCGCCGTCGTGCCTCCGCAACGCTCGATCACACACACACTCTCACACACTCTCTCTCTCTCTCTCTTTCTCACACGTACACACACACACACAAGGAGATGGTGAAGGAGAAGGTGGAGATGGAGCAAGAGCGGCTTCTATTGCACAATGAGAGAATGAGTAAAAATTAGGTTTAGTGGCTTTTATATGAGCTCACCCCATTCACACTTGGGCACCCATACTTAGCCAACTAACTCCTTGAATATTCCAGTTAGAGTGCGCCTGTCATCGGCGATCACCCTTACCCTGTTCCTATTGGTCCGACAAGCCCGGTACCTGACTCTAAATAATACAACGTTTATAGATCATAGGGTGTCCGTGTGCCGTGAGGGTTAACATGCCCCCCTTCCTGATGTAGATTCCATCCTCGGAAGCTATCCAGTTGAAGCTCGTTCGTCGAGATGGAAGAGCAGTCGTCATGGATGTGCGTAGCCTTCTTCAATCACTGCAAAATCAAACAACATTGCCACAGTAATTGCATTCTCATATACAATTAAAAATCATATGCAATAGACAGACAAATTGATTGGTAACAGAATTTTAGACAATTTGTCAGCAATAAACATTAAATTGCAATATATTCAAATGCATAAACAGATGTTAAGGTAAAAAATTAAACAAGTCCGGGGTCGCTAATTTAACGGTCAAAAGGCACTAGAGCTCGACTATTAATACCATGGGTAACTTCTGAATTTTTTCTGGTCAATTAAGTTGTTTAATCGCGAGAGCCAAGTATTCGATGTTCGAGGGCTGACTAGAGGCTATACCTAGAAGACCTTGTAGTTAAGCTACGATAAAAGGAATTTCTCATGAAATCATCGCCTGACTGATTACCTTTTCTTTGACCCCCCAAAGTCTTTTCACATTGATTCAATTTTGATGTGTGTGCTTATTTTGTATGCCTTGGGTTTTTTGCTTTTCAAGGAAAAGCGCCCACACGGGGAACCTCTAGGGCTCTAGTACCATAGGCGATACATGTGAGTGAAGTACCAATTTAAGCAGGGATTTCTCTTCCAGCTTAAAATTTTACATTGTGGCACTTTGATTTTTTGTTTGTTCATTTTCAGCATTTTAATTTTGTAACTTTGGGGGGTCATATAACACTGTTACCCTCCCCAGGCTCATCACATTAGTAAACTCCCTTTATAATACTTAAGCTAAAGGTCAATAGGGTTAAGCCCACTAGAAAGCCCTAGTACATTTCACACAATGCTGCCTAAATCAGATTAAGAACCTAAGTAACCATTGCGTATTAGAAAGGCATTCCCCATGGTATTAAGAGAAGATTTCTAATACCTAGCTTGGTCAAACTAGCTTAGTCGGACTGCTTGATTTTTAAACCTAGACAAGTGATTATGACAAAACATTACATTGAATTAAATGTTTGATACTAAGCAAATGCGCTGAATATTATGCTACCAATCTCAATCAAAGCAGACAAACATGGATGCAAAAATATAAGGGCAATGTTAATGGACATAAAACACCTGTTTGTGTTGATGGTCGCGCTTGATTTGAAGTGTGAACGAGAGAAAGGTTCTATGAAGGTCCAAATCCTATCAACATCAACACGCTCCTGTACATACTAGGAAACAAAAGGAATACCTCCAGGAGGCACATTAGTGGGAAAAGGTACCAACACTTATTGAACACAACAAAAAACATAAGGAACCCTAACCTAATTATTTGCACTCCCCCTAAAGAGTCAAGGGAATAGGATATTGTAGAGATTGGGGGGAAACCCTAAGGCTAAACCCCTATCCTCGTCGTCGAGATAAACAAAGTCATCATCCATGAGACCATATGTGCCATCCGTGTAGTCATGTAAATTTTTTTCTTCATCATAGGTTCCCATGTTTACTAAGAAGGTCACTAGATGCCTATAGTCATCTTGGTCAAAAGGGTAGGCTTGTGCAATGGGAGAAACGCTCTCTACTAAGTATGGATCAGACGTGGTCAAGAGACGTATCAGCCATTCTAACTCCTCAAAATTCCTCTCACATGCTAGCGTACCTATCAAATCCCATTCACATGCAAGCACTGGAAAGACCATGTGAAATATTTGTGAAAAGTAACGAGGGTACCTCTCACCCAAGGCAGGAGTGGATGACTCTAGCGTACTAGCCATATCTGTACACGCAAATAGATGATGGTTAGAGTGAAAATATTACAAGGGTCGTGTTCTTGTGCATAATTTGTTTTATTATTTTGTGTTATGGCTCTTGCTCTTTTACTTTTTTATCTTGTTTTTGTGAGTATAAGGCTTTATATATACATTCCCTAAGATTGGAGATTGAGAGGTCAGGGAGGAAGGTTGAGAGGGAAGCAAGTGAATGACGGATGTCAGCAAACACTCCCCCCTTCCTTGGGTAGATCATACCTTTTGGAATGATGTCGTTACCTTTTGAAACCAATTGTTCCAAGTTGTTATGGGTAAAGGCTTTAACCAATAGTTTTCGATCACCCTATGTGTTTCATCTAGTTGCAAGGGTGGTAAGGTACTCTCCCATGATTTTATTTGCAACATTGTTGGAGGTGGTGAATCTACAACGGGAGGTGCAAACTCTTTCTTGCTTGTATGGATATGTACAATGGTAGGTGGAGGTTGTGTCGAAGCTTCTATTTCCGTATAGGAACTACATGAAGAGCAAGAAGCTTCATTTGCTTTTCCTGTTCCTGAGCTAGGTGGAACAAATCGTTCTTTCTTTGGTACCCAAACTAGCTCTGGAGCAGGTTTATCGCATTCCGTGATTTTTTCCTTTCCACGATTTTCAATTTGTTTTGGAGCCACAGGATTTGGTTTACATGGGTCAGGTGACAGGTAAGAGTACAATTTACGTTTGGGCACCCAGATTTGATCATTTCCTTCATAGTATCCTTGGGCCTTTAATAATCGTTTAGGAATCCAGCGCCACGTTTTCTTACATTTCTTGGAGCGAGTGGGACGTTTCTTACGAGGCTTCCGTTTTTTAGCATCAGCCATGGTTACTAAAGAAGCTTTAGGAACCCACTTGTATGCTTCCTTTGTTATATTAGGATGGTTCTTGTGTCTCTCAAGCTTTCTTTCAACTACATCAGTTGAAGATCTAGAGAGTTGGGCTATGGGGACGTATGGTTCAACCTCCTGGACATGCAATGTCTTGGGTTTTATTTCGTTAGGTAATATCTCAGGGACTATGGCTTGAGTGGTAGGGATAAGAGTTGTTTTTTGCGTTGTGACACCCCCAGTCCCCCAATCAATAGTGCATTTGGTGGTTATCATCCACGTGCGTCCTAGGTTTATATTACCCTCCATAGTTCCAGTAGGCATGACCAAAAAGTCTTGAGCTACAATTCCATTGTCATTACTGATAGAAGTGTGCCAAATTCCAAAAACCGTAGTTTCTTTCTTGTTGACACCCTTGACTTGGATAATACTCTCAGATAGAGGTGGCTTCCCTAACTGACACCACACCCCATAGGATAGCAGATTATATTTAGCACCCGTGTCCAATAAGGCGTTATATAGCACTTTTCCATAGGCACTATTTAACTCAATAGGGTATCGTAGAGGTGTGTCAGAGTCCAACCAATCCTCTTCGATTTCCACGTGGAATGCATTTGTGACTCCAAGGTTAGCCTCTCGTTTTTGTCTTATACGTTATTGTCGCTCCTTAGCCTCAGCTTGAGCTTGTATCTTCTTTAACTCGGTTTGTGCTTTGGCGGCCTTCTTTTGATGAATGGCCCGTAGTTCTTCTTGGCTTAAAGGACCATAATATCTTTTGAATTTACTCCCATTGAGGAATCCAATGGTTTCAACTCCATCAAGAGTTTCCACACGAAGGGTACCTTGTGGGGTAATTTTACATACTCTATATGGTCCTTTACCAGCATATTTCAACTTTTTCTTCTCTTTACATACTCCATACATAAGGACTTTATCACCAACTTTGATGTCCTTGTCCTTCACATGGCGATCAAACCACTTCTTTCTCTTGTCCTTTTCCACAAGAGCATTTTGCATAGCCAACTGTCTCTCTTCGTCTAGTTTTTCTAAGATATACAAACGCTCGGTTAAGGGGTTACCATTCCATCCTTCTTGCGAAGCTACCCTAAGACTAGGAATGACAAACTCCCAAGGCATAACCGCTTCTTGGCCGTATACCATTTTGAATGGCGTACAATTAATAGCCACTTTATAAGCAATACGATAAGCCCATAGAGCAGATGTCAACTTCAAATCCCAATCAGTGCGATGAGCTTCTACCGTCTTGGTTAAAATAGAGATTAGAGTCTTGTTGGTGCTCTCGGCTTGTCCATTAGCTTGCGGGTAATAAGGTGTAGACTTATGGTGGGATATCATAAAAGTCGTGGTAAGCTCTCTTATTACCTCATTTATAAAATGGGTACCATTATCACTAACAATTTCAAAAGGGCAACCAAATCTTGTGATAATGTTCTCAAAAAGAAACTTAGCTGTTGTCCTCGCGTCAGCTTTTTGTGAAGCCTTAGCTTCAGCCCACTTTGTTACATAGTCCATAGCAACTAGAATATATCGAGATTGAGTGTTGCGAGCTGCGAGACTAATTGGACGTACAAAGTCTTAGTCCCATTTTTCAAATGGTTGGGTTACTTTAATAGGATGTAAGGGCATTCTGTCTTTGCGCTGTGTGGTCTTGTAACGTTGGCACTCATCACACCCTTTTGTAAAAAGTGATGCATCTTTAAATAAAGTTGGCCACCAATAGCCTGATTGCAGCACCTTTCTAGCAGTCAGGTCTCCTGAAAAATGTCCTCCTGCTATGCCCATATGTGCTTCTTGCAAGATATACAAATATTCATCCTCGCGGGCACAACGCCTAAGAATATCGTCCTTGCCTAGTCTATACAGAGTTCCGGCAATCAAACAATAGGGTTCACATTCTTTTACTAGCCTTCGAGCAATATCCTTACGAAGTTCCTTGGGTGGAAAACCATTAACTAAAAAGTTAACAATGTTCTCACTCCATTTAGGCATAGTCTCAACTATGAATAGGGAAGTATCGGGTAATTCATCATCAACTCCTGTAGGGGCTTCACCATTGGGTATGCGAGACAAATGATTAGCCATGACATGCCTTTTACCGGGTCTCACTACAATCGTGAAATCAAACTCCAGAAGAATTAACAACCATCGTGTGATTCTTCCTGTGGAGCATGGCTTGTTTACCAGATACAGCAACGCTTGATGATCCACATAAAATACAAACTTGTTTGCCAGAAGGTAGTAGCGAAATTTCTTTACTGCATAAACCATTGCTAAACCTTCTCGCTCTGTAGTGGTGTAGTTCCTTTCGGCATCGTTCAATTGACGGCTTGCAAAGCTAATGGGATAGTCCAATTTATGTTCTCCTGGTTGAGTGAGAACACACCCAATAGCAAAGTTTGATGCATCAATATGCACATGGAAAATGACATCCCAGTTAGGTGTCCTTAAAATCGGAGCACTTGCTAGTGCTTTCTTCAATTGTTCATAGGCCTGGTCACACTCTTCAGTCCATTTAAATTCAATGAGAAGCTTGTACAAAGGACGTGCTATCTCAACGAAAAATAAAATAAACCGTCGATAATAATCCACGTGTCCCATGAACCTTTGAACTCCCTTGTAATTGGTTGGTGGTGGTAACTCTAGAATCACTTTAATTTTGCTCTCATCGGTTGAGATACCATTCTTAGATACTATATGCCCTAAAATAACTCCATGCTTGACCCAAAATTGGCATTTGAACGGGTTCAATGAGATACGATATAACCTACACTTTTCAAACACCTTCCGCAAACATGATAGATGTTCTTTCCAAGAAGAGTAAACACAAAGGTCGTCTAAGAAATCTTCACAAAACTCTCTCAAATATTCTTTAAAAGCAGTGTTTATTAATCGTTGGAATGTAGCAGGGGCATTTGTTAAGCCAAAAGCCATCACACGAAATGCAAACATGCCAAATTCTGCGATGAAGGCAGTTTTAGCTTGGTCCTCTAGCGCTATCGTGATTTGGTTGTAGCCTGAGTACCCATCTAGAAAGCTATAAGCTTCCTTGCCTGCAACTCTTTCGAGTACATGTTCGGAATATGGTAGGGGGTAATGGTCTCTTCTAGTAGCTGCATTAACTTTTTTGAGGTCCACGCACACCCTGAGTTTCCCATTCTTTTTTGGCACGATAACTATTGGAGACACCCATTCAGAGTGTTCAATAGGATATATGAACCCACATTTGATAAGATTTTCTAGTTCTTCTTGAATGATCTTTGCGTACTTAGGATTCATCGGGTAGGGTCTTTGTTGTATGGGCTTCGCAGTGCTAATCATAGGGATCGTATGTTGGACCACAGAAGGTGGAACACCTTTCATATCATGGTATGTCCAAGCGAATATGTCCTTGAATTCCTTGAGAAGCTCTTTGAGGACCGCCTCTTCAACTTCTGTGAGGTCTTGGGCAATAAAAACAGGTTTTGATTCTTCACCGGGGTCGGCTAATTCTATTTCTTTAACTATTTCCGGACCATCATAGATTCCATTATTCCCATCGATAGGTATTCTTTGGGCTTTTGTGTACACAACCTTTGCTTCCCCTGTGGTGTAAGATTTGAAATGTTCTGGTGCAGGATGCAAGTCTGTGGATTTTGGTTGTGCTTTGGTCTGTGCTTCTATTTCTCCTTTCTTGTGTTGTCGAGCTAACTCTTGGTTTTGACGCCTCCTTGCAGTGCGGCTCAACTTTGGATTGTCTATGATCTCTAATTGGGCTATGTCATGGGGTCGTGGTCTACACCACATAACATTTTGGAGATATTCACCCCAATCGTCTACCAATTTTCGATGAGCATCACATGCTCCTATATAACTGAGCCATTCTGCTGAGGATCTCTTCTTTTTTATCCTAGCACGTACATTGGCTCGATATCGACGCCTCTTAAAGTTTTTCTTTTTCTTATTTGAGACCTGCTTTTGATTTGCATTTAGATCTGGCTCACTAAAGGAGTCCTCGTTGGTGTCCTCTTCACTCTCGGAGGAGCTATCATCGGTTGATGTGCTCGATTCTTCCGAATGTTTTGACTATGAACTTGCTCCACTCTCTAATTCATGAGATTCAGAATCCGTTTCACTCTGGGAGTCCGTGTCTGAGTCGTGTTGGTCAAAGTCTTCTATTGAGCTATCGGTGTCACTGTCAGATTGGTCTACAATTGCCTTGCCCTTAGAAGATGCATGTATGGCACTTATCATGTTCAGAGGTGCAATTTGTGGTACCTCTTCCCCCTCTGGTGTGACCCAAGTGGTTCCTCTATTTCCCCAGGTATCTATGGTTGCAGCTAGGTGTACCCAGTCCATGTTGTCTGATTCCATGTAAGGAGTGAACACATCCATGTAAGGAGTGAACTGTCTGTATCCTTCTTACAAGTGTAACAATATTGTAGTGGGGCCGAGTGAACTGTGGTGTCAGAGCGATGATCAATAATGGTTTTACTCCCTAAGGGGTGTACCTTACCAGTCACCAAATCCACTCTAAGGACAGAGTCTTGGAATTGCAAATAGACATGATTTTTAGACCAATCATGAACCATTTGTGCTTCCCTCATGAATGGTCGTCCTAAAATCATTTCATATGACATATGGTGTTTAGAGAAATCCATTACAATGAACGTATGTCGTACCTTGTGTCCTAGAACTTTGATCTTAAGATCCTTGAGCATCCCCATAGGTTTGGCTATGGTACCATTTGCCATCTTTACCACAATGTTAGTAACACTGAGGCGGGGTTTTCCCATGGATTCCCAACAATCTTTTGTAACGATGCTAACTCCCGCACCACCATCAAGAATTCCCTTTATAGTTAATCCCTTGGTAGTGATGGGTAGGGTCGCATTAGACTCGTCGCCTTCAAAATACTGCCCTAATTCGTTAATGGGTACCTCGATCACAGACTCGTGTCCATCTAAGTCAAGTGATTGCACATGATTTTCCTCATCAATCATAATCGAGTCAGGCCTATTTGGTTGCGCAAACTGCGGTAATCCCGTTTGTAGCTCTCCGTTAAGGAATGCTCGAAGTGCAAAGAATAACTCAGGATCTCCATACAGCTTTGCTATGATCGTGGTTCGGACCTCAGAAGACATGAAGTCCACTAGTTTGGCAACATTCATTGGCATTTTGCAGGGTGTAGGTCCTTGACTAGGAACTGGTGAGGATGGAATCTCATATTCCTCAATGGGATCAGGTATTCCTTCGTTAAACATCCTTTCCAACAAGAAACGTGTATGCTCACTTTCTGATGTCCCGTCCTCACTCCCTTCTTGGATGATACTAGATATGGCTAACGGTCTATGGTTCATGTGGGGTGGATGAACTTGCGTGGGAAACACTGTGTCATGAATTTGACATGCATGGGTTCTGGTTCTAGTTTCCTTTGAGTCTCCTCCACTAAACCTCTTAGATGTTTCACCTGCTCAATCTCGTCTACTGGGTTTGGGTACGTCCCAATCTTCTTTTTACGATTCTTCCCTTTTTGCCCCTGCGGTTTATCTTGGGGGTCTTGGATTGGATTTGGAAACACTTGTGGTGTTTTCAGAGGCTCTTTATGGTTTTCTCTTATTCGGTTTTCATTTGGTTCCATGTTACGGTTTTCTTTGTCGGTCTTTCCCTTTGTGGTATTGGTTCTAGTCTCCATTGTCTCGATTGAATCTGAATCATCCTCGAGGTCATTCATATACACGGGGTAATCTCCTGTTCCTATGTTTGTTTTGGAACTTGGCTTTGAATTTCCCGTATTCTGTGACCTCTTCCTTCGTGTCTTCTTTTTCTTTGCTTGGATAACTGACGCGGTATCTCTCTCTTCGAGGATATGGCCTGGCCCTTGAAGCATGGACCGTGTAATCGCATAAGCGGGTGCGACGGGTGGTATTGGCGATGTCACACTAGCAATTTCGACCAAATTTAGGGGTGTGATTTTAGGTGCATTTGGGTTATAGGGGCATTGGGCAATCAAGTGATCTATGCCACAACGATTACATGTGAGTATTCGCATTGCAGACGTGCTCCCTTGATTCATTTGCATCTATGCAGCATTCTTTTGCAGCCTAATAGGGTACTCCGCTGCCCGATGTGGTCCACCACACTCGTAGCATTGAAGAGGTGGCCTCCTAGCCTGGGTGTTGATATTTTGACCTCTGGATGCGAGAGCAGCAGCTTGATAAACCGGCTTGACTTGCCCCCAACAATCTTCCATGTAGTATATAGGACACTCTTCCAATATATCAAGTCCGTAGGCAATACTAGTGTCTATTTCCTCCTCACAGCCATCTGCATAAGCATTAGATGGCTCGCAACCCACTTGGTTCATAGGGGCGACTCTTGGATGCGGGGGCTGCGGTCCTAGCATAGGAGGTGGTAGCGGTGTAGCTTGTACAACATTTTGAGATCTAGGGACCATGTGTTGCGGTAGTTGCTCAACAGGTGGAGCAGGCATCAATACAGGAGCTCGAGGTGCATCCGTCCAGGCTACAGGTGGTCTATTTGCCATCATACGTTTGATCATTAAACAATCCTTAGCTTGGTGACCATACCTACCACATGTGTTGCAAGTTCCATTAAATTTTACTCTAAACGTAGGGCACTCACTAGTGCTATGTGGACCTAAGCAAATGGAACAGCATTGTTGCTCCCTTCTTGGATACATGTGACTATTTTGAGGGGGTCGATTATCCTTAAGAGACTCTTGGATTGCCTTGGTGAGGTCTGTCAAGAATGTCTCAAATACCTTTGGCTCATTGGCAATGGGCTTTGCAGTCATGGGTTCATACTCAATGGCTTGTGAGCTAGTGGATCTCGTGTCAGTAGACACCCTCATGCCTGCTATCATCAAGTTTTCCTCTAATTGGATTGCATTGGCAGTGACATCTTCCCAGGTTGTGATACCTCTAATCACTAGTCCATTATAGATTCCTTCATTCCTCAACCCTCGAATGAATCGATCAAGCAGTTGGTTATTGTTGAAGCGCTCATTTACAGGGCAGCGAGAGTTTAAGTGCTTTAGACGACTAATGAAGTCCCTTACTGACTCTCCTTCCTTACGTTCGGCCTTCTGTAGCTGAGATGCTACACCCCAAAGCACACCTTCTCGTATGTACTCCTTTAGAAACAACCTTCGAAGGGTAGGGTAGATTGTTTTCTCGTCCACCCTTAGGGTTCTATACCAATCTCCAGCCTTCCCACTTAATTTCAAGCTTAAGGCATTGCACTTATGTAGTTCGTTGCGTTCCCCTAAGGAATCACATACTTGTTCAAACACTTCAATGTGTTTTCTAGCATCTTCGTCCCCATTGAATTTTTGCGTGAGTTTGGCAATTTGTACTGCCTTACTTCTAGGCTCTCTATCAGATGCATGACGCATATTTTCCGCGATAGATCGACCTATGGTTTGAGCAAACGCTGCCAAGTCACCTATGTGAGGAGGCAGGGCCGGTGGAGGTACTCTTGGAATCATATGTGGGAGAGGGACGGATACCGGTCTTGGCATATGTGTGGATAATGCAGGATATGGAACATAACCGGGCATAGGTCCACTCGGATAAGGGCTAGGGAGCGGCACTCGAGGAGCATAAACAAGTGGTACAATTGGAGGTGTGGGGGCCATGTGTGCATAAGGGGCTAGAGGCACATACGGCCGAGGCCCCATATTAGGTACTACGACACTAGGTAGTGGCACTGCGCTAACCGTAGATGTCATCGGTACATTCTCTGTCAGGCCTATCCCTGGAGTGAGCACTGTGTTTTCCTTAATAGAGGGTTGAGCCAAGTTAGGGAAGCTAAAGTTGTCGTTCGGAGGCTCAGATTGCATAGAGACCGCAGGTGAAATGACGTAAGATGGGTCCATGGGACTCATTAGAGGAGTCTCCATTTGTGATAGAGTAGGCTGTTGAGCCTTGCTCGTATCCAGAAATCTCATGGGGCCAGTTGAGAGTATATTTACCCCTCGGTTTTGCCTTTCTGATTGAATAATGCCATGGATAACATTACAGATCATTTTCTGTTGATCTTCGATGCTCGTGGCACTAGAGGTGGATTGTACAATCTCTATCCATCCTACATGGTAGGCGTGGCCAGAGTGTAGATCCGTCAACACCTCAGTGTGGAGGTCGTATGTGCAATGATCATTAATGAACCATCCTTCTAGAGTCGACGTGTTAACGGTTTCTTGTGAGGTAGAAGCAATGTTGCTCCCCGTTGTTTTACTTGTCACCAACAGTACTCTAGAGGGCACTTCTGAAGGAGGCAGCTCAACAGGGCCTTCTTGGTAAGAAGTTGGTAGGATATCCACGTGGACACTCTTTGGTGGTGTGGAGTCCACGTGCGATGTGAAAGGAGAGTCCACTTCCCCACCCCCTTCGTGTGCTTCATTTGCATCAGGTTCCGAGCGAGTAGCTCTACCTAATGTTTCCATGAAACGGCTAAACATACTAGTACTAGACTGTGGAGCTTCGGGAGGTGCATGGCCTTCTCTCTCAGTGTTTTGGGTAGGGTATGCTTCCATGATTTCTGAGTCGGAGGAGGAATCACTAGCGGCTATTTTAGGGTCTTGGGTGGTGCTACCTTGTGTCCCCGCTGAGGGTCTAGAGCCTATCGTGGATGGGTAATGGGTGTCCGTATGAACAGAGGCACCCTCAATATGCTCGTGTTCTAGCACCCGCCCTGAGCGTAAGTGCATGTGCTTTTGATACCCTAAGGTGTCAACAAGCTGCTCTAGGAGGCGTTGTGACTAGTTTTTTGCGTGTTTTTTGTTTGTTTTTTTGTTAGATTTTTTAGAGCGTGTCGTGGAATGGGCCGTGTGATAGCTCGAAACGAGCGTATCGATAGGAGGGACGCGCTGTGCAGTGCAAACCACTGAGTAATGAGTAAAAATTAGGTTTAGTGGCTTTTATATGAGCTCACCCCATTCACGCTTGGGCGCCCATACTTAGCCAACTAACTCCTTGAATATTCCAGTTAGAGTGCGCTTGTCATCGGTGATCACCCTTACCCTGTTCCTATTGGTCTGACAAGCCCGGTACCTGACTCTAAATAATACAACGTTTATAGATCATAGGGTGTCCGTGTGCCGTGAGGGTTAACAGTCTACAAAGGCAAGAATCGACTTTCTCCCGAGGATCTAGAGTGTTATCGCAAAGATAAATGGTGTTTCAAATGTGGGGAGCAAGGACATGCCTATCGTGCTTGCCCCGAAAGAAATGTTTGCGATGAGTCGCCTAGAGCCTCTATGGTTGAAGCTCCAAAAGAGGATGCTCATTGCCAAGGATTTCTCATTTTCTATGCTGGGAAAGGTGCGAGAGCATGATGTCTTTATTTTGTTTGACCCTGGTTCAACTCACAACTTCATATCCACGGAGTTGGCCACCAAGCTAGGCATACAAGGCCACAAGATGGGAGATACATTGAAAGCCGATGGAGCTTTCAAGGGACAAGACATCCTAGTTACTCCCTTAATTAGAAAACTGAGGCTTCATGTCCAAAGCTATGTGGACAAAGAGGATTTCTTCAACTCCCCTCTCAAACATGAGGATGATATCCTTGGGGCACCATGGTTCACTCGCATGGTGGCGATTATGAAGTTCCTTGAAAGGAGAATATATTTCAATTACAGAGAAAATCCATGTACATAGATGCTATAATGAGTCAGGGAACACCATATCTCTGGTAAATACGCTTGCTTTTGATAAGTAAATGAAAAGCTCTATTTCTGCGTATATGATTTTTGTTAGAGAATTTGTAAATGATTCTAATGTTTTCATAAGTAGCAATAAAGAGAATCAAGAGGAATTAGGTCTAATTTCCTAAATGGATTCCAAGATGTATTCATTGATGACATCCCTAGTGAGCTACCTCCAAAACGAGGGGATGATGAGCATAAGATAGAGAGCTTCTACTTGGGAGCTCACCGCCTAATAAACCTCCTTATAGAGTTTCTCAAGCTCAACAAGAGGAGATTATGAGGCAAGTGCATGAACTGGTAGACAAGGGGATGGTGAGGCCTAGCTCCTCTCCCTTTTGTTCACCAGTCCTACTAGTGCAAAAGAAAGACGACACGTATCATATGTGTGTCGACTATAGAGCACTAAACCCGATCACTATCAAAAACATATTTCCTGTACTGTGGGTAGAAGATCTGCTTGATAATCTACAAGGCTCTACCTACTTAGGATTGACCTTAAAAGTGGCTATCATCAAATAAGGATAGTGAATGAAGATATCATAAAGACCGTGTTCCATACAACATTTGGTCTTTATGAATATCTTGTCATGCCTTTTGGTTTGACAAATGCTCCAGCCATGCTCAACCGCCTAATGAAGAAAATCTTTAGACCCTACCGCAAGTTCACTAGAGTGTTCTTCGATGACATTATCATCTACTCCAAATATTTGGAGGAGCATAAGCAACACTTCCAGGTAGTTTTTCAAGCTATGAAGGAGAATAAAATTTTCATTAAGCAAAAGAAGAGTGAATTTTTCCTCCAAGAGATTCAATACTTATGTCACATTATCTCTCAAGATGGTATCCGTATGGATCCAGCTAAGCTTGAGGTAATAAAAGGATGGCCTAATCCAAGGTATCTACATGAGCTATGAAGCTTTATTGGTATGCGTGCATACTATAGACACTTCATAGCTAAATTCTCCCAAATGGCAGGGCCATTACATGACTTAACAAAGAAAATGTTAAGTACATTTGGACTGCTAAGGAGCAAAATGCTTTTGACAAGCTTAAAGAAAAGCTTACTCTCAACCCATGCTTACACTACTAGATCTCTCAAAGCTATTTAAGGTCCAATTTGATGCTTGTGGTGATTGCCTTGGAGTTGTCGTGCTTCAAGAAGGTCATGCCTGTTAGGAAATAAGACGTAGCCAAATAGATATTTGAGTAGATTACTTAATGCAGAGAGACAGATTTACATACACGAGATTATAGAGTAGAGAGAGAGAGAGAGAGAGAGAGAGAGAGAGAGAGAGAGAGAGAGAGAGTACACACGATATACGTGGTTCACCCAATGTGGGCTACGTCCATGGGAAAGCAGCCACTCAATGGATTTAGTACTTCAAAACAAGAAGTAGTTTACAAAGGGATTATACCCTTAATGGAGCTCCCGCCTTGCTTCACTCTCACCACCTCACACTCACCTTGTTGCATCAACTTCACACTATGAAATGTGTGTAGAAATGGCCTCCTTTTATAGGCCAAAAGGGCTGCCCTCTCTTATGAGAGGCAGCCATGTGTAGCCGCCCTTGTGTAGATAAGTCCAAAGCGGACCCTTCAATCCGCCCATGTGTGGCCGCCCTTGAGAAGACAAGTCCGCTTTTGAATTCGGCCACCGGCCACCACCGGCCATTGACTTCCGACCACCGGCCACCGGCCATTGACTACCGGCCACCGGCCAACTGACGGTTGTTTTCCGACCACTTTCCGGCCGCCGTCCGGCCATAATATTCCGGCGAGGGAAAAAAAAGTCTCGGGGGCTTCCGCCCCCAAGGCCCCTAAAGTTGCCCCTGATTCTTGGCCGTAAAAATTTTGGTTTCCGGTGAGTGATTTTCCTTCACGCACGATGGCTTCTCCTCATAATGGGGGCCTTACAAATGTGCGCTTTTACCACAGAAAATTACAAGGGTAAATCAGGCTCCATACTTAACAATCTCCCACTTGGAGACTGATCTCCAAACCTAACCTCTGACTGCTTTCCATCCTGGCTTCTTATCTTTGAATGCCGATTGAAGATGAGCAAAAGCTCAACTTCTCCTTGTTGATCACCTTTGTAAACATGTCTGATTTTCACTTGTATGCACCATTACTAGCTTTAGCTGTCCCTCTTCCAAAAGAGTATGTATGAAGTGATATCTCACCTCAATGTGCTTTGTCCTTGAATGAAAGGCTGAGTTCTTTGCAAGATGGATAGCGCTTTGGCTATCACTGTTCAAGACACAATTGTCTTGTTTGAATCCAAGCTCTTCTAAGAATCTGTGAAGCCACATAATTACTTTGCTTGCCTCCGTCATTGCTACATACTCTGCTTCCGTGGTAGATAGTGAGACCACTTTCTGCAGCTTTGAAGCCCAGCTTACTGCTGTGGCTCCAATCGTGAACACATAGCCAGTAGTGCTCCTTCGAGTATCTTTGTCACCTGCCATATCTGCATCAGCATACCCTTCTAGAAAAATATCAGTTCCTCCCAAATACAAAGCATTTGTTGTTGTCCCTTTTAGATACCTAAGTATCCACTTCACAGCTTGCCAATGCTCTTTACCTGGGTTGTCCATGAACCTACTCACAACTCCCACTGCATGTGCAATGTATGGCCTTGTCCAGACCATAGCATACATTAGAGAACCTACCGCTGCAGCATATGGTACTTTAGACATATAGGCTATCTCCTCCTGTGTCTTTGGACACATATCCTTCGTTAGTTTAAAATGACCAGCCAAAGGTGTAGAAACTGGTTTTGCATTTTGCATTGCAAACCTTTCTAGTACCTTCTTGATGTAATCTTCTTGAGATAGCTTTATTGTCTTCTTCGTCCTGTCCCGTGATATTTTCATACCAAGTATCCTCTTTGCAGCACCTAAGTCTTTCATTGAAAAATATTTAGACAGCTCCTCTTTTATGTCTTTGATGTCCTGCATGTTAGCACTTGCAATCAACATGTCATCAACATACAACATTAGGATGATGAATTTCCCATCTCCCAAATTCTTCATGTAGACGCAGTGATCCGAGTTGCATCTTGTGAATCCATGATCCAACATCCATCGATCAAACTTCAAGTACCATTGTCTTGATGCTTGCTTTAAACCATACAAGATCTTCTTTTAATCTGCAAACCATTTTATCCTTACCTTTTACTTCATACCCCTTTGGTTGAAGCATGTCGATTTCCTCCTCTAAGTCACCGTGAGGGACTGCCATATTTACATCCATTTGCTCGAGATTTAGATCATGAGTAGCCACAAGGATTAAGACAAGCCTAATTGAGTTCATTTTTACAACAGGAGAAAATATTTCATTGAAGTCAATACCTTTCTTTTGAAAAAACCCTTTTACCACAAGCCTAGACTTGTACCTTTTCTTCCCACCTTCTTCTTCCTTCAGCTTGTACACCCATTTGTTTTGAAGTGCCCGCTTACCTTTAGGCAACTCAACCAACTCCCATGTTTGGTTGCGATGTAGTGAGTCCATCTCCACTTACATGCTCTTCGTCCATTCTTCTTTGGATTCATGTTGCATAGCTTCTTCGTATGATTCCGGCTCTCTAGAATCTGAGATCAAGAGATGGTTGAAGGAAGGAACAAACCTTTCTGGAGGTCTACTTACTCTTGTAGATCTTTGGTGAATAGGTTGAGGCTCCTCATTTGGTTGACGTTGTTGCACATTGTCACCGTTTGTATTCCTTGAGTCTTCACTGTCCTCAAGCTCCATGTACTCATCACCTGTTTCTTTTGTTTGTTTTCTTTCCAAGTAATCTTTGTACATATTTTGTTCATTAAAAATTACGTCCCTACTTCTTAAGATTTTACCATCTTCAAGATTCCATAGGCGATACCCAAAGTCACCTTCTCCATAGCCAATGAAGAAACACTTTTTGGACTTTGCATCTAGCTTTGATCTTAGGCTTCTATCTATGTGCATGAAAGCCTCACACCCAAACACTTTGAGAAATACATAATTCACCGGTTTACCTGTCCATGCCTCTTCTAGAACTCCCCCATCCAATGCCGTTGAGGGTGACCGGTTGATTAAGTACACAGACGTACTTACAGCTTCCGCCCAAAGCTCAAGTGGTAGGCCTGCATGTAGCCGCATGCATGTAGCCGCATGCTTCGTGCTCGCTCCATGATTGTTCTGTTCATCCTTTCCGAAATCCCATTTTGTTGAGGTGTCCTTGGGGTTGTCCTTTGTCTCCGAATGCCATTGCTAGCACAAAAGCTTTCAAAATCTTGGCTGCAATATTCGCCTCCATTGTCGGATATGAGGCATTTAACCTTGGTACCTGTTTCATTCTCCACAAAGGCTTTCCACCTTGAAATATGGAAAATACATCGGATTTATTGTTCATGACATAAACCCATGTTTTTCTAGTCGCATCGTCTATGAATGTTACATAGTACAATGAGCCACCAAGTGATGGTGTACTTGCAGGACCCCAAACATCAGAATGAACCAACTCAAGTTTTTTATTTTTTCTTTCATTTTTTTATTTTTGAAATTTTACCCTCTTTTATTTACCATAAACACAATCTTCACAGAACTCTAAGTCCACTTCTTTCAAACCTGGTAGAAGCTTCTTTATTTGAAGGATTTGCATTCCTTTGGCACTCATATGCCCAAGCCGGTAGTGCCACACCACACTGTCAACTTCTGTAGTTTCTGCACAAGCTGAAGGCTGCGTGGTGATAGTACACAAGTAAAGTGTACCGACCTTTTCTCCCTTGGCAACCACCAAATATCCCTTTGAGATCTTCCACCGTTTGTTTCTGAATGCAATGTTGTGACCTTCATTGTCCAATTGTCCTGTAGAGATCAAATTTTTCCAAAGAGAAGGAACATGCCTAACATCTTTAAGCTTCCATTCATTTCCGTTAGCAGTTTTGACAGAAACTGTACCTTTGCCGACAATATCACAAGCTTCATCATCTCCCAAGTATACATACCCAAAATTACCTTTGGTGTAATCTTGGAAATGTTGCCTGTGTGGTGTCGCATGGAATGAAGCCCCGTAATCTACTATCCAGGAATTAGACACATTGTCTAATGAGAGAATTAGAGCATCTTGCTCTACTTTACCTGCCACATTGGCCTCCGATGTTGGCTTGTTGTCTTGAGACTCTGCCTCCTTCTTCTTCTTGGACCAGCAATCCTTCTTGACGTGGCCCTTCTTGCCGCAGTTCCAACATTCAAGAACTGACTTTGTGCGTGACTTGCTCCGCCTTGAGCGATCACGATCCTTTTGGTTTTTGAACCTCTCCTTAGGCCTTCCTCTTGTTTCCACTGACAGTGCAGCACTTGATGATTCTCCTGTGCTTCTCCTATTTCCTCGCTTACGAGAACACCCACAACATCATCAAACTTAAGAGTATTTGTGACAGAAATAGAATTACTTACAGCCATCACAAGGCTGTCCCAACTATTCGGTAGAGATGATAGTATAAGGAGAGCTCGCACTTCGTCATCGAAATTGATTTTCACCAATCGAAGTTGACTTATGTTTGTGTTAAAGTCATTTAGGTGTTCTGCCAACTGAACCATTCTCTGCCATCTTTAGATTGAACAAGCGCTTCATAAGAAATAACTTATTGGACGTCGATGGTTTCTCGTAGAAGTTGTCAAGTGACTTCATCAAGTCCTCCGTGGTCTTCATCTCCAAAACATTGAAGGCCACCGTTGACGCCAAGCTTAACCGGATTGTTCCCAGTGCCTTCCGATCAAGGACAATCCATGCTTCATCTGCCATTGTTGCGGGCTTCTTCGCAAGACCGCCTAGTGGCAAATAGAGGTCCTTCTGGTAGAGATAGTCTTCAATCTGCATCTTCCAATGTTGGTAGTTTTTGCCGTTGAACTTCTCAATCTTGAGCTTCCCTTCCTCCGCCATAACTCCCACTCAATTCAAGGAATCCTTTCCTTGAGATAATTTAGCTACGAGCAAACCTTGCTCTGATACCAGTTTGTTAGGAAATAAGACGTAGCTAAATAGATATTTGAGTAGATTACTTAATGGAGGGAGACAGATTTACATACACGAGATTAGTTAGAGAGAGAGAGAGAGAGAGAGAGAGAGAGAGAGAGAGAGAGAGAGAGAGAGAGAGAGAGAGAGAGAGAGTACACACGATATACATGGTTCACCCAATGTGGGCTACGTCCATGGGAAAGCAGCCACTCAATGGATTTAGTACTTCAAAACAAGAAGTAGTTTACAAAGGGATTATACCCTTAATGGAGCTCCCGCCTTGCTTCACTCTCACCACCTCACACTCACCTTGTTGCATCAACTTCACACTATGAAATGTGTGTAGAAATGGCCTCCTTTTATAGGCCAAAAGGGCTGCCCTCTCTTATGAGAGGCAGCCATGTGTAGCCGCCCTTGTGTAGATAAGTCCAAAGCGGACCCTTCAATCCGCCCATGTGTGGCCGCCCTTGAGAAGACAAGTCCGCTTTTGAATTCGGCCACCGGCCACCACCGGCCATTGACTTCCGACCACCGGCCACCGGCCATTGACTACCGGCCACCGGCCAACTGACGGTTGTTTTCCGACCACTTTCCGGCCGCCGTCCGGCCATAATATTCCGGTGAGGGAAAAAAAAAGTCTCGGGGACTTCGCCCCCGAGGCCCCTAAAGTTGCCTCCGATTCTTGGCCATGAAAATTTTGGTTTATAGTGAGTGATTTTACTTCACGCACGATGGCTTCTCCTCATAATGGGGGCCTTACAAATGTGCGCTTTTACCACAGAAAATTACAAGGGTAAATCAGGCTCCATACTTAACAATGCCATAGCATACTCAACTCCAATAAGCGAGTATTGGGTAAATATGAAAAAGAGCTACTAGCCATTCTATATGCCCTAGACACGTGGAAACACTATCTTTTGGGGACTCCATTCATCCTCCGCATGGATCACCAAAGTCTTAAGTACTTCATGACGCAAACCAAATTAAGAACCTAAAGTAACCATTGATTATTAGGATGGCATTCCCCATGGTATTAAGAGAAGATCTCTTACTCGTAATTTGGTCAAGCTAGCTTAGTCAGACTGCTTGATTCTGAAACCTAGACAAGGGAGTATGACAAAAAAATATATAGAATCTAATGTTTAATCTAAGAAACTGTGCGGAATATTGTGCTACCAATCACATTTAAAGCAGACAAACATGGATGCAAAACAAAGACAAGGGGCAATGCTAATGGTCAAGAAAGACCTGTTTGTGTGGATCATCGCACTTGATTTGAAGAGTGAACGAGAGAAAGATTCCATGAAGCTCCAAATCTTAACAAAAGCAACACGTTCTTGTACACACTAGGAAACACAAAGAATACCTCTAGGAGGCACATTAGCGGGAAGAGGCACCAACCCTTATTGAACACAATCAAACAACATAAGGAATCCTAACCTAATTATTTGCATTCCCCCTAGAGAGTCATGGAAATAGGATATTGTAGAGATTAGGAGGGATCCCTAAGGCTAAACCTCTATCCTCGTCGTCATCAAGAAAAACAAAGTCATCATTCATGAGACCATATGTGTCATCCGTGTAATCTTGTAACTCTTCCTCATCATTAAAGGCACAAATATTCACTAAGAGCATCACTATACCTATATAGTCATCTTGGTCAAGAGGGTAAGTTTGTGCAACCGGAGAGACGTCGTCTACTAAGTATGGATCAGTCGTGGTCAAGAGACGTATCAGCCATTCTAACTCCTTGAAATTCCTCTCACATGCTAGAGTATCTACCAAATCCCATTCACACGCAAGCACCGGGTAGACTATGTGAAACACTTGTGCAAAGTAAAGAGGGTATCTCTCACCCAAGGTAGGAGTGGATGAGTCTATCGTACTAGCCATATCTGTACACACAGATAGATGAGGGTACCTCTCACCCAAGGTAGGAGTGGATGACTCTATCATACTAGCCATATCTATACACACAGATAGATGATGGTTAGAGTACAAATATTATAAGGGTCATGGTAAAATTTTGTGTCCTTGTGCATAATGTGTTTTTATGATTTTGGGTCATGTACTAGAATTCGTAGGTTCAGATTTTTGTTTGGTGGCTCTTGCTCTTTAACTTTTTTTTTTGTAAGTATAAGGCTATTTATATATGTTCCCTAAGATTCAAAGATTGAGAGGTCAGGGAGGAAGGTTAAGAGAGGAGTGAGTGAATGATGAATTTCAACACATACTCCCCCCTTCCTTGGGTAGATCATACCTTTTGGAATGATGTCGTCACCTTTTGAAACCAATCGTTCCAAGTTGTCTTGGGTGAAGACTTTGACCAATAGTTTTCAACCACCCTAGGCATTTTATCTAGTTGCAAAGGTGGTAAGGTACTCTCCCATGATTTTATTTGCAACATTGTTGTAGGTGGTAAACTTACAAGGGCACGTGAAAACTTCTTCTTGTTTGTATGTGTATGTACAATGGTAGGTTGAGGTTGTGTCAAAGCTTCTATTTCCATATATGAACTACATGAAGAGCAAGAAGCTTCATTCATTTTTTCTATCGTTGAGCTGAGCGAAACAAGCCTTTCTAGCTTGAGAACCCATACTAGCTCCGGATCCGGTGTATAGTGTTTTGTGATATTTCCTTTCACACGATCTGTCATCGGCTTTGTCATCACAGAATTTGACTCACATGGGTCTGGTGACAGGTAAGAACGCAATTTACATTTTGACACCCAGATTTGATCATTTCCTTGATAGTAGCCTTGGGCTTCCAATGTCGTTTAGGAATCCAACACAACATTTTCTTACATTTCGGGAGCGAGTGGGGATTTTCTAAAAAGGCTCCTGTTTTTTAGCATTAGCCGTGGTCGCTAGAAGCTCTAGGGACCCACTTGTATGTTTCCTTTGCTATATTAGGACTGGTCTTATGTGTCTCAAGCTTTATTTCAACTACAGAAGTTGAAGATCTAGAGAGTTGGGCTATGGGGACATATGGTTCAACCTCTTGGACATGCAATGTTTTGGGTTTTGTTCCCTTAACACTAGGTTGGTAACCTAACAGGACATAAAAGTGTCCTTTCAGGGTTTTTAAAAAAACCTCCAAAACCATAGTAGATCCACTCATTTTGTAAAATGCTTTCATGTGGTTATAGTTCAAGGCCTACTATACATGGAAAAAATAAGAAACTTGTAAAATTTATCATCTTTTGGTCACACCAAGCGTCCAAAGTTGATGGACCAGTGCATTTTCATCAAAACAGTCATTTCTTACGTTTTGTTGCATAAAAATAAGATTAGGGATTTTTGTAGGACTTGATATAAATTCCCTAGTTAACTTCAATGGGTTGGTGATCAGAACATATGATTGATTCTCACTCACTATTTTTTGTTTTGCCAAAATAAATAGGTACAAAAAAGTTGAATTTTTACCATTCTGCAAACCTATCACCAAAGTTTCTATAGCCACGCTCAATACAAATAATATATGCATGTTTTCTTAGTTCTCTATTGTCCTTTATGTTCGTAAGGAGCCATGGAGCATGTAAAAAGAATAATACATCTCTTACCAAGGGGAATCTTGGGGACAAAGATGAAATGTTAAATACAGCAAACATGAAAAAATTGGGTTCAACATTATGCGTTGTAGAATCCCATAGGAACTATTCAATATCTAGCCAAATTTGATCCTTATGACTAGATATGGTTACTACCTACAAAATGCATGTAGTTGTCACAAGAAACTAACAATATTGAAAAAGCTATACTTAATATACTAGAATGTTTCGTTTTCTTCTATAATTGAAAAAATCAACCATCGTTGGGTACTATGCAAAATAGGGTATTAGGTGCCCCAAAACTCAAGAAATATTAGCTTTATGTTACAATATGCGACATAGAAAATAAAAAATGCATTTAGATATCATGAAATCCACCAAAAAAATCATAGAAGAGCTAAAATTGGCTAAAATACAGGATTTGATAATTTTTGTAATTTGGTCATAACTTACAACTTTAATATTTATTTCTCCCTAGAAGCATCAGGACATGTTAAGGACTACTAAAGATAATTCTCTAGCATTATAGACCTAACAAACATGAATTCTAGAGTGGTATAGTTGCAAAAAGTTGAAAAAAGGCAAAAACAGGACCCGTTTTTTCACACAGTTTAGGTTGCGAAATGTTGTGCAAGGACAAGGTTAAAGATGGAATTGACATTCCAAAAAAATGTCGAGTTTTTTTCAGCTCATGAGACAACTTTCTAGATTGATAGCACCTCAAAATCCATTTTGAAACTCTTGACATAATTCAAGGAAAATGGTCACTTAACAGGACATAAAAGTGTCCCAGGACATAAAAGTGTCCCATTACCAACCTAGTGTTAAGAGGCAATATCTCAAGGACTATGGATTCAGGGCTAAGAGTTGGTTTCTGCATTGTGACACCCCTAGTCCCCCAATCTATAGTGCATTTTGGTGGCTATCATCCACGTGCGTCCTAGGTTTATATTACTTTCCATAGTTCCAACAGACATGACCAAAAAGTCTTGAGCTACAACCCCATTGTTAAAACTGACAGAAGTGTGCCAGATTTCAAATACCATGTTTTTTTCTTGTTGACACCCTTGACTTGGATAATACTCTCAGATAGAGATGGATTTCCTAACTGACACCACACCCCATATGATAGCAGATTATAATTAGCACCTGTGTCCAATAAGGCGTTATATAGCGCTTTTTCATAGGTGCTATTATGCTCAATAGGGTATCGTAGAGGTGTGTCAGAGTCCAACCAATCATCCTCTGTTTCAACGTGGAATGCATGTGTAACTCCCAGGTTGGTCTCTCATTGGCATCTTATACATTGTTGTCGCTCGTTAGACTCAGTTTGAGCTTGTATCTTCTTCAACTCTGCTTGTGCCTTGGCTGCCTTTTTTTGATGGATTGCACGTAGCTCTTCTTGGCTTAAAAGATCATAGTACCTTTTAAATTTTCTCCCATGGAGGAATCCAATGGTTTCAACTCCATCAAGAGTCTCCACACAAATGGTACCTTGTGGGGTGATTTCACATACTCTATATGGTCCTTTTCCCGCATATTTCAACTTTTTCTTCTTGTTTTGCACTCCATACATAAGGACTTTATCACCAACATTGATATCTTTGTCCTTTAGATGAAGATTAAACCATTACTTCCTCCTATCTTTCTCCACAAGTGCATTGAACAACCAATTGTCTTTCTTCATCTAACCTCTCAAGGATATATAAACGCTCAACTAAAGGGTTACCGTCCCAACTTTCTTATGAAGCTACGGGTAGACTAGGAATTACAAACTCCCATGGCATAACTGCTTCTTGGCCATATACCATTTTGAATGGTGTACAATTAATAGGCTCACGGGCACAAAATCTAAGAATATCGTCCTTTCCTAGCCTATAGAGAGTTCTTGCAATGAGAGAATAAGGTTCACATTCTTTTAGCAGTTTTCAAGCTATATCCTTACGAAGCTCTTTGGGTGAAAAACCATTAACTAGAAAGTTCACAATCTTCTCACTCCATTGAGGCATGGTCTCCACTAGAAATAAGGAAGTATCGGGCAATTCATCATTGACTCCAGTAGGGGCTTCACCATTGGGTATGCGAGACAAATGATTCGCAATGACATGTCTTTTACCAGGTCTCACCACAACAGTAAAATCAAACTCAAGGAGAATTATCAACCATCGTGTAATTCTTCTCGTGGAACAAGGTTTATTTACTAGATACAACAAGGTTTGATGATCCACACAGAAAACAAACTTGTTGGCAAGAAGGTAGTAGCAAAATTTCTTCACTGTGTAAATCATAGCTAAACCTTCCCGCTTTGTAGTGGTGTAGTTTCTCTCGGCATCATTCAATTGAAGACTTGCAAAGCTAATGGGGTAGTCCAGTTTATGTTCTCTTGGTTGATCTAGAACACATCCAATAGCAAAGTTCGATGCATCAATATGCACATAGAAAATTACATTCCAATCGGGCACTCGTAGAGGAGCACTTGTCAAGGTCTTTTTCAATGACTCATAAGCATGGTCACACTCCGTGGTCCAATGGAACTCAATAAGAAGCTTGTACAAAGAATGAGCTATCTTGGCAAAGTTTAAAATAAACCTCCGGTAATAACCAACATGACCCATGAACCTTTGAACTCCTTTATAGTTTGTAGGTGGTGGAAAATCAACAATGGCTTTAATTTTGCTCTCATCCGTGGAAATCCCATTTTTGGACACTATATGCCCTAAAATGACTCCATGTTTAACCCAAAATTGACATCTGAAAGGGCTTAAGGAGATGCGATACAATCTGCACTTCTCAAATGCTTTTTGTAAACATGATAGATGTTCTTTCCAAGAATAATAAACACAAAGGTCATCTAAGAAAGCTTCGCAAAACTCCCTCAAATATTCTCTAAAAGTAGTGTTTATTAATATCTGAAAGATAGTAGGGGCATTGGTTAAGCCAAAAGCCATAATGCAAAATGCAAACACTCCAAATTTGGTTATAAAGGCTATTTTAGTTTGGTCCTCTAGCGCAATTGTGATTTGATTGTAGCCAAAGTACCCATCTAAAAAGCTATAAGCTTCCTTCCCTGCAACTCTTTCAAGCACATGTTCTGAATATGGCAAGGGGTCATGGTCCCTCCTAGTGGCGGCATTAACTTTCTTGAGATCCACACACACTTTGAGTTTCCCATTCTTTTTCGGCACAATCACTATTGGAGACACCCATTCTGAGTACTCAATAGGGTATATGAATTCACATTTGAAAAGATTTTCAATCTCTTCTTGAACAATCTTTGCATACTTAGGATTCATTGGGTAGGGTCATTGCTGGACTGGTTTAGCCATGCTGCTCATGGGAATTGTGTGTTGCACCACGGAAGGTGGAACACCTTTCATATCATGATATGTCCAAGTAAATATATCCTTGAATTCCTTGAGAAGTTCTTTAAGTAGATACTCCTCAGTCTCTATCAGATCTTGGGAAATGAAGACAGGTTTGGACTCCTCACCTGGGTTTGCTAACTCTATTTTCTTAACTATTGTTGGACCGTCATAGACTCCATTGCTTCCATCCATAGGTTTTCTTTGAATCTTTTTATACACAACCTTATGCTCCTCCGTGGTGTAAGATTTGAAATGATTGGGTACAGGGTGTAAGTTTGTGGGGTCTTGTTGTTCTGTGGACTGTAATTTCACTTCCGCTTCCTTTTGTTGTTGAGCCAACTCTCGATTTTGTTGTCTCCTTATGGTACGAATCAACTTCGGCTTCTCTGTAGCCTCTAGCTGTGTGATGTCATTGGTTTGTATACTACACCACATAACGCTTTGAAGGTATTCACCCTAGTTATCTACCAGCTTCCGATGAGCATCACATGTCCCAACATCAGTGTCCATTTTACATGTGTAACAATACTGCAATGGAACCAAGTGAATTGTGGTGTCAGATCTATGATCAATTATAAATCTGTTTCCTAGAGGATGTGCTCGATTAGTTACAAGATCCACTCGAATGACAAAATCTTGGAACTGCACGTAGACATGGTTTTTAGACCAGTCATGCACCATTTTTGCTTCCCTCATGAAAGGACGTCCTAAGATCATCTCAGATGTCATAGTGTGGTTGGAGAAATCCATAACAATGAAGGTATTTCTTATTTTGTGTCCAAAGACCTTGATCTTGAGCTCTTCTAGTATCCCAATAGGTTTAACAATAGACCCATTGGCCATCTTTACTACTATGGTTGTGGTCCCAAGGTGAGAGTTTCCCATCAATTTTTAGTCACAATGCTAACCCCAACACCACCATTAAGGATTCCCTTCACGGTTAATCCCTTGGTAGTGATTGTTATGGTTGCATTGGATTGATCACCCTCAAAGTATTATCCCAACTTGTTAACAGGTATTCCTACAATAGAGTTCTCATCTAGGTTGGGTTGTGGATCTAAGTGTTCCTCCTCTATTGGCATCTCCCTTGCTCCATCCATCTGTGCAAGTTGTGGTAGCCTGACTTTCAGTTCTCCATTGTTGAGGAAAGCTCGAAGAGCTAAGAATAGCTCGGGGTCTCCATATAGTTTGGACATGATGGTGGTTCTAACTTTTGAAGCCATGAAATCTATCAATTTGGTAATGTTTAATGGCACCTTTTGGGCTTTAGTCCCTTCACGTGGGGAAGATGGGATCTCCATTTCTTCGATAGGGTCAGGTAGTCCCTGTGTAAAAATTCTTTCCAACAAGAAGTGAGTATGCCCACTTTCCTATGACTTCAAGTCACTTCTTCTTGGATGACACTAGGTATGGCTAGTGGTCTATGGAATTTGTGAGGTTGCTCTTGCATAGGAAACACTATGTCTGTAATCTGGATCGGCCTAGGTGCTGGCTCTAGATCCCTTTGGGTATCTTCTACCAAACTCCTTAATTGCTTGACTCTCTTGATCTCCTCTGTACAGTTTGGGTAAGTTCCTATCTTCTTCTTGGGTCATGGCCATTGTGGCTAATGACGATCTTCCTTGTTGGTTTCTTTCCTAGTGGTCGTTTTGATCTCCATGGTTTCTCCTCAATTAGAATCCTCTTCAGCGTCGTTCATATATATGGGGTCATCACCAGTCCCTATGTTGGTCTTTGAATTGGGGTCTGACTTCACTTACTTCTGCAATCTCTTCCTTCATGTTTTCTTCTTTTTTTGAGATTGGGCAATTGATGCTGTGTCTCTTTCTTCAAGAATATAACTTTGTTTTTGGAGCATCAATCGTGTGAGTACATTTACTGGTACCACATGCATACTTTGTATTGGATCCTCCATAAACTCAATTAAATTCAATTATGTGATCTTTAGCACATTTGGATTATTCAGACATTGGGCAATCAAATGATCTATGCCACATCGGTTACACATGAGTATCGGCATTGTAGACGTGCTCGCTTGATTGGTTTGCATTAGTGTAGCATTCTTTTGTAGCCTAATTGGACACTCGGCTACACGATGGGGACCTCCACACTCATAGCATTGAAGAGGCCTCTTGCAGCAAGAGCAGCTACTTGATAGGTAGTTTTGACTTGTCCGCAATAGTCCTCCATGTAGTATTGTGGACTTTCTTCAAGTGCAACAATCCCATAGGCAATATTAGGGTCTATATCTTCCTCACAGCTTCTAAACAAGCAATAGATGACTCACAACCCAGTTGATTCGCATAAGTGATTCTCGGATGGGGTGGTTGCGGTCCTAGCACTGGAGGTGGTAAGGGTGTTGTTTGAACAACATTTTGGGCCTAGGGACCATGTATTGTGACGTTTGTTCAAGAGGTGAGGCCGGCATCCATACAGGCACTCGAGGTGTGTCTATCCATGCTAAGGTTGGTCTATTAGCCATTGCGCTCTTAAATACTATACAATCCTTAGCTTGATGACCATACCTCCCACAGGTATTGCAATTCCCATTGAATTTTACTCTAAAAGTAGGGCATTCATTGGTACTATGCGGACCATAGCAAACTAAGCACATTTATTGCTCCCTTCTTGGATACATATGGTTGTTTTGCGGATCACGATTGTCTCTAAGACTCTCTTGAGTGGCCTTGGTGAGATCTGCTAAAGTCATCTCAGATATCTTTGGTTCCTTAGCAATAGGCTTTAGGTTCATTGGCTGATGCCATGATGCTTGTGAGCTAGTAGATTTAGGCTCAAGAGACAATCTTTCTCCTTGAATCATTAAATTATCCTCCAATTGGATCGCATTGGTGGTGACTGCTTCCCAAGTGGTGTACCTCTAATGACTCGGCCATTGTTAATATCCTCATGTTGTAATCCCCTAATGAATCTATCAAGAAATTGGTTATTATTGAAGTTCTCATTTGGATTACAACGAGAATTCAAATGCTTCAAGCGACTAATAAAGTCTCTCACTGAATCTCCTTCCTCTCGTTGGGCTTTCTGGAGCTCAGATGCTACATCCCAAAGCACTCCCTCTTGTATATACTCTTTCAAGAACAGTCTCCTAAGAGTAGGGTAAATCATTTTTTCTTCCACCCTTAGGGTTCTATACCAGTCCCCAGCCTTCCCACTTAAGGTCAAGCTTAAATCATTACTCTTATGTAGGTCATTGTGTTCTCATAGGAAATTGCATATTTGTTCAAACACTTTGATATGCTTTCTCACGTTCCCATCTCCACTAAATTATTGTGTGAGCTTGGCTATTCGTACTGCCTTACTTTTAGGCTCCCTAATGGTGTCTTACGCATATTCTCAGCAATAGATCGATTGATAGCTTGAGAAAATGTTGCCGAGTCACCTAAGTGAGCAAGCAGCGTGGGTGAAGGCGCTCCAGAGACTACATCTGGACAAGGTATTGGCATTGGGCTTGGCGGATAGGAAGCCCTTGGCTTCCAAGTTTGGTACGGTGTTGTGCCATGTGGTGGCCCAAAGTTCATATGTGTGGACCTAGGCATGGCTCTAGGCATAGCAGACGTCGGATGTGACATGCTAATGCTCGCCGGTATGGTCCCATTGAAATAAGAGCTTGGGTGTAGTGGTTGTGGAGCATAGGTTGTTGAAACAATGGGAGAGGTAGGAGCTACATGAGTATGATGACCCATAGGTGCATACGATTGGTACACACTTGTAGGTACTGTTGTAGGCATTGAGCTACCATGTAGCGGTGCTTTACTAACAAATGAGGTCCATGGCATGTTTCTTTGCATGCCCATCATTGGGGTAGGCATTGTAGCCATGGTGTCATTAAGGGAAAGATGAGCTACACTTGGAAAGGTAAAGCTGTCACTTGTGGGATCAGATTTCACTGAGACCCTTGGCAAAACAACATATGGAGGATCCATTGGGCTTACTGGGGGAGTCTCCATTTGCGATAAGGTTGGTTGTTTAGCGTTCCCTGTATCCAAGAATCTCATGAGAATTGTTGAAGGCATGTGGATCCCGATTCCCCTTGTTTTGTCTCTCTAGCTCAATAACCCTATGGATGACCTCACAAACTTTTTGTTGTTGATCCTCTACACTAGTAGCACCTATTGTGTATTGTAGGACATCCAACCAACCCCCACATGATAGGTGTGACGTGTGTATAGGTCGGTTAGAGTTTCCGTTTATAGTTTGTACTCTTAGTTCTCATTTAGGAACGCTCCTTCTAGGATTGAGGTGCTATGTATGTCCTTTGAACTAGATGCAATGTGTCTCTCTCCGAGTTGACCCTTAGTGGTCGCTAATTCAGGAGCACTAGATTGATCACCTGGCATGGATGTTGACATAGGGGATTTTTCTTTTAACTCTCGCCTTTGCTTTGCCTTGTGTAAGCTCTTGATTTACTTTTCCCTAGCTGCAATGATATACCGCTCAACCTCTAGCACTTCGGCAAGGCTTCTACCATCAAGTAATATAACCTCGGAGGGGAATAGATCTGAAGAGTCAGGGGGTGCAGTGAATGGAGTATTCATGTGCACACTCTCCAGGATAATGGGATCTACGTTGGTCATGAATGGCGAATTTACTTCCCCACCCCCCTCATTTACATCGTTAGCTCCATGTTCAGAGTGAGTGGCTCTACTAAAGGTTTCCTTCAAGAGGTTAAGCATTCTTAGCCAAGACCGTGGGCCCATGGCATGCATGTCTTGGCTTGAGCTATCGGGATTAGGCATTGGGTAACCCTCCATGACATTGTAGTCAAAGGAAGAGTCACTAGACGCAATATGCGGGTCCTGAGTGGTAGTGCCTTGGGTTCTCACTGAGGGCCTAGAGCCTAAGGTAGAGGAATAATGAGTGTCCATGTAAACGGAGACACTCTCGATGTGCTCATCCTATAGCACATGACCAGAGCGTAGGTGCATGTGGTCTCAACACTCTAGAAGTGTTGGTGAGTGCCTGAAAGGCCACTCATCTAGTTTTTTAGGTGTTTCCAACCCAAAATTTTTGTATTTTTGTGCCTTTTTTTAACCGAGCCATGGAATATGGCGTGTGATAGCTCAAAACGATCTGTTGGTGCTAGACGGATGTGTCGTGCTTTACAACCCCCGATTTAGTTACGCACAGCCCTTAGAATCCTAAAACTAGTCTTTTCCTAGGTGGAGAGAGGGCTAGAATTAGTAAGTCCAAAGGGTGAGTGTGAAGGGGATGGTGGAGGACTTGAGGAACTTGTCCCACATGCCCTTCCTTCACTTGAGATCCTAGTCTTTATATATAAAGTAGTGTGAGTAGTATATATCAGAGGACTGAGGACTAAGGCCTGGGCTTGGGGAAAGATCCCGATCCTGATCCCTTCTTTTAGAAGAATATTTTTTAATTTTAATTTCCAAATTTCTTTTTGGTCCCATATGTCCTGAGTATTTTTTTTTTCCTGAGGATAATGTGGCTGCGTGGACGTCGAGCTCCCACGTGCACACATCAGCTCTTAAGAGCTCGATCTTACCTCCTTGTAACTAATTAACAGCTAATTAACTGTCTAACATAGAATTGCACACACATACACACAGTCAACTCTACTGCTCACTGTCTACTCTATTTCTCACTGTCTACACTCACTAACGACTCTACTAACACCTACATAATACAGATCTTGCAAAACTAAAAAAAACTAGTATAATGCAGCACTAACAAATGACAAAAGCCTGCTTAAACTCCACATTATAGTCGCTTAACAATAGTTAACAGAAAACCTACTAGTTTGCCCTTTTGCGGCCACGTAGTAGTCCTCACAAAACTCAACAAAAAGCAAAAAAACAAATGGAAGAAAAGCTTCCAGAGGTAGCAATGAGTGCTCCTCAAGCTTAATGCAAGGTGTTCCCCGACAACGACGCCAAAAATGTCTGCTTTACCGTACATGTCAAAGGCTTGAACTTGTTTGTGCATTGTGTGCAAGCCTTGAAAGGCTGCAAACACACAACTAGAAGATCCTAGCAAGCTCAAAGGGGCAAGGGCGTGTCACTCACAGCTCAATGCTTCCATCGTGAAAGATCCTGTGCTGTGAAGAAGAAGGAGTCACCACCAATGCCGCGCTCAACCGCCTTGCCACCGCAATGCTCGATCACAGACACTCTGTCTTTCTCACTCTCTCTCAAGCGCACGCGCGCACACACACACACACACACACACACACACACACACACACACACACACACACACACACACACCCGCACACACACACATACACACTCGTGAGCACACAAAAGAGAAGGAGACAGAGATGGAGCAAGAGAACTTCTTAGCTTACACCTCTCAGAATGAGGACTTTAGGTCAAAATAGACCTTTTATAAGAGTTTGGCCCATTCACACATGGGCGCCCACAATGACCGGTCATTTGCAAAACTAGTGTAATAATAGTATCAAATGAGATATGTGGTGCACCTCTCATCGGCGATCACCCAAGCACCTATAGGACCGACAAGACCGATCCCTAACTCAAAACAATGTGATATCCGTGGATGTTAACTGGGCCGACGCCCATTTGCCAAGGTCAACACCAAGCGATGGGGAGCATTGGGCATTCACCAAGCCTCCTATTTGCTTGGTTCTGACTCCACTGTCGTATTGACTTTAACACCAACGTCAACACCAAGCGATAGGGAGTGTTGGGCAATCACCAAGCTTCCTATTCGCTCGGTGCTGACCCACAATCATATTGTCTTTAACACCAAGGTCAACACCAAGTTATAGGGAGCGTTGGGCAGTCACCAAGCTTCCTATTTGCCCAGTATTGACTCTACTGTTTGACTTGTCGGTTAACAAAAGTCCTTAGACCTAGGACCTTAGAGCTTCAGGTGGGAGCCGGGTCCAAGATTGAGGTGATTGTCGTGCTTGATAAGTAAGGTGCTTGTCATGCTTAATGACTAAGGTGCTTGATGTGCTTGTCATGCTTAATGAACAAAGCTACTTGAGGTGCTTGTCGTGCTTGATGACTATGGTACTTGAGGTGCTTGTCATGCTTAATGACTAAGCTCCTTGAGGTGCTTGCCGTGCGTGATGACTAGGGTGCTTGAGGTGTTCAAGTCAAAGATGAGCCCTAAAAGGTAGGGGGATGAGCGAGAATACTTGCACACACACTCAAGGCAAGCCCAAGACTCAAGAGGCATAAAGGACACATGTCAATCCCCGAGAAATATTACCCTCATAATGTGCCTGAATCCTATTGGATTATCTATAGGGAGGTCCAATGAGAATTTAGATTCAATTAAATAATTAAGATATTTCTCTCAAAGGGGGGAAGGAGGACACTTTTCCAAAAGCTACAATTAATTAATTAAGATCTTTCTGTGAAAGGGGGGTAGGAGGACAATTGTCCAAATGCTACACCCCTTGCTTGTTATGACTAGAGCCATTCGTTGGATAGCCCAAGGCTTGAGCCAATAGGCTTCTAGCAAGAGTAAAGTAGAAAAATCAAATTCTCTCTCTCTCTCTCTCTCTCTCTCTCTCTCTCTCTCTCATATACTACACAAGCCACACACACACTCCCCCATTGTGTGTTTGCACACAAGTCATTTCCTTCTCCAAGCTTGAGAAGTGGAAAGCCTACTCCAACACTCTTGGCTATGGAGTGCAAATCCAACCAAGATCCATGCTTCAATGCTATGATGCCATCTTCTTCGTCTCCATTACTATGCTACTATGCTATGTATGAGTAATGGTATGAGAGGACACTACTTCTTTCTTGTATGTTACTTCTTCTTCCTCTTGCCTACCCTCATTCCCTGCTAGCTCTCTCCACCTTCGAAGGTGTTTGAGGTCTTGGAACTGAGTTCGGGGGATAAGTTAATGCTTTCATTAAATTAAGTTATGGGCATAATTGTTTTGCATGAAGCTCTCTATCTTTGTTGCACCATCATGGTCTCAAGGAACACAAAGCTTGTATTGTACCGAGTCTCTTTTTATGGGAGAAGCTATAATACAAAAGCCTTTTGGAGGGGGATGTGCTCCACATAAATCCGGTCCGCAACTGTTGTCAAGTTCTCTAATTGTACCTCTTGCAAAGTATTGTTCATGCCAAGCTAATTAAGTAGCATTTTTATGTTCGCTACCTCTTATCAAGTTCTCTCTCTATTTTTTCAAAGTGTTCTCATAAAAATGCTCACTATAGTTCTCTAAATTCCACTATTCTCAATGTTTGTAGTCCAATTCTGTTACATCCATTATCTCGTAAACCTCCTCAATGTCCACAGCTTCTAGACTCCTCTTTCCATAAGGTTTTTTTGGTAAAACATAAAAATAAAAAAATCATCAACCCATCCACCATATTCAACACACCCAATCAAATACATCACACCATCTTCCATAACTCAAAACATCTAGTTTTGTGAAAGGTGTCCCCCTTATGTGACTTCAATATAAGTGGAGGGGTATCCATTTTTACTAAATTTGTGTAGAGAGGACACTTAATGTTGGAGGTGTTTACATCAAAGCATCACTCTATTTAGCTTGCATTAAGGAAGTGTGCCCTCCTTATGCAAAAATAGCTTGCACGAAGATTCATTTGTTTACATTAACTTCACATAAGGAGGACACACTTTGTTTTAGAAAAATTTCAATGAAATAATTCAATCAAATTCTCATACTTAAGGAAGTGTGTCCTCCATATGCTTGGATGGGCCTCCGAGGATACTTAATTTTTCTATGGAAGGCACACTTCAAATGGGAGAGGTTGCAACAAATATTTCATGAAATTTTATAGAAGTGTCTTCCATACACGAATGTAATGTGCTCCGAAGGTCGTCCATGCTTTGCAGATTTGTGTAAGGAAGACACTAAGAAAATAAAAGGGAAAAAAGGGCACCTTCATGTTCTCTGAGCATCATTTTGAATAGATGGTCACGCTGAAAATTTTGGAGAAAATTAAGTGGATTTGATAAAAATGATGTTTAGAGAAGTTTTGAACAATATATAGCCTCTCAATCATGAGCCTCAAAATTCATGCTAAACAATCACGTCTATTTTTAGATAGATGATCAAATCCATGCAAAACGGCTATTTTTATCCTCAAAATTCAAGCTAAAGAATCAAATCCATGCAAAACAAATATTTTTAGCTTCAAAATTTGTGCAAATGTAGATCATGCTTAGGTATTTGTGCACACCTATATAAAGATGAGGCTTCCCTTAAACAAGGTCTTTCACTACCTTGCTTTCACTTGAACACACATTTCTTCGTCTCCCACTCATGTCTCCCACTCATTTCTGTTGCATTTTTTAATGCTTGTCTTTCTCCTCACTCATTCAATATCTATTATAGGTTGAAATTCAATCGGGTATTTTTACGATGGCGCCTATCAACTCTCCATTATCATATCAAAAGCCTTGGATTAGTACTATTGTCACCATACAACTTGATAAGCATGTTTAAGTACTATTTTCATTACTATTTCAAAGATTTTTTGGGTTTTTTTCACCTGTATCCCCCTTATGCAGACATTCTTTTTGCATAAGGACGACACTCATTTCCCTCGATACCATTTTTGAACTCTTTTCAAATGTGTATATCCTACACAAGTTTAGCATAATCGGAGAAGCCTCCACATACACTATTTTTGTGCAAGTAGGAAACTCACTAGCACTTTTGGGCAAGTGTGTCCCCCAACAGTGTAATTAGACAAGCTCTTACATACTCTCTTTTTGCATAAGGAGGCCACTCACTAGCACTTAAGAGTTTGTATCAAGTACATCCTCTCAATGCAAATTTAGTGTTATTAAGCAAGCCTCTGGATGCTCTGTTTTCATATAAGGACACTCATTACAACTTAGCATTTTTCTCTTATATTTTGCAAGATTGACATTTAGTTATGGCAAGGGTGAAACAAACTACAAGGAAGGTCCCTAGAGAAGATGTCAAGAAGGAAGGACCACTTGTTGATAAACCAGAGAAAGGAGAGGAATCAAGGAAAGGAGAGAGTTGAAAGGAAGGGAAAAGGGATCCACCAAAAAATGACCACCCAAAAAGGGAGTTGATAGCATGTCCCCCACTTGCAAAGAAGAAGAGATTTTCTGGAAAAAAAGTGAAATAGTTGAGGGAGATTAGGAGAGCACAAAAGGCCCTTAGAGTTGCAATTCCTAGGCTACGTTTCCAAAGGCTTTGCAAGAAGGTAGCATAGCACTTAAAGATAGGTGGACAAGAAGGGCCTTGGACTATATGCAAAAGACTATTAAAGACTTTCTAATTGAGTTCTTTCAAGATGCATATTTTTTGGCAGCCCACTCTCATAGGGTTACACTAATGGACAAATATATGATTATCTTTAGGAGGTTAAGGTAAAGATTCAGCAAAATTCCTGGAGTAGTAGTACTTCTCTAGGATGAGAAAACGTTCAACGTCCTTAGCATACCTCCATAAAGAAAACCTAAAGAGTCTGAAGTGGTAATTGAGGAGATTATAGAGGAGGAGGAGGATGTGCAAGAAGCGAAAGAGATGGATGTTGACAAGAAGGATCTAGAAACAAGGCAACTAGGGAGATTGAAGTTGAACTCTCATCATTGTTGAGAAGTGTGAATCCCAAAGGATTTATTTTTAGATGATGACCTTCTACATAGGAATTACTATGTGGTCTTGAATCCTAAGAGTATTGAAATTCTTAAAGATTGGGAAAAAGATCAATAATTCTATTTTGCCTTCTCGTCCAATTTCTTACATTGAAAAAGCTTCTTGACAAGATAACTTATCTTTGTATCTCTTTTTAGATTATTGATGCATGACTATAAGTTTGATGCCTTGGGAAGATGGTTGATCCAACCATCTTCCAATTTTTTAGAAGTGACACACCAATTATTGAGACGGGTAAGATTCCATTCTTCCCCTATCATGAGATTTTTCTTTTTGCAAAGACTAGTTAAATTTGAGGGCTTAATCTTTAAGGCTTTTCACAATGTTCTTTGCTCTTTTTATAGCTCATAGTGGAGTCCTATAGCAATTGACATCACTGATAATAAATATATCATATGAACACCCTCGAGGGCCACCATGGCTAGGCTGTACGTGTACTATGCTCCCACTTTTTGTATATTTCTCCTATAGTTAGAATAATGCTACATATTCTTTGGATCTTTGTGAATATTCCTTCCTCAAGGTTGGCAAAGGAAATTAAGCGATGTCCTCCCATCACAAAGCTTATGGATGGCATATATATCCTAAATTTTGAAGCTGTGGTGTTTTCAGGTTGTAAAGTAAATACTATTTTTAAAAGTGAATTAATGCTCCCCCTTGTGTATTTGTCGCACCCCTTGCAAGAGGAGTCTTTCTCTTGTGGATAGAGAGTGGTCACAAATGCAAAGCTAGTGGTTGATTACACCTTTTTCAACCCAAAATAAGAATATTAGGGTAAGAAGGAGACCATACTTATATACTTGTTACTTAAAATCCTCTTGTTGAGAGATAATACACTGATCATTCTTGGTCAGATCAATAGGAATTGGTACACTCACAACCATGTTTGGTGGATTAGGGCCAAACTAGTTAAATATGTGTTCAGTGTCTAGATGTCACTAAATGCACAAGCACCAAAGCCTACAAAAGCATCAAAGATAGCTACACAAGCATCAAAGCCAATAAAGGAAAACCCTAAGGGTCAAAGACAAAGGAAAAGACCAAACATTGTAGATGGCAGCAAGACAAACCCATAGAAAAGAGCAAAGGGGGAGGAAGAGAAGAAGGAGAAGCCCAAAGCTACACAAGCATCAAAACCAGCAAAGTCAAACCCTAAGGGTCAAAGGCAAAGGAAAAGGCCAAACATTGTAGATGGCAGTAAGACAAACCCATAGAAAAGAGCAAAGGGGGAGGAAGAGAAGAAGTAGAAGTCCAAGGCAGAGGAGGATCCTATGAATCCAAAGGAAGAGAAGAAGGCAACAGTCCCAACAGTGCTCCTAGAAAAAAACACAAACATTGGCCAAGAAGGATCAAAAGAAGGAGACAAAAAGTAAGGATGAGAAGAAGAAGGCACCAAAAGAGGAAAAGGCATAGAAGAAGGAATAAGAAGAGCCTAAGGAGGAAAAATAGGAAGAAGAGCAGAGGAAGGAACCCAACGCTCCATAAAAAAGCCCAAGGAGGATAGAGGAGGCCACCACAAGGCAGATTCTTACGAATCCTAAGAACATTCTGTAAAAAGTACAACACATTTTGTGATGAACCTACATTTTTTAAAGAGCACATAACATATTCACTTCTTGAGAACCAAAATTATGTAAAACTCACATGATATATTCTCTTCTTGAGAACCAACATCCCTTGTAAAAAGAACCTTTTGATTGTAAACTAAAAAGAGAGAGGAAATACAAGTAAATTGAAATTCCACTATTACAATTTCATTGCCTCCATCTCCCTTGTAGCTCCCAATATAGTCATTCAATTTTTATTGTTGCAATGGTAATAGCCCTTGGATCTGTCTCTCAATGTTTCGCCCAATTTGATTGTCTTGAAAGTAGCATGTCAAGCCCCAAATCATATTCATGCCATTGTCTAGCCCTACACCTAATGGGCCTAAGTACTCTACCAACCATGGTGGGATTTGTTTAAGGAAAGTGGAGATGATGAATATTGACTCATAGTGTGCCTCTACCTTCTCTTCTACTTTATCCTCTACCTTCTCCTTCTCTATGGTCTTCTACTCATGGACTTTTTTCATTTTTCCTCTTACTTCTTCTCACTCATAGAAAGTGAGAAAGAGGAGCATGTATTTTTAACCATATTTTTGTCCCTATTGCTCATTGTAAGTGTGGATGGGTGACTTTGAAATTTGGGTTGAGCAATTTATAGTATTATGAAGCAAGGGGATGACATGTTAGCACTTTTTTTTTTTGACATACAAAAACCATACAATATAAAGGGCATGACATTGGCACACCCTTTCACATCCAGCCAACAAAAAATCCTTACAAAATGGAAACCAACAATATGGCACATTTGCACCAAACAAGTAATTGTCATTGATATCAAAATATTTTATACAAAATACCATCTGTAGGCAACAATTGATACAAATTACCAACAATACTAGCAACAATTGGAGGGTTCTAACTAGGGAGTAGTCTTTTAGATTGAAATAGATGCACAATCCCTTATGGGACTTCTTGGCATAGAAATTTGATTTTAATCCTTCTCGAAACCTACCAACCATGCTATAAAAAGGGAAAAGTAAGACTATGACCCACAAAAGCAACAGACAAAAAAAAAATTATCCACACACCTTCTTTGTTGGAATTAGGGTTGCAGAGAAACGCACACAGCTTGGAGAAGACGAAGGAAGCTCAAGGCACACAATAGAGAGTGTATTACTTAGTGTGCAATGGAAAGATAGATAGCCCTAGAGTGATGGACGTATATACAATGCACGGGGGAAAAAAACCTCCTAAAGAGGGAAAAAATGCCCCGACGGTTCTAGTGTGTTCACACACATCACTACCACATGTATATGGTAACAAATCCCCCCTGGAGTGATGCGGTGAATCAGAGCTGGCACATGAGTAAAGGGAAGTGCCATGCCCTGAGGACAGGATCAGTCCACAAAGGGGAGTAAGCCCAAAGCTTTGCGAAAAGCTTCAAGATTCTCACGAGACAATGCCTTTGTGAAAAGATATGCAAGGTTGTCCTGTGTTGGCACATAAGCCAAGCTGATCTCTCCTGCTGAGACCCTCTCCTTGACATAGTGGTAATGCACCTCAATGTGCTTTGTGCGAGCATGAAAAACTCGATTCCTCGCAACTGCCAATGCGCTCTGACTGTCAGTGTAGATAGTGTTGGCAGTGTCCTGTCCAACACCCAAATCAGCCATAAGGCGTCTGAGCCATACACACTCAACCGTAGCTGTGAAGACTGCCCTGTACTCAGCCTCACAACTCAAAGTAGCCACAGTAGGTTGCTTCTTGCTCAACCATGATATACATGAACTGCCAAGCATGAAACAAAAACCACTTGTGGACACTCGCGTGTCAAAAGAACCAGCCCAATCTGAGTCCGAAAAAGCATGTAAGTATGGCGGCAATGATCCCCCCTTGGGATAAAACAAGCCAAGATGTAAAGTGCCACTAAGGTAGCGGAAAATCCTCTTGACATCCTGCCAATGCTTAGACCATGGGCTATGCATAAATCTGCTGACCTGTGAGACTGCAAACTGAATATCCGGCCTCGTGTTGCATACATAAATGAGGCAGCCAACAGCAGTTTGGTAAAGAGTGACATCAGCAGGATCACCAGCATCATGTAGACTCAACTTCAAACCTGTTTCCATGGGAGTGGCAATAGGTTTGCAATCCTCAAGTCCAAACTTACATAGCAATGTCTCTATGTAACTTTTCTGACACAAGGCAATACCACCATCACACTGCTTAAACTATATACCCAAGTAATGATGCAACAGCCCCAAATCTTTCATCTTGAAAGTAGCATTCAAATCAGCCTTAAATTCAGCAATATGTCTCTCATTTGGTCCAGTGATCAGCAAATCATCAACATAAAGAACCACAATGAGAAGTACATCACCCTCACGCTTTACATACAATGTGCTTTCTGTTGGACTGTTACAAAAGCCTTGTTTGACCAAATGAGTGTCATCTTTCTCATACCAAGCACGAGGAGATTGCTTCAACCCATACAAAGCCTTGTTACATTTGCACACTTTGTCCTCTTGTCCTTTTATGACAAAACCGCGAGGTTGCGTTACATAAACTTCCTCAAATATGTCACCATTCAAGAAAGCAGTAACAATGTCTGATTGATGTACATCCCAACCAAAATGAGATGCCAATGCACATAGAAAACGCACAGTAGTCATACGACAAGTGGGAGCAAAATTTTCTTCATAATCTATGCCTTTTTGCTGTGCATAACCCTTTGCAACAAGTCGAGCTTTATGGTGATCAATCTCACCATCCGGCTTGCGTTTCAACTTGTAAACCCACTTCGTACCAATGGCATTTTTGCTAGGAGGAAAATCACATAAAGTCCATGTGTCATTTTCTATAAGTGCATCATATTCTGATTGCATGGCAGCCATCCAATTTTCTGAATTCTGTGCTTCATCAAAAGACAGAGGCTCCTCAACATCATGTAAGCTAATCACAGCCAAAGCATAACAATCTAATGCATAAGATGCGTGGCGAGAGCCTGAACGAGTACGACTAGACAAAGGTGCATCCAATTTATTGTCACGCAAAGTGTGCACGAGCCATTTTGGCTTACCTCTAGCCTGCTCATTTTCAGCCCTTTCCTCATCAAGTACATCATGTATATCTGCATCAGTAATAGGCTGATCTAAAACATTTTCAGAAACCCCCATAGGCTGTACATTTGCCTCATTGGAACTTACATTCGTATTTCCACCGCTGAAAAGAGGCAACAAAGTGTCATAAATGTCCTGTGAGCTTACATTACTGTCTCTAGTACATGACAGCAAGGGCTGAACAGAACCTTCCACAAACACTACATCCCGAGAAACCAGAATACGTTTTGTTTGCGGATGATACAACCTGTAACCTTTGCTTTCAACACTATAACCAACAAAAATACATTTGACAGCCTTATCATCCAATTTTCTGCGCTGCACTTGTGGCACCAAAGCATATGTGAAACAGCCAAAAACACGCATGTGCTCAATAGAAGGCTTTCTATCATGCCATGCGTCATATGGAGTAATAGTCTGCAAAGCTTTCGTAGGACACCTGTTAAGTACATAAGTGGCACACATGATGGACTCAAGCCAAAAAGAATGCGGTAAAGCTTGACTTTTGACCATACATCGTGCCATTTCTGTCAGTGACCTGTTTTTCCTCTCAGCAACACCATTTTGCTGAGGCGTATAAGGCACTGTACATTGGTGTTTTATCCCACGACTAGCCAGAAATGCATTAAACTCATGAGACATATACTCCCCCCCTCGATCGGTACGGAGGGTGCCCATAGTACATTTCGAGACATTTTCAGCCATAGCCAGAAATTGTTTGAAGCACATAAAAACTTCGCACTTCGCATTAGCGGAAATACCCATGCATGCTTGGAGTAATCATCTATGAAAGTCACGAAGTACAGGTAATTGCCCAAGGACGGAGTTTGCATGGGCCCACAAACATCACTATGCACAAGCTGCAACCTGCATGTGGCCCGAACTGAACCATCCTTTGGAAACTTAGAACGCTGCATCTTACCCAAAATACAGCCTTCACAAACATGTTTGACATGTGCTTCAAGAGGCCGCAAAGAAGCAACCATATCAGATTTCTGCAAACGCAGCAAACTGGCAAAATTCAGATGACCAAAACGTGCATGCCAAAGTTTTGCATCTGAAATAGCCCTTGAATTTGCAACAGCATTTGCAAAATTTTTTCCACACTTGTCATACAAAGTGAGCTTATACAGCCCACGACACAAAAGGCCAGATGCAACAATTTCATCACCAAAACTGAGATCATGAACTGTACATCTGTCATCCACAAATTTGACTACAAGTCCAAGTCTAGCAAGTGCGGATACAGACAAGAGATTCTTCTTGATCCCAGGTACATAAAGTGCATCAACAAGTGTGAATGAACTGCCATTAGCAGCAATAAGCACAATCTTTCCAACTCCCTGAACTGGATAAGAGGCATTTTTGGCACAAGTGACTGAATTCCCATGATGGACAGACTCGAGAGAGGTAAACAATTCACGATGTGAGGTAATGTGCTTTGTAGCACCACTGCCGAAATACCACACATGTGAAGCAACTGACAAGCATGCATCATGGACAGCAGGATTGTAAGTGCACTCTGCGCTAAAAGCCCATTCTGCATCAACATCAGCAACACAATCTCCTTTCACAGAAGACTCAACAATGGCTGCATTTGTAGTGGAACTAGCATTTGCAGTGGAACCACCCTCTTTCTTCTTAGCCTCTTTGGCCTTCAACTTAGGACACGACTTGATCAAGTGATCATTGGCTTTACAATAATGGCAACGCATCTTATTTTTGCCCTTATCACCAGAATTGCCAGACTAAGTGCTGCTAGCAGAAGCATTATGAACAGAATTTTTGCCACTCGTAGCAGAACCATAAGAAGTGGCTGCATTACTGTTACCACCCTTTCTTTGAGAAGCAATAAAAGCCTGTTCAACTACACGCTGCCTAGTCCTGTTTTTTCTAGAAAGTGACTCTTGCAACAGCAATGTGCATAATGCATCAAACTTGACAACTTCAGGATTTCCTTGGGTCATAAGTCTCCAAGTACTAGCAAAAGTCTCGTAGGAATCTGGTAAGGCATCAAGAACAGTCTGCACAAGGGAACTGTCTGAAATGACTTCACCTGCAGAAATAAGCTTCTCATTGATATCCTTGACACTAGCAAGGAAAGTGACCATATCATCTTCCTCATGCATAATCTTCGACTCCAGCTCTTTACGCAGCAAAGCAATATTAGCCTCATTGCGTCTTGCATAAAGACCCGCTAAAATATCCCAAGCCTGTTTTGCAGATTTTGCTGAACGGATGTGAGGAACAATGGTGCGCTTCACAGACAACGCAATCAATGCATGAGCCTGCGCATCCCTAACATCCCAATGAGCTTGTTCTGCCGTAGGAAAAACAACTCTAACAGCTGCAATCCTTGCAGCAAGACCTGCAACATCCTCAACATCGCCTACATCCTCAGAACCAGGACGTACATCAATGCCTTGCACAATATTCCAGACACCTTTTGACACAAGAACATGTTGCATCATATAAGCCCACATAGGGTAGTTGTCCCCATCCAACCTGTCCTCAGCAGCAAACATCTTGAACACATCTGTGTTGTTGTTGTCAGCCATGGTAAATGCTGCACCTGATGTGAAAACTGCCCGAAAACAGGAGAAACGGAGCGGGAACAACCTGTGCTATATAGCACAAACCGTAGAAGACTATAAGGCACCTGTTATGCAGAAAACGGCACTGACAAATTTTGCACAAAATGACGAAATAGCCTGTGCAGTATTGCCTGTAGTGGAAACGGAGGCCGAAATGAGCCCGAATCAAAATTCTGAGTAGACCAAGCTCTTCGAGCTATCCCAAAATTTTTCTCGATCTGCGAACGCTCGCCAAAGCTCACTGAAATCGGAGAAAGTGAGCAGGCGTGTGTTGGAGCAGCTGGCGACTAAGCCCGGGGGGATGTGACCTGCTCTGATACCAATTGTTGGAATTAGGGTTGCAGAGAAACGCACACAGCTTGGAGAAGACGAAGGAAGCTCAAGGCACACAATAGAGAGTGTATTACTTAGTGTGCAATGGAAAGATAGATAGCCCTAGAGTGATGGGCGTATATACAATGCACGGGGGAAAAAAACCTCTTAAAGAGGGAAAAAATGCCCCGGCGGTCCAAGTGTGTTCACACACATCACTACCACATGTATATGGTAACATTCTTTCCATCTAATCCCAAACAAAAAGATGCAAGAAAATCTATCCCTTCATGGTGTAGATCCTCCCTCACATGGTGCAATGTGAACATGGATCTTATATTCAAGGTGGCCAAGTGTTCACTATTCATTCACAAATCAATGTCTTGGATGGGTCTCTCATGATAATCATCCATGTTTTGATCTAAAGGGACCAAATCCACCACACTATATAAAAATATTATAATGAAGTTTTGGGTATGGATCATGTATATACAGGTAATTGAGCTAGATTCCACATTGCACTTTCCAAATGACTCCATTCATTGTTTTTTGAACTCAACCTTTGTTTGTTTACAAATTCTAATACATCTTTTGTGTCTAATCACTAAACCAACATCATTGTTTTAAACACTTTCTATCAACCTTTAAAAAAAAAAACACAAATACAATGTTGGGCATAAAAAATTTGAAACTTTGTTATATTTTCTTGCAATGTTAGCCTTAAAAAAAAAAAAACTCATAAAAGATCTTGCACCTATTGACCTAGGTAACGGCCACTCTCCACTCCTAAAATCAAGTAAAGCAAGCTTGGAGATAGTACCCCAATCATTCATGGATTTTGGGGGAACATAGAAATGATCATAAAAGAATACCCCCTTATGTGCCAAAGATCCATGAGTTCTCCCTTTGTAAAGCTCATCCTCAATGGAGCCATGCCAAATATCCAAAATTTCAATGACCTCTCTAAACATTGAAAGGCAAAAAAAATGACCTCAAACTCCCCCTACTAGCAATCAATAGTCTATGGAATCTGCCACCAGTATCTGCTTCCCACACCAAGCCTTCATTATAAAAGGTTATTATCTTTTGGCTCAAGAGCACCTTCCCACCAAGGTCATCTAATCCCATTCCCCCTCACCCAAGATCCAAGGCTTTCACCACTAGATCAAGTGTTTCCAAGTACTTTGTGTAAATGTTTCCACCTCTTAATATCAAAGTGGTGAAATCAAAGAGAGGCATTAAGAACATACTTATTACACTTCTATTTGTACCTAATATCATTGCACACCATTACACAAGTAAGTTATGCACATATCCATGCAATGTATGCAAAGCATGTGCACGCGAGAGAGAGAGAGAGAGAGAGAGAGAGAGAGAGAGAGAGAGAGAGAGGGGGGGGGGCGGGGGGATCAACACACACAGAGGAATAAGAAGACATCATGCCAAAAACAATTATTATTATCATTCTCATGAAGGTATCCATGTCTCTCATTGAATAGTGGAGTTCATTCCTCTAGAGGTAGAGGTAGAAGCTATCATAACTCTATCACCTTGAAAGACCACAAGGAACTAGGGCATGCTATTCTCCACTCAGCTTGCCTCCTTTTATAGACTCCTAGCCTATCTTTAGGAATCCTCTATGAACATTTCATGCTTAGCCTAAGGTCGTGCCCCCCTGGTCTTACCATTGCCCTGACATTAGTCCCCCACTTGGAGAAGTGTTTAGTCCTCAAAAACAAAAGTGGGATATTTGCTCTCTAGAGAAAACTAATGTTTTTCCAAGTGGCCCCTTCCTTAGGTTTGTCTTTACACTTGACATATACCATGATACTCAAGAATACATTCAGGTTCATGCGGTTGAAGTTCAATGAAGTCAACAAGAACATCGTAGTTGACTACATTTTTGAGGTGTCTACATAAATGGCTTACATGGAAAACCAAATGAGTACAAGAGTCTGTACACCATAGCGCCAACTCCCTTGAGTATTTTTGTAATGGAAATTGATTAATACATGCTTATTGCACCTGATAGGTGGAAAAAGCTTGCTCGATGTATAGCCTATGCAAAAGGATATCACATTTACGTACATTTTATTATTCAAGTGCTCTTTATGAACTAAGATCATTATTATGTCCGTTCGGATAGTCTATACCCATTTTGGGCATTAACATACTACAAGCCATAAAGTGACAAATCTGCATACCTGGCAAGTTGCACAAGCACATTATCAAGCTATACACAAACATAAAGAGATAGAGAGCGAGACAGAGCAAGGGAGCACATGCAGGTGCACCTCCTAGAGCGGAGTGCTACACTCGCCTAGATAGAGAGGAGAGGAGAGGAGAGAAGAATAACATAGACACTGGGTGCAATATCTCTGCACGCAATAGTGAGCATTTTCTTCTTGCACGTAATTATTTATCAATTTCTTGAATGCTCAAAATGGATACACACTATGCGGCTAGACAAAATAATGATCATAGCTCATAAAGAGCACTTGAATAATAAAATGTACATAAATGTGATATCCTTTTGCATAGACCATTGATTATTATTTATCTAATGCAGCTGACGGTGGCAAAAGCGTAAGCAATTAATGGTCTATGCAAAACGACATCACATTTATGTACATTTTATTATTCAAGTGCTCTTTATGATCATCATTATGTTTGGTCGGTCCGTCTGTATCCATTTTGGGGTGTACGCAAGATAGAGTGTAGCCACTTCCCATAGTTCACACCCAAGTGTGGCCTCCGCAATGCGGCTAACTCGCCGAGTTACCCTCGTGTCCAATAAGGAATTTTTGACGTGTGGAATAATTCTAGAACTTGGCGAGTTACTGGTAAAAAGCTCCACGTAACTGGCCAAGTGACGTGGTCATGCCACAAAGGTGACAAACTATTTTCACGCACATGCACACATGGCATTGCCACGTAACTCACCAAGTAACATGGCTATACCAACATAGGCAAGCCATGTAACTCGATGAGTTACGTGGTAATGCCTACTAGATTGTCACATAGGCAGGCCACTTAACTTGGAGATCTCCTTCTAATATGTTTTGGGTAGTCGCAAACCATACTATGTGCTCAAATGGCCATGCGGCCCCATTTTAGCACACAATAGAATGGGCCTTACCAGTTTGGATGGCTATGCAACTATTTAGGGATGGGGGTGAGAACCATTTTACTACTTGTGCAAAGTTTCACAACCATATACTATGGTATGTACGATCAACGCCGATACCATGCATAATGCGCTAAAATGGGCTGTATGAGCCAAACGACCTATTTTAGCGCATAGTATGGATCGAGACTGCTCAAACCATATCGGATGGCTGTAAGACTTTGCAAGGGTGGGGATGAGTCCCATTCCCCCACTTGTACAAATTTTCACATCCATCCAAACTGGACTGGCGGGTCAAGGTCCATACCATGCGCTAAAATGGGCCGTATGACTCATATGGTCCACTTTAGCGCATAGTATGGGTCAAGACCGCCCAAACCAAATTGGATGACTATGAAAAATTATACAGATGGGAGTGATCATTATTATTCCACCCGTGCAAAGCTGCACATTCATTCGATATGGTATAGGTCGTTAAGTCCCATACTATGCGCTAAAATGGGTTGTATGAGCCATATATCCCATTTTAGTACATAGTATGGGCCGTTAACTACCCATATCATATTGGGTGGTTGTGTAAGATTGTAGGGGTAAACTAATGGTTCTGACCCCCATCCGTGAAAATTCATGTGGTTGGTTTGGGCGGTCCCGAACTATACTATGTGCTAAAATGGACCGTATGTTTCATAAGGCCCATTTTAGCACATATTATGGGCTGTGATCACCCATACCATATTGGATGGCTGTGAAACATTGTAGGGATGTTAGAATAGTGCTCACCCCCACATGTGAAAATCCTTGTGGCAATCCAATATGGTTTGGGTGGTCTAGAACCGGTCTCGAACCATACTATGCACAAGAATGGGTCGTATGGCTCATACAATCCATTTTAACGCATAATATGGGCTTTGACCACCCAAACCATATCAAATAGCTATGAGACATTTCACGAGTGAGTAAATTTTACTCAAATACACCTAATATGGCCATCCAATATGGTTTGATAGGTCTCGACCCATACTATATGCTAAAATTTATTGTATGAGCCATATGTCTCATTTTAGCACATAGTATGGGCCTTGATTGCCCATACTATATCAGATGGCTAATTTCCAGGGGTGGAAAAATTATACTCTCTCCCACTTGTGAAAATTATTGTGGCCATCCAATATAGTTTCGGCAATCGCGACCCATACTATGTGCTAAAATGAGTCGTATGGCTCATACTTCCCATTTTAGCGCATAATATGGGTGTTGATCACCCATACCATATCAGATGGTTGTGTAACATTGCAAGGGTGAATGAATGGTGATCACCCCATTTTGTGAAAAGTCTTGTGGCCATCCAATATGTTTTGGGGGTCCCTAACCATAATATGTGCTAAAATGGACCGTATGTATCATACGATTCATTTTAGCACATATTATGGGTGTTAATCACCCATACCATATCGGATGGATATGAAACTTTGCAGGGATAGAAGAATAGTTTTCATTCCCACCTGTACAAACTCTTGTGGCTATCCAGTATGGTTTTGGCGGTCTCAAACTATACTATGCGCTAGAATGGGTCGCATGGCTCATACGGCCCATTTTAGTCCATAGTATGGGCCTTGACCACCCAAACGATATTGGATGGCTATGAGACTTTGTACGAGTGAGGAGATAGTACTCAAACTCTCCCATGCAAAGTTTTGTGGCCATTGAATTCCTTATATTTTTTAATTGTTGCACGTGAGATGAGCTCAGCTCTCAAAGTATGCAAATTGATTGGCCCTATGCCCACCCAATAACCATTGACGAAAGTGGATAGCCCTTCCATTAAATTTGGAAAAAATTGCATAGTAGATATTTTAGTCCTGCGTGAGAGAAAACAAAAGCACAATGTTTATAGTAGTCCTCTTGCAAGTTTTCCAACTTCCAAGTTCTTTTAAGGATATGGTCACGCGAACCATAGATATCAATAGCATCTTAACGATGCAACTATGCCAAAATTGGCATACTTACAGAAGGCCTTGCATAGTTGCATATAAAACAAGTAAATAGTGCACGTGTGACCATGCATGAGGCACATTTATTTCAAACAATAACTAATAAACGTGCATCGTGTGACCACTACCTAAGCTAACCTTTTATATGAAACGTAGAGTGGTTTCACATGGCAGGGAAAGTGACATAATCGGGGGTCTCATATAACTGTGTTTTTTCCTCCTCAGTAGAAACCCCATGGATTTTCGAAGAGAAAGCTGAAAGTACAAGATCTAGGTGCGTAATGGTCTTGTATTTGATGATTGCATTTAGATGTGTCTGTTTTTAAACTCACTTAGAACCAAAAGTAAGTGAGAATTGATTCGAAAATGTAAGAGGCTAGGGTAGCCTATGCCTTCCACCTTTGTGCGAAGAGAATGATCATGCACATCTAACTAATTCACATATGACTAGTGTGCATGGCACGTGAACCACTAAAGCTAGATAGACACTTGAACCTCTATCCCCTCCCCCTTTTTATAAACCTCTCTCTCTACCTCCTCCCATTTGTCTACCTCTCTGACCCCCCCCCCCCCCCCCCCCCCCCCCCCCCCCTGCTCTCTCTCTCTCTCTCTCTCTCTCAGCACATAAAAGTCCTTGAGGGATGCTAAATAGCTTATCTCCCATAGGAAGTATAAAAGAGGACTAACACTGTGTAGGCTGTGCAAACATCAAGGTGGTCTATACGATGAATGTAGAATGAACCATTGTGTGGGTGCATAATGCTATGTGATGTGGCCTAGATCAAATTGACGACCGTGCCCCATGTGTGGAGAAAGACGCATCGATGCTCCTCCACTGCATTGGAGAATTGGACTGAAAAATCCCATTGATTGCAAAGAGTATGTAGCATCTCTGTCAAGATGGATGTCAAAATGGTGGTCTTAGTGGACAGGTGGTTCGCATGGCCACCTGGCCTACACCTCAACAACCTCTCACTTGAAGGTTAGGGTGGCCAATAGTGGTGTCAATATAGTTAGTCTATACAGAGTTGATGAAGCATCACCTAGGCTTCATCCTACACCCATGAGATCTATTTAGTGTGTAAACCCCTCCGAGGCTAGGCTCTTCATGAGAGCATCTGCGGGGTTGTTGTCAGTGTGAAACTTGACAAGCTCAATGTACTTGCCCGCCAATACATCTTGTATCACATGGTATCTAACCTCTATGTGTTTCAACGTTTAGTGAAACACCGGATTATTTGCCAAAGAAATGTCACTTTGACTGTCACAATGCAGTATTGGAACCTCATGAATGCCTGAGTCCCCCACTAGACAAGATAACCATATGGATTCCTTGCTGGCATCAGATGCACAACAACATACTCTACCTCAATGGTAGATAAAAACGTGCAGTCTTGGACACATGATCTTTGAGAGACAGCGGCTCCAACAAATATTAACACATAGCAAGATGTGGATCTTCTACAATCCACACAACCCGCATAATCCGCATCCATGTAACCCCCAATAGATGCATCATTGTTCCCAAAGCATAAACACTTGCTAATTGTACCCTTTAGGTAACTGAGGATTTTCTTCACTACTTCCCAATGCTTCTTGCTAGGGTTTGACATGTACCTACTAACCACTTCCACTGCATGTGCAATGTCTGGTCTTGTGGCTACCATAACATACATCAAACTGTCAACTACTGAAGAATATGGCACTTTTTCCATTCCTCTTTCTCAGCATCTATCTTGGGAGAATCTTCCTTGCTAAGTTTTAAGTATGCTTGCATTAGGTTACTCAATGACTTCCTCCCTGCATACTCATATGTGCAATACCTTGTGGATGTACTTTTCTTGAGACAATTCAAGAATTCCATGTTGCCTATCTCTCTTGATGTGCATACCAAGAAAGTGATTGGCATCTCCCAAGTCTTTCATGGAAAACTGAGTGCTTAACATCTTTTTCAACTGATTGATCCCATCAATTGATTTCTCTGTGCATATCATTTGCATACAAGATCAGGATGATTAAAGAATCATCGTTCAACTTTCTTGTGTATAAGTAGTGATCCTCTTGACTCCTTATGTAACCTTGAGACTGCATGAATTTGTCGAACTTTTGGTACCACTGTCTTGAACCTTGATTGAGGCCCTAGAGTGCCTTTTTAAGTCTACAAACCAATTCTACCCTCATTGGCTTTTGAGTTTCACATATGAAACCCTTTGGTTGTTTCATGTAGACAAGCAAACAAGCCAAGCAAACAAGCTTGACTATTGGAGAGAAAATCTTGTCAAAATACACACCTTTTTGCTGCTTGAAACCCTTGGCAACTAGATGAGCCTTGTACCTAGGCTCAAAATCTTTCACTGTATACTTCTTCTTGTATACCCAGTTGCAAGGTAAATCATGTTTTCCCTGTGGTAGTTCAACCAAATTCCATGTCTCATTAGCCACAATCAAATTGTATTCTGATTGCATAGGCTACTCCACTTAACGCTATCATCCATATGTATAGCTTCTTTGTAGCAGGTTGGCTCTCCACCTCAATGAACAAATGTGGTGTAAACCCGGCTCAAACCACTCGGACGCACGTGATACTCTTGCAGAGCATCTTGATACCTGACTACTGGACTGTGCTCACTTTGGAGCAATAGTAGTATCTTGCACTTGAGGATTAGGTGCATCACTACTAGACTGAGTTGGTTCAAAGGCTATATCCTCAAATAGAACGCATCTGTACTCAAATTTTTTAATGGGATTCTTGTGCATATTTGATTCATTGAAAATGACATGTGAGCTACAAACGACATATTCTCCACCATTGTCCATGCAAAAAGCTTTGAGGTTTTTCCCTGATTGGTTCTCAATGATGGCAGGGAATTTTTGGGATGTTCTTCCTTACGCTTAAGGAGATACACCCACACCTTTCTAGTAGAATAATCTATGAACATGAGAAAGTATTTTTCCCCCCCTTGAGTTTTATGTGGCATTGGACCACACAAATCACTGTGCTCTAAGTCTAGGGGTTCACCTAGTTTCTTTTTCAATGGTGAAGATGTCAACCTAGTTTCTTGTTCAATGGTGAAGATGTCAACCTAATCTAACACATGTAAGTAGCCAAAATGTTGAAGTGTTTTCATTACATTTTGGCTATGCCACAACTCAGTAGACAACATCTCGACAACATAGATAGAGTGTTCGTCATCATGACAAGGTTTGTTCTTGCGGATTAGCCAAGAACAATTATCAAATACTATACTGTAACCAAGGTCATCCGATTGCCCTATAGAAAGCAAGCTCTTTGTAAGCTTGGGCACTAACATTCTACAATACAAAAAGTAGTGCCATTATGTATATGAAGCTTCACATCACCAATGCCAATAATGTTAAGCTCATAGGAATCACCAAGCTTGACTATGCCCTGCATGAACCCATAAGAGGGAAACCAATTTTTATGTGATGTGACATGAAAACTTGCACCAGAATCTAGAATCCAATTATACGCATAACCCTCATCTTGTGCAACCAAAGAATTTGGGGTGAGATCTGAAGTGAAAATGAGAACATCAAAGGGATCTGATGTCACCTCTGCATGAATAACTTATAGCTTGACATTCATCACTGAAGGAGGAGCATTCTCTACTACAGTGGTAGGTATGGGAGACTCAACCATGTTGATCTCCTCAATCTTTATCTTACTTTTTCCTTTGCCAGAAATATCTTTTTGCATGTTTTTTCCTCTCTTAGGAAACTACGAGAATTCTTTTTGTAATGGCCCTTTTTGTGGCAATGGTAACACTCGACATTTTTGGCACTGCGTTTTCTACTAGAGTTCTTGTTTTTGCTTGGACTACGAGGTTTTTTCTCTCTAATTTTGCTTTTGTTCTTGTTCTTGTCACGGCCCATTTGCTTCATTGAATTGCTAGCCATATATGCATCTCAGATTTACGTTGAATCTCTTTAGTGAGAAACACATTTGTGACATCATTGAATACTAACTCTCCATTCAGAGGCTGAATTGCTAATGGCTATGCAAAATATATCCCATGAACTGGGTAAAGAGCATAATAGGAATATAGACTTGAGTTTGTCTCGTCAAACTCACAAAAGCCCTGAGATGTCAACTGGCTGAACAAGGAGTTGAACTCATTTAAGTGTCCAAAAACAATGCTACCTTCTTTCATGCTCAGGTTCAAAAGCTTTTTCATGAGAAAAACTTTGATGGATGCACTTTTGCTTTTCCATGCTAAACATAAGCTATCCCATAGATCCTTGGCTATCGTCTTCCCTATGATAGTGAAGAACAATGACTCGGCTAGATGTAGATGTATTGTAGCCATGGCTTTTGCATCCAAAAGCACCCACTGAGAGCCTACATATAGCTATAGCCATCACCCTTTGCACGCTCCTCCAATGGTTGTGATAGACCTTTGTTAGTCAAAACATCCTTCATGCGCTCTTTCCACCTGGTGAAGTTGCTGCCATCAAACTTGCGGATGAAATACTCCTCCTTTTCTAAAGAAGAAGCCATGGCTGAGAAGATGGTTTGAGAGGTGCGAAACTATGGTGAGAAGCTGCAAGAATTTGGACAAATTAATCTTTGTATCGGGAGCAAAATCTCAACCAAAATAGGCTCAAAATTGTCAAATAAAAGTCACGACTCGCAGGAACAAAATCTGACAGAGTCTCTTTTGTATGAGGAGTCAAAACTCAACTCAAAAAACACATAGAATGTGCCAACTGCACTAACTGGGCATCAAAAAACTGACACTCACTGCCAATAGACTGCCATACACGGTGTCAAAAGCATGAAATTGGATTAGATACATATCATATGGCGAGGGTAACGTAATGGGGAACAACTACCTGTATTATTGAAGGTATCAACATTTGAGCTTATCCCAGCTCAAAGAAAACCTCACGTTGGTCCCTCCAATAGGCCGTGTAGACTCAAATACACTAGCCACACTCTCAGAAAGGATCTTTCGGAACCAAGTATGAGAAACGGCCGGGAAAAACGTCCAAGACTAGCCAAATATGGCTCTACAAAAAATCGCATAGGTAGTATCTGCAACATGCATACATAGAATTTGCAAATGACAAAATCCTTGTTGGGGTCAGGCTCTCAAAAGAGCAAACAACATAAAACTATAACCAATGTAAAGACATCACCTATATGGCCGTAGCCCAAGTCTATGCCTCATCTCAAAAATGCCCATTAGTCGGGTCTCCAATGCGTACATGACTTGCAATGTCAATGCTCACAACTTTGCCTCCGAGCAGTCTGCTCGAAAAAAGCATCTCTCAAGAGACCGCAATAAAAAGGGATGGGAGTGTGCTCTCTCTATGTTGGCCAGATGAAAGTACACTAGACGAATAGCTGCCAAAATGTCGAAGTTGGTGCCAGGTGTCGTTTCTCTATGGTAGAGGCACCTCACCTGTGTAGGCCATGAGCGATGGCGTTCATGGGAAAGTGGTTTTCCACGAAAAAAACCTACGTCAAGGTCGGATGTTGTGATTCCACTGTGTAATGCGAGGTGTCGAGAAGAACGCTGATGTTGATGTCGAAAACTAAGATTGAGATGATGTCGGTGCCAAAAAATGAGATCGATGACTGAGGGCCGAGAGCAAGTAGGCTCGATGCCAAGAAATTGAGTCGGTGCAAAGAAGCCAAAATGTCACTTCTCTCTCTGTCTCTCTCTCTCTCTCTCTCTCTCTCAGGTATGTGTGAACGTGGGCCGGATCAATGATAGGGTATGAGAGGTTGTGGTGCACCCACCCTTAAGTTCATTTTATTAAAAAAACTCTTTGTGATGATGTCTGTAGCAGAGAGAGTGGGTGTGTGTGTGTGTGTGTGTGTGTGTGACAATACACACATTCTCAAGCTCCTGCTCGCTCACGAGCTGTTCACACACCTGCTTCGTGCCCGATTGCTTCAAACTCTAAAACTACTCAATCACACACATTCTGATCTCAAGCTGCTCACGCTGCCCCTTGCACACATCTCAAGCTTTTGATTTTTTGCTCACTCACTTCTACCTGCACTGCAAAACCCAAAGCTTGCTCGCTTTTCAAGCTCACCAATCAATTAATGCAAAAAAGGGGCTCAATTGCTTGCTTTGTGAGCTTTTCCGAGCTGTTGATTTGACTGAGGCTTGATTGGCCAACTTCAACGATGTCGTGTGTGTGTGTGTGTGTGTGTGTGTGTGTGTGTGTGTGTGTGTGTGTGTGTGTGTGTGTGTGTGTGTGTGTGTGTTTGTTTAACACACACACTCCCCTTTGCTCTTCTGTCAGTGGCCGATTTTAGCCTGCAAATTTCCCCAATGTCACAATCTTGACACAAGCTTCACTCACTTCTACCTGCACTGCAAAACCCAAAGCTTGCTCGCTTTTCAAGCTCACCAATCAATTAATGCAAAAAGGGGCTCAATTGCTTGCTTTGTGAGCTTTTCCGAGCCGTTGATTTGACTGAGGCTTGATTGGCCAACTTCAACGATGTCGTGTGTGTGTGTGTGTGTGTGTGTGTTTAACACACACACTCCCCTTTGCTCTTCTGTCAGTGGCCGATTTTAGCCTACAAATTTCCCCAATGTCACAAGCTTGACACAAGCCTTCTGCTCGTTACAAGGCTTTGACTCATTGACTACCCCCCATTTGATTACCTATGAGCTCAACCTTGCGAGCTTGATTGATCGTGCAAGCCCTCAAGCTCTCGGTATTTTGTTTGTGACCTGCTCTCGATTACGTGCTTGCCGAGATCTACCTCCATTGCACTCGATTGCTTCAAGCTCTTAAGCTTCCATCCCCCAGTTGGGAGGGCTACACATGCAGTGGGTAGATTGGGAAATCGAGTGCGCTTTGATACCAGTTGTAGAGTGCATGTGTGTGCGGATGCGTGTGTGTACGTGCATAGGTGCGCTAGCAAGGGAGAGTGTGTGAGGGGGAATTGGGGAAGAAGGAGAAGCACATATAACAATTGCTTGGGTTAGTGGAGTAGAAAGTGAGAGTGCTAGTCAACTCTTACCTTCTCTCCCTATATTTCATTATAGAGAAAATGAAGTTAGGGGTGGTTCCAATGGCCACCTGGCCTACACCACAATAACCTAGCAGAAAAGAATCTTGCAAGTTAATTTGGTTGTATTTAAAATATGGTACTTTGGTAATTGCCATTGGGGCAACGTTCATTAAGTTGAATGATTTTGGTGTCCAAGGAGCCGATGCCAAGGGTATAGCCTACACTATCTTAGAGAAATCAATGATGCAAACTCTTTTGTGGTTTTATTAGAGATCTTGAACCAAAGCTTAAAAAGTAGGTCAAGGCACAAAATCCCAAGACTTTACAAGATGTCATAGTTCAAGCACACATTCATAGTAATCCCAATATTGATAAGTTTTTTAGTCCATCATTACATAAATTATAAAGCACCATGCATAATAACAATGATTGGACTATGTGCCTCACCTCATGCTAGTAATAAGATAAAATCTTGATCTGCCAATATAAGTGAGCAGTCTAAGAGATCCACATGACATCGACGACAAGATTTTGATAGACAATAAATAAAACATCAATTTCAATTGTTTATTGAATACTCATACTAAAAGGGTGTTAAGGTTGTGGGTTTTGTAGTAGCTCCTTTGTGAAACCCCTCTCCATGTGTTAAGATACATGTGTGTGATGTGTTGCCTACCATGTTTCAACCTATATGTGAAGCCATGTGCTAGCCAAGTCATCCACTATGTGTCAATTCTGTGTGGCCTTTGCAGCTCTATTTAAGAGCACTCTTTGTACAAACTTTCTATATGAATCAAGTATTTATTTTTGCATCAAGTATGTGTGTGTGATGTGTTGCCTACCATGTCTCAACCTATATGTGAAGCCATGTGCTAGCCAAGTCATCCACTATGTGTCAATTGTGTGTGGCCTTTGTAGCTCTAGTTATGAGCATTATTTGTACAATTCTATCTTAATCAAGTATTTATTTTTGCATCTACATCTGTTTATCGTTCTTCAGTTGTGTTGATAGTTAATTCATATTTGAATTATGAATGGCTCCTATCTTTATGTTCCTAAAACCTTACATTTAGTATCAAAGAGAGATGCCAAACACTATAGTGTATCCAAGATCATGTTGTCCTACTAAAACCAAGCTATTAGTTAGCTTTGGCACATGTCTAACACCTCGAATCATGAACTTACTACCATTGTGCATACGCAACTTCACATCTCCAATTCCACATATCTCAAGCTGATGATAATCACCAAGCTTAATTAAACCATGTGTAGAAGCAAAACTGGAGAGCCACTCCTTGTGAGGAGTAACATGAAAATTGGCACTTGAGCCAATAATCCAATTCTACCCATAGCATTTTTCAAGAGATAACAATGCCTTTGGACTCAAATCAAAAGTGAAGACTAATATATATGATGGTTGCGGCATATCAGAAACAACATCAACATGTGGAGACTCAACAACATTGAGCTCCTGTATCTTCACATTGAGCTTAAGAGGTGCAAAACTTATGACAATGGATTTAGCCTCTGCTCTTTGCAAAAAATGGCAATATTTTTCATGGGTCCTTTCTTATGGCAATGGTAGCATTCAATGTTCCTTGTGTTACTTCCATGGCTCTTGCTATGTGCATTCTTGCAATCTTGAGAATGACCGCAACTATGACTACAACCTCTCTATCTTTGATAGTTCCTCTGGCTACTTTCACTTGCCGTATACCCATCACTATGCCCACTAGTGTCACGAGGTTGAAATCAAATCTCTTCTATAAGAAAAGCACTAGTAGAATTAGTGAAAACAAGCTTCCCTTTAGGGATGCAGGTCATTATGGTAGTGTTAAATGTATCCCATGATGCATGCAAACAACATAGCAAGAAAATGGCTTTCATTTCACAATCAAAACTAAGCTTCTTTGATGTCAAATGAGTAAACACATTGGTAAACTCGTTCAAGTGTGAGACACAACTACCCTCTTTCATGTTGAGATGCATAAGATTCTTCATTAGAAACATTTTCTTCAATGCACTCTTACCATCCCATGCCAAGCATAAATACTCCCACAGTTATTTATCATAGGCCTTGTCCATATTTGTGAAAAATATAGACTCACCAAAATGCAACCTAATAGTTTCCATTGGCATGACCATCAAGCTCTTCCCACTGATCATCAGTGTACAAACCCTCTTTGCGCTCTTTCAACCAGGAACTATGAGTCTTTTGTTTATTAGGACATCAAGCATTTTCTACTTCCATATGGTTAATTTTGTTCCATCAAACTTCTTAATGTAGTTATCTTCTTTCTCAGAAGATCCATCCATGCTTACAAGAGCTAACTACAAGAGAGTAATGCTAAGAACTTATAGCAAAATTTTTGCAAAGGAGAGATCAAAATCTCAACTAGAAACTCAACAAAATCACCATAAGGTCAATGCAAAAGAGTGCTACGGGCAAATTAGGGGACTTGCAAGGGAAAACTCTGGTAGAGTCTCCTTTGTACACAAAGATAAAAATCTCAAGTAACACTGAGCAAAAAATATTTCATAAATTAAAAAATAATGTTGATTGGATATAAACTGACATATACTACTCAAAGAAAATGTCAAAAGACTACCAACTTGATGGCAAGGCACCTATACCTAGCAATACATGTCCTATGGTGAGGCCACAAATGGGGAACTCCAAAAAATTTGTCCACCTCACAGATATAAACTAACATATACTACTCAAAGAAATTGTCAAAAGGCTACCAACTTGATGGCAAAGCACCTATACCTAGCAATACATGTCCTATGGTGAGGCCACAAATGGGGAACTCTAGCAACCTAATCCACCTCACACTGTGTCATAATAATCAATATCTAATTCTCCTAAATGATTTTCTCATATTAAACTGATCATTTAATGTGGGGAAGTGCCAAGGGAGAAAAAGCTAGAATATTGGTTAAGCTAGCAGACCGGCCACAGTAGGGATCCAAAGGAGGGAAAATAGGGATCCAAAGGGGGGGCCATCTGCAAAAGAGCCATGTGAAACAATGGGCCAAAAAGACCCTAAGGTTCAGCCCATTAAGACTTCCAAAATGCTAAGGTTCCAAAATTCAAAGGTTGTGTCCAAAGGTCAACCCTAGGGAAAATTGGATGCTTAGTGTGTGCCCTAAAAGTCTTTTCACATCCCTACATGGGAGGGGGCGAGCCCCAAAGGTAGGAGATGAGAGAGAAAGCCACACACACACACACACACAGGCTCCCTTTACACAAAGGGAATGAGGGACACATGTCAGCTCCCTAGGCCAGATGCCCACAAGGTGTGCCCAATTCCTATTGGAAGACCCTTGAAGTGGACCAATGAGAATTAAGCTAGAGTAAATCTAGTTTAATTAATTTAAAAACATTTAATAAAAGAAACCAATGAGAATTAAGTCTCCTAGAAGACTATTGGGCAGTCTCCCAAGGGGTCCAATGAGCATTCAGGAGCCCCATGGCTTGCCTGATTCCTATTGGCCAGGAGGCAAAGGGGTCCAATGAGAGTTTAGTTTAATTATTTAATTACCTAAAGCTCTCACAAAAGGGGAAAGGGGGACACATGTCAGAAGGCTATCACTTATGCTGCTTAATTCCTATTGGCTTGACCTGGGGAGGTCCAATGAGGCAAAAGCCAGACCTAATTAGCAGCTAGGGCTCGCCCAAGAGAGAGGGGGGGCTGATTTTTGCTTGGCATTGACACACACACTCTCACACTTGACCATGTGTGAAGGGAAAATACTCTATCTCCTCCCAAGCTTTAATGGAGAGCTCATCACCTACTCCAAGCTTGTGAGATAGAAGCCTACATCAACACTCTCTTGGCATGTGGATGCAAATCCAACCAAGAGCCAAGCTTCAATGCATGCTCATCTTCTCTACCAAGCTAATTACTAAGCTAAGCTATGCTAATATGAGTGATTATGTGAGGAGATGTACATCTTTCTCGTAAGATACTTCTTTTTCTTCTCAATCTACTCTCATACCCTGCTAGCTCTCACCATCTTCGAAGGTGTGTGAGGTCTTGGGTCTGAGAACGGGGATAATTCAAGTTGTGTTTGATTAAGTGTTTTGCTTGGTGTATGAAGCTTCCATCTTCATTGCACTAGCTAGTCTTGAAGGAACACAAAGAATTGTATTGTACAATGTCTCTCTTGAAGGGAGAAACCATAATACAAAGCCTTTTGGAGGGGGGACCGGCTCCATGCAAATCCGGTCCTCAACTGTTGTCAATAGCTTAATTTCTCTCTCTTTTGAAAGTATTGTCGATGCTATTTAACTAGGTGTTATGATTTTTGTTGCTCTCTCCACCCAAGCACTCTTGTAATTCTCATTAGGAATCTATTCTAATGAAATGCCCACTATGTTCATGCTAATTTCCGCTACACATAAGATTATAGGCCATTAAATGTTACACACTGGGTCACCTCACCCGGACCCTAGTGCTCGGCTTCAAAAAATCTCATGTAATGACCCTCACAAAAGGTTATGCAAACTCAACTAACCACACGCTTAGAAAGGCTCTTTCGAAAAGAGTCTAAAAAATGGTTGAAACTATCAAAACAAGCCAAAATCAGCTCCACAACAAGGTACAATGGCAATATACGCAAAAGAGTGTACATCTAAAACATGTAATTGTCTTTGCAAAACCATAGGACATACAACAATGAGATGTAAACAAAATCTAGCCTCAAGTGACCTCCTTGTGGGGAGTAAAACACTCTCAATAGAGCACAAACACTCTCAAGTGCTAGTCACACATAAACCATAGTCATCCAAACTCCAACTAGAACTATACTAGATGTCACTAACAAAGATACTTGCATATCTGCTATGTCAAGAGAACCTATGACTATCCCTATGTACGTATCAGTTTTTACTTAAATAATAAGACATAAATAAACTTTAACATTCAAAGGACATCTAGCTTTACAGAAAAGGCAATGATTAGTACAAAAACAACTCAGTCTTAGAATTATCTTTGTACATGGTGTATGAGAATGAAGTCTCATTCTAGTATACAATGATAATGACTCATCAAAGAAGTACTTCCCAAGTAGTAGGAGCAAATGTAATCATGGACAGACATTTTCTTTAAGCCAAAAAAATTCCAAGAAAGGATAGAGTTCTCACCTGCATCTATCCAAACAAGACAACAAATACATTAGCCTTGGATGTGTTTTACATGTGTCAATGGACTATATCAGTTGTTATCCATGTCCAACTTACATATTTTTTTAACTTAAAACTACTGTCCAAAGTGTTCATGTATTCCAGTTCTTTGGTTTTTTTTGTAAAAAAGGTTTATTATCCCAAAGATTTGTAAAAGTACTTATAAGTATGGTTTCTTTACATCCCCATTTTTAATTAGACCTTTGATAGATATTAGCATACATATCATTCTGATCAGAAGGCCGCCACCCCTTCTGATCCAAGTTTCTTAATCTCCATATTATCTTATTAGTCTTTCAATATCAGAATTACTTTGCCAGATTTTCAAAGCTCCAACTCCTCTAGTTTTTTTAAGTACCATGAAGCCATAAAGTATCCATATCAATGGCTTCAAATATCTCTCAACAAAAAAAATTTGTATTGATTTAAAGGTATCAAACTCGGCTATGTTATCAAGCGAAACTAAATTTCACATGCCCACTTGGGCTTAAGGAATCCATCATACCTCAGTTTGTATGCTAAATGAGAAGAAAACGTATTAAATCCAAACATCTTAGTTTCAACAAAGTTTTAAAAAATTGTCGTGCCTCAATGATCAGAGAACGAAGTTTCAATCAAAGCCCCCTTTTTTTTTGGGAAAAAACTGAAAAAAGCTCAACCATAGCGGCCTATTTTAAAAAACACTATTGTAGAGATGCCATATACCGTTTGTAAGATGTAAATTCTCAGTTCAAGGTTCACTCAACCAGGAAAAAAACCTATGCCAGTGAAGTGAGAATCATCACAAAGAGCTAACCAGATCCACCCCAAACCTACAAACATCATGGTCTGCAAAAATAGCAACGCCATGCGCTTACTATAACAGCTCATTTAGTCTTCAGAAAACTTATGCATGTGATGTGAGAACACATACCAAGTGCAAAAACCCAATCAACCACAAAATCCCACACCATAGTGAGTAGTAGCATCAAATAGTAGGGTAGGAACAAAATAGCCATACACCCAGTCTGCCAACGTAACCATTGCGCAAGGAACTACCCCTTGTGGTGTTGCATCTGTCATTACTCACTGATAGTCACTCCCTCCAAGTATCATAAAAAACATACATAACCCAGAGAAAGCAATCCAAAGATAGTGCTACTTGACTTTACGTAACCATCAACAATATCCAAACACTGTTAGATTCCTTTACGAGGTGATGACATATACATTCTCAGGCCAATCCATCCCCTTATTAAATCAAACGAAGGTATAATAAGCTTTTACCCAAAACCATCATAACTTACTAATCATAGTACAAACTTCCTAGTATAGTTATCATGTTCGAGAGAGCCGGTTTAATAAGCATCAGTGCTACATGTATTATGTCAGAGGAAACAAACACCATGCATAGAATAACACCATTAATCGCAATCATTCGATCGTGATCACTATTATGAACAGTATGCGTTTGAGGCAGGACACCCCACCCTTTTATGATGTTCCTAAGTCAAGCCAGGCAATAACCTCTTTACTTGTGAGGGCTTTTGTGAAGTAAACCAATCAACTAATTACCATATGCAGTGAAATGCTTATGCAAAGCTTACAGACCAAAAAACATAAATAGTCAAAGTAATCATACTACTTAAATCGTGAGCTTTGTAAAAAAACCTTTGCAATATGTAACCCAAATTCCATCAAAAGGTAAACACCGACCCAAACGGTAGTTCAACCACCTCCATGACTGCACAGTACGCGTCTATGCCCTCACTCCTCTCTTTCACAAACACATGCAAAGAGAAAGACACCATAGACTAAGTGAGGGGCCATGTTAACCCTCACGCACATTCCTATCACCTAAGACGGACGTCGTATTATTTATTTGGTAGAGTCAGGTACCGGGCTTGTCGGTCCAATAGGAAAAGGGTAAGAGTGATCATTGATGAGAGGCACACTCTAACTGGAACATTCAAGGGATTAGTTGGCTAAGCATAGGCGCCCAAGTGTGAATGGGGCGAGCTCATATAAAAGTAAACTAAACCTAAAATTCACTCATTCTCTCATTTGTGCAATTGAAGAGTGCTCTTACTCCATCTCCATCTCCATCTTCTTCTTCTTCACCTCCTTGTGTGTGTGTGTGTGTGTGTGTATGCGTGAGAGAGAGAGAGAGAGAGAGAGAGAGAGAGAGAGAGAGAGAGAGAGAGAGAGAGTGATCGAGCATTGCGAGGACATCACGACGACGGCAGCGAAGCAGTTGAGCGCGGCGAAGCAGTTGAGATCCTTCTTCTTCGCGGCGAGGAATCCTCCACGACAGCAAGCGTAGAGCGGTGAGTGACACACCATCTCCATCTTTGAGCTTACCAGTTTAGGCTAGTTGCGTGCTTGGAGCCATTTGTGGCTCACACATAGTGTATCGGCAAGTTCCTTGCATTGACATGTGCGATAAACGCGCACATTTTTGGCGCCGTTGCCGGGGAATTCCATACACTAAGCTTGAATGACACTCTGTGCTTCTTTGTGGTGCAATTTCAATTGTAGGAAAGGTAGGGAAGGAAGGTGTGTGTGTTGAGAAAAAGGAGTTTGTTTTGCTGCTGTGTATTTCTTTGATAATGAGGTTTTGAAAGGTAGTGTGTTTTCTTTGTGATAAGGTGTTAGTATTAAGGTTGTAGATCCATAATGTTAGTTCTGTGTAAAGTACAGTAAGTAGGAAGTAGATCTGTTAGAGCTAATGAAGTGTGTTAGTGTGTAACAGTAGGTATATTAGTTGTAAGTAGGTAGGTAGAGTGTGTGTGCTCACACGCACAGCGCCGCCGCAACGACCTTATCCCAAAAAAAAAATTAAAAAATAAATCAAAATTTTAAAGGTAGGATCGGGATCGGGAATATCTCCCAGACCCAAGCCCAAGCTCACGCTTAGGGTCAGGCCTCAGTCGCCCTTTAAAATTATGTATTTTAGCCTCACACATAGCTAAAAATCGACCTTTTTGAGGACCAACGGAGCGTCAGGTGACCGAACATTGTGCTGTAAAGCACACCATGACTCTCTAAGTGATACGCTTGTTTCGAGATATCACACACTTTATTAAAAAAAACCAAACATTAAAAACATTAAAAATGAGTGAAAATGGACGCCTAAAAAAGTGAGCGGTACCTTCGAAGTTCTTCGCCGTCGACGCTTGTAGGGTGCCAAAGGCACATGCATTTGCGCTCTGGTTGTGTGCTAGAGATGGAGTACCTAGAGAGAATTTTGACTTACACGAGTTCTCATTATCCACTTATCTTAGGTTCCGGGGCCTCAATGGGGACCCAAGGTAGTACAAACCAAGACCCAAACATAGCGGCTAGTGACTCTTCCTCTGACTACGACGTCATGGAGGGTTTCCCAATGCCTAATCTTGATAGCTCAAGATAGCTCAAGCCAAGACATGTCTTGGCTTGATAGCTCAAGCCAAAACATGCATGCCATGGGCCCACGGTCTGGACTGAGCGTGCTTAGTCGCTTGAAGGAAACCTTTAGTAGAGCCACTCGCTCCGAACATGCAGCTAATGATGTAAATGAGGGGGGCGGGGAAGTAAATTCTCTATTCGTGACTAACGTAGACCCTATACCCTTAGAGAGTGTGCACATGAATACTTCATTCACTGCACCCCCTGACTCTTTAGAGCTATTCCCCTTCAAGGTCATATTACTAGATGGTAGAAGCCTTGCCGAAGTGCAAGAGGTTGAGCGATATATCATTACAGCTAGGGAAAAGGAAATTGAGAGCTTACGCAAGGTGGAGCAACAAAGAGAGTTAAAAGCGAAAGCCCCTACGTCAATATCCTTGCTAGGAGAGCAATCAAGTGATCCTGACTTAGCAACCGCTAAGGGCCAACCCATAGAAAGCAACATTGCATCTAGCTCAAGGGACACCCCTAGCACCTCAATCCTAGATGAAGCTGTGCGCTCCTTGCCGCACTGTCGAAGCAAGGGACTTGCCAATACACCGTGCCGAGCCACAAACGGCTCCAAGCACACAACAAGCCTAAACTAGCAAGCTCAAGAGAGCAAAGGGTGTGTCACTCACCGCTCTACGCTCGCCTTCGTGGTGGATTCCTTGCCACGATGAAGAAGAAGCTGCAGTCGTGCCGCGCTCAACCGCTTCGCCGCCGTCGTGCCTTCGTAATGCTCGATCGCACACACACTCTCCCTCTCTCTCTCTCTCTCTCTCTCACACACACACAAGAGGGGGTGAAGAAGAAGAAGATGGAGATGGAGATGGAGCAAGAGCACTCTTCTATTGCACAAATGAGAGAATGAGTAAAAATTAGGTTTAATTGGCTTTTATAGGAGCTCACCCCATTCACACTTGGGCGCCCATGCTTAGCCAACTAACCCTAGCATGTTTGTGTTAGAGTGCGCCTCTCATCGGCGATCACTCTACCTTTCCCTATTGGTCCGACAAGCCCGGTACCTGACTCTAAATAATACATAATATGGTTACAGTGTCCGTCGTAGGCGATAGGGTGTCCGTGAGCCACGAGGGTTAACATGCCCCCCTTCCTGATGTAGATTCCGTCCTCGGAAGCTATTGAGTTGAAGCTGGTTCGTCGAGGTGGAAGAGCATTTGAGATGAATGTCCTTAGCTTTCTTCAGTCACTGCAAAATCAAACAACCTTGGCACAGTAATTGCATTCTCATAAGTGATTAAAAAGCATATGCAGTTTTAGGTAGACAAATTGATTGGTCAAAGAATTTCAAACAATTTGTTAGCAATGAACATTAAATTGCAATGTAATCAAATGCATAAACAGATGTAAAGGTAGAAAATTAAACAAGTCTGGGGTCGCTAATTTGACGGTCGAAAGGCACTAGAGATCGAATATTAATACCATGGGTAAGCTTCTTAATTTTCTGTGGTCAATTAAGTTGTTTAATCGCGAGAGCCAAGTATTCATGTTCGAGGGCTGACTAGAGGCTATATCTAGAAAACCTTGTAGTTAAGCTACCATAAAAGGAATTTCTCATGAAATCATCGCTTGACTGATTACTTTTTCTTTGACCCCCCAAAGTCTTTTCACATTGATTCAATTTTGATGTGTGTGCTTATTTTGTATGCCTTGGGTTTTTTGCTTTTCAAGGAAAAGCGCCCACACTGGGAACCTCTAGGGCTCTAGTACCATAGGCAATACATGTGAGTGAAGTACCAATTTAAGCAGGGATTTCTCTTCCAGCTTAAAATTTTACATTGTGGCACTTTGATTTTTTGCTTGTTCATTTTCAGCATTTTAATTTTGTAACTTTGGGGGGTCATATAACACTGTTACCCTCCCCAGGCTCATCACATTAGTAAACTCCCTTTATAATACTTAAGCTAAAGGTCAATAGGGTTAAGCCCACTAGAAAGCCCTAGTACATTTCATACAATGCTGCCTAAATCGGATTAAGAACCTAAGTAACCATTGATTATTAGGAAGGCATTCCCCATGGTATTAAGAGAAGATTTCTAATATCTAGCTTGGTCAAACTAGCTTAGTCAGACTGCTTAATTTTTAAACCTAGACAACTGATTATGACAAAACATTACATTGAATTAAATGTTTGATACTAAGCCAATGCGCTGAATATTATGCTACCAATCACAATCAAAGCAGACAAACATGGATGCAAAAAGATAAGGGCAATGCTAATGGACAAGAAACACCTGTTTGTGTCGATGGTCGTGCTTGATTTGAAGTGTGAACGAGAGAAAGGTTCCATGAAGGTCCAAATCCTATCAATAGCAACACGCTCCTGTACACACTATGAAACACAAACAATACCTCTAGGAGGAACATTAGTGGGAAAAGAGAACTTCGCTAATCTCTCAACTCTAAAACAGAAACACTCCTATCGTACTAATCTTACCTTACCCTCCATCACTCAAGTGATGAGGATCGAAGGTGTTTTATGGCATAGGTTTCTGTTTCACTGTACCAAATGTGACATGTGTAGGTCTGAGTCAATGTTTTGACTTTTATTGTGCATACTCGTTTGCTAATTGCTCTTGCTCTTTATTTTTATTTTTTTGTGAGTATAAAGCTTTATATGTACATTCCCTAAGATCGGAGATTAAGAGGTCAGGGAAAAAGGTTGAGAGGGAAACAAGTGAATAATGGATGTCAGCAAACACTCCCCCCTTCCTTGGGTAGATCATACCGTTTGAAATGAGCTTGTCACCCTTTGAAACCAATTGTTCCAGTTGGTAATAGGTGAGGATTTTTGCCAGTAGTTTTCTATTACCCTAGGTGCCTCGTCAAGTTGCAAGGGTGGTAAGGTACTCTCCCAGGATCGAACTTGAAGTGGTTCATCAGGTGATTCTTGAACACTGGGAGGTGTGGATTCTTTTGTAGCTTCATGGAGGTCCACTACTATAGATGGAGGCTGTGTAGAAGCTTTTACCTCTATGGATGTATTACATGAGGAGCTAGAATCTTCATGGGACTCCCCCCTTCCTGAGGTAGGTGGAACAAATCGTTCTTTCTTTGGTAACCAAACTAGCTCGGGAGCGGGTGTGTAGCATTCTGTGATTTTTTCCTTTCCTCAATCATTGATTCGTTTTGGAACTACGGGATTGGGCTCACTTGGGTCAGGTGATAGGTAAGAGCACAATCTACGTTTTGGCACCCAGATTTGATCATTTCCTTGATAGTAGCCTTGGGCTTCCAATAGTCGTTTAGGGATCCATCGCAACATTTTCTTACTTTTCTTGGAGCGAGTGGTACGTTTCTTACAAGGCTTCTGTTTTTTAGCACTAGCTATGGTCACTAAAGAAGCTTTAGGGACCCACTTGTATGTTTTCTTCGTTACATTAGGATGAGTCTTGTCAGAAGCGATATGCATTGCTTGTAGCATATTTAAGGGTATAGGCATTTCATCCCCCTCAGGTGTTACCCAGGTCATCCCCCTATTTCCCCAAGTGTCTATGGTTGATGCTAGGTGGACCCAATCCACATTGTCCGACTCAGTCATCCCAGGTAAGATATCCATATAAGGAGAATGTTTGCCAATGTCTGTATCCTTCTTACAAGTGTAACAATATTGTAGTGGGGCCGAGTGAACTGTGGTGTCAGAGCGATGATCAATAATGGTTTTACTCCCTAAGGGGTGTACCTTACCAGTCACCAAATCCACTCTAAGGACAAAGTCTTGGAATTGCAAATAGACATGATTTTTAGACCAATCATGAACCATTTGTGCTTCCCTCATGAATGGTCGTCCTAAAATCATTTCATATGACATAAGGTGTTTAGAGAAATCCATTACAATGAACGTATGTCATACCTTGTGTCCTAGAACTTTGATCTTAAGATCCTTGAGCATCCCCATAGGTTTGGCTATGGTACCATTTTCCATCTTTACCACAATGTTAGTAACACTGAGGCGGGGTTTTCCCATGGATTCCCAACAATCTTTTGTAACGATGCTAACTCCTGCACCACCATCAAGAATTCCCTTTATAGTTAATCCCTTGGTAGTGATGGGTAGGGTCGCATTAGACTCGTCGCCTTCAAAATACTGCCCTAATTCGTTAATGGGTACCTCAATCACAGACTCGTGTCCATCTAAGTCAAGTGATTGCACATGATTTTCCTCATCAATCATAATCGAGTCAGGCCTATTTGGTTGCGCAAAATGCGGTAATCCCGTTCGTAGCTCTCCGTTAAGGAATGCTCGAAGTGCAAGGAATAACTCAAGATCTCCATACAGCTTTGCTATGATCGTGGTTCGGACCTCAGAAGACATGAAGTCCACTAGTTTGGCAACATTCATTGGCGTTTTGCAGGGTGTAGGTCCTTGACTAGGAACTGGTGAGGATGGAATCTCATATTCCTCAATGGGATCAGGTATTCCTTCGTTAAACATCCTTTCCAACAAGAAGGGTGTATGCTCACTTTCTGATGTCCCGTCCTCACTCCCTTCTTGGATGATACTAGATATGGCTAACGGTCTATGGTTCATGTGGGGTGGATGAACTTGCGTGGGAAACACTGTGTCATGAATTTTGACCTGCATGGGTTCTGGTTCTAGTTTCCTTTGAGTCTCCTCCACTAAACCTCTTAGATGTTTCACCTGCTCAATCTCGTCTACTGGGTTTGGGTACGTCCCAATCTTCTTTTTACGATTCTTCCCTTTTTGCCCCTGCGGTTTATCTTGGGGGTCTTGGATTGGATTTGGAAACACTTGTGGTGTTTTCAGAGGCTCTTTATGGTTTTCTCTTATTCGCTTTTCATTTGGTTCCATGTTACGGTTTTCTTTGTCGGTCTTTCTCTTTGTGGTATTGGTTCTAGTCTCCATTGTCTCGACTGAATCTGAATCATCCTCGAGGTCATTCATATACACGGGGTCATCTCCTGTTCCTATGTTTGTTTTGGAACTTGGCTTTGAATTTTCCGTATTCTGCAACTTCTTCCTTCGTGTCTTCTTTTTCTTTGCTTGGATAACTGACGCGGTATCTCTCTCTTCGAGGATATGGCCTGGCCCTTGAAGCATGGACCATGTAATCGCATAAGCGGGTGCGACGGGTGGTATTGGCGATGTCACACTAACAATTTCGACCAAATTCAGGGGTGTGATTTTAGGCGCATTTGGGTTATAGGGGCATTGGGCAATCAAGTGATCTATGCCACAACGATTACATGTGAGTATTGGCATTGCAGACGTGCTCCCTTGATTCATTTGCATCTGTGCAGCATTCATTTGCAGCCTAATAGGGCACTCCGCTGCTCGATGTGGTCCACCACACTCGTAGCATTGAAGAGGTGGCCTCCTAGCCTGGGTGTTGATATTTTGACCTCTGGATGCGAGAGCAACAGCTTGATAAACCGGCTTGACTTGTCCCCAATAATCTTCCATGTAGTATATAGGACACTCTTCCAATGTATCAAGTCCGTAGGCAATACTAGTGTCTATTTCCTCCTCACAGCCATCTGGATAAGCATTTGATGGCTCGCAACCCACTTGGTTCATAGGGGCGACTCTTGGATGCGGGGGCTGCGGTCCTAGCACAGGAGGTGGTAGCGGTGTAGCTTGTACAACATTTTGAGATCTAGGGACCATGTGTTGCGGTAGTTGCTCAACAGGTGGAGCAGGCATCAATACAGGAGCTCGAGGTGCATCCGTCCAGGCTATAGGTGGTCTATTTGCCATCATACGTTTGATCATTAAACAATCCTTAGCTTGGTGACCATACCTACCACATGCGTTGCAAGTTCCATTAAATTTTACTCTAAACGTAGGGCACTCACTAGTGCTATGTGGACCTAAGAAAATGGAACACCATTGTTGCTCCCTTCTTGGATACATGTGACTATTTTGAGGGGGTCGATTATCCTTAAGAGACTCTTGGATTGCCTTGGTGAGGTCTGTCAAGAATGTCTCAAAACCTTTGGCTCATTGGCAATGGGCTTTGCAGTCATGGGTTCATACTCAATGGCTTGTGAGCTAGTGGATCTCGTGTCAGTAGACACCCTCATGCCTGCTATCATCAAGTTGTCCTCTAGTTGGATTGCATTGGCAGTGACATCTTCCCAGGTTGTGATACCTCTAATCACTAGTCCATTATAGATTCCTTCATTCCTCAACCCTCGAATGAATCGATCAAGCAGTTGGTTATTGTTGAAGCGCTCATTTACAGGGCAACGAGAGTTTAAGTGCTTTAGACGACTAATGAAGTCCCTTACTGACTCTCCTTCCTTACGTTCGGCCTTCTGTAGCTGAGATGCTACACCCCAAAGCACACCTTCTCGTATGTACTCCTTTAGAAACAACTTTCGAAGGGTAGGGTAGATTGTTTTCTCGTCCACCCTTAGGGTCCTATACCAATCTCCAGCCTTCCCACTTAATGTCAAGCTTAAGGCATTGCACATATGTAGTTCGTTGCGTTCCCCTAAGGAATCACATACTTGTTCAAACACTTCAATGTGTTTCCTAGCATCTTCGTCCCCATTGAATTTTTGCGTGAGTTTGGCAATTTGTACTGCCTTACTTCTAAGCTCTCTATCAGATGCATGACGCATATTTTCCGCGATAGATCGACCTATGGTTTGAGAAAACGCTGCCAAGTCACCTATGTGAGGAGGCAGGGCCGGTGGAGGTACTCTTGGAATCATATGTGGGAGAGGGACGGGTACCGGTCTTGGCATATGTGTGGATGATGCAGGATATGGAACATAACCGGGCATAGGTCCACTCGGATAAGGGCTAGGGAGCGGCACTCGAGGAGCATAAGCAAGTGGTACAATTGGAGGTGTGGGGACCATGTGTGCATAAGGGGCTAGAGGCACATACGGTCGAGGCCCCATATTAGGTACTACGACACTAGGTAGTGGCACTGCGCTAACCGTAGATGTCATCGGTACATTCTCTGTCAGGCTTATCCCTGGAGTGAGCACTGTGTTTTCCTTGATAGAGGGTTGAGCCAAGTTAGGAAAGCTAAAGTTTTTGCTCGGAGGCTCAGATTGCATCGAGACCCCAGATGAAATGACGTAAGATGGGTCCATGGGGCTCATTAGAGGAGTCTCCATTTGTGATAGAGTAGGCTGTTGAGCCTTGCTCGTATCCAGAAATCTCATGGGGCCAGTTGAGAGTATATTTACCCCTCGGTTTTGCCTTTCTGATTGAATAATGCCATGGATAACATTACAGATCATTTTCTGTTGATCTTCGATGCTCGTGGCACTAGAGGTGGATTGTACAATCTCTATCCATCCTACATGGTAGGCGTGGCCAGAGTGTAGATCCGTCAACACCTCAGTGTGGAGGTCGTATGTCCAATGATCATTAATGAACAATCCTTCTAGAGTCGACGTGTTAACGGTTTCTTGTGAGGTAGAAGCAATATTGCTCCCCGTGGTTTTACTTGTCACCAACGGTACTCTAGAGGGAACTTCTGAAGGAGGCAGCTCAACAGGGCCTTCTTGGTAAGAAGTTGGTAGGATATCCACATGGACACTCTTTGGGGGTGTGGGGTCCACTTGCGATGTGAAAGGAGAGTCCACTTCCCCACCCCCTTCGTGTGCTTCATTTGCATCAGGTTCCGAGCGAGTAGCTCTACCTAATGTTTCCATGAAATGGCTAAACATACTAGTACTAGGCTGTGGAGCTTCGGGAGGTGCATGGCCTTCTCTCTCAGTGTTTTGGGTAGGGTATGCTTCCATGATTTCTGAGTCGGAGGAGGAATCACTAGCGGCTATTTTAGGGTCTTGGGTGGTGCTACCTTGTGTCCCCGCTGAGGGTCTAGAGCTTATTGTGGATGGGTAATGGGTGTCCGTATGAACAGAGGCACCCTCAATATGCTCGTGTTCTAGCACCCGCCCAGAGCGTAAGTGCATGTGCTTCTGATACCCTAAGGTGTCAAAAAGCTGCTCTAGGAGGCCTTGTGACTAGTTTTTAGCGTGTTTTTTGTTTGTTTTTTTGCTAGATTTTTTAGAGCGTGTCGTGGAATGGGCCGTGTGATAGCTCGAAACGAGCGTATCGGTCAGAGGGTCGTGCCGTGCTTTACAGCCCTCCGTTTGGTCACTCTATGCCCTCGGAATCCCTAAAACTGTCAATTTCCAGTAGGGAACTAGGCCCAAACTAGAAAGTCTAAGGGTGCAAGTGGGAAGAGAAAGGAGGAGAGTGGAGGACTTGTCCCACATGTTCTCATTCTCTCTTGAGGGAGTAGGATATATATATAAGAGTGAGTCTAGTATATATCATAAGACCGAGGACTGAGGCCTGGGCCTGGGCTTGGGCTTGGGGAAACGATCCCGATCTATCTTTTATACAAACCAACCCGTCCGTTTTAAGAGTCACGTTTTTTATTTTCGAAAAATTTAACCGCCCGCTCGCTCGCGTTTTTATTTAAAATACAGAAATTGAAAGTGCAGAAAATTGAAAAAATGCAGAAATGCAGAAAATTGCAGAAACTGAAAACGCCGAAATTGAAAATGCAGGAATTGCAGAAATTGAAAAAACACAAGAAATGCACAAAATTGAAAAAGCACAGACAATAGCAGAAATTGAAACTTGACAGAAAATGCAGAAAAACGCAAAAAACAGAAATCTCCACACACTCCTTCCCTGCCTTTCCTATGATAGAAATTGCACCACAAGGAAGCGTAAAGTGCTAACCGAGCTTAGTGTAGGGCATATCCCCGGCAGCGGCGCCAAAAATGTGCGCTCCTTGCCGCACTGTCGAAGCAAGGGACTTGCCAATACACCGTGTGCGAGCCACAAACGGCTCCAAGCACACAAGAAGCCTAAACTAGCAAGCTCAAGAGAGCAAAGGGTGTGTCACTACAAGTGTCAACTGTGTATCTCTTCTACTGCTTCTATTCTTATGTGGCTGCTGTGTTTGCTTACCATACAGGCAATGTTCACAGAATTCAAAATCATTAAATGACAAGCCAGGAAAATAACCAGGACGAGACAAGATTTCCATTCCCTTCTTGGACATATGTCCTAACTGGCTATGCCACAAAGAAACGTTCGGCTGCTCGGTTACATTGATTACATTTTTAGAAACATTTGATACATAAATCATGTAAAGTCCTCTAGACTTTACTCCATGTGCTACTGTCATAGAACCCTTGGATATCTTCCACATGTTCTGTCCAAAAGTGGTGACATAGCCAGCATCATCAAGTAAACCTGTGTTGATCAAGCTCTTTGTAATTGCGGGAACATGTCTCACATTCTTCAACGTGAAAGAAGAGCCATTCTGAAACTTCAATTGAACATCTCCAACACCTAAGATCTCACATGTCTGCCCATTGCCTAGCCGAACATGATCTTTAGTGGTCACATAAGAGGTAAACCACTCCTTGTTTGGAGACACATGAAGTGATGCCCCTGAGTCTATAATCCAGTCACTCAGTGCATTTCCATCAGATGCTGTAAGAAGAGCTGAGTCCATTGTATTATTCAAGAAGTAGATGTCTCCTGACACTAGACTGTCATCCTCTGCAACAGTGTTTGTCACATTTATTTCTTGAATCTTCACTGAGGACTTGTTCTTCTCACCATGGTCTTCAGCTTTCTCTTTGCCTTTTTCTGCTTTCCATTCTCTGCAGTCTCTTTTCATGTGACCCTTCTTGCCACAATGGTAGCATTCTATGTCACTCTTGCCTTTAGCACTGCGGGACTTGCTACGAGACTGATCCCTCTTTCCACCTTTGTACTTTTCTTTGGTGCTTCTCCTGACAACTAAGGCTATTCCTTTGCCTTTGTCCATTGTCTTTCTGTTGGTTTCTTCAATAAGCAGACTGCCTTCTACACCTGCTATGGTCAAACCATCTGGAGGTGCAGAATTACTCAAAGCTGTGCGAAAAGTGTCCCAACTTTTCGGCAATGTGATCAACAGGAATATAGCTCTAGCAGGTTCATCAAACTTGACACCTTGAGCTGACAACTGACTGTAGATGGTGTTGAATTCATTCAGATGATTGGACATAGGGGTCCCTTCTTTCATCTTCAAGTCAACAAGCTTCTTAAGCCAGTATACCTGTGAAGCTGCACTCTGCTTCTCATAAAGATCACTCAGCATTGTCCATGCTTGATAAGCCGACATCTCGTCTGCTACATTGAAGTAAACGCTTTCTGCCAAAATCAGCATGATGGTAGAAAGTGCCAATTCATCCATTTCGCTCCATTCATCTTCGTCCATATATTCTGGTTTTATCCCCTTGAGCTTTATAGGTTTTATCTGCTTCTTTTGTACAACCACGTGCCAAATATGCTTCTTACACAATGGGAAATTGGTTCCATCCACTTTCTTGATATTGTAAAGAGCAGTGTCCTGTGATCGAGCCATAACTACGCTTCACAGTAGTTTACTTTCCTGGGAAAAATTCGGCAGAGTTTCCCCTGTAAACTGACCTCTGAACCAATATCAACCTGTCAAATGAACCAAGAAAGCTTCAGATTCTGCATAAATTTCGGCAGGGTCTCCTTTGTAAAATGGCTATGGTGTACTCAAAAAACAGACCAAAAAATAACTCAAAAAACCATTGTCTCTCTAACATTGTAAGCTGTGGGTAAACCTGTCTTGCACCTGTACTGTCTCTCACTGTCCTGTCATTGTCCTGTAAGCATAGACTACGACAATGCCTCAACGGTAGTAAAGCAAAGATGCAATCCCAACTGTCTAACTCACAGTCAATACATCCTAGCTGCTTATCTAAGGGTGCTTGAGGGATCGCTCCAAGACCTGTATCACCGAAAGGATCTCAACATTTGAGAATCCCCCAGCTCAATAAAACCTCAATCGACCCTCAACAAAGGCTGCAGTAAATCTGACAGTACATAGACTTCCCACAAAGTCATACATCCACAAATTTTCCACTGTATGTTGTAACCGCTGCGCTGGTTGTTTGCTGCGTGACTCACAGCCATCAAACCCTCAACAGACATACATCATCTCTAACAATACATCCCATGTGGAAGTACCTGCAATGTCAGGATGAAATCTGGAATATCAAGTAGCAAACACAAGCTACCTAATGAACTGGTGGATGTCGCCTACAGTCTGTGTGTAGGTGCGCCCGTGTCGTATGTGACACGCCTCCAAGAACTGTAAGCCGTCCTTCGTTGTGTAGATAGCCACAAATCAGCAGTCTGGAAGTGCAGATATCCTCAGCACTTGCAGTCGTAGGCCGAAACCCCAAATTTGCAGAGTCGAATCTGCACCCGCCGAGACCACGTAGTCGAAAATGGTCTGCGTAGATCTTTGTCGAAGCCGAACGGTGGCCGAGATGACCTCAGAGTGAAATTCTGAGAACACCGAGCCCTTCAAGCAACCCCACAGGAATTGGGGCCGTGTCTTCGCCTGTCGAATCTCACTCCAATCTGAGCAGGTGACTCTGGCTACTTGCAAATGCTGCCCGAGCCTCGATCTGAGCTCTGATACCAGTTGAAGGAGTACGAGCGGAAGTGCACGCGAGAGAGAGTGCGAGAAGAAGAGCACGATGATATGGTGAACTCGCTATACTGTAATGTGTAGAGCATAGTGAGTTCTTATTAGGTTTCTACAAAAGAATATGTGTACATACCTGGCGGCCCGCCCACTTACCTGGGCGACCACATTGGGCTTTATACCCCAACAAAGATAACTTTATAAGTTTAGATAAGGTATTAAACAGACCAATAGATCCTGTTAGAGGAATATTCTTGTAGCATTGTGTTATGTCTGCTGTAAAGATAGAGAAATGTTTTCGGGGAGTTTAATAGAAACATCAACTGCAATTTTTACAATCCAAAAAAGTCATTAGTCTAAATTCCCAAATCATCTTAGATATTTACGCTTGATGGTGCAAATAGCTTCTATTTCTAGTAGAATAAAGTTTAAGCAAAAGGTGATGTCATTAGTAATACATGAAAACAAGCTATTTGATGTATCAGAGATCCATATAAATTTATGTTTATGATTTTTATAAGTTGGAAAGAGTACATGTATTTTCAGAGAGATAGGACAATAGCCAAATTCTGATAATTCATCATTAAGAAGTGTAGAAGTTCTAGGAGGAGAGGTATCAAGTTTAAGAAAGTCAACACCATTGTGTTTGGATAAGACAGAATCAAAAGCTAGTTTTTTACAAATAAATGAAGCAGTGTTAGACGCTTTATCTAGGCCTATAATAACCACTTTTCCTTAATATCAGCGAAGGAAGTCTTAATACTGGGAGTCAGCCAGGTAGTCTCAACACTTAGTCATTTATGAGGCATAAGACTGATCTTTTTCCAAAAAATATCTTTAGTGTAGAGGTAAGTAGAAAGTGAACATCAACCTCCAGCTGGAGTTTTAAGGCCAAGTCGGCCAGGCATTCAAGAAGAGCCACGTAGGCAAGCTGAGGGTCTAGTGGAAAAGGAGGAATATGATTCAAGCCTTTACTTAAGAGGCTCCTCACAAGTCTAGCAGATATGTTTCTAAGTTAGAAGTACAAACATGTAATCCTAAGTTACTAAAAGACTTACAGAACTTAGGAAACAAGTGACAGCTCACAGACAAACTTCTTCATTTAAGAGAAAATTATTCGAATAAATAAGAGTTTCTATCGACAGCAAGTACTTCCATCCAAACATCACATCTTTTAGCAACAGATTTGGTCCAAAAACATGTCTAAAGCATTCAGTAAAAATAGATTGGGGAGTAACAAATTCCAAAATCTTGCTAGTAAACAAGCATTGTATAAAATTTCTATTACATGCTTCTTCTTCGGCAGTAGATGAAGTCTGCCACACAGGCGTTCCTTCGTACCTGCACATTACATATCCAAAAGATTTTGGATTGGTAGGTTTTTGCCACGGCCTCTAGTATAACTTCTAGCCCTCCCTCTTCCAAACACAGAATCACTAGAGGATGGAGTCAAGAAGGAGGTCTAAGAAGCAGACGGGGAGACAAGAGTGTTGGGGCATTTGGATACTTGAGTATCCTCATCATCAATATTAGGCTTGATTTGCCCAACCATCCCTTTGATTCCTTTATACCTTCCATAAGTGGCTAACAGTGTGCCACAACCTTGAGCACCCAGCTCTTGAAGGGTGTCGCACATAATCAATCTGTAATGTATAAAGGTGATTTGAGCTAAGACCAAATCCCTAGCTTGACCACCACGCCATGAATAGAAGAGGGATTCCTTTATACCTTCCATAAGTGGCTAACAGTGTGCCACAACCTTGAGCACCCAGCTCTTGAAGGGTGTCGTACATAATCAATCTGTAATGTATAAAGGTGATTTGAGCTAAGACCAGATCCCTAGCTTGACCACCACGCCATGAATAGAAGAGGGAAAGATGAAATTCTTCTGCTTTGTCAGGAAATATATTTTGAAGATTGTTGAGGGCGTACCAAATAGCATGGTCAAACCAAATGATGTTCGACTCACAAGAAGCTTTAGGATCTAAAAATCTGCATGCACACTTAAGGTAAGGTCTGAACACATTCCACACAGTTTCTATATAGTAGCCTTCAACATTATTTTTACTAAAAGTCATCACACCTTTGGTTCTTGCATATAAACCTGTATTAGATCCACATTTTTTGTCATCAAGGAAATTCATATTGAAAGGAGCTTTAATCAGCTCTCCTTTATCCAGGAACTGAATCCCTTTCAGAACTTTAAGCTTGCATTCTTCAATAGTGGCCGATGCGAGGTTGGCAAGGAAGACCCAAGTTTCCATAGAAATGGGAGCAAGAAACCCCTTATTTTGGGAACAACCAAAGTCTGTGCTCTACACCCAAGGATTCTACTTCAATCTATCGTGATGGTAAAAAAGGAAAGGCTCTAGAGACTTTTGGCACCATATCTAAAAGAGGTTGTTAGGAGGAGGGACTATTGGAATAGAGGGAGCAGTAACAAAGATGGGACTTAGCCCGCAATTTTTTTGAGAAGATTGGATAGTTTAGAGCCTTTAGATGATAAGGAAGCTAAGTCCTGAATATGGACTTTGGAAAGACCAGCTAGAGGAAAATTCCAGCAGTAGGTTGATACCCTCAGTTTTATTCTTAACAAGGAGAGCGATAACTTTCACCCATTGGTCAAAGGAAATAAGCTGGACAAGTGATAGAGTAGAATCTTTTGAGGCATCAAAAATTAAAGCAGAAGCATCACTATCTTGGATACATTTCAACACAAGTAGAGAAGAAAATGAAAGGGGTTCCAAAGGAAGAGTAATACCCTGGGAAAGAGAGATAACCTGCAAAGATTTCAAAAACAAAGGTTAGAATAACACATCTTGGATGAGCATAGTAGTTACATAGAGCAAATACAAAGTGTAACTTGTATTTGAGTTTTACAGCCCTATGAAGATAGGCCTAATCCTAAGTGAGATATTAGGAAAGATATTTTCTATTTCGTAATTTCTCCAAAATTAGATCTCTTTTAACTGGGTCAGAGCATATCTTCATTCTAGCTGTGAGTTGTCCAGTAACCTGGTGGACAGACATTTATAAAATAGTGAAATGAAACAAACATTTCACTAAGGTCTGAGAGAGAAAGACAAGTCTATCTCTCTTTTGCGTTTATTGTGTGTATAGCAATTCTAAATAGATACATACGCACAAACGAACACTACCTGTTCACAGACCAATAATTCTAGGCAAATGCAATGGATTTGTACAATAATTTATTTGCTGTTGAGAATAAATTTTGTACAAGGTAGTGAAGAAAATAGAGTATAACAAGGGAGAAAGTAATCCCTCAGTCAGGGAGATGCTACTTCAAGGTAACGATAAGCCTCATGTCATCAACCACCTAGAACAGAATGTTTTTATCAAAGAAGGTAGCCCTCACCTGCACCCATATCCACAGGAAAGCAATTTGCTAGCACGTGGCTGTATGCAGGTGATGCTGGGCATCCCAGTTTTTATCCATGTCGCAATGAAAAAACAAACAAACCTCTACATGTATTTTGTTTTTTTTAGAAAACAAAATAAGAGTCCTTGGTTTTTAGCCAATCTATCGCGGAGAGTGAGATTCCCACAAAGCTACTATATATCAAGTTAGTTCCATATTTATTTTATAAAATTTTCCGTTGCCTAACCTTAGTTTAAAAAGATTTAAAGAGATTATAAAAAAACTAAGTTTTATTAAAACAAATCCCAAACTCATTCTTTAACCAGATCGGGGAGATTTTTACCCCATAGGAGCAAGCACAAGTTAGCTCCTACGTTGGATATCAGTTTTTCAATGTCTAAAACACCTGTTGAAGAGATAAAGGACAACCTGGTTATGTCGAAGTTCGAGCTTGATTTTATTTCATTTACAAAGCCTAAAAGGCCTTTGTAGTATATTAGCCAAAGCCAAACCAACACACATCAGAACGACACAGTAAGGTACAAAACCAATAGACCAACCAGAGGAGTCTCAAACATATGTTTGGATTTCTTCAAACTATACCACTACTAGAATTAAGAACCAATTTAATCCTTTCAAATGCCATGATTATTAGCAGCTAATTCTCTTCCTATGTCATAGCCGACATAATCTTCCACAAAGCCAGTAACAAATTACTGTTTTGATCCTTGCTAACCGAGTACATATCAAAATCAATTCCATCAACTGTTTACCCAATATTAAATAGAAATTGCAAATTTGTTCTTCTCATTATGGAAAAAAGAGAGGACAAATTAGAAGGTATGTTCTTATAGTGCAGGCCAAAGTGCCATTCTCTAAAACACAACCAGCACAGCGGGCCATGTCAAAGCATAAAGCGAGAAAAGGCCCAAACAGTAAAAGCTAGATATATAGTAAAAAAACCAGAGATCAAACCAGAGATCAACCGAAGTATTTTCCCAAAGTCACCTTCTCACTCACCAGAGAGTAACCATAATACCATTACCCAATGTTAAATGTCTAATCCCAAGCTAAAGAATATAGGTTTTCATAGTCTTTGTAACCGACATCATGCAAGTCAATTTGTAGTGCAAAAACAATCAACTTCTACTTGATATGAAATGAAATGAGAGTATGTAAGGCCGAGTTTAAAAGAGCACAGCCTAGATCATCTTACCATAGGGGCACAAAACCAAAAACTAAGCAAGATATTCCAATGCTACAACATGTTGGAAAAAAATTTACCAGATGTAAATGGTGAGCACTTGATCAAGCTAGTGCAATAAAAAACCAGACAGCATTCGGGTACTTGATAGCAGTAGGCAACCATAATGAATCTGGAATTGGAGTTGATCTCTTTTAGATAGTTGATTCTAGTGTTAGAAGTTTACAACTACTACTGGTGATGTGTTAGTTCCAACAATAGACTTGACAAGGAAATAGAAACTGAACTGGAATACATCTACTGGAATGAGAACCAAACTAGAGTACTGAGAATGATGTTCAGATTCAGATTCAGAGAGAATGAGTACAAAGTATGTATGATTGGAATATATTGTACTGCTATATTTGGGACTACATATGAAAGATTATGATGAAGATGATGTAGCTCAAGAACAACTTAGGGCTAAGGATTATGAATCAAAAGCTTAACAGAGGTACAGCCGACAAATGACTCAATTCATGCCCGCATCTTATGCCCCAACCTCATTACAGTTTAATGGGTCCTATTTATATACTTTGGGAATTACTGTGGTAACTGCCGTGGTGATTATGACTGCTCCACTCTGCGTCTCATAGAAGCTGATTCCCACCTAGCGAGACTATCTCAGCCATCTACATCAAATCCACCATCTGATTCTGATTCCAAGGACTGGACTTGACCAATGATAGAGTGGCCATACAAAGATTGCAAGAAACAATTGAAAAGGCCAAGGTAGAGCTCTCATCATCTATATAGAGACTGATATCAAACTTCCATCTGAGAAGAAGAAAAAATGCTTAACCGAATTCTGAGATGGAACTACCCAATATCCTTCCACTAAACCCGCTTCCGTTTTCCCTTTGGTCTGGATGGCATTTGAGAAGTCCCAGTGCTAGCATTATCCATCTGAATGAGTCTGTAAATGGCCTCCTACTCAAGTTGATCTTGCCTTTCTGTGGTCATCTCCATTTCATAAGGCATGAGAGGATGATAGGTTTTGGTGTCGGGATCATAGAGCGTGCGTCTGCCTTTGGTGATCCTAGTTTGGCCAATTTGTGACAATACAAAGCTGTATGGATCCATCCTTCTAGGAGAGGCTGATTGGTTTTGATCCGAGCTTCAAAAATAATCTCAGCCATCTCTCTATACTGTGGTCCTAGGCCTGGTTTAACCGTAATGTCCTTTTCAGGTAGTTTAGAGGACTCCACAGTGAGTTGCAGCAATTGGTTGGTGATCTTCGTGAGGCCTCTGATCTGAATTTTCCACTGGCCCATACACAGTCTGATCCTCTGCATCTCCTCTTTCAGCTCCTGGATATCATTCAATTGGAGGGCGTCATTGAACAGTGTTTGCCAAGTTTTCCATTCCACAATCGATCACTCGTACCAATCCTGAAGTTCATCAGATATGTGAGCCGATTGACTGGTTCTAGATGTTGAGGGTAAAGTGCTGGAAAAAATCTTGGCAACTCTGCCTCTCTTGCCGGTAAAGCATACAAGAGAACTGGGGAATTGGGCACAAATTCTAAGAAGTTAAGGACAACTTGGTTCTCTTGCTGCATCATTTTGCTAGTTACCCTAACCAGCTGAAATAATTTCTGGAGAGCAGTTGCCTGTTCTCCCACTGACATTCTAGTTTGAGGTCCCTTGCTAGTGGCAATCTGGTCTTCAAGAATGGTCCGCACCCTTTGATCCAGAACTCCCCTAGCAATCTGCATTTGTAGTAAGACCTCTTTCAATTGATTCCTGACATCCTTTATACATCTATATGTTGGCTTGTTTCCCAACAGAAGATCTAATTCCATAGCCAAAGAGAGACAATCTGCAGTAGACTGTCATTGCGAATGTGGATTGGTTACTCTCTCTTCAGCAGTTAGTATCCACTCAGACACCCTTTCCAACAGCTGTATTGTGCTGGGATGCGCAGGTAATTGGCAGGCCTCTTGATCATGGAAAGCAACCGATTTCTAGTGCTCAACCATTTCCCTGGCTCCAACATACAGTCTCTGAAAGCGTTCCAGATCACATATAAGATTTTCATCCTCCAAATACCGCCTGGTTATAGGAGCCTGCTGATGTCTCAATCTCTTGTTCAGCATGATGAGCTGTAATGAATGTTGCTCATCACCTGCTGGTCCCTCAGTCAGCTTTGCTTTTCCCTTTAACATCCCTGATGTGTTGTGACTGGTGTGCCGATAGACTCCGAGTGTTGCTGGGTTGTTTCTCTTTTGACTACTCATTGCTCGACCTCTGCCCTTCATGCTGGTGTGGCTGGTCTGCCTACGACTGATTTCCTGCAGTTGGCCCTGTGCCACCAGTACCAGGTCCTGGAGGTGGAGATGGAGGAGAGGCATCATCATCATCATCATTATGCCCTTCGTCTGGTTCATCCTCCTCCTTCTCTGCTTCTTCTTCCTTATCTTCATCTTCTTCAATGGTAGTCTGCTGTTCAATGTAATCAAGAATAGCTTGATTTGTTAGAGCACTATTATATTCAACAACTTTATCCTGCAAATCACTCTGCATCGTCTCCATAGGAGACTTCAAGTTTTCCATATCAAAAACAACATTTGTCCTCGATGGATTCAAGATCTTGGCCAGGTTATTGTATATATATCTTTCTGTTAGGGTGGTCTTCAAAGCATTGTGGCGGAGCTGTAAAGAGTTGAACTCAAAGCACTTCATTCTTAACATGGTTTCAAACCTATCAGCAGCTCTTTTTGCTTCAACCTTTTCTTCTCGCATGATCTACATCTCAGACTCTACCTTGGCTAGCTTACTTTGTAACTGCTGAATGGTCCTGTCTGAGTGAGCTTCATGGAGAGTGTGGTGCAAGTTCTGGGATACTCTTGCTTGCTCCAACTTTTCAATATGCTCCTCAGCCTCTCTCAATTCAGCTTTTACCTTGATTATTTCATCTTCTGACCTGTAGCGTCCAACATTTGTCCCATACAATTGACAATAGTATTCCATGATGACTGAATGAGTACTAAACATCCATCATTAACTATTTATGGGTCAAAATCAGTTGGCTCATAGACTATGACATGAGCCATATAAGGTAAGGCTGCACAATCCGATTTTTGCAATAGGAGACGTCCCTTGATTGGATGAGTTTGTAGCTGCTGTAACCTATCTTTGTTGGTCAAGTGCAAGGCTTCTTCATTGTAGGGATTGGAGACTCCGCCCAGTGGATTTGGAGACGCTGGGCCCTTGCCCTTATCAACCTGGTCTGCTGATTTCTCAGGACTATATTTTTTTGTCTGATCTTGGCCAGTACTGGTGGTTACTAAAATCTGGCCTGCTAACTGGTTGATTCCACCAGTGGTCTGGTAAATTTGTTGTTCAGTCTGACTAACTGGAGTCTTGTCAGTAGACACTGTCTTGACTTGACTTTCCAGCTGCTTCAGGAGAGCACTGCTCTTGGTCAGTGTCGTCCTTGGCTTCTTTGAACTGCCAGGTTCATCTTGTTTAGCCTTCCTTTTCAGTCCAGTAGCAGTGGACTGACTTTCTGTTTCTTCTTCATCCGATGACAAGTCAATATTTTTGGATACTGGAAACGGCTTCTGACTCCAAGCCATTCTCACCTGATCATGAGAGTCTGGAGCAGTTGCCCAGTACAGAAATTGCCAAACATACCAAGCCTTGAATACACTCTAAGATTTCAGCTTGGCAGTTTGCTGAAGCACATTGTGCAACAATATCTGGCAGAGGTTGTTAGAGACTTTGGAATCCAGTCTTTTTGCTAAAAGCATGGCAAAAAGCTTCTCTGACACATATGTCAGGTTATTCTTCAAACTCAGAGCCTCAACCACAAACCTATAAGCAACGGGAGCTTTTAGTCCTGCAACTGGAATCCCTTGTGCACTGGCTTTCTTTTTCCTCTTAGCAGCATCATCCTCCTTCAAAGCTGCACTGATCTGCTTCGTAGTCGCCATAGATGGCTTGGGCCCGTTTGGCATACAGAATGCAAAAGAAATGCTTTCTAGTGTGACAGACACTTTCTGGCCATAAATCATAGCACTGCCATCCTCGGCATTGAAAGAGTCCAAGACTTGCATGATGATGGCTGTGTCAAACCTTGTGGCTTGCAGAACCACACGCAAGTCCCACAGTTGGAGTAGAGCCATATCTTGCTCAGTAAACACATAACGCTGAATTCTGTTGTACGGAATGAGTGGAAGAGTTGCCTTTGTAGCAATGATAAGAGCTTGGGTTTCATCGATAGTGTCCTGCATCTTTTCTGACAGTTTCCTCCTACCCATACACCATGAAGATGATGAAGCAGGTGAAGAAGACTTACTTGATTCTTCGAACCGTACCCAGGTGTGGTTGGCAAAGTTAGATGACAATCCACTGTCTCCTCAGACGATGAATTTTGCAGCTGTAACGAAGATACTTTAGAGCTCAGCGATGGCGAATGGACAACAGGAGATAATCATCGCACAGGGGATTTGCGAGGAAAAATGCCAACTCGCCTTACTATTATACGCATTCGCGCCATAAAAGCTCCACCACTTACCGTTCCTAGACTTCTGTGCACTGCAACTGACGTGGCAGACATGCATTGGACAAGACTTTCACCCGTCATTGAAATGATTACCACTGATATTCCATCTGACCGTTGGTCACCTAAAAACTGATAATTGTGTCCCCACTGTTCTGGTCCTGGTATCAGCCCGGTTTGGTATCACTGGTACTGGTCTGAAACTGGTTCTGGATGCACATGAAAAAACCCAAAGATAGCTAATTCTGGAATTTCTTGGTCTTCAACGCCCAGATCCTCAGTACCCTGTTCCTGGGAAGGCTCTTTAGCTTCTGAATAGTAGAGCTTGATTTTAGCTCCATTAAACACCCCTGGCAGCAGTAATCCAGATAGGTCTTTCAGTCTTACCGTGCCATTGGAGAAAACCCAGTCCACTTCAAATGGTCCTTCCCAGGCTATCTTTAGATTCAGCTTCTTAGGACCCAATTTGGACTGATATAGGAGTACTAGATCCCTTTCTAAAATTCCCGAACCTTAATCCTTCGGTCATGCCAGTGTTTCCTTCTTTGCTGAACAATCTCCTGTTCCAGCATAGCCTGTTGCCTAAGTTCATCTAACTGGATAAGCTCCTCCAACAACTTCTTAATATTGTGATTAAAATCTAACCCATATTCTACAGCCATTCTGAGACTTGGAATCACAAATTCCATAGGGACAACAACTTTAGTGCCATATACCATTCTGAATGTTGTTAATCCTGTAGTGACCTTATAAGCTGTCTTGTATGCCCATAAAGTAGTCTGAAGCTTCAAATCCCATTGGTCTAGCTTTTTTTGCACAATCTTAGTGAGAATAGTCTTAATGGTCTTGTTACTACTTTCAGCCTATCCATTGCATCCAGGATAATAAGGTGTGGATTTCCGATGCTTGACTGAAAGCATATCAAGAAGGATCTCCATAGTGTCATTGATGAAGTGTGTCCCTTGGTCCGATACAATCTCCACAGGACATCCATAGCGACAGACAATATTCTCAAATAAAAATATTGCAGTGGATTTGGCTGTGTTGTTAGGAAGAGCCTTAGCTTCTACCCACTTGGTTACATAACAGGTGGCCAGCACTATATACCTATTCTTCCTGGGAGTAACCTTCTTGAAAGGTCCCATAAAATCCAAACCCCATTTCATGAAAACACCCAGTGGTTGTATTGGTGTTAAGGGAGTCATGTCTGCAGCTATGGGTCTACCCATTCTTTGGCATATGTCACAAGTTTTACAAAAGCTTCTGACATCAGATATCAATGTTTGCCACCATAAACTAGCCTACAGAATCTTCTTGTAAGTAACATAAGTAGAAAAGTGTCCACCAAATTCTCCATTATGCGCCTCTAAGATGACTTGCATTCTCCCTTCCATAGGCACACATCGGTGAAGAATACCATCAACACCTAATTGGTAGAGTGAACCCCCAATGACAGTGAGCTTTAAGCTTTTGATGACCAAAGCCTTCTTCTGGTTTTTCTTCCAGTCATCTGGAAAAACACCCTGAGACAAAAACTGATATACTTTATATAATTCAGGATCAACTGATTCTGCCGCTTCTAGCTAAATAATTCAGCATCCACTCGCTCGTCTCTTAAAGACACTTCAGAATAGCCCTCAATACTCCTAGAGAGAAAATCAGTGCCACAGTGGTTCTTGCCAGGTTTATGGAAAATCTGAAATTCAAATTCCATAAGGAACATCATCCACTGTATTAGCCTGCCTTGAATAATGACTTTATTAATTAAAAATAGGAGAGCCTGATGATCCACATAGAAATGAAACAATTTGCCTAGCAAATAATGCTTGAATCTTGTAGCACTGAAAACCATCCCTAGAGCTTCTCGTTCACTGGTTGTATAACCTTGTTCAGCCTGACTGAATCTTTGACTGGCGAAATAGACAGGATAGTCAATCCTTCCATCTAGCTGGGCTAGTATTGCCCCCATCGCCAGCCCCGAAGCATCCACATGTACATGGAAGATAACATCCCAATTTGGTTTCCGAAGGACTAGTTTACTGATAATGGCATTTTTTAAGTTCTGAAAACTTTCCTCACACTCAGCAGTCCAATTGAACTTGCTAGTTTTCTTTGTGAGCTCATACAGTGGTAAAGCTTGGGAGGCAAATTTATGCACAAACCTTCTGTAAAAGTTAATATATCCCAAGAAAGAACTTGACTCAGATGCATTCGTGGGCACCTTGGCCTGCTGAACACACTGAATCTTGTCGTTGGCCATTTCTATTCCATTGTAGGATACTACATGTCCTAGTAGTTGTCCTTTCCAGACTAGGAAAACAGATTTAAATGGATTCAGACAAATCCGCTTCTCCTGACAGCGCTTGAAAACCATTTCTAGGAATAGTAAATGATGTTTCTCATCTGAATATACAGTGAAATCGTCCATGAATATGGCGAGGAACCGATGAAGAAACTCATTGAATATCTCCATCATACACTGCTGAAAAGTGGCTGGTGCATTGCATAGGTCAAATGGCATTACCAAATACATAAATGCTCCCCACTTGGTAATGAAAGTGGTCTTCCCTTGGTCCTCAGGAGCAATTTGTAATTGGTTGTAGCCACTATATCCATCCATAAAGCTGTACATCTCATACCTTGTTATCTCATCAAGCAACATATGTATAAAAGGCAATGGAAATGGATCCTTGATGTTTTGAGCATTAAGTTTCCTATAATCCACACATACTCTCAACTTCCCATTCTTTTTGGGAACAACTACAATAGGAAACAACCAATCACTACTAGCTACTTCAGGGATGAACCTAGCTTTGAGAAGGTTGTCAATCTCCTCCTTGACCTTCTTAGCTTAATTGGGATTCATTTGGTATCACTGTAGTCTTACTGGCCTGGCATCTAGCTTCAGTGGTATCCTGTGCTGGCAGACTTCTAGATCCACCCCTTTCAGATTAGTGTGTTCCTAGGCAAAAACATCTTTGTAATGCTGGAAAATTTTGCGTGCTTTCTCCTTCATTGTTGGGTTGAGATGTTTGTTAACTTTGATCATCCTTGGGTTGTCTTCAGAGACTAGATTCCATTCCTCGATCTCTTGGTCATCTGCGAGTAACCAGTTAGGCCCGCCACCTTTTCTCTTGGTTGATTCTTCAACGTAATCCCAAGACGGCCCTTTGAATTCCATGTCTTGATTTGCCGTGTCCTCCCAGAATGTGATGGCTCATCTGGCGTACTGGATTCAATTGATCCTTCCAGCCTTCCAGTTAACTGAACTGATCATTCTCCTGGATTGAGTTCAATAAACTGGTATGGAAACTGCTTCTTCTGTTTGTCAGCTTGCTCCTTGTTCAATAGAACTGCATTGAGATCAATTTTTGCTAAGGGAAAAATATTTAGAGTTGCTAACATCCTTTCAATCTTCTTGACCTTATACTTCTGGCATAATTCTTTAGGTCTCAGCTCCTTTCTCCAGCTTCTAGTATTGTTTGTCTGAATATGGATTCTGTCACTATCCGCTTGTAGAGTTAGAGTTTGATTAGCATAGTCGTGAACAGCTTGTGCCGTTCGCAACCATGGGTGCCCTAGTAGCATTCCATATGCCCCTTGCACATCGAGAACTAGAAAACTGATCTTGAACTTCTCCTTGCCTACTCGTATCATCAGATTTTTTATCATATCAATAGCTTGCACGACTCGATGATTTTCCATACACACTTTGAAAGGTACTGGCTTCAAATTGGTAATGCCCATCCTCTATTGAAGATGTACTCCCATTATGTTTACTCTTGCTCCTCCATCCAAGATGACACTTGAAAGTGGTTCCCATTGTTTACGAACTTTGTAATCTATCTAAATTAGCGGCACTTCATCATCTTGTACAGCTATCAAATCAACTTTCCTGGCCTCTGCCTCAGCCTTCCTTCGCTGTCGGATGAATTTCACTGCTTCAGCCAAAGTTCTTCTAATGTCTTCCAATTCCATAGTGAGCTTCTGGATTCTATCACAGATTTTGACATGAATTTTCTCTTTTTCTTGGTCAGAATGGTTGTTGAAGCTCGAAGAACTGGTAATATCTTCACAATGCCATTCCTTCATTGTAGTGCTTCCAGCTCCTCTATCAACCCCCAACTCTTCAATCATCCCTTGTACTACAACCAGCATGGTCTCAAGTATGCTGGGCTTTGACTGAGCTGTCTCAGTAGATTGGGTTGGTATCTTTTGAATGAATCATACTTCAGAACTTTCTGGTTGCTCTGGTAGCTTCTTAGCTAAATCCTCCGTGATTTTTGCTGCTAGTTCTCTCTGCTCCTGCCATTCATCAACCACCTTATCTTTACCCTTGGCCTTCCATACCTCTCTCTGTTGAGCCCATTTGCTGCTTTCAGTAGTGACTGATTTTTCTGGAATCTCTGGGATTTCCTCAATCACTACTCGTTTGCTTCGTGTAAGTGCCCATACTAGAACTGGCTCTGGTACCTTCTCCTCAGTAGCCGCAGTCCTAGATGTGTCTAGACATTGAGCCGCGAAATGCCCATGCTTTCCACAAGTATAGCAATTTAGACTTCAGCTCTGGAAGTTACCACGCCCCCGGCCCCGGCCAGTACCCGCTTGGTATCTGCCACGCCCTGGACTAGTACCACTGGTACTTGGTTTCTCCTCTTGAGAAGTGTTGACAATTTCCACTCTTACTGGTTTGGCATTGGTATATACCACTACTGACAAGTCTTTGCCCTTTTTGAAATGATGAATCCTAATTCCACAATTATTCCATAAATGGCCATAGGCTTTACAGTAAGTACACTGTGGGCACTCGTTGGAAACATGGTCCTTAGATTTACATTTTGAACACCAAGTCTCCATTCTTCTCACTGGTTGTCTGGTCTGGTTAATGTCAACAATTTGACGAGCCATCTCTTCAATCTTCTTAGCCCAAGAACCCTTTTTAGGCTTATCCTTGATCTTCTCATTGGAGCTACTCTCAGAAATGCTGGAAACTTCGCTTGAATCAGAGTTATCAGTTGGAGAACCGCTACTATTGGACCTCCTCTTCTTATGAACTTTTTCCTTCTTAGCCTGTTGTTCCAGCTTCACGGCTCGCTGCACCAAATCATTGAATTTCTTCGTCGGTGCTGGCACCTCCTACTCTCTAAGCTTCTTGCTACGAAAGCCATTCAAGAACCATGCTTGCAGTCGCTTCTCTAATGGTGGCTCCTGCAGTTGCCTTGTCAGCTCCTTAATTTTCTTCACATAGCTTTGGACTGATAATTTCCTCTGCTTAATCGTATCCAGTTCTTCACAAAGAATATCCTCATCACCTCTGTTGTCGGAATATTCCAGTCTAAAGGCTTTAAGGAGTTTATTATAGGATCGAAGCTGGAAAACCGGGTAATGATAGTACCACTTTCTCGCTGCCTCCTTTAGCGTTTGCAAAAAGTATTCACACCAGTCATCCTCATCAATATTTTTCAGCTTTGCATATTGCTCAAAATCTTGGATGTGAACATCCGGATCATCCTTCTTGCCGCCTTTGAATACTGGAAAAGAGATTTTCAATGAAGATGTGTAATCATGCCGATCACCATTGGTCCTTCCGCTTCTCATCTTAGAGTCTGAACGCTGCTTTGGAGTTTTCTTATAGTTGTCAGTATTTGCATCCCAATTAATATCTACTTCTATCTCCATCTCTGTGTCCTCGTTGGCCTGTCTACTAGAAGTATGGCGACTGCTTTTACTGCCTATGGCGCCCTCGTCCCCTTTCCTGGACTGAGAACTTTTAGCCTTGCGTGCTTCCCTTTCTACCCGTCTGCGTCTGGACTGACGCAGATGCAGTGAGTCCTGGAATGCTGTGAGTCCTGTGCCTCATCAACCTGACTGTGCTCCTCTTGAGCCTCAGTGTCAGTCACCGGATCATGCTTGGGGTCAGAGTCTCTTTCTGACTCCTCTGGAATAGGGTCAACACGGTAGGTTGGTTTCCGGCCACGACTGGTTTTGGGTGCCATTACTGCAGCTGAGAACTTCAAACCGGGAGATGAGTTTGCTGGTCAATAAGCAATAGCTCTAGCTACCATGATCGCCAAAATGGAATTGGAGCTGATCTCTTTAAATAGCTGATTCCAGTGTTAGAAGTTTACAGCTATTGGTGATGTGTTAGTTCCAACAATAGACTAGACAAAGAAATAGAAACTGAATTGGAATACATCTATTGGAATGAGAACCAGACTGGAGTACTGAGAATGGTATTCAGATTCAGATTCAAATTCAGATTCAAATTCAGATTCAAAGAGAATGAGTACAAAGTATGTATGATTGGAATATACTGTACTGCTGTATTTGGGATTAGAGATGAAAGATTACAATGAAGATGATGTAGCTCAAGAACAACTTAGAGCTAAGGATTATGAATCAAAAGCTTAACAGAGGTACATCCGACAAATGACTCACGCAGCTTATGCCCCAACCCCATTATAGTGTAATGGGTCCTATTTATATACTTTGGGAATTACTGTGGTAACTAGCGTGGTGATTACTGACTACTCCACTGTGCGTCTCACAGAAGCCGGTTCCCACCTAGCGAGACTATCTCAGCCATCTACAGAAGCTTAAACTGAGAACTACTCATCATTAGGTAATGTGAGTTTATTTAACTTCAACGAATCTTTTTAAGATCTGGCAGTACCTCAATACTAGGTAATAATCCACCAGTGAGATACCAAATGTTCTTTTGAGATTTTTAAAAGCATAAAACAGCCCAAAATTTGAGCATATATTCCATCACTAGACAGTCCACAAGTTAGAGTACAAAATACACATATTATTTAAAACCCAGTTTATCATTATATCTCAACCAAACAACCCGACACAATCTAAAGTGCTAGATAGGAGAAGAATACCACAAGATTAGACATAAATAATTTTTTTTTAAAAAAACCTGCAGACTCGAAGTAGATGATGATTCCTCCATAAGATTCTCCTTTCCTTTAGGCATGATGTAGTCTTAATAGTTTAGATGTTATGAACGCATAGGTTGAAAAAATACAACACGCTTATGCTAAGTGAGTATAGAGCTCACCTGTTCCAAAGCAGTGAGGGTTTAATAGAGGTCCAAGCACAGCCATACCGGATGGGACCCGATCTATGCCAGCAAAACCCGCCATCGAGGTCGCTTCACACATCCCCTTTCTCAGGGATTTCATTCGCACAAGATCTGGTAGCGCGTAGAGTTAGACAAAGCGTGAGCGCACAAGCCTCCCATCAGAGCACACTCCTTTCTCTTGCAAAGGGTAGAGGAAGGTAAAAGTAGAAAAAACGCTAACTAGGTCTCATAAGGTAAGGTCGTCAAATTTTTTAGGGTTTTTTAAAGCAGCAAAAAAACCAAGTTTAAGTAATTTCTAAAAAGCAACTACCAAAAATCCCCCAAATCTTACTGCCCGTAGTGATTTAATAAGATCCAGTAAATTGGTAGCAGTAGCCAGTTTGAAAATATTGGACAAAATTAGCTAAGGGGATGCGTGATATAAAGAAATTCTAATAAGGAATACTCTCCAACTCTGGATGATTGCAGATGAAAAAATACTCGATATATTTCAAGAGAGACTATTTTAGGTAGGATGGCGTAGGTTGGTAAGTTTCTAGGAGAAACATAAGTAAAAAAAAAAAGCAAAGGTGAGTTAATGTGTTCCGGGACCCAATAAGGGTTGGCAAGAAGAGTTGGTTTTTTGTACGGAAAGTCATTGGGTAGGGGTTGCAATCTGGGTCTATATAAGACCGGTGTTTTCTACTTTAGAGAGCATTGTAACAGGCTAGAGCAATTTTCAACAGTGGACAGTTAACAAGTTTCTTTATAACTTGTCTTAAGTAGTGTTTTACACTTCATCAGCTATGGCTTATAATCAAGTTCAGTTATTAGCAATAACGCTAGCCCACCTACAGCAGTCAAGTGAGTCCATCAGGAGAAATACCATACTACGTTATGAGTGTCTTCTATTCCCTCAATTAGGAACATCAGATGTGCAGACAAAATGGTGGACATATCAAAGTAGATTGACATGGGTGACCCTATGGGGTCAAGAACACTTCAGGAATAATATCCGTCTGGTAATGGTAAAGGAAGCCCTGTGCTTAGTTCCACAATATTATTATAACGAAGCATGGATTTTTTTGAGCGGTTATATTTGCTAGCACGGTTATATCCTTCCTTTGGCTGAGCGTCCTAACACATGTTTTTATTGTGACAGCTTCTTGTGTGATCATGTAATGGAAGGTTTAATTGAGATGTAAAGGTGAAAAACAGAAGGGTTATATTGAATCTAAGCCAAGCTATTTTTGTCCAATTTATGTAGTGAAGCATGAGAAAGGACTCATGTAATCTTGTGTGTGTGTGGGTGTGTGTGTGTGTGCGCACGCACACACGCTCCATAGAGGAAAAGTACTTACCCCAAGTATTTACCCAACAAACAATAAAGCCACTAGCTTCATCAATAGTTCAAGTAGCAACCCCAGTAAGTCAAGTATATATGTGAGTGTAGCTAGATGTAGCAATCATAGTCAGATGAAGTGACCAACTGTGTGTGTGTGTGTGTGTGTGTGTGTGTGTGTGTGTGTGTACCCATCCTTACCAAGGCACCATACTCAATATTAAGGTAGTAGGCCCATTGAGTATGTGCCTACTGCCTCATCAAGTTGATGAGAGTAAAATAGTCGAGTATGAAGCTTAGCGGAGATGTACCATTTCAAAGTGTCTCTGAAGAAAGTAAAGCCAGTATTATCAACACAATATCTGCTGATAATGTCTTCGAGGAAGACTGTACTCTAGTAGGATTTTTAAGGTTTGACACCCAATATAAAAAAAAAATGGTTGTCATTAATAGTCTTTAGATGATGTATTCCAAGATTTTTGCACAAGATTCCGAAAAACCTCATATGTGTGGTCTGTTTACAAAAAACATGTCCTTGAAAACATCAAAATTAAGTTAATCAAACATGGGTGAGTATATTTGGATTAGCCTGCATCCTAAAATTGGCTGAGCCAAAATACTACAATAGCTGTGAGCAAGAACCAATCTATAGTGAAGGAAAGACCACCTAACACTTGTCAACCTAACCACGATTTACAGAGAGTGGATCAATCAAACCCTATAGACAAGAAAAATGTAAATCTAGCCTGCCGGTCTACCTAGTTGTCTCGGACGGTCTTGTGTTTAGGACGTGTGTGTTGCAGTATTAAAATAAATACATATACACAAAATAACATGACGTTCAAAAGATGACTGGATTTAGATGACTAGGCAAGGATTTGTACAGAAATGAGTCAGTCTTTGATTCATTAATGTACAACCTAATAAGAATGAGGTATCATTTTAATGATTGTATACAAACGTAGAAAAATTGTGGAGGTCATCTTGGTTGAGTCATCAAGGGCCTTCAGAGTTGGACTGCAACATGCTAAACCTTTTTAAGGAAAGATAGAATTCTCACCTGCATCATATACTCAAGACAACAGTTTTTTTAGACTTGGCTACATATGGCAGGCTTCAAAGAAGCTATCACTTGTTATCCATGTCCAACTAGTTACCATCCTAAATAGTGCTTAAAATTCTAAAAGTATAAGCAAAAGTTAATTATTTCCACTTCTTTCCAAATTGCTTTGTCCAAGAGAAAACTTGCAAACTCTAAGTAGTTCTCACATGCTTTTGAAAGTATTCCTTTACAGTAATTTATTAGAGAAAATCCCATGTATTTTTCCTTTTTTTTTTGAGGTAAAGTATCCCTGTCAAACTCATATTATCTAACTTTTAAAGTAGTCATTTATTGTATCAAAGAGTTCCAAACCGTCAAACCATCCCTAAGTTAACACTAGGTTTGTGTTTGAGCCATTTAAGTGGCATGAGCCACAATAGTGGCTTGGCACCTCATTCTATAAACTTTACGACTACCTCTTTTTCATAAAACCATGAAGATAAGATATCAATGAGGTCCTATCACATAGAGGAACATTTTGGTATATCATTTATCCAAAAAAGTGCAAAATGAAAAATAACAATGTTCTAAAAATAGTAAAAAAACCACTAAACTGGCTTAAAATTTGACATCATACATGTCTTTGAGGCCTAAAAAGAGTTCACATCCTTTTTTCTAAAAATAGTATATGTATAAATTCTTATTGTGTGCATGTCCAATTTTCTTTTAAAAAAAACCAATGTGCTCTGAAGGTTTTAAGGGGTTTACATGAGATATCAAAGTTTTCAAGTAAGTTTTTCTCGATTGCACCTAAAAGATGACCCTTAAAAAATATTAATTTTATATGGAATTATATATCTATATTCTTGTTCAACTCCCTACATGCCTTGAGCACAAATTCACGAAAGATTTTGGTGAGGTTTTTTATGGTTGGTGAGAATAAGAATTTACACAAAAACTGACTTATTGCAACTAAAGTGGCTTATGTTCACCCATCCCTAGTGTTAAACCAAAACATGTAAGTACAACTTCAAAGTGATTAGAGAAGCTTTACATTGTAACTATAATTGTGCTGTATGGATCAAAGTAGAGCCCTTCAAATAGTGGAACCAAAACCTACTCTATAAGGGAGAGTATTCCAATTCAATAACCATTAGTATTATAACTTTGAAACAAGAAGTAGAGACCAAACCAAATTAGGGTCAGCTAATTCAAATCCAGCAAGCTCGACAATTGGTTGTCAAGAACATCTCTCCTCTAATAGAACTCCTAATTGCAAGCTCGTAATCAAGCTTGGGCAAGTCATTGGAAAGACCAATTGGCCACTACCCTTATTGGTTGATTAAATTATGATTCGTGTGAGTAATTAGTATAATTTACCTCTTATTAATCCCTATTGCATTAGCTCAGCAATCAAGAAATTTAATATTTGCATTTAGCGTTAATTTTGTGCATAATGGCTCTTGTTAATCACTTGTCGCTTGATCTCCAAATCAAAAATTAATAGTGCGTGGAAGAAGCCGTGGTTAAGAGCAATTCCTCAACAACTTAAAGCATCTTAAACTTCATAAACCGGCAAAGACAACGCCATTCAAGGAAACTTTTGAGCTTCCAACTACTTCAAGCTCCAAACTCTAAGGCTTCTCTCAAGTTTGCGAGCCTCCAACTGTAAAGGGTCAATTCATTGTCAAGTGAAGAGGTACTTCACAAAAGGCAGCCAACAAAAATAAATGTTCTCTCTTCTTGCACTAAAAACAAAATGCAACAGCTCAAAAACCATGTGCACCCCATATGTACCATCATTAGAATCCTCCAAGATTCCAAAGCAAGAAAGTTAATACATTCTAGATGAGGCCCTAATGAAGTTCCAAAAAAATGATGACCTACAATTTGTCAAGTGTTTAGACACTACCCCAAACCACATATTTTGGTGGTAAGACCTACACTATTATTTTGCATCAGATTCCATCTTTATGAGCCCCATGTAGTTACCCAATGTAACCCATGTTAGACTCCTTGATTAGAACCCATGCATTCATTGTGTAAGATTCAGATTACGAGGGTGTTTAAGGGGTAAGCCTTAGCTTACACTCATAGTGTAAACACTCCCTAAAAGGCCAAGCATGCACCATAAAGTTCATAGTCACATTTTTCTATGGAGCCTACAAAGCCTCACAGATGTCTCTTTCTTTATACCCACATGCTACAAAATAGCCATATGCTATTTACCCTATTCCTCACATGTGGAAGAAAGTGTCCTTGCAAAAGATCTGTATAAAGAGCCTCTTGTACACAATATATCATGATGCATAATAACAAGAAATTACCTACTTTGCTATCCAAACTTGATTAAATTCACTCATGTTTCCTCCTTAACTCAACATGTGTTTACTCCTCAACATGTGTGTACTCCATAGAGGAAAAGTACTTACCCCAAGTATTTACCCAACACACAATAAAGCCATTAGATTCATCAATAGTTCAAGTAGCAACTCCAATAAGTCAAGTATAGATGTGAGTGTAGCCAGATGTAGCAATCATAGTCAGATGAAGTGATCAAGTGACCAAGTGTGTGTGTGATATAATATAGGCAAGATTTTTGAAAGAAACATTGTTCAACCATTTTAGCTAAGTCCATTAGGACCATCTTCTCCAGTTGGAGAGTACTGACAAGGTCAGTTAAGCAGCTAAGTAAACATTGTTCAACCATTTTTTTGAAAGAAACATTGTTCAACTATTTTAGCTAAGTCCATTAGGACCATCTTCTCCAGTCAGAAAGTACTAACAAGATTAGTTAAGCAGCTAAGAAAAGCTGATAGAGCAAGATATGGTTTCTTGGAAAAATGGGTATGTGATTTAGTCCTTTAGCTAAAAAACTTTGGACTGTGGTATCTTTAACTAAGTCAAGTTCACAAGTGCAGACATGCTTGCCATAAGTATCAAAATCCTAACAAAAAGAGTTATATTTATCACAAGCACAATCTAGAACAATTTTGTGTCGTAAAAAATCATTAATGTAGACAAGATTCTTAATAGGTTATTGATACTTCCAACCAATGAGTACATTATCAAGTATATCATGGTTTCCAAAAAGTAAGTCAAAACACTCACAAAATATTGTTTTTGGGTGCACCCAATCTAGAAGTTCATTTGGAAACAATGTTCGTAAATATACTCCTTGCAAGAGGTCTTCTTAGTAAGATGCATCCTTCCACACGGGCCAAAATCAACTTGCACAACATAGGTGATCATAAGTCAAGGAGGTGTCGAATAGGAGTGTTTCTTCCTCTTCCCCTAGTAAAGCTACAAGATTTTCCTCTATTAAAATTAAAGGAAGAACTAGGTGTCAAAAACAATGTGAATGTATTATTGGGGGTGGCTAAAGAGTTAGGTCTTTTCAATGAGGGGAAGTCATCATCTGCAATACAAGGCTTGAGTAAACTGGTGATAATCTTAACACCTTTGTAATTGGCATAAGTGGATTCCCGGTTCATCAGATTTGGGTTCTTTAAGGATATCTAGCATAAGCCCAAGAAAAATATTGAAAGAAATTATAACAATCACTAATTGTTTGACTTGGCCCCCTAACCAAGAACAGATAAGGGATAGATGAAAGTCGAGTGGCTTCTCGGGGAAGAGTTGGTGAAGATGGTTGAGGATAAACTAGATAGCATGGTAAAATCACATAATGTTGGATTCGCATGATGATTTAGGGTCAAGAAACTTGCATGCAGGTTTAACATATGGCCAAAATACATTCCAAACACTACAACAAAAAATGGTGCCTTCGACGTAGGTTTCAACGCGATCCATCGAAAAACACGTCGAAATACATGTTCCTGTGAAAACGTCAAAATAGGCATCGATATACGTGTCGAAAGGCACAGTTTTCGATGTGTATTTCGACGTGCCTATCGACGCATATTTCGACGACCATATCAAAAAAAAAAATTCTTGGGCAAAGGACAGGCAGTCTGGCCTGTGCCTAGTGAAAAGATGGCCACAACCACAGCCAAACTGCCTGTCCTCTACCCAAGAAAGCGAGCAGCACCAAAATCAATCGTGCTCCCGTGGAAATTTCAACAGAGTTCCCTTCATTTTAACATAAACTTTAAAAAAAAAAAAAAACCATATGTATACGCCTCCTACATGATATCCATGTAGGATCTCACATGAAATTTAAGGCAAATGAAAGAAATGAAACGAACTTTGTGCAAAACCATAACCAAATTAAAACCATAACAGCCCATAATCATAATGATAACCATAACCATAAACAAAACAATAACCATAACCATGTCTATACAAGAACAATAACCATAACCATAACCATAAAGAAAACAATAACCATAACCATGTCTATACAAAAAAGAGACACAGAAGCGTGTCTGTGTCTCACAAAACATATATATGAAATCCACTAATGACTACGCGTCACAACCTGCACATAGGACAAGTCACAAAATTAGTATTGATATTATTTCACATATACTCATTTAATTAAATCAACTCACATATTAACGTCTCATCTCAATCGATTAGCAAGACTCTAAGGCCTCCCAGTCTACAGGCTCTCCTGCAGAGCAACAGCACAGCAGCAAGATCATTCAATACTTCATAAATACCTCTGCGATATCCATCTAGTGTCTCCTCCTGGCGTGTCGAGGCTCGATGCATTGCAAGATTCTGCGTTCATACAAAAATCAAAGTAATTAAAAATACATGATTCATCGCGTTTAAAAAAAATGTCATAGATAGGATTGGATTGGAAACTCACAAACTCATAGCTAAAGGTGTCGAAGCCTCCGTTGCCAAGATAAGATGTCCCCCTGGTCATATGTCATACTTCCGCGGCCAGACGCTACTGTCTGAACCGCGTGTCTGTTGTCTGCTCATCCTCCTGATCTGTTGCCACGTCTCGTGTGTGTCATATCTGCCTTGTCTGCGTCATCCCTCGTATATCTATCAGCTTCCTTTGCCATACCTTCGTCCATCTCATCTAATGTCACAGTAGTATCTGCGTCATCTGGCCGACTTTCCTCCAGGAGCTCGTGCCCTTCAAATACTTGTTTATTTCTTGGAGCAACCTGAACCACAAACCACCATTGTCGCTCTCGAGGGTCCGGTACAAAGACCACTTGCTCGCAATGTTCGTGGAGAGCAAACGTGTCGCTCGCATCTGTCCAAACCTTTGTAGAATCTATCTGCACAAGCTTGTTTCCATCTCTGCGTACCATTGCATTGCGACAAGAAGTAATCACCTTGAACCACTTCACATCCAAAAAAAACATCTCAAACTGCTTGAAGCTGACTTTCAAGATATCTGACACCAAACCACAGTAATCCAGGTTGCTAGTGCTCTCATTCGTGTCTCTGGCACTGGCCCTACTCTTTTGCATGAAACTAACCATTACTGTCAAACATGTTTCTTCTGTTTTCAATTTTTTGTGTTCTGAAATGCTTTCCATGCGACCACAGTGCCATGTATGTATGATACCTCCAGTCACATCCAATAGCCAGCTCTTCCTCTTCAGAGATATGGGTTCTCCGATCTGTCGAGCTACTCTCACTGTCTTGTCCAACCATGCTATTTAATTCAGGTAGAGAAGTGAGATAGTCTGGCAAGGGTAAGCCTCTAGTGGTTCGGCTTTGCCTGAAATCGTGTTGCTCCCTATTGCGTCTCTCTTTCTCTTCTTCGTACCTTTCAAGCCATTTTTGCATCGGCTCTGAATTTAGTATAAAGAACTTCATGATATTTTCTCGCATGGCATCATTCATTTTCTTCGGCACCCCTTGCCCCTGCGGCTCCTCTCCCACCAATCTTGCATCCTCCTCATTGCTCCATAGTCGAGGCATTTTTGGGTCAAAAACGGATAGAAATTCGGTCATCAAGACAAGAGACTCTTGCACCCGCCATCCTTCTGCCATGTTCCCCTCTGGATGTGCTTTTTGGCGAACAAAACCCTTAAGTGTTTTCATGAACCTCTCTAGAAAGAACATCCAACGGCTGTGGACTGTACCTGCCCCACTGCAACCCCATCTACTACATGGATGAGCAAGTGCATTTGGATAGTTAGGCAGCTCGTAGGTAGATACTTCTCAATCATGCAAACTGCCTCAATGGAGTTAGCCCTTGTGACTGCAATGATTTCCTCTCGTATCTCCTTGGAAGAGATCCACCGCACTAGCTCTGAAATTTTGTATATGCACGACTGCACTTCCTCCGTTAAACATCCCTTGATCGCAATTGGAAGAATAAATTGCAAGAACTTATGCCAGTCGTGCGATTTCAGTCTTGACAGTTGATCGTCACGGGTGAATGCTGTCTTGAGACATCGCATATATCTTTTTGGCATCCTGAACTCTGAAATCACCCTTTTGACTTGTCGTTCCTTTCTTTTTAGCAATACCCATGGCGCTCTTGGAAGCTTTGTTTGGCCAGCTGCCTTGGTGAAAGGCCACAGCTCTGGCATCTTTCCGACTGACTGCAAATCATCTCATGAAGCTCGATTGTTTTTCATTCCCATGATTGTCTTCCAGAGGAGCTCTCCCACATTCTTGAATATATACATTAGATCCAGCAAATGGTTAGTTTGTAGATCACCCGAGTACGGCAACGTATGGAGAATAGACAAATGTCATTGCTGGAATAGGTTGCCCCTCATGTTGCTCCCATTGGTGACGCCACTCTTGTACATGCATAGGACGACATTCGACGCGACCAAGCTGACCTTCGCACAAGTGATGGCCATGTGGAAGATAACAATGGTGGCCTTGATAAATTGTCTTTCGAAGCGAGGTAGAATAGCGCACATCCAAAGACGGCTTGCAAATTGGACATGCATTGTATCCCGAAGTTGTAAGCCCTGCATATATTAAAGCATGATTCAAGCCAAGGCAAAGTGCTTGCGAATAGAGAGAATTTTATAAATCAAGAACCATACCAGAAGCTTCACCGTATCTTGGTCAATCATGCATAGTCCACATAAGAAGTCCATGGATCCTTGCATGCTGTTGTCCTGCTGGTTCAACCGCAACTGCTATGTCGATCCCATGCCATAACTCCTGGAGCTTGTCAGCTAGTGGAGCTAGATAAACATCCATGTTTTTTTCCTTGAGCTTACCAGGTACAATCAAGCCTAATATCAAATGACCCTTCTTGATGGCAAGCCACGGTGAGAGGAAGTAATTGATAAGGCACACAAGCAAAGTGCTCCATGACGAGCTTCTCAAGACAAATGGATTGACTCCATCCATTGCCATGCCCAAACGCAAATTGCGTGGTTCACTCTTAAAATGTGGCCATGTATCTTCAATGTGCCTCCAATCCTTTGAATCAGCGGGCGCCCTAAATGTTGCGTCAGTGGATCTATTCGTAGAATGCCACCACATTAACTTTGCAATGGAACCACAACGAAATATGCCTTTTATCCTCGGAATAATAGGGAAATGCCGCAACACTTTAGCTGGCACTGTCTCGCCAACCGCATCTTGTTTGTAGCACATTGCTCCGCACTTAGGACACGACAGACAATCTGCGAATTCATTGCAAAAAAGAATGCAATCATGTGGACATGCATGAATCTTGTTGTAGTCCAAGCCAACTGAGGTCAATAGTCGCTTTGCGTCTGGCCTGGAGGGGGGCATTTGCCAGCCGGGAGTAGTTGCTCCCGTAATAACTTGTTTAAGCCACATTAAATTAAAAGCTCCCCAAGCACGTCACCATTGCAATTGAAAAATCTCTTTTGTAAGTTACGCACCCAAACAAAGCAGTGACGCTTGCATCTAACCACCCGTACACTGACTGTAGATTCAAAAACGACAGACAAGTACGAAGAATATATATTTTGGCGCCTTCATAGATTGGTTGACGTGCCAACTTTCTCAACATGTGTTCAGGAGATAGGCGCAAGTCTTCTGGTGCTACTTTGTTAGCGTTCTCCTCGCTTGTCTGGAAGAAGACATCCATCATCTTCTCCATGCGATCGTCTTGTGTCTGTAAGCCGTCCTCTGCTTCCATCCTTGGCTCTGGACTGGTTGGACCTTCACGCATAATCCTGTTTCTCTCTCTCTCTCTCTCTCTCTCTCTCTCTCTCTCTCTCTCTCTCTCTCTCTCTCTCTCTCTCTCTCTCTCTCTCTCTCTCTCTCTCTCTCTCTCTCAGATATAGATGTTATGTCGCGAAAATCAATGCCCATTCCGTAGGAGTCGCATCGTAGATTCTGTACGATTTCTCTAGCAAACTCTCCGTACTTGTGCACATGCTCATTACATATCCTACGCTTGCGCATGATTTGATACTTGCAAAGTGTGCACAAGCATGAAATCTTTTCCTCCATGTTAGTTGATGACATTGCCATCTACAATGATTATGAATGTTGTTTTAATATATATACTCCTCACAATGTAAAGTACCTCACATTCTCTAGCCTTGCCCGATCTCCGTACACCTCGGTCCAGAGGTGTACGGAGATCAGGACCACTAGGTCAAAATCTCGTCTTTATTGGTCAAATCATATATGGGTAGACACATACGTGCTCTCCCAGGTGTACATGACATTGCATGTAGCGGGCAAAACCCCTTTGCCTCTTTTAGTTCCATAGTTTCTTCTAGAGGGAGAGAGAGAGATAGAGAGAGTTTCTATCCTTTTCACACAATTGGTCAGCCAACCTAACTCTTTCATGCCAACTTTCTGTATCTACTACTATCTCCCTCTCTCTCTCTCTCTCTCTCTCTCTCTCTCTCTCTCTCTCTCTCTCTCTCTCTCTCTCTCTCTCTATATATATATATATATATATATATATATATATATATATATATATATATATATATATATATATATATATATATATATATATATATATATATCCATCTCCGTAGCTATCTCTATTCTCTCTCTCTCTCTCTATCTATATCACTCTCTATCTCTCTATTTCTCTCTCTCTCTCTCTCTCTCTCTCTCTCTCTCTCTCTCTCTTTCTTTCTTTCTCTCTCGATCTCGCTCTCGCTATCTCTCTTTCTCTTTCTCTCTCACTCTCTCTCTATTTTCCTATCTCTCTCTCTCTCTTTCTCTCTCTCTCTCTCTCTCTCTCTCTCTCTCTCTCTCTCTCTATATATATATATATATATATATATATATATATATCACTCTTTATATCTCTCTCTCTCTCTCTCTCTTTAATTTCTACGCACATCTCTCTCTCTCTCTCTCTCTCTCCCTCTCTCTCCCTCTCTTTAGTTTCTTACACACACACGTTTGTCTCTCTCTCTTTGATTTCCTACACACACATACACGCATCTCTCTCTCTCTCTCTCTCTCTCTCTCTCTCTCTTTCCTACACACACACACACACACTTCTCTCTCTCTCTCTCTCTCTTTCCTACACACACACACACACGCACACACACGATGTAGAGAGAGAGAGAGAGAGGGGTTGGAGGGGGGAGAGAGAGCTCATAATACCTGCGTAGCACGTTTCAACCAAGAGCAGATATGAGCGCGTCGCAGGCGAAAATGATTGCCTGCGCGCGGATTTTCTTTTTTTTCCCAATTTTTTTCATTGAAAGATGCGTTGAAAGACGCGTGGGAATACCTGTGGAAATACGCATGGTAATATTTACCTTTCCACGCGTATTTCCACGTGCATTTCGACGCCCCTTTCAACGTGTATATCGACGGGCTGCAAGTCCGTCGAAAAACGCGTGGAAAGGTACGGCGGTCGAAACCTGCTCCGTTGAAATCTTGGTGTTATGTTGTAGTGAAAATGATTCCATATAGAAGTCAGGATTACTTTTAGCAAACTAAGTAATGTACAATTATGCATTGGAAGAGCATTTGGAATGGTCAATAAAGTTAAGGTTGAAGGGGGCTTTAATGAGTTCTCCTTTGTCAAGGAATTGTCCTCTTTTCAGAATCCCTAGTCTACAATCCTCACCTGTGGAGGCAGGAAGATTAGACAAATATACCCAGGTTTCACTAAGAATTGGTGCCAGAAAGGCTTTGTTAGGTAAAACCCAGAGCTGATGGTCCACTCCCAAAGATTCAATTTCAATTTTTCTATCCGGTAAGAAAGGAAAAACTTTTTACTCTTTGGGTACCATTTCCAAAAGATTAGAGTCACTAAGGGAGCAAAGATTGTTTTGAAACTCCTTGACAGCTTCTAGTGCCACACTATCTCTGCAAAAGATGCCACCGGTTTGAGGGATAGTCAAAGCAATAGGGGTACTGATAAAAGATGGGTTGAGGCCACATAATTTTTTGAGAAAGTTAGATAGGCCAGCTCCATAAGAAGATAACAGGGCTAGCTCTTGTTGATATTGTAAAGAAAGTATAGGTAATTGGGCTATAAAATGGGAAATCATAGCAACCCCATCTTTGGAGTCCTTGTCCTGGGTAGCCAAAATCTTGACCCAATCATTGAAAGAAAGCATGTGTAAGATAGATAACTTTTTATCCGAGGCAAGAGCCAAAGCGTAGGTTAATTGAGAAGCATCCAAATTGCAAGTACATCTAAGGACAAGAGAGGTTGCCACACAGAGAGGGGCTCAGAGGATAATTCCAGGCCTTGCGAAAGAGAAAGGGTCTGCATTAGACAAAATAATTAGTAAGCAAGGGATTACTTAGGGTAATAGGTAACACGGCTTTTGGCCCATCAAGCCAGAAAAGGTCTAGTTCTAATAGCCAAGGCTTTTTTTGGAGAATGGTCCTTCAGGTAAAAACTAATTTGTTCTAAAATCCTTGTATGCTTCTCTGGGTCGTAGATCATTCTCATGCCACCTGTCAGTCTAAAATGTTTGTGATCTTGAAAGTTAATAGAAAAATATAAAATTAGTCTTGTAGGTTGGGCGTGCACTCCTTAAATTGTCAAAGTCAGGTCGTGAGTAGGTATCCAAAATATTAGCCTAACAGGGACCACTAACACCAGCCAACCAAAAAAAAAGGAATTATAGGGAGTGGGTCCAACTTAGAACTAAGATTCGAGCTAGTTTCCAAAGCCACCGTCCTGGTTTTGCCAAAGAGTTGGAAAACCCTTATGTATAGGACGTGTGTGAGGTGATTTACTTATATAATAAGATATAAATGAACTTTTACGCTCAAAAGTTGGATTTAGAAAATTGACAATGAATAGTGCAAAAACAAGTCAATCTTAGAATTATCTTTGTACATGGCTATAAGAATGAGATCTCATTCTAATATACAAATACCATAACCAATTAAAGAAGTAATTGACTTCATTTGCTTCAAGCCAAAAAAATCCAAGAAAGGATAGAGTCCTCACCTGCATCCATTCAAATAAGACAACAGATATTTTAGCCTTGAATGCATTTTACAGGTGTTGATGGACTATATCAGTTGTTATCCATGTCCAGCTTACAACTTTTTAACTTAAAACAAACGTCGAGAGTGTATATGTGATCCAATTTTTGTAAAGTATGAGGTGTGTGTATTTTCATACCAGTTTGTGAAAAAAGACAAAATCTCTTTGATTTATGGAAGTAATTCTATGTAAGGTTCCTATATCGCCCCATCTTGTTTAGACCTTGAATAGATAATAATAAAAATATCATTTTGATTATATAGAAGGCCACTACCCCTTGTGATCAAGTGTCTCAGAAAAAATCGCCCCAAGCCTTTCCTAAAAACACCTAAAATATTTTGTAAGGTATTTAATTAATGTTTAGTCAAAGCATCTCATTTATGCATTTTTCTTTTTATCGCCTTTCTCCATGAAGTCACAGTAATCTGGTATCAGACTCAATCCTTCAAACCCTTTCTTTGGTATAGGTATCCAAATCCGGTCCAACATTTCAAGCCAAAACAAAATACCAGGATCTAATTGAATATGCAGTACCCTATAACACTATAGATTATACCAACTAGTGTCATATTTATAACTACAATAAGATATGGTTTGCTCAACCATAATGTTGTGATAAGAAACTTGCAAAAAAAAAAAACACCAGTGAGCTATATGAAGAGAGCGACACCCACATTACACTCCATTTTACATGGAGAAGAAGCTACTTAAAGCATGTCACCAAGAGATTGATACCTACAATATGTACAAACTCCAATTTAAAAGTACAATTGACTGGCACCTTTTGTGCCAGAAGTATCCACTCTACTTAGCCATAATCGATCAAAGCAACCTACTGACCATCCTCCCTTTTTAAAAAAAACTCAGGCATCGCTATTTCAATTTAATCAAGCCATAAATCATAACTAGTACCCAGTCTCAACATATCAATGGCCGCCCCAAATAAAACCTCTTAAATCAGAGCCTGGTGTAGTAACCATCACTAACTGTATTTAGCCCTACAACACTCCAATAAGAGAATATCCGAGCCCATAACATTATGAAATAAAAACAAACTCAGATTTTCGGTTAGCAAGACGCAAAGAATGAACATAAAGCTAGAAACCATGCTCCTGAAGGAGATCCGAAATCGCAACAAGGAAAAAAGATCACCACACATTGCAACCTATAAAGTGAGCAACTTGGGCTAAAAGCCTTATTTAGATGCCCATAGGACTATCAATCATTGTTTCGGTTATGTAGTAGTATATTAAAAACGTTTGGTGCAAAAAAAAGGTACTTTTTAGTAGAATGCAGACCTGAGAAGCACCATCCTTTTCTATCAAGTCCATAGTTAGACAGTAGTAGGTAGGCCGCCAGTCTCTCTTTACTCACACACAAACAATACACAAAGGACAAGGCTAAATGAGGGGCACAGGGCCGTCCTCACCTCATTATACAGTATTCCATCAGTGGAGGGAGTGATGAGGAAGGCCGGCAGGTAGGATTCCATCTCGATCTTTGCTCGGTTCCCAAAGCCCCTGGCTAGAAACGACAGTCACCATGGCACACTACATAGGGCACAAAGTGCGAGAGAAGGGGGGACATCATACTATGTAGGTGCAAAGAGAATAGGCAATAGTAGAGTCGTGACACAGAGAGGGCAAGAGGACAAGTGTGAAGCACTTACTATGCATGTAACCCAGTCATCAAGACACCTAATACGGTGTCCCAAAAAATGAGCGCTAGTTACCTCATTTGGGGTGTTGTCCCATAGTTCAGGCACCATGTGAAGGTTAAAGGCCCACGTACACCAAAAACAACTTGAGAGGACAAGAAAAAACCCTATCAAAGTGGTATAGGAGAGCCTAGGCCTCATGGGGGGAGGGGGTGTTTTTTGTGAGGTTACGGGTTTTTTTTAGGTTTTTTAAAACAAAAAAGGGCAAAACCAGAGATGGTATAGAGTCAAATTTTGTACAAATCGTAGTGAATGGGATTATTTGAGCATACAGACATTTAGTTGCAATAGTACTTAGGTGTGTGTGTGTGTGTGTGTGTGTGTGTGTGTGTGTGTGTGTGTGAGAGAGAGAGAGAGAGAGAGAGAGAGAGAGAGAGAGAGAGAGGGCAAGAAACAAAACATATATCAGATTACAACTTTATGCTATTGCCACCTTTAGAAATTGTCACAAAGCATACATTTTTGAGGCATGCCTTCCTATGAAAAGCTTACTAGAGATGGAAAAGAAATTTCCACCTGCACCAAGCCCATATTCACATGCAGCATATAAAATATCATTCCTAAGTGGAAATTCCACATGCACCAATATCAAAACTTCATGCACTGGTTCCCTTTTAGGAAAGATTTCAAAAAATCATCTTCATAGTCAAAGGAAGAACTTTCTTATAACCCTAGCAAAGACAAAAGTATCAATACATTGACAAATCTTGTTGTTGATGTGGATGTTTATGACTATGACAGTGGGTGATGGTCCACGTCTCCAAATGACATAGGTTGATTGATGGGGAATCAAAGGTTGAGATCAAGCATCACAGATTAGGGCCAATATTAGGCATCATGAATCAAAAAATCGTACTAGGGGTGACTTGAACTAGGGATCAAACATGTGACTTAGGGTGAAGTAGATCCCTAATTCATCCTTAGTTTATTGAACTGATTCAAAGCCCAAATTTCCTTAATCCACAATGTCTGATGTCATTCTTAGATTTCACCTCATTCACCCCATGTGATATCCTTGGTTGATATGTTGGAGTCATCTCAACTTGTGAGCTATAAGTGGTGCCTAGTTGTAAGGCTTGAATAAATTGTCTAGACTCAAGGTCCCTTATGCTTTAAAAATTTGGGATCCTAATTTGGAACAATTTTTGCAAACCTTGTATTTTTGCATGCATGCCTTTGAGCAGCATTGAGATGGGTAAACTAGTGGGAATTTGGGTACCTATGCCTTACTCAATGCCATATCAATAGTTGTTAGAGCAAAGTATTGGCCAAGTTCAAAGTAAAACCTCTGAGGCACTAAGAAGGGCTAAGTTGAAGATTTTGAGCCAATAAGAAGTTGAAGCTTTGAGCCAATAGGAAGTTGGAGAAGTTCAACGTTTGAGCTAAAAGAAGTGCCGAATTGATCCTATAAGCCTATGGAAAAGTTCAACATGTGAGCCAAAAGAAGTGCCAAACTGATCCTCTAAGCCTATGGACAAGTTCAACATGTGAGCCAAAAGAAGTGTTCTTAGTAGGCCACCACTATGAACGATGGAACATAGCTTACTAACATACCAAAGACCTTTCAAAATAAGGATGGCAGATTAAAGGATAGTACAAGCTACTAGATTAGTTAATGAACACTTGCAGCTCAAGGTCGGGTATGAGAAGTTTAAAACTACCTTTCTAGTAATGGTATGTAGGGTGCCTGCAGCATCTTGTTGGTAAATGCAGAGGCCATACATGACTATGCGGGTCAAACATTAACCATACAAGGATCAAGCAAAATGGTTCAAGTCAAGAAAAACAACACCAGAATCTGAAGTTTCAAAAGTTCCCCTTAATTTTAAAGTGTATTCATTGTGATCAGAAGGCCACCACCCCTTCTGATCCAAGTGTCTCAAAGATCCCTTAGATATTTCTTTTTCTTTTTTTCGTCAAACTCACAATAGTGAGTGTAAATATATATTACAAAGTCAAAAAATTTACAATGATAGCCATGCTCCAAACAAGCCATGCCATCTACCAGCACCAACCCAACCGTACATCAGCTGTCTAAAAGGGAGCCGACCTATGACTAAAAGTAGCTTAGGAATCTAACATTGTCTTGGGGGTTGTCACCAAGAAGATAACTCTGCCACAACACACCCCTTGACTGCCAAGCCACCAAGAATCTAACACACCCCTTGACTGCCAAGCCACCTTGACTGCTTAGGAATCTAACATTGTCTTGGGGGTTTCCACCAAGAAGATAGCTCTGCCACAACACACCCCTTGACTGCCAAGCCAAGGCATAGGGAAATAAATACAGATAAAAAGGGAAGAATCGTCTTTTCTTCTTCTTCTGTTTCAACATGCTCATAGTACTAGTGCAAGTCTTCTTATCCTTAGTTTCGACAATGTAATTGATTAGGTTTATTTTGGCTCAGGCTTGTTAGTTTCATTGAGCATTAGTGTCATGTTGTCCTAGTTAGCAAAAGGATCCGGTCTATCTTGCATCTCCTTTGTCGGGCTCTCAGTCTCTTTAGTAGTCTCACTTGAAGGAACATCCACAGCCACTGGTTCCTCCTGTACCTCCATGGATGGGCAATCCATTTCTTTAGCCACCTCCCCATCCGCCCCACCTTGTTCACAGCTAGACGTTGCCTCCATCCCAGAGCCCTCCGTTGAAGGCTTGTCCTCTCTAGCTACCCGCCTCCAAGTCGTCTTGCACTGTGGACCCGAGTTGGTTGCCAACCTACTGACTCCTGCCGTCTCTTTTTGAAAAGCTCCAAACTCTCCCATATTGAGTTCAACATATTTGGGAACAGGTTGGCTCATGTTCCATAAGACACACACCTTGACATCCAATCCGGATCTCATCTTCTACAGTCTCGAGATAGACAGGGCTCGGCCCAACATGGAAGCGATGGTTAGAACATGATCATGAAGCCATAGAGGCAGGCTCTTTAGCGTAACCCACACATGGTAGAAAGTCATCATCTCCTCATTGGTGCAAAATTCTAGCATCTGTGGCATGACATATGCAAAGTAGGATGCCCCCCCAGACCCTCCTCTCATCACAAGATCCTGAACCACTTGCTCAGAGGTGCAGGCCGCCACATAGAAACCTTTTACCCATAGTTGTGAAGGAGCATATCTCACTACAATTTCCAAGTGCTATAGCCGCCCACTCCCATAACCCTTCCGTGGTCATCCGTCTACCCATGAAGTACAAGACAACAAATTTGGTGCAGCAGGCCTCTAAGCTCTGTAGGGCTAGCTTCATATTAAAATCAACATTCATAGCATAGCCGTCTTGCTCTTTACTCTGGCTTAGTGTAACCACCCCGAGTAGCATCTTCTCATACAAAGTTCGCCCTCCAAAAGAGGACGGCTTCAAGACTTTCCCATGCCCATTAGCCTCACATATGTTATCACAGGCACGTTTACGGCCCTCTGAGTTGAAGACAAAGTTCTGCACCGAGGACCTTTCCTGTTGTTCACTCCCCCCCGTCATCAACTTTAGCTGACCCTCATCTCCCATCATGGCATCCACATTGAGGGCCATGAATAGTCCAAAGGGAAGCTAGTAGGGCCACCCCAAGCAAAGCACAAGAAGTTGGAGTGTGTAACCTTGCTCTTGCCTACCAACCTAATCAGTGCACATAAGATATCCCCTACCAACGAGATTAGCACGCATAAGATGACCCAGGAAGCGAGGAGCTCACTAAAATCAGCACGCTAAAGATGAAATCGGCCTCATGTGGTGCTGAGGGGGGACTCACCCCTGCTTGGGTCACCCAAATTTTTCTTAACACCCAGCTCAGATCTGTGGAGAATCTCATAGCTCAGAGCATAAAGAAGCAACTTGCATAAAAATGAAATATCTGGGTGATGAAGGAAACTTGCTTAGAGCATTTCTCCACCAGCAAGGACCACCTCGTAGATTACAGTGCCACATGCTGCTTCAACAAGCTTTAATGACAGTAGAGCCTTAAGCGAAAATCTTGCGACCTTGCTCATCACCCTCGACTGTAGATATTTCATTTTTTAAAAGTGTGATGTATTCAAAACATGATGTAACATTTTGAATTACAATCCACATAAGTTATACACCTTTCTTACAACATAAAAATATTTTTTTATTCTTATGTGGATCAAAGCGACATCACCCCCTTCTAATTCAAGTTGCATAACCACTATCTTTTAAAATAAGTCTACTAAATTTTGTTTTGAATTGTCATTCAGTATGTCCCTATAATCTTTTGTCCATTTGTTTTGAAGAGAATCAAAGGAGATACCCTTGAGTTGATAGAAAAAAAAAAGTTGTACACCTTTTACTTTTGCTTATCTTAGCGTTGGCTTGGTTCAATCTTTTTTGCATTTGTTGGGTGATGCGTTGGGGCTTGAAGGAGGGAAAAGTTGAAGATTTTTTTTTTAAAATTCCATTTTGATAATTGCCTCGCAATCCATCTCAGCTCAAATCCTAGCAGATGCTGTCAAAGCCTCAAGAGAAGAAAATGAGACATCTGCATGCACGTGGAGGAGAGAGAGAGAGAGAGAGAGAGAGAGAGAGAGAGAGATGGACGTGACATGTGTAGTGACGGTGAAGAGACAGACTTGTGATCGGCACTGCGGCGGAGTAGGACAGCAGAATGGGTAGTAGTGGTCTGTACACGTCAAAGAGCTGTGTGTGTGTGTGTGTTGGGGGGGGGGGGGGTTGGGGGGGGGGGTTGCCGCGTCTAGAGGCGACATTTCTCTCTCGCTTTCCCATGTTGCCCTGCGATCTGCGCATCAGTGTTTCATGGTGGAAGATCTACTGCAGCTAGGACAAGGGTGTTTTTTGAGCGTTGCAGGTGATGGTGACAAGGCTTTGAATGGAGTGTAGGCGAGGTAGGGCCAATGGATGGATCGGTGATATGGCAGATAGACGCAGCTGCAGCACGAAAGTGAACGGAGGGGTGCGGAGCTCACCCTGTCCTTGCTTGCTCTGTTCCGTAAGTGGGAATGCGGACGAGCAGGACGACATGTAAATAGAAGGAATCGTGTGCACCTTCTACAACTAGCAGACTAACTGTCCAGCGTTAAGTTATAGAGGGAATCTACGTAGGAAATTAAATATTCATTATGGTCTTAGAATATCTGAATTATCTACCACTTCCTTTTAAATCCATATGTTACAATGTCTAAATGTCAATTTTTTCCAATGTAAAAGTCTCGACAAAAGTTTATAAGATGTTTTGTCAAATGGCAAAAACATGTATCCATATATCTTGAAAGAAAACAACCTGGTCTTAAATGACATACTCTTTTAACGAAAGCTGAAAGTCGACTTCCTTTTCACAGTAATTTTTTCTAGAGTTCCCCTTGTAAAGATATAGTTTAAAATAATTTCCACACTAAATAGTGCAATCAATGATATTTATGATAGAAAACCCAATTTCAAGAATCACAGCCTAGATCACTAAGTCGAATCAAACTTCAACCATCGATACTAATACATAATGGAGGAAGGGATTCCGGCTCCTCCCCTCGGACATGTGTCCAAACCTCCTCACTCCAGCACTCTCAGGCAGTGTGGTTTGAGCGAAACAGAGAGAGAGAGAGAGAGAGAGAGAGAGAGAGAGAGAGTTCGAAGCTTGGAAAGCTGGAGCTTGGAGCTCACAATAGGGAAGCCGTCAAATCGGCCAGAAGCATTGACGTAGCCCTTCCCCTAGACACGTGTCAGCAGCAGTTCATTCCGGCTGGTGTGCCCTGGCGCCCGGCAATGGACAACGACTGCACGAAGAGAGAGTTTGACAGAGTCACGAAGGGACGGCTACGTGCGTTGAATGCTGACAGGAGCGCTCCACCTCACATTCCCTCCAAACCCCTCCTCATCTCTGCGAGAGAGAGAGAGAGAGAGAGAGCGCCAGCTTCCTAGGCCTCCCGAGTCCCACTACCTGAGAGAGAGAGAGAGAGAGAGAGAGAGAGAGAGAGAGAGAGAGAGAGATAGATAGATAGATAGTTCTATTATCGTCCTGGGAGGTCAAATATGACATATGGGACCAAATGAACATGTCACGTGGTGTGAGTGGAGTTCATAAGTGACTCTCGATGCTCAAAAATGGCTGAAATGAGCGTCGCAATAGAGAGTCCACATCGTGGTTGGGAGAGGAAGGTATGTAGGGAGAGATCATGACTGAATATATGGGGAAAAGAGGACCTAATGTGGTCAAAAGTTGAGCACTCAAGTAGTGTGTGGTACTCACTCTCTCGCACTTGACGAGGGCATAAGGTGCAAAGTCGATGACACTCCTCGCCAGTGCCCCAACGTCCTGTCTCGCAGCGTAGAGAATGGGAGCTAAGACGAATGGAGGCAATAGTGCGGATCGCACTCAACGGGATGGGCTCAAGATGTAGGAATGGGTTCGGTTACCTCGTTCCGAGAAGAAGAGAGATTTGTAGTTTGGGGCAACGTGTGTGGTGTAATGGCTGAAGCGAGAACCTCCGGATTTCTCCCAAGCCGTGATACATTGGCGTTGTAAGAAGGCCTCATTAACTTGGGAGTCGATCGACGCATCCTTGACCAAGTGACATGCATCCCATCTTCCAAACCATTTCTTGATATCAAGCATCCACCCCGAACTTAGTATTTTTCTCTTGCATGTCTTTTGAACCATTTGACTTGCTTCATATGCGATTCTAGGAAGTCGATGCAAAGGGCTACGTTGTGTCTTACGCATGTACTCCACAACCCTTTGCATGCCCAAGACCTCAATGGGAAGCAATCCGGACTCAAGAAGTAAGAGCATGTAGGGTGTTTGTGTCTTGACTTGGAGAAAGTTGGTGAGAAAACGCTTTTGGACATTCTCAAACTCTTTCCAAGTAGACTTCCCGATGCTTCCACCCCACACCTCCACTCCATAAAGAAGCACCGGTGTCACCAATGTGGCAAAGAGGTACTTTTTGAGAGCCCAACACTTGATCTCTCCTGCATTGCACATGTTCTCAAATGCATAATAGGCCCTCTTTCCGACTTCCAAGCGACGCATTGCACAATCCTTCCATTTATGATTGGATGGAACCTCAAGGCCAAGGTACTTGAAGTGATCTACCACTTCAAGTTTCTCATTGTTATATACAATGCATGGATTTTCATCATTGAGGGTCTTTACAAGCATAACCTTGGTTTTGGATCCATTCACGATCAGCCTACTATGTAGGCAAAAGCATTCCAAGACACTCATAAGCGTTTGTGCATCTTCTAAGGTATGTGCCAAGAGCACTACATCATCGGCATAAAGCAAAAGCATGATCACCGCATTTCCAATCTTAACCTCTTCTGTTCCTTCTTGCTGCATAAAGTCAAGAACCATGCATTCCAATTCATCAATGAGTAGCCCAAAGAGGGTTGGGGAAAGTGGGCATCCTTGTTTGACACCAATAGTGCTTGCAAAAAATTCTGAAATTCCATCTCCCATACGTAATCGACATATCACTTTTTGGTAGATGCGAAAGACTGCATGCATAAATTCTCTCGGCACTTAAAGGCTTTGCATACGTCTCCAAAGATTTCCTCGCGGTACCATGTCAAAAGCTTTCTTGAAATCCACAAAGCAACAATACAACTTTTTTCCTTTCAATCGAAACGCTTCCATAAGAACTCGAAGAGTGACAAGGTGATCAATAGTGCTATGATGCTTTCGAAAACCTGCTTGGCCAAGTGCACGTTTGCCATTCTTTTCAGCCCATTCACTTATCTTCATCTCCATGATACATCCAAATAACTTTGCCATTAAAGAACCAACCATTATAGTGCGATAGTTGTTCACATTGTTTACATCTCCTCCTTTGTGCAAAGGTTTGATCCAATTTGCACTCCAATCATGAGGCATGCCATACTGAAGTGCAAGGTTAAACATATCGCATATCCAATATCGTGTTTTCTTGCTTGTCCATTTAATCATTTCAGCCTTAACACCTTGAAGGTCACCTGCCTTACGAGTAGCAAGTTTCTCAAGCGCGCGGCATACATCTTCAATGGTAAAGAAGGGAGACATAAATGGAAGGGAGCTACAACACTCCATCTTATCAACATTGGGTTGCTCATAGAGATTCTTACAATGCATATACATATCCTCAAGAGTCAAGTCACCAAAGCTCTCAACACGCTTGCCTTTTAGATTTTGCCAAAACTTGCCACATGCATGTGCTTTCTCTTGTGCTAAAAGAAGTTGTTTTTCGACTTCCCACCTTCTCCTCTTCTTTTGAACAAGTGCTTTGTATGTGTGTGAACATTCCAAGTAAACTTCCTTGTCTTTGATTGCATCCAATCTTAGCAAGTGTTTTCGGGCTTGACTACATTCCATGTCAAACCATTTCTTCTTGGTGCTACCCTTCTTAGACCTTTTGCAAGACATGTGTTTCACCGAAAAGCATTCCTTCGCACAAGAGAAAATTACTTCTTTGAAAACTTTCCACTTGCATTCTAATGTTGGGCTCTCTTGATGCTCTATCATGCTTAACATTTGGTCCACCATATCAGCATATATAAGTGCTCGTTTGAAGTCTAGACGTAGGTACAAATGATTCACATCATGATTGGAAGCTACATGCTTGGGCCGTTTACCACACTTGAGGTCAATACATAACATCCTATGATCCGATTCCGGATTCCATTCACCAAGTGTAAAGCTTTGTATGCATTCTAGAGTGGCTTCCGAGAACAACATATAGTCAATCACGCTAGCACCGTTGTGCTTTCTACATGTAAAGTCATTGGTGCCTTGCCATAGAGATACACCATTTGCAATGAGCATTCCGGTACTATTGCACATATGTAGAAGTAACTTTCCATAGTGATCCACTTCTTTTGCATCATTAGAACTTCGATTATACATGTATGAGTCATCCATTCTTCTTGAGACATGCGGCATGTCTACTTGTTGTGTGTCGTGTTGTAGCATATTTGTGCGAGCATTCATGTCTCCAAAAACAATGACTTCACCTTGATCTTTGTAATGAGCAATGTCTTCCTCTAGTTCAACAAAGGGCTGATCTCTATCCATATTCAAGCAAGCATAAAAGTTGGAGTCATAGTGAGGAATGTAGCAACCGGCCACAAACATGACTTGACCATTTGGTGGGCTGATTTTCAGCCATAAGTAGCGTTTATACTTATCTTCTTTGACAATGGAAACATCTTTCAAACCCTTTTTGGTCATACATGCTACGCCTCCTTGGCCTCTTCGTTGCTTTGCATTTTTGGCCCACATCAAAGAATGCAAATCGTATTTGTCAAATCCAAGAATTCGTTGCACATCATGCTCCCATGTTTCGACAAGAAGTATCACATCGGAGTCATTCGACAAGAGAGAGAGAGAGAAGCTGCCGCCTGCTTACACTTAATAGGGCGACATGCGAAGAGAGAGAGAGAGAGAGAGAGAGAGCGCCCCACACACATGTGCTTGACACTGTCTTGCGTAGACACACACACACACACACACACACACACACACACACACACACACACACACACACACACACACAGAGACGGATTGTCTGGACTCTAGCATCGTCACGGAGTGTTCGCCAAAAATGTGTGTCAGCTTAATCTCGTGCCGGTTTCAATTTAAAAAATGCCGGTTGAGGGCAAGAGAAAAGGGAGAAATTCCACCTGAAAAGATAACCTAATTTTTAAGGGAAGATTACCGAAATACCTCTCTAATTTCCTATACTTATAGATAATGGGGGAAGGGATTCTGGCCCCTCCCCCCGGACACGTGTCCAAACCTCCTCACTCCGGCACTCTCAGGCAGTGTGGTATGAGCGAAACAGTGGGGGAGAGAGAGAGAGAGAGAGAGAGAGAGAGAGAGAGAGAGAGAGAGAGAGAGAGAGAGTTAGTTCAAAGCTTAGAAAGCTGGAGCCTGGAGCTCACAATAGGGAAGCCGTCAAATCGGCCAGAAGCATTGACGTAGCCCTCCCCCTAGACACGTGTGAGCAGCACTTCATTCCGACTGGTGTGCCCTAGCGCCCGGCAATGGACAACGACTGCACGAAGAGAGAGTTTGACAGAGTCATGAAGGGACGGCTACATGCGCTGAATGGTGACAAGAGCGCTCCACCTTGCATTCCCCCCAAACCCCTCTGCCTGAGAGAGAGAGAGAGAGAGAGAGAGAGAGAGAGAGAGAGAGAGAACGCCAGCCTCCTAGGCCTCCCGAGAGAGGAGAGAGAGAGAGAGAAGCTGCTGCCTGCTTACACTTAATAGGGCGACATGCGAAGAGAGAGAGAGAGCGCCCCACACACATGTGCTTGACACTGTCTTGCGCAGAGACACACACACACATGCGCGCGCGCACACACACACACACACACACACAGAGACGGATTGTCTGGACTCTGGCATCGTCACGCAATGTTCACCAAAAATGTGTGTCAGCTTAATATTGTGTCGGTTTCAATTTAAAACATGCTGGTTGAGGGCAAGAGGAAAGGGAGAAATTCCACTTGAAAAGGTAACCTAATTTTTAAGGGAAGATTACCAAAACACCTCTCTAATTTGTGGAAATTTCCAAAATACCCCTCAAATTACCCAAAGTACCCCCATAATTTGTCATAAATTCCCAAAATACCCTTCAAATTTTCCAAAAACAAAAAAAAAATTGTAGCTTTTCATAAGAAGAGGATGCTAAAACTAAAATTTGAGTTGGTTATGTAGGCTTTGCAGATGAAATTGCTTCGTTATTTTTAGACATAATTCACTTTTTTTTGCAAGGTATTCGACAAATTACATGCTAAGCACTCAAAAACCGATCTCAATTGTCAAACAAAAATAAAGATTAGAAAATGTTGAAGAATCAAACGAAAATAGATACAAGGGTATTTTGGGAATTTTTGAAATTTGAGGGGTATATTGGGAATTTCCACAAATTAGAGGGGTATTTTGGTAATTTTCCCAATTTTTAATTTCCCCTTGACAAAATCAAGGAAATATCAGTGGCAGGCTTCCTCTCTTTGGTCATCGAGAGAGAGAGAGAGAGAGAGAGAGAGAGAGAGAGAGAGAGAGAGAGAGAGAGAGAGAGAGAGAGTCTCCCCCCGAGCTTCATCCGACGGGAATCAAATCAGTTTGCCGTGCGCGATGAGACAGTAGACAGGATACACTCAGGAACAGTCACACAGTGTATGCGTGAGAGAGAGAGATAGAGAGAGAGAGAGAGCCATGAGAGGGGTTCCAGGCTTCCAACTCTACATTTCACGGCGTGTACCCTTGAACCTAGAGAGAGGCTCCCCCACCAGCAACCTCCCAACCCACTCTGATCATCGTGGCAGATTCAGAACCTAGGCGCATTGGGAATTGAAGGGGGGTTCTTGCTCTTGCGCACGGAAACCGGGCTATGGAGGGCAACGCAGTGCAAGCATTCTATTTCATGCACGAGAGAGAGAGAGAGAGAGAGAGAGAGAGAGAGAGAGAGAGAGAGAGAGAGAGAGAGAGAGAGAGAGAGAGAGAGAGAGAGAGAGAGAGAGAGAGAGAGGGAGAGACTTGCACTGCAACCTACCATTTGTTTGTTGAAGAGACCCAATAGCTGGAGAGTCAAGGTAGTTTGAGAGAGAGACACAATGTTCGGGACCCAGGTGCATTGTGAATTGAAGGGGGGTTCTTGCCCTCGCGCACGAAAACTGGGCTATGGAGGGCAAGGCAGTGCATGCAATTTATTTCACGCACGAGAGAGAGAGAGAGAGAGAGAGAGAGAGAGAGAGAGAGAGAGAGAGAGAGAGAGAGAGAGAGAGAGAGAGAGAGAGAGAGAGAGAGAGAGAGAGAGAGAGAGACCTGCGCTGCTATGCCATTCGTTTGTTGAAGAGACCTAATAGCTGGAGAGTCGAGGCAGTTTGAGAGAGAGACACAGTGTTTGAGAAAAATGTGTCTCAGCTTAAATATGGTGCCAGTTTCAATTTCTAAAATGCTAGTTGAGAGCAAGGGGAAACCCGCCCCAAAATAGAGAAAAATAGTGCAAAAACCTGAAAAAATAACCTGATTTCCTAAAATTTCCTCTTTGAAAATTCAAGGAAAGGAATTTTGTATGTTTGGAGAAAAGATTTTTCCCAAACACTGCTTGAGGTAATTTGAGAGAGAGAGAGAGAGAGAGAGAGAGAGAGAGAGCATGTCACCTCAAGAATGGTGGTGATGGGTTGGAGTTTTCAATTTCAAAAATGCCGGGTGAGGGCAAGGTGAAAAGGAGAAATTCCACCCCAAAATAGAGAAAAAATAGTGTAAAAACCCCTAAAATAAACCTAATTCCTAAAATCTCCTCTCAAAAAATTCAAGGAAAGGAATTTTGTATGTTTGGAAAAATGATTTTTCCCAAACACTACTCGAGGCAGTTTGAGAGAGAGAGAGAGAGAGAGAGAGAGAGAGAGAGAGAGAGAGAGAGACATTATGCTTGCATCTCAAAGGAACATGTGGCGTTATATGTACTTCTGCAACAAAGGCAAGCGTTAATCTCTATGAATTCATAATATTTCTAGCCACTGATCCTCGTGTTGTTCTCCACTCTACTGGCCACATGTAGATGATATGCTTACGTGTAAACAAAGGTTATCCTCTCCCTATCCCCATGCTATATAAGCACCCCTTGCACTTTGTAGTTTTGCCCCCCATAGTCGAATGCCTACCTTTGAACTCAACCCCTCCAATAGCCTCAAATCATGTAGCTCCATGCCATAGTTGCCTCTACAAGGTCCTCTAGTTGCTTTGCCATATCTCAATCATGTGGATAAGGTGATCACTCAAAGATGAGGCGAAGATAAGGCTCACCTCAAGCCATGTGTTGTTCATATGGATGTAAATTTCTTATCCTTCACCTCTGCTATCAAACCAAAAGGTTTCGCTATAAGATGCTCCCTGCTTACAACTTTGCAAGATTCAATTCATCTCTCCTCCTTAGCCCTTGTTGTCATGTCCAACACCATATCGATGTATTGGGCATGAATGTGCGATGAGAGTCCTTGGAGGTACTGTATGCATGTTGTCTTTGGAAAAGCTTGCAAAGATTCAATAGTCGCATCTTGCATCGCATTTAGGGAGATGGGGGCATGAAGGGAAGACTCCACTCAAGACTTCTAATCGAGGATGTGGTTTCTTGGACTATAATAGAGATGAAAATAAAATCAAAAGGGAGATAAATGTATGTATCGCTATGTATGCATGCTTTTTAACTTTCAACTTTTTAAAAAAAGTGAAATGAAAGTTATTGAGGTGGAATTACTCTAAGCCTATGGAGATGGGGAGAGAGAGAGAGAGAGAGAACTTTTTTTTATCTGCTTTTATGAAATTTATCAAATGCGATGGATTTGAGGGTAAGAGAAGCCATGCCGTCGCCAAAGACAACGCTGTTTTACTAGTAGTATTAATAGAGTTAAAACAAGCCTTTTAATACAAAAAATAATTCGATAAATATGAGTCTTGTTACAACGTCAACCTCAACAGCCAGCTGGTGAGGTTTAGATAAATCAAAACCACTATCAAACTGTAAGCCTAGTATTAAGAACTGCAGCCACAATCACCAAGTCAAATAACATTAGAGCCTCAGTCATAGTATTAATAGAGTTAAGAAAAGTATGTAATTGCCAAAACTTTGACTATCATAAACGAGTCTTGTTCAAAGGGCAAGTATAAGCCATTGCAAACTTTCGCCTATGTTTTTTTACAAAAAAACAATAATGAACTACAATAGTTCATAAGCTATAGTTAGCTCCAGTTTAATCAACAGTTTCAGCAGTTTCAGGTTAGAACCAGTCACACCAAGCATTCATGGCTATATTGCTCAATATGTACATGCCAAGAAGTACCTTAGATTCAATTTCAAATTCAAAATAAAAGAAGCCCCCCTTTTGTTTACTCATAGAATTTATTTAAACCAAAGATTGATAATCATCAAGTTTTAACAATAAACGTTAATAATGTTGCATAGAATAACAAGAAATGATGATCACCACCCCAAACACACAGAGCATCAATAGTTTAGCAAAAGGTCACATGAGAAAAAGCAATTTGCTCAATAATTTCCATGGTGCACGGGACCCTAATCAGCAGGCAGCGATGCACAGACCTCACTCACCTAATCGATAACAATAGATAGACGAAGTATCAAGGCTAAATGCGAGAGTTAAGAACCCCTCACCTTTAAATACACAGGGAGTAACCATCGCTACATTAGATCCAATCTATAGCCTAGTAGGTTCAGGTCGGCAGAGGGAGGAAGTGAGAGGAGAGGAGAGTATTGGTTTGTAACAGCCTGAGACGAAGCCAATTGGCATATCAAAGGGGCCGAGATACATCCATTTCAGCACAGCGGGGGGGGGAGAGCTATTGCATCAAATGGTGAGCAGTAGATAGTATGCTCATTAATCGAGACTATGCTCATGTACAGGGAGTGAGATATACCCAGTCAAAAGCAGAGGAGTGCGGCATCAACGTAGCACATGAGCATTAATCCAATGTAGTCAGGGGTTAATAATAAGAGTTGGAAAAATTATGTGCACATTGCATTAACCAAGGTAGGTTTCCCGCCCAAAGTAATTAAGAAATCAGCAAAGTACCCTGCCATAAGAATGTATTAAGTGTTATGAGGTCCGACAAGAGCACATGCTTAAACATCAAAGGAATCACATGTCTAGGAATGATACAGCATAAAAAGTTCCTTACACAAGTATTATGTACCACCAAAAGTTCCATTCACAAGTAAGCATCAAAGCGTCACAAGTTCCCACAGATGGTTAGTATGCATAGGTCAGCTATAAGGGATAAGTTTCATCAGCTTCATTCTACATAATAGAGTCAAAACCTCCCATTGAGACCAAAGCAAGGAAAATATTTCAGATAATAACGACAAAACCATTAGTTCTATTAAGTTAAAAAAGTAAAAACAATAGCTGCTAGATATAAGGTAGAGGCAGCTCCAAAAAGTAAATGGGCTAAGGAGACTTAGTAATTTCTAGGGTTGTCATAAGACTATAGCAAGAAAATGCAATCATAGTCAAGTTTAATGGGAAGTCGTGGCTAGGTAGGTCATAATGTCCATCTAAGGAACTCATGCCAGGCAATCACCCATAAGACAATATTACTAACAACCATGGCATAGGTAGGCCTTAGGTCAGGCCAGATAAAGATTTAGGTATTAGCCGTAAGTGAATCTTCATTTAAACAAGGGTGAATTAGAAAAGTGTGTGTGTGAGTTTAGGATGAAGTAACCCAAGTTAAGTATAGTGACCAAGTGTGTGTGTGTGTGTGGTCTTGGTCTTGCCAACAACTCATCCATCATTTGGATTTCACCAAGACTACAAAGGAAGTTTGGGCATCTCTTAAAGTGACATTTGGTTGTAAATCTACAGTTACAAGTTATTTCTTAAAATACTTCTGCAAGAACTGGTCGGAGCCAAGATGGGAGACAATTGTGAACAATATTTGGCGCCCGCCATGGCCTTATAGAATGAAGGTAATTGTGTGGAAGGTGATTTGGGGAGCCTTATAGAATGAAGGTATTTGTGTGGAAGGTGATTTGGGGAGCCATGCTTACTAGGGCAAAGATATTCGCTAGGGGAATTGGTCCGGATAGATCAACTAGGGAAGACCTCGCTCACCTATTCAAGGAGTGCCAAGTGATTGGTGGCTTAGAAGGGAAAATATACAAATGGATACAAAAATCCTGGAAAATAGGATTCTTCAAGAATGATTTTGCTTGGGAAGAATGGATTTCGAGAGTCAAGCGCTACTCATAGTCTCGCAAATTGTGAGATACTTCTTTTTCCTCCATGTTTGGAAGGCAAGGAACAATCGGTTATTCGTTATTCGAGAACACTTTGGAAACATCTAAATTCACAAAGATAGTCCAAGAAAGTAGAGAGGCAATCATTGCCCTCGAAAAGCAGAGTATCTCTAATGAGTGGAGCAAGGTCGTAGGCATCGTTATGATTGACTTTCTTAGGTGAAAGGCTATTCACTTCACATGGGGTGGCTCCCCTATCAGCCGATGTAATGATGACCCAGGGAAGCCATGGCTCGACTTGAGGATGGCTTGAACTTGTAATTTGTCTCGTTATGTCAATATAATCTACTCACAATTGTGAGTTTTGCCCAAAAAAAAAAAAAAAAAAAAGCATCTACAATCTTAGTTTTACTTATCAATCCTTCCACACTCTTTAAAAACGCTTGGAAGTACTAAGTGCTCTATTCCTACAATCGACTACTCTAAAGTGTCCTCCAAATGACAACGACAAGAAGGCTGGGGAGAGGCTTCACTCCTCAACAATCTTGAAAAGCAGAAAAGTTTACTGAGATCGTCACTGCTCTCAAGGTCGGTAAAATGATGAAGTATGAGGAAATGCTCACCATCGTCATGGAAGATGATAGAAAAACCATCACCCCTCTTGAGTACGATTTTACCACGAAGGCCGTCTTTTTTTTTTTAATAGCAAAACTCAATTGTGAGTAAATTATATTGAACAACCCGAAAAATTACAAGGTCTTGTCATGCTCTTGTTAAGCCATGACATCATCCATGGACCATACTTACATCAGCTATTAGGGCAGCCACCCCTACCAACCCGCCCCCTCCTCCTTGATACACAAGGTCCATAATCTTGTCATTCTGAGAGCTTTTATTTACCGATGACCAAGATTTGCTCCCAGCCTAGGCATTCCATCTGCTGACAACAAGGCACAAGTAGTCCTAGACCAATCCCCCGAGTGTTGCTTGTGCCTCGGTGTCCATATTACCAAGAAGGCCTTCTTAACAAAAGACCAAAAGACCTGCACTTTTTTGTAAAACTCTTGATCACACCGGCAACCAATGTTTCAAAAAACCGGCCAAGCAACAAGACAAGTAACATGTAGCTTAGAATGAGGAGCAAAAAGAGTCTCCATAAGAGCAAGAATAGGCAATGAAACAAACCACTAATTTCCTCTTTGGTTTGGAAGGGGGAAACATGTAGGCCATTGATGATCATGTCTAGTCTAACCTCTAAGCCATGGGTATGTTACCATTGAGCCATGTTAACTCTTGTTTAGCCTAGCAACCATTCAACTTTGCATACCTCATGTCACCAATTAATTTCCTTCTCTCAAATGTTCATCTCGGAGATTGACCACCTATGAGATAGCTTTAAAGTCGCTCGGGAACAAACACAAAGCTCAAAATGTGGCACTATGATGATTCGTATAGATTGACAATAGATTTTTGTTAGTCTAAACTCAAGGGTTTACTCTAGATAAGGTTACCCTAATCCTATAGGCATACGAGGACAAGGTGGTGGGTTCAACCACACTTGTATCCATATACTTTTGCCCTATGGATTATACTTTGGGCCTTTTCACGATTGTGGGAGGCCCAAGTATTTTTTATTTTAAATTTTACATTTTGTAGGTAGACTATCGGATTATTTTGTGCTACAAAATAATAAATATTGCCATTAAATATATAGATGGAAAGGTTGAGAGAGAGAGAGAGAGAGAGAGAGAGAGAGAGAGAGAGAGAGCTCCTAAAGAGTAAAAATAGGGGAAAAGAAGAAGAAGAAAAGGGGAGGGAGAGAGAGAGAGAGAGAGAGAGAGAGAGAGAGAGAGAGATCCTAAAGAGAGAAAAGAAGGAGAGGAGTTACTCGCTTAGCACCTACTAACCTGCACACACCACACACTCAGGTTACTCTCTCTCTCTCTCTCTCTCTCTCTCTCTCTCTCTCCACACATGGTGCAAACCTACACGTTGGAAGCAACAACACCTGTTGGACAATAGAGAAGTGTAGTAGAAATAAGGAAGAGGAAGTGGATTAGAAGAGAAGCTAAGGAAGGGTTATGGAATATATTACTTGCAGGAGGCGAGAGGGAGAAGGTGCGTTGCTTTGGGTTGCGAGTGCTACCTTATGGTTCCGGGATGCCAAGGGGTTGCAGGTGTGCCAAAGAGCAATGGGGTAGCTTCGAGCTTCTACCTCCATGTGGATGCATCCACTCCAACCATTTGGACATATAACCTCCTGTTTTTTGTGTATAACATTGATTGAAATGTTCCACAGAGAAGATAGATGTAAAGAGCACATGAGGTCATTCGTCTTTCCATTCGTTTGCAAAAAATTGCACTCAATGGATGCAATCATTTTCATTGTTTTGCACACATGCATTCATTCGTGCATCCGTTTGAACAAAAAACATGTCCGGTCCGGTCACATTTTGCGCTTGTGTGATCGTTCGTTTGCATTTGTTCGCAAATGAATTGTCGTGCAAAACAAGCATGCACAAGCAAACTACTTATTAACGACATCACAAAAATAGGATTTCTCGACCCAAAAATGCTAGATAACACTATGGCCTGCATACAAGAAAATACATCATAAAAGGAGATCTAAATGTCTGACACCAACATAAACGTTCATTAAAACCATAAATAAGTTGTTGCAAGTACATCAAAAGGCCTAGATGGCTTATCAGTCTCCCCGTGCCTAGCTCTCCACATGCCAATAGTGGCAAGAGGTGAAGAAGACATTATATGAAGGAAGATGTGTGATGACCCCAAATCAAGCCATGCAATTGCAAAATATGTACATCATGTGTGTGTGTGTGTGTGTGTGTGAGAGAGAGAGAGAGAGAGAGAGAGAGAGAGAGAGAGAGAGAGAGAGAGAGAGAGAGAGAGAAAAGAAGAAGAACACTTAGCGCTTGAAAGAGCTAGAGGACGTTGGTATACGCTTGGGTGCACTAGAGCTCTCCTGAGGAAGAAATACAAAGTTGTGTGGTCGTCGTGAATGTATGGGAAAGGGAGACTTTCATTGCGGTACGATAGTTCGCCATGTGTTCGACTATTGTCCAAAATTGAGCGGGCAAACTTAATTAAAATCTGCCAAACAATTCATTACAAGAGAGGGAAGATAGAGAGATAAGTATACTTATTGGGATGCATGTGTGGATATGGGTAGTCAAAATAATATTTCCTTGTAAGATTTGTCATCAATGGCATTATTGAAAGCTAACTAACAATCTCTCGCTTCTTGCTTATTCTTATGCATGTGTGGATGTCTCTCACTTCTTGCTTATTCTTACTAGTAAAACGACACCGGCTTCGGCGGCGGCATGGATCTCTCAACTCTCTCTCTCGTGCACACACACACACACACACACACACACAAACGTATGCGTATTGTATTCCTCGTGCGTGTTGGGAGTTGGTGCCTGCTCATTGTCTTGCTGGCCAAGCTCTGCTCCACTAATGAGGATGACATGACAATGTCATTTGCCATCCTAGCAACTGCTCTACTGTCACCCGCGTCCCGTGGTCTCCTCATCCCAAACCTAAATATAATCTCTCTCTCTCTCTCTCTCTCTCTCTCTCTCTCTCTCTCTCTCTCTCTCTCTCTCACTGTTGAGTGTCCGTGTTGCCATCATATGTGCTGCTCAACTTGCTGGTAAAGCTCTCCTCCTCTTATATCATCATCACGTCGATGAGGTCTCCTGAAGTTTAGCTACTCATGTAGTTGAGCTACCCTTGTCCGCTACTCTCCTCAGCCCGAACTTGAAGAGCATCTCTCTCTCTCTCTCTCTCTCTCTCTCTCTCTCTCTCTCTCTCTCTCTCTCTGCAAAAGAGATTAATATAACATTCCATATCCTCTCCCTCAATCTCGGGCAGTGTTCGGGGAAATTCATTTTTGCAAACATACAAAATTCCTTTCCTTGAATTTGTCAAGAGGAAATTTTTAGAAATTATGTTTATTTTTAAATTGCACTATTTTTCTATATTTTGGAGTGGAAGTTCTCCCTTTCTCCTTGCTCTCAACCGACATTTTTGAAACTGAAATCGACCCGATATTAAGCTGAGCTAAAGTTTTCCCAAACACTGTAGATAAGGAAAAAAATCACGTAAAAATTTCAAAAAAATAGCGTAAACTATTAAAATTGCCAATTATTTTGCAAATTTTCTATGGATTTTTCTTGAACCCTGGTCACTCCCGTACATCTCTCTCTCTCTCTCTCTCTCTCTCTCTAGTTTGTGCACCTTGGCTCGTTGTCGTTGAGTTGCTGGCCTACCCTGGTTCACCATGCTCTAGCTAGCGTCCCCACAACCTGCTACAACACTGCGACGATTGACCCCAACAGCCCATGCCCAATGGGTAAAGAAAACTATTTTCCCAAACATACAAAATTCCCTTTCTTGAATTTGCGAAGAGGAAATTTTAAAAAATCAAGTTATTTTGTCAAATTTTTACACTATTTTTCTCTATTTTGGGGGGGAATTTCTCCTTTTCCCCTTGCCCGGCCCCGTGTTTGAAAAAGAATTATTTTTCCAAACATACAAAATTCCCTTTCTTGAATTTGCAAAGAGGAAATTTTAAAATTAGGTTATTTTTTTCTTTTTTGGGGTGGAACTTCTCCTTTTCCCCTTGCCCTCAACATGCATTTTTGGAATCGAAAACAACATGACATTAAGCTGAGACACATTTTTCCCAAACATTGATACAAAATTTCTTTTCTTGAATTTGACCCCAGCATCCTCGGCCTAATGTTCTTAAAAAACTATTTTCCCAAACATACAAAATTTCGTTTCTTGAATTTGCAAAGAGGAAATTAAAAAAAATCAGGTTCACGGATTTAATATTTATGTAATTACGTCAAATTTTGTGTGATCACAAGGTCTTATTGACACATTTACATGATTACAGTAAACATGATCACACATAACCCGGTTAATGGTGACTTGCAAACCCACAAAATTTTCCGCCGGGCTTTTCAGTATCCCCAGCGGGCCCCTCGAGATTTATCATTTTCCCTGCGGGCCCACTAGGGATACTGAAAAGCCCGACGGGCTGTCCGCATTATATATACGTGGGCCAGATCCGTCCCGCTAGGTGTATTAGCATCTTGCTTTAATATTCTGTGTCTGTGTGTGTGTGTGTGTGTATGTGTGTGTGTGTGTGTGTGAGTGAGAGAGAGAGAGAGAGAGAGCACCTTTGCACGTACATCGAGAGGAGAGAGGAGAGAGAGAGAGGGGGTCGTGTGGGGACGTGCTCTGTATCGCACTGCACGGCATCAGCAAAGCACCTGACCACACGATGTGGGTATGTGTTGTGTGTGTGTATGCATTGTGTGGTAGCGTGTCTTTTGTCGTAGTGTGCGGAAATAATAAGGTACCTTACCACACAATGGGAGTGTGTGTCTAAGCTGTTTTACGGAACAGTGCTTATCACGGGGGGCATCACCTCGGTGACGTGGGGAAGATGGTGTCCTTGTGGTAAGTATTGGCTTACTATCTGGGTACTACGTCTTTAACGCATCAAATCTAGTATCCTTATGGTAAGTCAACTTCCCTTTCTCGTACCCAAAAAACATATGGGCATCGATCGGTAACGCGACTATATGATGTTCTTATGTAGGCCATTGTTTTTCCTTAGATCCAGGCGGCACTCGATCGGTAACACGGCTAATAGAGTGTCGTTTATTCGAAGCATATGTTTTTGCATAAATGTGGCGTTCAGGTCGTTAATCCGGCCGTACAAACGTCATATAATTTGTATGTGCATGTGCAGTTAATTTTTTAAGTATTAAGTATATGAAATACTTGGTCCGTAACGCAGCTGTGAAGACTATTTCATATACAAAATGTATGAATTGTTTGATTTTTTAGTTTTTAATTGTTCATTTGAAATTATATACTAGCTAATCATATTAAAAAGAATACTTTATTCATCAATCATCGTTATTTTAAATGTTCCATTTATATAGAATACTTTATTCATCAATCATCGCTATTTTAAATGTTCCATTTATATAAATTACATGTGAGAATGTATTTGCACACAAATTGCATGTTTAATATTCATTTTTAATCTTTTTAAAGGACTCTCAAGCATTATCGCTATTTTTAATGCGTCATTTACATAATTTCTCTATAAATAATCTAAATGCACACAATTTGTAGGTTAAAGATTCTTTTGTATCTTTTTAAAGAGCATCACTTATCATCGCTTTTTGATTGTTATATTTACATAAATTCTATGTAAAAAAAGTGTGTGAACACAATTTGCTAGTCCAATTTGTATACTTCCAATGTTTTAAATGTTTTTGAAGTTTTTAAGTCGGTGTGTGCTTTGTTTGAATTAGTATGTGCGCATGGAGAAAATTATAAGTTAAAAATTCAATATAAGTTGAAATGTTAAAGACGGTTAACATGTATTGTTTGATCTGAATTAAGTTCAATCCGATGCCAGCGGCACCGGCACAATCATACCTACTAATTTGAATGCAAAGTGCGCTTATCTTGTCGGCATCCCTCACGAAGCCTTGGTAGAAGGTATAAGGATTGGAGCAGGCTCCTTTGGTGTGTGCACATTGTACACCATCATATGTCAATTCACATGGAGATGACAATACACGGCACTCGGATACACTCCCCAAGGATTTGCCTAGCTAAAAGACCGGGGTTAGCACACTATTTACTATATATAATTACTCCCGACGGGCTTGTTCATTTAAAGCAAGCACTAAAAATGCACTATCAATGCTAAGTCCAAATTTTAATGCCCTCTCATGGTCATTCACAAAATCTCAGCTTTAGTGCTATGCAATCACATGATCATTCAACACCAACACAATGGCTAGTGCTATGTAGTGTTTTTTTGCATTCAAATTAGACACTGGCATGCAACAAGTTAATCAACTCCAAACACAAAGTTTTGATCAAGTCTTAATGCTCATGCTCAATCACAATTTCAACCTTTAGAATGCATCCCCTGCAAAAATTATAATCACGCAAAGGATGCACACACAATCATAGCAAACATATGTGCTCTCACATAGCAAATATGGCATACAAGCTCTCTCTGAAGTGATCAATAATTTTAGTCACAAATGCCAATATCTCAAAGCTAGAGCAAAGCTTTGTGTCGCCAAAAGCATGTTATTTTTTCATAATTTCAAGTATCTCGTCTTTTATAAGTTCCTCATTCGGCAATGTGAAATCGTCTCATGGCTATACATTTAATTTTAAAAAGATGCCGTGAGAACTTTAACTTATGCTAACAAAATCTTATTTTTCCTTCTTTTTAGTTGGCTACAATCCACGTGTGATGGAGGTGTGGGAACCAGGGCCTATGAGGCATATTTGCACTATTTGTCAAGAGGAAATTTTTACAAATTATGTTTTTTTTTAAAATTGCACTATTTTTCTGTATTTTGGAGTGGAATTTCTCCCTTTCTCCTTGCTCTCAACCGACATTTTTGAAATTGAAATCGACACGATATTAAGTTGAGATAAAGTTTTCCCAAACACTGAAGATAAGGAAAAAATCACGTAAAAATTTCAAAAAAATAGCGTACACTATTAAAATTGCCAATTACTTTGCAAATTTTCTATGGATTTTTCTTGAACCCTGGTCACTCCCGTACATCTCTCTCTCTCTCTCTCTCTCTCTCTCTCTTCTCTCTCTCTCTCTCTCTCTCTCTCTGTGGTTCGTGCACCTTGGCTCGTTGTCATTGAGTTGTTGGCCTACCTTGGTTCACCATGCTCTAGCTGGCGTCCCCACAACCTGCTACAACACTACGACGATTGACCCCAGTAGCCCGGGCCCAATGTGCAAAGAAAACTATTTTCCCAAACATACAAAATTCCCTTTCTTGAATTTGCGAAGAGGAAATTTTACAAAATCAAGTTATTTTCTCAAACTTTTACACTATTTTTCTCTATTTTGGGGGGGAATCTCTCCTTTTTCCCTTGCCCGGGCCAGTGTTTGAAAAAAAATATTTTTCCAAACATACAAAATTCCCTTTCTTGAATTTGCAAAGAGGAAATTTTAAAAATTAGGTTATTTTTCTCTATTTTGGGGTGGAACTTCTCCTTTTCCCCTTGCCCTCAACATGCATTTTTGGAATAGAAAACAACACGACATTAAGCTGAGACACATTTTTCCCAAACACTAATACAAAATTTCCTTTCTTGAATTTGACCCCAGCAGCCTAGGCCTGATGTTCTTAAAAAACTATTTTCCCAAACATACAAAATTTCCTTTCTTGAATTTGCAAAGAGGAAATTAAAAAAAATCAGGTTCAGGGATTTAATATTTACGTAATTACGTCAAATTTTGTGTGATCACAAGGTCTTATTGACACATTTACATGATCACAGTAAACATGATCACACAGAACCCGGTTAATGGTGACCTACAAACCCACAAAATTCCCGCTGGGCTTTTCAGTATCCCCAGCGGGCCCCTCGAGATTGATCAGTTTCCCTGCGGGCCCACCGGGCATACTGAAAAGCCCGGCGGGCTGTCCGCGTTATATATACGTGGGCCCGATCCCACACGACCCCCTCTCTCTTTGGAGGTACATCGAGAGGAGAGTGGAGAGAGAGAGAGGGGGTCGTGTGGGAGCGTGCTCTGCATCGCACTGCACGGTAGCAACAAAGTACCTGACCACACGATCCGGGTATGTGTTGTGTGTGTATATGTGTTGTGTGATAGCGTGCCTTTTGTCGTAGTGTGCGGCAATTAATAAGGTACCTTACCACACAATGGGAGTGTGTGTGTAAGCTGTTCTACGGAACAATGCTTAACAATCGATGACACTGGGAAGATGGTGTCCTTGTGGTAAGTATTGGTTTACTATCTGGGAACTACGTCGGTAACGCGGCGAATCCAGTATCCTTATGGTAAGTCAACTTCCCTTTCCCGTTCCCAGAAAACATATGGGCATCGATCGGTAACGCGGCTATATGATGTTCGTATGTAGGCCATTGTTTTTCCTTAGATTCAAGTGGTACTCGATCGGTAATGCAGCTAATAGAGTGTCGTTTGTTAGAAGCATATGTTTTTGCATAAAGGTGGCATTCAGGTCGTTAACCCGGCCGTAGGAACGTCATATAACTTGTATGTGCATGTGCAGTTAATTTTTTAAGTATTAAGTATATGAAATACTTGGTCGGTAACGCGGCTATGAAGACTGTTTCATATATAAAATGTATGAATTTTTTGATTTTGTTGTTTTCAACTGTTCATTTGAAATTATATACTAGCTAATCATATTAAAAAGAATACTTTATTCATCAATCATCGTTATTTTAAATGTTCCATTTATATAGAATACTTTATTCATCAATCATCGCTATTTTAAATGTTCCATTTATATAAATTACATGTGAAAAAGTATTTGCTCACAAGTTCATGTTTAATATTTGTTTTTAATCTTTTTAAACGACTCTCAAGCATTATTGCTATTTTTAATGCTTCATTTACATAATTTCCCTATAAAAAATCTAAATGCACACAATTTGTAGGTTAAATATTCTTTTGTATCTTTTTAAAGAGCATCAATTATCATCGCTTTTTGATTGTTACATTTACATGAATTCTATGTTAAAAAAGTGTGTGAACACAATTTGCTAGTCCAATTTGTATACTTCCAATGTTTTAAATGTTTTTGAAGTTTTTAAGTGAGTGTGTGCTTTGTTTGAATTAGTATGTGCGCACGGAGAAAAATATAAGTTAAAAATTCAATATATGCTAAAATGTTAAAGACCATCAACATGTATTGTTTGATCTAAATTAAGCTCTTTTAAACCACTTGTTTGAACTGCTTTTTACACGTGTAACAAATTGCAATTTTAAGTGAAGATTATATGCAATTTTTATCAATATTTCCTTGCACATTTGTTAAAGTCTTCAAGTGGTGGTGGTTAAGAGTTACCTGAGATAGTGTGAGAGTGTTAGTGTCATTCGCAACCATGAATTTGTATTTGATATGCTGTTTTTGTATTGTCCAGTGTAAATAAGACGTCAAATTAAAAAAAAATGTATTATCCGTGCCACTCGTAAAGAATGTATTTTGGCAATCTCATCATGTGCAGTTGATCGCATACAGCAAATTAGTGAAAGCGATGTCTGCATCAAAGACATCACTAGCGCTCTATGGGAGAACACAAAGTGCAGGTTGCGACTTGAAGGCCAATACGAGTTGTTGCGTCCAGCTGGGATACGAGAATTTGCCAATACAAGTGGTTGCGTCCAACTAGGATACAAGGTCAGGACAGTGTTGGGAAATATGAAAGTATGTTGCAGAGACTCAAAGGAAGATATCCCACCTGCTTGCGACATGTCAAAATTAGAGCTTTGGAATAAATTGTGGGAAGAACAGAAGGTAAAGATGAAGCGTGTGAAAGCGCAGGACCAAGCAGCCCTAACCAGGAGATTGAAGATGGCCCAAGATGCGCAAGCAGCTTTGGGAGGTCAATCCGATGACAGCGGCACCAGCACAATCATGCGCACTGCTTTGAATGCAAAGTGCGCTCATCTTGTCGGCATCCTTCTCGAAGCCTTGGTAGAAGGTATAAGAATTGGAGCAGGCTCCTTCGGTGTATGCACATTGTACACCATAAAAGGCATCTTATTTTTTCCAGACCACATTACATATGTGGGAAAATGTTACAAGGCAGGGAGTGAGGCAAAATTTGACAGCTTTCAGACAGAGCAAGGAATGCAAACGCTTCACCCCTCCATTGTCAGGTGCATTTGGTTTACTACAAAAGCTCCTTGGATCACGATATTCCCATACTACAATGGGGGTACCGTGGGTGACATGATGTGTCACTTACTGTTCTCTCACGGATTGTTTAGACGACACATGCACATGCTACAACACGGCTGGAGGTCATTGCCTGTAGCAAACAAACCTGTAAGCGAGATAGACACGGTGCGGATCAAAGCAGTGATGGAGCAGATGCCGATAATTTGTTATGCCTTAATCGACGGCATTGCGGCTGCCCACTCAGCCGGTATAGTGCACAGTGACCTGCACCCGTTCAACGTAATGTTGGACTTTACTCGCGCCAATAAACCCCGCGTTGGCATCATTGATTGGGGTATGATGCTGAGAAAACCTCCTAAGCGCATAGCAAATAATTATCTGTCTCCAAGTGCACAGTTAGACAAATCAGTTTTGAATGCACAGAGAGCAGGGAATGCCGAGATGGCTAAGCGTTGAACTTGCACCATCATTTTATCCGATTTAAACATTTCTATGATATACATGTCTTGTTAAGTGTATTCTTTTTCTTTTATTGAAGTGTATTATCTGGTTTGAAGTGGTTCACCTAATTGAGTCAATTATCTTTAGTCATTTCAAATTTTTCATTTAACTGACAGTATTTCAAATTTGCCTTGTGGTTCAATTAGTCGCATTTGTTGTGGTTTGATTTAGTGGATTCCGCGCAGTGTCCCAATGAGTGAGAATTTATATTTGCCAATGATATTGAATATTTGCCTATCTGTTGACTGCAGCTCTTTGACTGCGTCTCTAAGAGAAAATGGCCGATCAAGAACAAGATATTGGCACCCAATCATTGCCCGATGATCAACAACAAGCGGCTGTTAATGCATTTTAGCGCATGAAGTCTCTGGCACACAGCATGTCGACACAAGCAACGTGTACTGCTCGCCGACTCTCAAAGTGGGAAAATCCAAACCATATGCAATGGAAAGAGATCAATAAAGAAGTGACAAAGGACATGATCAAGACAATATGGCCTTGTGAGGATGCAGAGATCAAGAAAGGAAGGTGGAAGGTTTCGAAGTGCAACCATGATGGTATCAAGGATAACACTCAGAGGATTTATTTGGAGGTTTATGGCCATCCCCTGCACAATGCAGATTGTGTGCTATATTTTGCAAAAATGTTATATGTTCACTTTGTGCAACAGCGTCAAAGGAGACAACGGTTGCCACTCATGATTTAAGGGAGAGTTGTGTCACTTTCACCCGAGATGAGCTGGCATTGATAGTGGAAGGCGCCGACCTACAGTAAAAGAGAGAGAAGGATATTTACACGACATAGCTGACAGAGAAAGATGCAAAAATAACACGTCTTTTTATAGCCACCTAGAAATCGCAACCCTCACAAGTCCGGATGGAGAAAAGAATTCACCGCTTAAGTCAAGACGTTCAAAACCTGACACAGCGAGTGAATCCAATACCTGTACAAGGGACACACATCAGCCACCTTGTCTTGCATCCGGAGTTGGTCCCCTCATCTACTTCAGATGCATCCTCATCTTCCCAATGTCCAGTTTGCTACAAGAATTTTGATGGATGGAGTGGGTACTATACATTGACATGCGGTCATTATTATCATTTAGTTTGTCTTATTCGTTTGATGCAAAACAGTAGTCGATGCGCAATCTATTCACAAGATATTCCACAAGGAATATATATTATGTTTGGCATGGAAAAAGAATATAAATTCAAGCAAGCACGCCCAGATACCCCTAGCACAATTAGAAATCTATTTGATGAGCAAGATGCTGCTTCAGGGCAACACAATTGAGATCGACAAACTATGTAACATCGTGACAAACTATGTACTATTGAGAATATGAAGCATTGTAATTACTCAAAACACATTTGAATCCAAGGTCTTTTACAATGGTTTTTGACATTTACTCATTCTACTCTCAACCTATATTGAATCACTTGAGTTGTTATCTGGTTCTAAGTCTGAGTGTTGTGGTTCTCCTTGTAATTCAACCTCCACATCTATTATCAAATTCTCTTCTATTTCGTCTATAGTGCATTGAGATACACCAACATTGAAATCTTCTTCATCTTTATTTTGACAATCATACAACCAGGTTGGCATTTCCTCCTCGTACCCAACACTTTCAATGTGATTCAATATCTTTTCGTTGCAATAAATATACACTAATGTCTCTGCTCTGTCTGCTAAAATAGTCTGCGAATAGTGTTATGAACATACTTGTACATACTCCAGTTTCTCTCTGAACTTGAATTTGGTGCAAATTGTGTGAGTACTTTCATTGTAAGGGGACATAAGGTAGCGTAATGCTCTCCACCATTCATCATCCACCACTTCCATGCAGGTTGCTCTTTTGCCATTGCCTGTAAAAAATCATTTGCAAAGGAGCTTCTTTTAATCAAAATGCACTCATTTATTTGATGCAATCAATTTGGTCCTGAACGTTGGAGTAGAACGAGTTGACCATGGGATAGAAATCGCCTACCACCTTTGTATTGGACATCAAATCTAAATTCCAATACTCTGGATCGAGCATGTAAGCCGCGCTATGGAGTGGACTATGAGCACTCTTCCACCTTGCATGAAAATACTTAGCCAAAATTTTCCGCTGTTTGCCAGAGAATGGTAATCGCCACTCCTTCTCTACTACAGAATCTTTCAGCTCTTCAGGATTTCAAGACTCTCTTGGACTGACCACCATGTTATCCACACTTTGCCCAAGTTTGGTGCCCTTTGATCAAGGTTGCGGATCCCGAACATAACGGGCATCATTACATGGTATGCATCCATTACACTCCTCCACCAAGCAACCTTGTTTACATTTCCATGTAGACATGTAATTTTATCTTTCACTATTTCTTTTTGCTCAAGCTACCATTCATCAAAGGCCGCGCAATTGAATTTGTCAATCATAGCACATTTATTACGGAGAAGTGATTCCAAGGTATAAAAGTGTGCGCAGAACCGAGTTTCAGTAGGAAGTTTCAACATCACTAACATGCGCAACCTATACAAATCGAGCACTCTTTGTCATTTCAAGATAAATTTCACAACCTGACGTGCTGTATCAATTATTTTGGCGAACCATGTGGTTTCTTCGCTAGTGTACCAATCTTTCAGCACCAAGTTCAAGCTATGCGTATTATAACCATTGGCAAAAATGTGTGGAAAGCACTTCTTTATTAATTTACTGGCGTTTTTACAATTCTTTACGTTGTCCATGACAACTTGAACGACATGTTCAGCACCAATTTCTTTAATTACATTAATCAAGACCTCAAAAATGTATTTGCCACTTTTAATTGCACCAGAGCTATCAATCGCCTTTATAAACATTTCTCCCCTTGGACAAACCAGCATTACATTGATCAACGGTCTTCTCTAAACATTTGACCAGCCCCATCACTCACAATCGTACATCCTGAAAGAAAAATATTCCCAAGTAATATTTTGCCAACACGCTCTTTGACTTCGATGTAACATTTGTCCAAGAAAACATTTCTTATCGTGTGATAAGAAGGAGCTAAAAATCCTAGACCAAACTCACCGATTTTCTTCCAAGCAGCCTTCCAATGATTGCTGTCTACCATGACCAAAGCACTTCCAGTAAAGAATATTGCTTTGGCGAGTGCTGCTTGTGCTTCTTTTAGAGACTACACTCGAAATCTTTGATGTAATGATTTTTGACGCATTTGACAAAGCCCACCTTCATTGTGACGTTTAAAAGGAACACTACCTGGAATTTTCTCTCCTTGTGCAGGTTGTTCTCCAAGGTTAGTTGGCGTAACTATAGGATCTGCAGAGTTAATATTTGTCTCTTGGAACTCTTGACTCGAAGGCACAGAGCTATATATCTGTCGTCTCTTGCCACCCTTTTTGGCGAGATCTTCTCTCAAACGCTTTGCAACTGCAGGTGCCTGAGAATGTTCACTTTCTTACAACTGTTTTTAGCGCTACCCAGAAAATGATCCCTAATACATGGTGCACCTCCAGATTTTGTTGTGTGACAAAATTAACATTGCCACTCCATATATTGGCCGCATATGTTGTGAGCATAATCCCACTCTTTGCCAAGAGCTTTTTTATTCTTTGGCTTCTTCTTACCACTTGTGCCCACATTTTGCTCCATTGTTTTTAAATTAAAACTGAAGAGAAAAGAACAAGATGCTCAATTTTGAATTTTTTTTTCAATACATATTATAATTTAAAAACCATTCAATATGAAAGTAACCATGATGCACAATATGAGATTTTCAATGCATGCTAGTCAATCCACATATCGATCACCTATATTGTGAGCAACCTTACACATTGCAATGTAGTCTATACATGGCATAATAACTATAACAATGCTATGAATCTCTCTATGCAATTATTATTATAATGATTATTTATATGTCCACTTTGATTTGCAAACAGTAAGACACATCTAATTTCATTTGCTACAAAAAAACAAACGAAAGCAATAAAATATATGATTGGTCATTTCATGCACTAATAATCTATAGTAACACATAATGCACTCTCTATATAAACCAGTGCATGAACTAACGCAAATAAATCATCAATATAATCACCCAATTGGGGACTACTTGTACCCAGTGAAGGATTGTAGCCCACCCATGCAACCAATTCAATATATAAAAGCTATTTTAACCCAATCAAGGATTATGGCTGTTATATTGTAAATCAACTCAAATGCAAGACTTCAAGGATCTTTATATGCCCGGTACACTAGTAGAGGACATCCGACCCTTGACTATCGACTCGTCATTTACATATACTCATCTTCTAAAACCAATTACAACCCTCATTTGGACCAATGGCTTCTTTGCAATGAGCAGGATTCTCCAAGTTTTCAGTTGTTTTGGTTTCGTACCTTTATGTCGGTAAACAAATTAACAATTTTTAGAAGTGGTTACCGAATTAAGAATCATGTTCGGCCCAAAAAAAGGATCTGTGTGACTGTGTAACCTTAGGTCAATTCACAAGGAGATGACAATACGCGGCACTCGGATACACTCCCTAAGGATTTGCCTAGCTAAAAGACTGGGGTTAGTGCACTATTTACTATATATAATTACTCCCATCGGGATTTTTCATTTTCCCGACGGGCCTACCGGGCTACTGCATATACCCGATGGGCCCGTCGGGAAAATGAAAAAGCCCGGAGGGCCCCGCAAGGAAAACAAAAAAACCCTGAGGGCTAACCGGCTCTATAGGTTTTTGCAGGTCAAAATTAAAGTCACGTTAACAATTAATGTGATCACGTGATTTTTTTGTGTAAATACTAGAGTTATTTACGTAATCACCCGATCATGATTACGTTAATGAAATCCCTGATCAGGTTATTTTCTCAAATTTTTACACTATTTTTCTATGTTTTGGTGTGGAATTTCTCCTTTTGCCCTTGCCCGGGCCTAGTGTTCGAGAAAAAATATTTTTCCAAACTTACAAAATTCCCTTTCTTGGATTTGCGCGAAGAGGAAATTTTAAAAATTAGGTTATTTTTCTCTATTTTGGGGTGAAAATTCTCCTTTTCCCCTTGCCCTTAACATGCATTTTTGGAATCGAAAACAACACGATATTAAGCAGAGACATCTTTTTCCCAAACAGTGATACAATATTCCCTTTCTTGAATTTGACCCTAGCAGTTCGGGCCCAATGTTCGAAAAAAACTATTTTTCTAAACATACAAAATTTCCTTTCTTGAATTTGCGAAGAGTAAATTTTAAAAATCCAGGTTGTTTTCTCACATTTTTATACTATTTTTCTCTATTTTGGGGTGGAATTTCTCCTTTTCCCCTTGCCCGGGCCTATTTTTTGAGAAAAACCAAACTATTTTCCCAAACATACAAAATTCCCTTTCTTGAATTTGTGAAGAGGAAATTTCAAAAAATAGGTTATTAATTTTCTCAAATTTTTACACTATTTTTCTCTATTTTGGGGTGGAATTTCTCCTTCTCCCCTTGCCCGGGCCTAGTGTTTGAGAAAAACCATCTTCTCAAACATACAAAATTCCCTTTCTAGAATTTGTGAAGAGGAAATTTTAAAATTTTTGTTATTTTTTGCTATTTCTCCTTTTTCCCTTGCCCTCAACATGCATTTTAGAAATCGAAAACAACTCGATATTAAGCTGAGATACATTTTTCCCTAACACTGATACAAAATTCCCTTTTTTGAATTTGCGAAGAGGAAATTTTAAAAATTAGGTTATTTTTCTCTATTTTGGGGTAGAATTTCTCCTTTTCCCCTTGCCCCCAACATGTATTTTTTTCCAAACATACAAAATGCCTTTCCTTGAATTTGCCCAGAGAAAAATTTAGAAAATTAGGTTAATTTTTTAGGTTTTTACACTATTTTTCTCTAGTTTGTGGCACAATTTATCCTTTTCCCCTTGCTCTCAACCAGTATTTTGGAAAATGAAAACGGCACGATATTAAGCTGAGACACATTTTTCCCAAACACTGCCCGAGCATGAGGCCACGCAATTGTCCTGACCAGTTACAAATTTTCTCTATTCTGGGGTGGAATTTCTCCTATTCCCCTTGCCCAATGTCGTGCATCCTTGGGCATTCACTCAGGAGAAGCCTCTCTCTCTCTCTCTCTCTCTCTCTCTCTCTCTCTCTCTCTCTCTCTCTCTCTCTCTCTCTCTCTCTCTCTCTCTCTCTCTCTCTCTCTCTCTCTCTCTCTCTCTCTCTCTCTCTCTCAATCCCGCTGTATGCCTATGCGATCGTCGAGCTACAGGGAGCACGCATCGAAAATTTGCATGCTTATCTCATCAGTATCCTCTCTCTCTCTCTCTCTCTCTCTCTCTCTCTCTCTCTCTCTCTCTCTCTCTCTCTCTCTCCCCTCCTGTACGGGCCAAAAATGTGTCTCCATTGTATGCCTGTGAGATCGTCGAGCTACAGGGAGCACACACCAAAAATTTGCACGCTTGTCTCATCAGTACCCTCCTGTACGGGCCAAAAATGTGTCTCAACTTAATATCGTGCCCAAAGTAATTAAGAAATCAGCAAAGTACCCCACCATAAGAATGTATTAAGTGTTATGAGGTCCGACAAGTCCACATGCTTAAACATCAAAGGAATCATAGGTCCAAGAATGATACTGCATAAAAAGTTCCTTACACATATATTATGTACCACCAAAAGTTCCATTCACAAGTAAGCATCAAAGCGTCACAAGTTCCCACAAATGGTTAGTATGCGTAGGTGAACTATAAGGGATAAGTCTCATTAGCTTCATTCTGCATAATAGAGTCAAAACCTCCCATTGAGAAACCATAGTTCTATTAAGTTAAAAAAGTAAAAACAATAGCCGCGAGATATGTTTGGAGGCGTTGTAGCACGACCTAATCGCAACCCACACAAAATTATCAAATCCGTGAATCGGCAACCCGGCTAGGGCATGGAAGCACGAGCATCCGATGAATAGAAATAGAGGATTCAAGAGATCACCTCTCCAATGCAAGTAGAGATTAGCCATGGCAAAACTAACTCTAATCATTCTCTAATCACTAATCTAACAACTCGTACACACATCAAGTCCACTGAAGTTCGACTTACCATAGACTAGAAACCCCAAGCACACTTATGATAAGCACACACTAATTACCACATGTCAATCACGGAACTTCATCAATAGCTACACACACGAGGTGAATGGTGCTAGAGTTTCATAAAACCTATCTACACACAAGCAAACAATAGGGCACACACACTAATTAGAAGATTAAGACCCAACTTAATCAACCTAATTAGTGATGCTAAATATCACAAATTGAATGCTTGTAGAAGAATAGGAGTGGTTAATAGCAAGAAGTACATACCTCTCTCAAATCTAGAATAATGAGAGTGTAACACTACTCCATGACATAATAAAATGTAGAGAAGATAAGACTAATGAGCAAATAAGAATTAAATTAATCAAGAAGAGCTTACTCTAATTACAATGATTAGCACTAGCCTCTTAAGCATGGGCATTAAGCTCAAGGCTAGGCCATAGAGTGAACACTCAAGAGAGAGAGAGCTCTCAAAAGTGGATCCTCAAGGAGTGGATACTCAAGAATGAAGCCTCCTTGCATAAAGGCTTCCTTTTAAAGGCTTTCACCACAATCCCTTCTACTATGGGTTTAAGCTTGAGCCCTCTAGCTAGCATATACAACTTTGGAACTCCAAGTGAGCCCAAGACTTATACAAAGTGAGTTGAAAATATTATGCTCAACCATAGCATATCTCCCGCTTGATGCATATTTGGTGTAGCCTGTGTTAGCCGCTGCTAACATTCCCCCCTTCCTAATTTGGCGCACGTCCTCGTGTGCTGGTGAAGCAAGAGACGGTGACATGGTAGAAAACAAGTCCATGGAAGAAATGTTAAGCTGGAAAACATAAGAACAAGTAATGAGCATTAAAGGCCAACACAAAAAAAAACATGAAGTATAATGAACAATCATATAAACTGAATTTTTTGCTTCTAAAATATGGATGAAGCATAGTAAAAAACTAAACAACATAAAGCACAAAAACACCTAGCTATCATGAAGATTAAACCACTTGAAATTTTAGTTTTATGCATGAAATACAAGCAATCAATTAAGACCCTAGGCTAATCTATGTGACCAATCTTAATAAATCATTCATGTCTATTGTGTCTAGGGCTATAAAAAAGCTCCTAATCTATTGGTACATTGTCATAGCTTTTTGAAGCTCATGGAAGTTTGGTTTTTGTCATTCATTGAAAAAAGTAAATCACAACACAAGGCTACCACCCCAAGGAAAATCTAGGTGCGACTCTCGGCTCCTTGAACCCTGAAGAAGGTGTTCCAAAAATCTACTAGCCTACCAAGGTGACAGCTAACCCCTATCAGCCTAGGGCATCAATTTAGGAACTTGACCAAGTGAGCCAAGGTGATTCCCCTCGCCTACTAAGTGCCAATAAGGCGGTAGGCCTCACATGGACACAACATAACATATAAATTTTATTTTCATGTGTCTAGTAGCATTTTTGCTACTTTTTCTTGACACTATTTTGCTTCATTGTTTCATTATTTAGCACTTTTTTTTTCTTCCAATATGAGATGTTAATGGAAAATGGATTAAAGAATTAAAGCCTAATCATAGCCTTAGGTCATGTTAAAAATGAATGGAGTATTAAGACTATCACTAAGAGTTAAGGACTAACGAGAAATTAACCTACATTAACCTAAGGTCAAGGTCAATTACCTATGATTAGCACACATAAAACCTAGTTTTTTTAATGAGTTAATATTCACAAAGCAAAGTGTTGAAACTTTAGGATTCCTAGCTTTCAAACATGAAAGAACCATAGCTTAGAAGCAAAAATTACTTAAGCCAAGCATGGAGAATGGAAACATGAATAAAAGAGCAAAATCATGGAAGGATTACACACACCTATTCATGCTATTTTGAGCATCCTTGAGCAAGCATCCCCCTTTGTGTAGAGAAGTCACTCGATCCTTTTTATTTGCAAAAGAAGCTTTTTGAAGCTAAGTGTAAAACACAAGTTACAAAAACATTTTATTGAAATCCAAAAGTACACACAAAAAACATTAATGAAAACCTAAAACTAGGGTCTTGCATACTTAAATTTGCCAAGGGAAAAAAAAACCCAAGGGAAAAAAATTCCTCTGGTTAACTACATGATGCTCTTTGTAGCAAAATTATGCATACATATCAAAATGAGAGAGTTAAAATGCTTTTACATAAGCAAATTTTACAATTTTTACAACCATTAATGCATGATTCAAAGTTTAATTGATTTCTAGCTCAATGAAATATGGAATTTAAACCAAGAGCTGAAAATAATGCAACTTTGAATGAAATGAAGTGGCTCTTGAAAGCCAAATTTTACATTTTAAAATCTTTCCAAAAAGTTGGCTAACAACTAGCTCACATGAAATTTTCAATTTAAAAGCAATCTATGAGCTAGAGATGATTGCAACTTGATGAAATGAAAATGAATGGCTCTCAATAGCCAAATTTTGTACTTGAAAGGTCTTAAAAGTTGGGCAAACACTAGCTCAAAATGAAAAGATTAACTTTTGAGCAAGCTATGAGCTAGCATATATACAACTTTTAATCCAAACAATTGGAATGGATCTAAGTAGCCAAATTTTGTAATATTTTGCAATGATGACCCCTTCTTGGATCAACTGAAATCACAGGCCTGCCCACATCCCTTCAAAATGAAGCTCAATTGTTAGTGCTTTTTAGCATATGAACATCCAATACAAGCACTTAACATCATGTTCAATCACAATCTCGAAATTTTAATGCTCCCTCTTGGGCAACAAATCAAGCTCAATTTTTAGCACTATGGAAAGATTTTACAATCAAATCAAGCACTTAAAATGCACAATCAATCACAAGCCCCAAAAGTTTAATGCTCACTCTTGGCCATAAAACAAGATCAAATTTTAGTACTATGTACGGGTTTTGCATTTAAAGCAAGCACTAAAAATGCACAATCAATGCCAAGTCCAAATTTTAATGCCCTCTCATGGTCATTCACAGAATCTCAGCTTCAGTGCTATGCAATCACATGATCATTCAACACCAACACAATGGCTAGTGCTATGTAGTGTTTTTTTACATTCAAATTAGACACTGGCATGCTACAAGTTAATCAACTCCAAACACAAATTTTCGATCGAGTCTTAATGCTCATGCTCAATCACAATTTCAACCTTTACAATGCATCCCCTGCAAAAATTATAATCACGCAAAGGATGCACACACAATCATAGCAAACATATGTGCTCTCACGTAACAAATATGGCATACAAGCTCTCTTTGAAGTGATCAAGAATTTTAGTCACAAATGCCAATATCTCAAAGCTAGAGCAAAGCTTTGTGTTGCCAAAAGCATGTTATTTTTTCATAATTTCAAGTGTCTCGTCTTTTATAAGTTCCTCATTGGACAATGTGAAATCAGCTCAAGGCTATACAATTAAAGATGTCGTGAGAACTTTCACTTATGCTAACAAAATCTTATTTTTCCTTCTTTTTAGTTGGCTACAATCCACATGTGATGGAGGTGTGGGAACCATAGCCTATGAGGCATATTTGATTCTTTATTTTTTCAAAAAAAAAATTGTTTTACTGTGTCTCTGAGATGCTGGGTTGGCACTATGCGAGACTCGGCAGGGGTGTGGGACCAGAGCAGCGAGAGAGGGTGTGTGTGTGTGTGTGTGTGTGTGTGTGTGTGTGTGTGTGTGTGTAAGGTCAACAGAGCAAGGCCGGGGTCTGCGCCTTTTGAAGCATTAAAAGCGGTCGGGCTCAGTAGGATCAAGGGAATCGGTGCAACACACTGCAAGCGGTTCAACATAGGTAAGAGCCGCGAGACTCGGCGCAGTAAAGGAATGTGAGAGCGAGCGAGCGAGCGAGAGAGAGAGAGAGAGAGAGAGAGAGAGAGAGAGAGAGAGAGAGAGAGAGAGAGAGAGAGAGAGAGAGAGAGAGAGAGAGAGAGAGAGAGAGAGAGAGAGAGAGAGAGAGAGAGAGAGAGAGAGAGAGAGAGAGAGAGAGACCAATAGCCCCAGGCCCCTAGCTGTAGGTGTGTGTTTGTGAAGACGACAAGGCGGTGAGCTGAGCCGAGTCGGGACCAGAGCAGCGAAAGAGGAACAGTCACCTTGTGTGTGTGTGTGTGTGTGTGTGTGTGTGTGTGTGTGTGTGTGTGTGTGTGTGTGTGTGTGTGTCGTTATCTATGCGCCATTCCTGGCCGCAAGCGCATGTGTGTGGGGTCTCTTGACAGCATCACAGCAAGTGTGTGTGTGTGTGTGTGTGGTGTGAAAGGCTGCAGTCATTGAGCCAGTGAGGCGGGCCAACAGGATGCTTTTTACAGGCTTGGCGAACAAGACATAATTAGGTAGGGTGCCGATTTTGACAAGGAAAGCATTTTGTGTGTGTGTGTGTGTGTGCCTCTTGTTACGAGCAAAGGTGGGACCAGGGTAGCTCGGCAGTGAGTATGTGTGTGTATGGGCTTTGGGGCCTTGTTCCCACGGTAATCCATAGGCAGTTAGGGGGACACTCTCATGCAACATGGCATGCACAAATGGTTTCCATGCTTAACACCATTTTGAAAAATTTGATCAAATAAATTCATGTTCAAGGCAATGAGACCTCACGCGTCAAGGATTCGGAAAAAAAAAGTGAATATTCTCATTAACAATCATTCAGTTATTCACTAATACAAGTAATTTAGCCATGCACTCCAAGAAACCAAAATTCTGTATATACCAACATGTAGTCTACCATTCTCCACTTTAATTGGAATTTGCAATTCGAATTTCAAAATCGAATCAATTTATAATCGATTGGGAGATTCCCTCATGGCTTGATTAATGTGCAATTTTTCTTTCGATTGCCAATTCAATCCAACTTATCAATCATTGCAACTCGCGTTACTCATACCACTATCCATAAATACGCATACCAATTTGGTACAAAACATTGGTCAATTTAAACCTGATTTTTAATCATTGCAAATTTAATTGCTCATATCTCATGGCTCTAATCATCCAAATCCAATCGGATTTATCATTTAGGTTTGCATAGCTACACAATTGATTACGGCATTTGCACATTCAATCAAATTGGCACACCGATGATAATGGTAATCACATAAATCATCTTCAATTGAGTACCAATTGAATCATCCAAAGTCAATCAATCTCATATACGCCGATCTTATTGGCCAAATTAATCATCATAATTGGTAAAAAATACCAATTATTCATTCAAGCACCAGATTGCACATGCCATTGAGTAGCCACACACACCCAAATTTATGCAAAAATTATATCAATTTCCACATTGCAATGCTCAAATAGAAAACTCAATCAAGCATAAGTGAATGCATGCATGCTTAATTTCCAAAAATTTAGCACTATTTTTACCCAATCAAGCAATGCACACACTCAAAAATTAAGCATAAAAGTTCAAATTTGGTTCAATTGCCAATGCATTTAGGCTTACACGTAATGATTGCACACACTTTTTATGAGCTTTTCACAATCAAAAATCATTTAGGTGTCCTAATTGACAATCAATCATAGAAAATCAAGTGGTCTTGGATAGGCACACACACTCAATTTTTGCCCAATTTTTTGGCAATTAGTCTTATCCAATGATTGAATTATCCTAGCATACATATCAATTACATGATTTCATACTCATGTGTCATCAATTCCATCACTTCATATGCATGCACCACACATTCAAGATTAGATGCACACACACTTGAAATTTTTGACAATTGTTTTCCCTCTTTGGTGCATGCACTCACACAATGATTTTTATGCACACACATGAATTCTTGATGATAATTAAGCATCATTTTGCTAAACACAAGGTTCATTAGTCAAAATTTGACTATGAACTTCATCCCAAGTGAATCAAATTAGGTGCAAAGTGTGGGTCAATTGAATTACACACCTAATTTTAGCAAATAATCAGCACATTGAATCACATTAATCAATCAAGAATTGACATGAGCAAGTGAGTGCACTTCATTGTAATCGCACTCCAAGCTATTCCTTTGCTCCACGCGAAGACGCACCATTACACACACAAGTGTGTGCACCATCAAGTTCCAAAATTGACCATTTGTAAGCCAAAAAATCAAACACTCAAATCATCAAATTAAGCATCAATTAGCACAATTAACTTGATTAGAGTGATGATTCCACCTCTTGCAATGGGATTTAACATAGTTAAACTTCAAATGTTAGTGGTTAGGTTGGCAAAGTTAGTCAAAATTAATAGAACTTAACATGAAATTAGTACAGTTAGCATGAAAACGAAGCGAAATTAGCAAGGGTTAGTATGAAATTAGTGAAATTGGGGGTTTGGGATATTCATAACTCAACATTAACATCAATTTCTTGTACAACATCATCAAATAAAACCAAAATTGAATTACACACACTCAAAAATCGAGAAATTAGTAATGAAATTACTCTGTTCTACACATCCTAAACTCACTAGCTTAGATTATCGATGCCCGACAACGGCGCCAAATGTTGGGAGGCGTTGTAACACAACTTAACCGCAACCCACACAAGATTTTCAAATCCGTGGACCGGCAACCCGGCTAGGGCATGGAAGCACGAGCATCCGCTGATGAACAGAAATAGAAGATTCAAGAGATCACTTCTCCAATGCAAGTAGAGATTAGCCATGGCAAGACTAACTCTAATCATTCTCTAATCACTAATCTAACAACTCCTACACACATCAAGTCCATTGAAGTCCGACTTACCATAGACTAGAAACCCCAAGCACACTAATGAAAAGCACACACTAATTACCTCATGTCAATCACTACACACACGAGGTGAATGGTGCTAGAGTTTCATAAAACCTATCTACACATAAGCAAACAATAAGACGCACACACTAATTAGAAGATTAAGACCCAACTTAATCAAGCTAATTAGTGATGCTAAATATCACAAATTGAATGCTTGTAGAAGAATAGGAGTGGTTAATAGCAAGAAGTACATACCTCTCTCAAATCTAGTATAATGAGAGTGTAATACTACTCCATGACATCATGAAATGTAGAGAAGATAAGACTAATGAGAAAATAGGAATTAAATTAATCAAGAAGAGATTACTCTAATTACAATGATTAGCACTAGTCTCTTAAGTATGGGCATTAAACTCAAGGCTAGGCCATAGATTGAACACTCAAGAGAGAGAGAGAGCTCTCAAAAGTTGATCCTCAAGGAGTGGATACTCAAGAATGAAGCCTCCTTGCATAGAGGCTTCCTTTTAAAGGCTTTCACCACAATCCCTTCTACTATGGGTTTAAGCTTGAGCCCTCTAACTAGCATATGCATCTTTGGAACTCCAAGTGAACCGAAGACTTATACAAAGGGAGTTGGAAATATTATGCTCAACCATAGCATATCTCCCGCTTGATGCATATTCGGTGTAGCTTGTGTTAGCCGCTACTAACAAGATATAAGGTAGAGGCAGCTCCAAAAAATAAATAGGCTAAGGAGACTTTATTATAAGACTATAGCAAGAAAATGCAATCATAGTCAAGTTTAATGGGAAGTCTTGGCTAGGCAGATCATAATGTCCATCTAAGGAACTCATTCCAGGCAATCACACATAAGATAGTATTACTAACAACCATGGCATAGGTAGGCCTTAGGTCAAGCCAGTTAAAGATTTTAGGTATTATCCGTAAGCGAATCCTCATTTAAACAAGGGTGAATCTGAAAAGTGTGTGTGTGAGTTTAGGATCAAGCAACCTAGGATAGGTATAGTGACCAAGTGTGTGTGTGTGTGTGTGTGTGTGTGTGTGTGTGTGTGTGTGTGTGTGTGTGTGTTTGTGTGTGTGTGTGTGTGTGTGTGTGTCATTGGTCTTGGTGTTGCCAACATCTCATCCATCATTTGGATTTCACCAAGACTACAAAGGAAGTTTGGGCATCTCTTAAAGTGACCTTTGGTTGTAAATCTACAGTTACAAGTTATTTCTTAAAATACATCTGCAAGAACTGGTCGGAGCCAAGATGGGAGACAGTTGTGAACAATATTTGGTGCCCACCATTGCCTTATAGAATGAAGGTGTTTGTGTGGAAGGTGCTTTGGGGAGCCATGCCGACTAGGGCAAAGGTATTCACTAGGGCAATAGGTCCGGATAGTTGCTCACAATGCATATCAACTAGGAAAGAGCTCGCTCACCTATTCAAGGAGTGCCGAGTGATTGGTGGCCTGGCAAGGAAAATATGCAAATGGGTACAAAAAACGTGGAAAATAGAATTTTTCAAGAATGATCTTTCCTTGGGAGGAATCCTTTCGAGAGTCAAGCGCTACTCACACTCTTGCAAATTGTGAAATACTTCTTTTTCCTCCATGTTTGGAAGCAAGGAACAGTCGGTTATTCGAGAACATATTGGAAACATCTAAATTCACAAAGATAGTCCAAGAAAGTAGGGAGGCAGTCATTGCCCTCAAAAAGCAGAGTATCTTTAATGAGTGGAGCAAGGTCGTAGACGTCGTTATGATTGACTTTCTTAGGTGAAAGGCTATTCACTTCACATGGGGTGGCTCCCCTATCAACCGATGTAATGATGACCCAGGGAAGCCATGGCTCGACTTGAGCATGGCTTGAACTTGTAATTTGTCTCACTGTGTCAATATAATCTACTCACAATTGTGAGTTTTGCCCTCGAAAAAAAAAAAAAACATCTACAGCCTTAGTTTTACTTGTCAATCCTTCCACACTCTTTAAAAACGCTTGGCAGTACTAAGTGTTCAATTCCTACAATTGACTGGTCTAAAGTGGCCTCCAAATGACAATGACAAGAAGGCTAGGGAAAGGCTTCACTCCTCAACAATCTTGAAAAGTAGAAAAGTTTTACTGAGACCGTCACTGCTCTCAAGGAAATGCTCACCATCCCGGTCATCATTCGTTTTTGGTTCAAATAGAGCATGGTGTAAGTGATCGCAATTGGGGGTGAGGTTGTGTAAGCATTCCAAGGGTGGCCGCAGGCAGGAAGTCGACAGTCTCGTGTGCCTGTTGGGTTTTGGGTAGTGCAAAAGGGAGGATTTTGATCATTTATGATTGTCAAGGGCTCTCAGTCGATTGCCAAGGGCGCTTAGTCGATTGCCAAGGGGTCCCCCCCCTGCCACCACTAGCTCTCAGTGTTGGAGTCTTCAATGCGCCCTTCATCCTTCGCGCGTAGCAGTTTATAATCGCCTTGCCAGTAAATAATCGCTTCTAATTAATAATCGTGTGGATGCTTGTGACCCTATCAAGTAAATAATCGTTTGATTACCCTTCTATCCACTATTTGGCATAGTAAAGGTGCTGCTTGTGTTACTTTTTGGTAAGTTGGGTTAAGCCCCGAATAGAGGGGGAGTGTCGGGGAGGTCGCTCATCGCGCCACTCAGTAATGGAGCTCGACACGTTAGTAATAAGTAAAAAAATTGTAGAATTTTCATAGATGTTAGCGGTGGGAAAATTATCCTAAATGGAGATTGCAATGCCGATGGATGAAGGCGATGGCTTGGTTTTGAACCATTACATGAAGCGAAAATGTCGAGCCCTGATTCGCCAAAGGCTCTTACCATGAAAGTGGACAAAATTGTACCGATTGGGAAAGTTCCTTCTGAAGAACCAAGAGAGAAAAAGGGCTCAGCTCAAGGGTTCAAATTCGAGGTTAGAACCCTCAAAGACGGGGCTCCTCAGGGTCCCATCTGTATGAGCATAAATAAGGCGTCAAGTGCATCTGCAGTTCACAGGCCAGGCATCTCGTTTGCTAGCATACTAAAGGGGCCTAACTGTAAGGATTGTGGAAAAGGCTCAACAGAAGGGTTGTCGAGTGAAGGAGATTTCAAAAAACTGCAGAATACAAGAGCTAGATTTCAGCAAGAGCTTAAGGAAGTCAACAAAATGATTGAATCCGGCCTAATAACAACAAAAGAACTAGTTCCCAAGCAGATTGCAGTAGGTTGGTGGAAGACGGGTTGGCAGATCGGGTCTTTTCCGCTTTAAAAAAGTCTTTGCCCCAACAGGTGGAGGTTGCCGAGGCTATTACTGTAGCGATACCACCAACAATTATCAAAAAACAGTTAGCCAAGCAAGATGAGCTAACGCTTGTATTTGGGTTCAGTGGAAGAATCCCAAACAGGTTTGAGATGATTCAATGGCTTCAAGGCCCTCAGATTCTTCGCCATAAGGAGCAGTTGAAAGTACTTTCTACCTAGCTAAAGGATACTACTTGGTGAGATTCAAAGAGGCCTCAGACGTGGAAAAGATCCTTGACAAAGGGCCCCTAGTATTTAATAGGACTACGGTTTATGTGGTGCCTTGGGAGCTAGTGTTTGACTCAGCTGAATCTTTACAAGGGTTTCATCCGGTCTAGGTTGAGCTTGTGGGTCTACCTAGCTAGCTGCGGGAAAATCCCAGGATGCTTGCTAGCCAATTGGGCACTCCTTTATTTATACCTAGCAAGAGAGGATTTGGTAGAACCTCAAACAGGGTTTGTATAGTCTGAGATGTGTCTAAAACGCCACCTAAGAGAATGGTTATCAATGTTGGAGTAGGGCTAGTTACTATTCCGCTAAACTTTGGAACACACTTTGGGGCATGTTTGAATGCAACAACTTTGGACACTTCGCCAAGGACTGCCCCTTGAAGTCTAATGATACTGCAGCTTCGGGAGCACAGGCCCCCAGTAAAATGGATTCCCCGGTGGAAGGGCTCGGAGAAGGATAAAGGAGGTATAGTTGGTGACAAAATCGATATCAAGATACGGGACAAGATTGTGGAGGAATTGATTGCCATAGAAAAAACTTTTGAAGGTGCAGGAAATAATAACAGGAGCAGTACTTCTAATGCTACCCCCAAATTTATGACAGTGACAGCGGGGACGACTGTCCAAGTCCCTCGTCTGAAAAGAGCCAGAAGAGTGAAGGCAGTGGCAAGAGATTCCAAAGTGCTTCAAGTTGTGAGAACACTTGAGGTGAAAGGATCTAATTCATCCTCCACCCCGTCGAAATGAGGGGGGTTCACTGTCGCACTGCACAATCCATTTGCAGCACTGCAAGAAAAGAAATCCTCTGACTTGGAACCCTCGAATTCTCCTATGACCAAGGAGAGGGGGGAGGGGAATGATTCGGATGCTGAATAATTTGTTCCTCTATCCCAATAATGATGGAGTCTCTCGCTATCCAATCTTGGAACGTAAAGAGGTTGAAAACTCTTAAGAAGAGTACCCTTTTCTGGGACGAAGTAAAAAAGGAGAAGACAGTCAACTGCTGGGCCATCCAAGAACACCACTCTGATACCCATACCAAGGGAAAACAATTGCTAGGAAAGAAACTAGTAATCTATGGAAAAGGAAGTAACGGTTTCAGTGGTGTCCTCAGCATTGCGGATAGAGAATTGGAGCTGAAGGTGGTTCTTAACCACCCATCCGTCATAATCTTGGGGATTAGAATTAGATGGGAAGGGCATCCCTTCACAGTTGTGAATGTGTACGGTCCTTGCAATGCAAAAGAAAGAGCTAAACTGTGGATGCATCTTAGAGATACTCCTATTGAAGGCGAGTGGTTCTTGGTTGGCGACTTCAATATGGTAGAAAAAAGCAGGGATAGAACAGGATCCTCCAGTATGTTGGCTGGCTCGGAAAGGTCTAAATGGAAAATTTTGTGTGAAAAGTGGGTGATGATCGACTTATGGGATGTCGGCCCATGGAACAGCACGCCTGGTTTCACCTACACAAGCCTCTAGTATGCCCACACTGCCTCAAGACTAGACAGATGCTATTGCTCACACCAAGCTGACTGGATATCGTCGTTGATGGAGATGAAGGTAGTCCCAACAAAAAGTCTTTCGGATCACATTCCTCTGCACATACATTTTCAGAAGAATAAAGGGTAGGAGGAGACCCCAAGAAGTGGGAAAAAACTGTTAGTAACAGGGGCACACCTATTCAAAGACCCTCTCTTCAAAAATCTAACCAAGAAAGCATTGGGTAAACTCAAAAAAGATGTCAACCTCAACAAACACAATGCGTGGGACCTCTTTGCTCGGAGCATCCAGAAAGCAATCAAAACCTCGATCCCCCGGTTCAAGAAAGCTAGGGAGGTGCACCTTCTGCATCTTAAAGCGGAGGTCTAGGTGCTTACCTCCATAAAAGCCAATGCGCATGCTACTGAGGAGGAGCACAAACGATGGCTCGAAGCCAAATCTAACCTTGCTAACGAGTAGTTAGAAGCTATCAAACAGGCAAGGCTTCTCTCGAGGGAGACTGTCCTTCAACCAGAAGCCTCCAATCAAACCCAGTTTTTTTGGGGCTTTCGAAATCAAGAAGAGCAGGGGCCACGTCCGCTCGCTCTATGATGAGAGAGGGATAGTAGTTCATAACTAGGATGAGATGGCTGGTCTAATGTTGAGCTATTTTAGTCAAATCATTGGACGGCCAGAGATCCAGTCCCAAGAAGTGGAAGACGCCAGAGGGACCTTACTACAGAGTGTCAAGAAGGAAATCCCCCACTCAAAAGCTAATTGCTTGGAACGGGCATTCTCCGAAGACGAATGCTCACTAGCATTGCAAGCCCTTGGCAAGGAAAAGTCCCCTGGTTGGGATGGGATGACGATGGAATTCTATAGAGAATTTTGGGATGATCTCAAGGCCCCAATCACAAGATTGGCCAATAAAGCCATGGTTGAAGGGTTGTTGGAGGTAAGTGTAAAGAGGGGGCTTATCAAACCCATCCCAAAACAGATATGGTGTTCTCAACTGAAACATTGGCGCCCTATTACAATGATGTCGGTGGCCTACAAAATTATAGCTAAAGCAGTAGCCCTCAGACTAGCCCCCTTACTAACCAAGATCATCTCTCTCCATCAACATGGGTTCATAAAAGGAAGATCCATTTATGATAACATCTTGGCAGCAATGGTGGGCATTGAATACGCAAATGTCACAAAGCAGGAGTGTATTCTGATACAGTTGGACCTGGACAAGGCTTATGACAGAATAACATGGACATATATAGAAGCCGTCATGGAAGCTTTGGGCTTTGGGCCTCGCCTATGTCAGTTGTTGGTACGCGTACTAGGGGCTGGAAGCCAGTCAGAGCTCCGTTTCAACGATAGAATTGTGGGTTCATTTGAGGTCAAAAGGTCTATCAAGCAGGGATGCCCTCTGGCCCCCCTACTTTTTGCCATTGGATCACACCCTTTAATCACGACGCTTGAAGCTAGTGCAAAACGAGGGGAGTTGCAAGGCCTCGTTTTGCCAGGAAATAGCCAACTCCTAGCAAAACTTTTTGCAGACGATTCTCTCCTCTTCTTGAAGGCGTGCCCCCAATTCATCAGAAAAGGTCTGGAGATTGTGCAAATATTTTCAAAAGCTTCGGGTTCCCAGTGTAATATAGAGAAGTCAAGGCTGATCTCCCTATCGGAAAACGACTCATTTGACCCTTTTGTCTGGTCGGGGGAGATTGTCACAAAAGGGAATATATCCAGACATCTAGGAGGCCTCTTGGGGGTGGATGTGACTCACAAAAGCAAAGATTTGAGTGGGTGCTTGAGAAAATAAAAACAAAAATGAGTAGGTGGGAGTATGCCTTTATGATTTCTTACATTGCCTTCACTAGCCCACTTAACAACATGGCTAAGTGTCACTGGAAATAGTTCTTAAAACCAGTAAAACGGTTTTTATGGAAAAACAATACAAAATTCTCAAGGCCATGGCAGTGGGAATTAGTTGCTCGATCGGTGAATCAAGGAGGCCTCGGAATTTTGAACCCTGTGGTCCATGCAGAAGCTTGTTGCACCAAGTTTGTTTTCTCCTTAGCTAAACAGGATCATGTTTGGGCTTTCATGGTCAGAGATATGATAGAAACATCTAAACTGGGCTCGGATGGTGGAAAGTGTAGAGAGGTGGAGGTTCATGACAAACTGTTAGCCCCGGAGTGGTCTACCTTAAGACTAGGAGGCAGCTCAGGAGAATTGGTAAGAAAATGCAAGAGAGCAGCAGGAGTCTTAAAGTGGGGGGAAGAAGTCAGATACTTCAAGAACTCCATTTCGCATTGTCCAAAGTTGTAGATCTGCCACAAACTCCCTATTGGATTGAGACAGCCATGAAACTGAATAATAAGGGTCTGAAGCAGCTTGGACACTTTTGGGACAATGGCAACAAGAGTTGGAAAACCATTGACCTTCTGGTTACCCAGTACTAACTCAATAGCTTGGAGGTCTTGCTCGTCCACAAAGTGATGAAGGAGCTTGACAATTTAGTGATGCCAATCTGTGATTCGGTGTTTGATTGGGATGCCTGGAAATGGCCCGGAAGCAGTCTTTTAGGGAAACCCCATCCTAAAAGAATTTATTAGACAATAATGCATAAGAAGAATTGGTCTAGCCCCCTAAACAAGCTATGGAAAAAGCAATGGCCGGAGGAAAGGTGGGAGCAAGTACTGGAGTACATATGGAAGCCAAAGGTTCTGCAGCACATGAAGGTCTTTCTATGGAAGGTAATTTGGGGTGCTCTACCGACAGGGGTGAAGATTCAGGAGAGAGGGATTGGGTCAGATCGATGCTTGGGGTGCAGGATGGCTAGAGAAGATCTGGCCCACCTATTCATGGGCTGCCCAACTATTAAAGGCTTTGCAGGGAAAATATGCAAGTGGGTCCAAAGAACATGGAAAATTAGGTTCTTCAAGACTGACCTATTCCTCGGAGGCAAGAATTCAAGAAGTCCTGCCCTCCTCGTCAGCACTCAAATCGTCAGATATTTCTTTTTACATAATGTATGGTAGACAAGGAACCGCCGCGTGCTTGAAGGAGGTTCTGAGGTGGCAAGCTTCGTAGAAATTACTCAAGAAAGCAAAGTGCTAATATGGATGCTCGGGCACAAGCATCACTCAGAGGATTGGTCTAGGACTACTTGTGCATTGTTGTCAGCAGATGGAATGCCTAGGCCGACGTAAAGATCTCAAAATGACAATTTTTTGGACCATGTGTATCGATGGGGGTGGTTGCCCTGATGTAATTATAGTCTCTGGATGATGTCATGGCTCAACATGAGTATGACCTTGTAATTTTTTTGGGCTGCTCAATATAATTCGCTCACAATCACTAGAAGAGGTTGTGTGCTCTTGTGACGTTGTTAGCGAAGGAAATACATTGGGTTTTTATAACCCCCGGCGTCGCTAAAACCGTCGCTAATAGCGTCGCTACGAGAGCGTCGCTATATGCGTCGCTATAGGCGTTGCTATATGCGTCGCTATATAGAGACGCTCATAGCGACGGTCATAGCGACGGTTATAGCGACGTTTACACAGAAGTCTATAGCGACGCTCCAGAGCCATAAATAGCGACGGTTATAGCGACACCCGAGAGAATTTTTTTTTGGTGACAGGGCATTGAATGCCCTACCACCCATCAACCATATTGTACTTGATTCACTTTTTAAAAAAAGTGCAAGGGTAGATAATAGACCCAAAATAGTCACCCACAAGACGCATTGTTTGCAAAATTGACAAGCGTAAAATTGACAATTGTACACATCATAGGCAAAATGAATTGATTGGAAAATGTAATAATGACAATTGTACAACATCATAGGCATAATGAATTGATTGGCAAAATGAACTGCGGTGACAAATGTAATAATATACATGGTTCAAAAAGACGTATAAAATCCGTCTCATGATACATAAGCTATGAGAAACCCTAAACTAATGCTATCTAGCTACGGCTAAACTGACGTTGTCTAGTCAGACGTCTTATCGCGTCCAAGCGGCGTATCTGTCGGATTCTGCAAAAAAGACAATAAGACAGCTTTCAGTAAGTATAAACATATAACGACATTTATAAAACAATACAAAAAATAGAAAAGAGTAAACCCTAATACTAACCATGCCACCGCGAGAACTGAGAATGTTCATCAGGGCGTTTAAGCCCTTCCTGCCTGCGTACTCGCGCTCGTACGGTGTGGGATCACGTCCTGTCATCGACCACTGTCAAAACATACAAAGATTTCATTATGTTAGAATTAAAAAACTCATAAACCCTAAACTATCGAACATAAAGATCAATGCGAAAACACTTACAAAATCGGCCTCAAATGATGCCCATCCACCGCTCCCCAAGTGGTGCGAGCTCCCTGCCTCTACTCGCGCTCTGGCTGCATCCTTTTGTTGCTTCCACTTGTCAGGATTCTCGCGCGCTGCTTTCTTCGCATTCTTCCAATCTTCTTTGGCCAGCCAATCTGGCATGTTCCACCCATGCTTGATTGCTTTTTGCACTTCGGAACGCTTGTGTTTGCAGTATTTGCGCATTCAAATCTTCATCACGTCTTCATTGAAGCGCTGATCCCGTGTTGGAACGGGAAACTCATCATGAAGTATGCTGATGACTATGTCTTTTAAATCACTTGGTACTTCACTCCATTTGTTTAGTATGTAGTGTCTAAACAGCTGAGAGCAAAGACCACGCATGCGCGAGATCACCTTCTTGCCGTCATCATCCATGATGATGCCGCCGCTGAAGTCGATGGAGTAAGGCAAGCCCTCTGGCCGGTGACGCGTGAACCTGGGTGTCCCGACAGGGGTCTCTAGCGGCGTGTCGATGGGGGTACGGACGTCAGGTGTCTCCACCGACGAATGGGCCCCGAAGCGAGGAGTGTCGAGTGGGGTGGCTCCTGGCGGAGTAGGTAGAGGTGTGTAGCTACTAGGAACAGTCAGCCGCGCAAAACCTGGCGTAGATGGCGATGTTGTGGCTGGTGTGGGGCCGGGCAAAGAAGGGGAGGGTAAAGAGCCTCTTCGAACACGAGGCGGTGTGGAGGCATCGGCGGCGAAATCCCCACAACAACCGCCACTGCCACCACTAGAGCGCCGGTGTCTAGACGAGTGTGAAGATCATCTCGTCGACACCGAAGCTTCGGAGCGCGCCGAATGCTCCGAAAGAGAGGGAGATGCGGATGGAGTAGGAACGCGCGATGATGCGCCAGAGCGATGACGCTCCACGTACTACTGTCTCTGTTGCGGTGACAAAGAAGAAATAAACTCCTCATCATCCATGTCTGCATTAAACACACGAATATTTAAACTTAATATTGAATGAATCAAGCTTAGCCATAGGTGCCCCTTCTTCGTAGTCAACCACGGGGGAATGTTGTAGTTGACGATGACAACGGGCCATACATTGTAATATGTTAATCTTTGACCAAATGGATTTACGCCATCCATAGCCAAGCCTAAGCACAAATTTCGAGTTTCCCTGGCAAAATCCGACCATGTTCCATCTATATGTTTCCAGGCTGCGCAATCTGCAGGAATTCGTAGCACACCATCCGAAGATTTATTCTCCTCATGCCATGATGCTAGGGCGGCCATGGACTTACATTCGAAGAAATGCTTGATGCGAGGAAGCAGAGGAAAATGTCGCAAAACCTTTTGTGAAATTTTTGTCCCGTGGAGATCTACTCGATATCTTTCGGAATCACATTTCGGACACTTCTCCATGTCTATGTATTCCCCTCTGAAAAGAATGCACTCATTAGGACAAGCGTGGATAGAATTGTAATCCATCCCCAAGTTTCGTAAAATCTTTCTTGCTTCATCTCGGGAATCTGGCATCACATTGTCAGCTGGTAGTATGTGCTCTTTAAGCAATCTACACAACATAAAAATACGATACAGTCGTGTAAAAATCTATCAGATCATTATACATTTAGAGTTTTATTAAAGTAAACTAATTGTAATAGATCACCTGAAAAGCGTTGTGACGCTAGTGTCACTCCATCCAAACTTTGCCTGCTTGTTGAGAAGAACCAGGAGTGCTTTCAATCTAGACATACGTGCTCCATTATACAATGTCGTATCGGCTTCACTTTTCATATCATCATAGATAAGCCTTTCTGAATCCATGATCGTCTCGATCATTTCATCAATCTCGGGCTCAAACATTGCCTCGTTGGGAATGTGCTCTGCATGATCATCCCCCGAGCTATCAGAGGCTACATCTTGTGGCCTCACATATGCTGCTTGACCAAAGCGCCTGCGAACACGTCTATTGGGTTGCAAGATTGCTGCTTGTTGGCCAGCGTCAGAGTCCGACGAGTTATAATTGGCAACAACTCGATCTATAATAGATGGATCGAACTCGCCAAATTCGCGAACGTGCTGCAAAGAAACATGTCTTGTCCGTCACACAACATGCTTGCATTGATTACAAGGACATAAGACCCTCGTTGAGAGATAGGTGTTTCGATTGGACGGTCCCACATCCTCGTTACTACTCATAATGAGGATAAAAATCTTATAACCTGGACAACAAATTTAATATTCTATTGGAATTCTTCGTCTTATCTCTCTCTCTCTCTCTCTCTCTCTCTCTCTCTCTCACACACACACACACACACACACACATTCTCTAGTCATGTCCAATCCCCGCACACCTCGGTCTAGAGGTGCACGGAGATCAGAACCACCGGGTTATAATCTCGTCTTTATTTGTCAATACCTATATTTGTGGGTACAAGAAATCTACAGACCCACGTCTACATGATACTGCATGTAGTGGACAAAACCCCTTTGCCTCTTCTCTAGCTGTAGCACTTCACAGCACCTTAACATCTTTTCACAGTAGATCTTTTCACTGTTCGTCTAACTCTAAACCCTAAACCGTAAGTAATTCTTGCGTGGACTCGATCTAACGTAAATAAGCGTAAATCTAAATAAACGTAAATCTAACTAAAAATAAACCTAAATCTAATTTAACGTAAGTCTACATCTAACCTAATCTTTAACGTCTTTTGGGATAGTTTCCTACGACGTTAAAACTCTCTTCTTCTTGTGTGTGTGTGTGTGTGTGTGTGTGGGTAAACCTAAATAAACCTAAGTCTAATCTAATATAACATAAATCTAAATCTAACGTAAATTATGTTATATTAAAAACAAAGAACTAAACTAGCAGGGATTATAAGAACCTTAAAACTGATTTAACACATAATTTTTCACATAACTCGGCAAGAGTTGGCATTCTCATCACTAAAGATGTGAGAGTTAACTTCCGGCGGTGACGCTGCCTCATCTCCATCCACATCTGACGACAGCAATTGGCCCTTTGGACCGTTCTTGCTCTTGTTACTAACTTTGAAGTTGTTGTTGAATGACTAGAGGTTGTCTAGATGGTCATTGTCGGGGATGTAGTGACTCTTGCCGCCCTGAAGATCCACCTTCTTCCCTATCTTCTGAAGACATTTCACCAGTACTTTTGGATCGACGGAGCCCACCATGAGTGAAGGCAGCAATACCTTATATTCCATTGAGGGCTTCTTCACCCGCTTCATGCAGGCATCGCAGTCTATGGAGACCTAAATCTAATCTAAAATAACGTAAATCTAAATCTAGCGTAAATAAACGTAAATCTAACTAAAAATAAACCTAAATCTAATCTAATTTAACTTAAATAAACCTAAATCTAATTTAACGTAAATCTACATCTAACCTAATCTTTAATGTCTTTTATGATAGTTTCCTACGACGTTATAACTCTCTTCTTCTTGTGTGTGTGCGCGTGTGTGGATGTGTGTGCCAATAAAAAGTGATAAATGGTATAACCTTTCTATCACCCATGCCAAGTATGATAGATTGGTTATGCCATTTCCCTCTTGAATAATAGGTCTTGAGTTCAACTCCTCGTCGGCTAGATCTTTAAGTCTTTTAATTTTAATTAGTTTCCTACGACGTTAAATTAGTTTCTCTCTCTTTCTCTCTCAATGTGTGCGTTTTTTTGTTTATGCATATTTTCTCTCTCTTTTCCTCTCTCAATGTGTGCGTTTTTTGTTTATGCATGTTCTCTCTCTCTTTTCCTCTCTCAATGTGTGTGTTTTTTGTTTATGCATGCTCTCTCTCTCTCTTTTCCTCTCTCAATGTGTGTGTGCATTCTTTGTTTATGTATGTTTGTGTGCGTTTTTGTTTATGTTTGTACTCTCTCTCTCTCTCTCTCTCTCTCTCAAAAACACTATGTGTGTGTGTGTGTGTGTGTGAGAGAGAGAGAGAGAAAGAGAGAGAGAAAGAGGGGAAGGGAACATGAGAGTGAGGAGAGGGAAGGAGCATACCTGGCTCTCCTTCCTCTCCTAATGTGTGTGTGTGTGTGTGTGTGTGTGTGTGGAGAAGAAAGAGAGAGAGAGAGAGAGAGAGAGAGGGAGAGCGTTACCTGCTCCTTGCTTGAGGGCGCCGAAAAACTCAGATCTGAGATCTGAGTTTTTGGGCGCTCTTTGTTATTTTTTTTAGCCCAGCCGGCATCGCTATGAGCGTCGCAAATTTACTTGTAAATCTGCGACGCTCATAGCGACGCCGGAATTTTTTTTTTTTTAAACGTCGCTAATATGAATAGCCTCTTGTAGTGAATTGTGAGTTTTGGTATTAAAAAAAAAAAAGGAAATGCTCACCATCGTCATGGAAGCTGATAGAAGAACCATCACCCCTCTTGAGTAGGATTTTAACACAAAGGCTGTCTTAACAAAAGACCAAAAGAAGTGCACTTTTTTTTAAAACTCTTGGTCAGGCCGTCAACCACTGTTTCAAAAAACCGGCCAAGCAACAAGACAAGTAACATGTAGCTTAGAATGAGGAGCAAAAAGAGTCTCCATAAGAGCAAGAGAACAGGCAATGAAACAAACCACTAGTTTCCTCTTTGGGTTGGAAGGGGGAAACATGTAGGCCATTGATGATCACGTGTAATCTAACCTCTCAGCCATGGGTATGTTACCATTGAGCCATGCTAACTCTTGTTTAGCCTAGCAGCCATTCAAGTTTGCGTACCTCATGTCACCAATTAATTTCTTTCTCTCAAATGTTCATCTCAGAGATTGACCACCTATGAGATAACTTTAAAGTCGCTCGGGAAACGCAAAGCCCAAAATGTGGCACTACGATGATTCGTATGGATTGACAAGAAATTTTTGTTAGTCTAAACTCAAGGGTTTACTCTAGATAAGGTTACCCTAATCCTATAGGCATACGAGGACAAGGTGGTGGGTTCAACCACACTTGTATCCATATACTTTTGCCCTATGGATTATACTTTGGGCCTTTTCATGATTGTGGGAGGCCCAAGTATTTTTTTATTTTAAATTTTACATTTTGTAGGTAGACTATCGGATTACATTTTGTAGGTAGACTATCGGATTATTTTGTGCTACAAAATAATAAATACTGCCATTAAATATATAGATAGAAAGGTTTAGAGAGAGAGAGTAAGAGAGAGAGAGAGAGAGAGAGAGAGAGAGAACTCCTAAAGAGTATAAATAGGGGAAAAGAAGAAGAAAAGGGGAGAGAGAGAGAGAGAGAGAGAGAGAGAGAGAGAGCTTCTAAAGAGAGAAAAGAAGAAGAGGAGTTACTCGCTTAGCACCTACTAACTTGCACACACCACACACTCAGGTTACTCTCTCTTTGTCTCTCTCTCTCTCTCTCTCTCTCTCTCTCTCTCTCACACACACACACACACACACACACACTCCGATTACTCTCTCTCTCTCTCACACACACACACACACTCAGGTTACTCTCTCTCTCTCTCTCTCTCTCTCTCTCTCTCTCTCTCTCCACACATGGTGCAAACCTACACGTTGGAAGCAGCAACACCTGTTGGAAAATAGAGAAGTGTAGTAGAAATAAGGCAGAGGAAGTGGATTAGAAGGGAAGCTACGAAAGGGTTATGGAATATATCACTTGCAGGAGGCGAGAGGGAGAAGGTGCGTTGCTTTGGGTTGCGAGTGCTACCTTATGGTTCTAGGATGCCAAGGGGTTGCAGGTGTGCCAAAGAGCAATGGGGTAGCTTTGAGCTTCTACCTCCATGTGGATGCATCCACTCCAACCATTTGGACATATAACCTCCTCTTTTTTGTGTATAACATTAATAGAAATGTTCCACAGAAGATAGATGCAAAGAGCACATGAGGTCATTCGTTTTAAGATAGATGCAAAGAGCACATGAGGTCATTCGTTTTTCCATTCGTTTGCAAAAAATTGCACTCAATGGATGAAATCATTTTCATTGTTTTGCACACATGCATTCATTCGTGCATCCGTCTGAACAAAAAACATGTCCTGTCCGGTCACATTTTGTGCTTGTGTGATCGTTCGTTTGCATTTGTTCGCAAAGGAATTGTCGTGCAAAACAAGCACGCACAAGAAAATACTTATTAACGACATCACAAAAATAGGATTTCTCGACCCAAAAATGCTAGATAACACTATGGCCTGCATACAAGATAATACATCATAAAAGGAGATGTAAATGTCTAACACCAACATAAACGTTCGTTAAAACCATAAAATAAGTTGTTGCAAGTACATCAAAAGGCCTAGATGGCTTATCAGTCTCCCGTGCCTAGCTCTCCACATGCCAATAGTGGCAAGAGGTGAAGAAGACATTCTATGAAGGAAGATGTGTGATGACCCCAAATCAAGCCATGCAATTGCAAAATATGTACATCATGTGTGTGTGTGTGTGTGTGAGAGAGAGAGAGAGAGAGACAGAGAGAGAGAGAGAGAGAGAAAAGAAGGAGAACACTTAGCGCTTGAAAGAGCTAGAGGACGTTGATATAGGCTTGGATGCACTAGAGCTCTCCTGAGGAAAGAAATAGAAAGTTTTGTGGTCGTCGTGAACGTATGGGAAAGGGAGGCTTTCATTGCGGTACGATAGTTTGCCATGTGTTCGACTATTGTCCAAAATTGAGTGGGCAAACTTAATTAAAATCTGCCAAACAATTCATTACAAGAGAGGAAAGATAGAGAGATAAATATACTTATTGGGATGCATGTGTGGATATGGGTAGTCAAAATAATATTTCCTTGTAAGATTTGTCATCAATGGCATTATCCTCGTGTGTGTTGGGAGTTGGTGCCTGCTCATTGTCTTGCTGGCCAAGCTCTGCTCCACTAATGAGGATGACATGACAATGTCATTTGCCATCCTAGCAACTGCTCTACTGTGACCCCCGTCCCGTGCTCTCCTCATCCCAAACCTAAATATAATCTCTCTCTCTCTCTCTCTCTCTCTCTCTCACACACACATCATGATGAGATGATGATGATCATCGATGACACCTCCTACCACATGATTTCATCTCTCTCTCTCTCTCTCTCTCTCTCTCTCTCTCTCTCTCTCTCTCTCTCTCTCTCTCTCTCTCTCTCTGTGTGTGTGTGTGTGTGTGTGTGTGTGTGTGTGTGTGTGTGTGCGCGTGCATGCGCGCGCAAAAGAGATTAATATAACATTCCATATCCTCTCCCTCAATCTCGGGCAAAGTTTGGGGAAATTCATTTTTTCAAACATACAAAATTCCTTTCCTTGAATTTGTCAAGAGGAAATTTTTACAAATTATGTTTTTTTTTTAAATTGCACTATTTTTCTATATTTTGGAGTGGAAGTTCTCCCTTTCTCCTTGCTCTCAACCGACATTTTTGAAACTGAAATCAACACGATATTAAGCTGAGATAAAGTTTTCCCAAACACTGTAGATAAGGAAAAAAATCACGTAAAAATTTCAAAAAAATAGCGTAAACTATTAAAATTGCCAATTATTTTGCAAATTTTCTATGGATTTTTCTTGAACCATGGTCACTCCCATACATCTCTCTCTCTCTCTCTCTCTCTCTCTCTCTCTCTCTCTCTCTCTCTCTCTCTCTCTCTCTCTCTCGTTCGTGCACCTTGGCTCGTTGTCGTTGAGTTGCTAGCCTACCTTGGTTCACCATGCTCTAGCTGGCGTCCCCACAACCTGCTATGGCAGCCCGGGCCCAATATGTAAAGAAAACTATTTTCCCAAACATACAAAATTCCCTTTCTTGAATTTGCGAAGAGGAAATTTAAAAAAATCAAGTTATTTTCTCAAATTTTTACACTATTTTTCTCTATTTTGGGGGGGAATTTTTCCTTTTCCCCTTGCTCGGGCCCAGTGTTTGAAAAAATTTATTTTTCCAAACATACAAAATTCCCTTTCTTGAGTTTGCAAAGAGGAAATTTTAAAAATTAGGTTATTTTTCTCTATTTTGGGATGGAACTTCTCCTTTTCCCCTTGCCCTCAACATGCATTTTTGGAATCCAAAACAACATGACAATAAGCTGAGACACATTTTTCCCAAACACTGATACAAAATTTATTTTCTTGAATTTGACCCCAGCAGCCTGGGCCTAATGTTCTTAAAAAACTATTTTCCCAAACATACAAAATTTCCTTTCTTGAATTTACAAAGAGAAAATAAAAAAAAATCAGGTTCAGGGATTTAATATTTACGTAATTACGTCAAATTTTGTGTGATCACAACGTCTTATTGACACATTTACATGATCACAGTAAACATGATCACACAGAACCCGGTTAATGGTGACCGACAAACCCACAAAATTCCCGCCGGGCTTTTCAGTATCCCCAGCGGGCCCCTCGAGATTTATCATTTTCCCTGCGGGCCCACCGGGGATACTGAAAAGCCCGGCGGGCTGTCCGCGTTATATATACGTGGGCCCGATCGGGCCCGCTGGGTGTATTAGCGTCTTGCTTTCATCTTGAGAGAGAGAGAGAGAGAGAGAGAGAGAGAGAGAGAGAGAGAGAGAGAGAGAGAGAGAGAGAGAGCTTGTGACCACCTTTGCAGGTACATCGAGAGGAAAGAGGAAAGAGAGAGAGAGGGGGGGGGGGGTCGTGTGGAAGCGTGCTCTGCATTGCACTGCACGGAAGCAGCAAAGTACCTAACCACACGATCCGGGTATGTGTTGTGTATGTGTATGCATTGTGTGGTAGCGTGTCTTTTGTCGTAGTGTGCGGCAATAATAAGGTACCTTCCCACATAATGGGAGTGTGTGTGTAAGCTGTTCTACGGAATAGTGCTTATCACGAGGGGCATCACCTCGGTGACGTGGGGAAGATGGTGTCCTTGTGATAAGTATTGGTTTACTATCTGGGAACTACGTTGATAACGCGAAGAATCTAGTATCCTTATGGTAAGTCAACTTCCCTTTCCCGTTCCCAAAAAACATATGGGCATCGATCGGTAACGCGGCTATATGATGTTCGTATGTAGGCCATTGTTTTTCCTTAGATCCAGGTGGCACTCGATCGGTAACGCGGCTAATAGAGTGTCGTTTGTTAGAAGCATATGTTTTTGCATAAATGTGGCGTTCAGGTCGTTAACCCGGTCGTACGAATGTCATATAATTTGTATGTGCATGTGCAGTTAATTTTTTAAGTATTAAGTATATGAAATACTTGGTCGGTAATGCGGCTGTGAAGACTATTTCATATACAAAATGTTTGAATTGTTTGATTTTGTTGTTTTTAATTGTTCATTTGAAATTATATACTAGCTAATCATAGTCAAAAGAATACTTTATTCATCAATCATCGCTATTTTAAATGTTTCATTTCTATAGAATACTTTATTCATCAATCATCGCTATTTTAAATGTTCTATTTATATAAATTACATGTAAAAAAGTATTTGCTCACAAGTTCATGTTTAATATTTGTTTTTAATCTTTTTAAACGACTCTCAAGCATTATTGCTATTTTTAATGCTTCATTTACATAATTTCCCTATAAAAATTCTAAATGCACACAATTTGTAGGTTAAATATTCTTTTGTATCTTTTTAAAGAGCATTAATTATCATCGCTTTTTGATTGTTACATTTACATAAATTCTATGTAAAAAAAATGTGTGAACACAATTTGCTAGTCCAATTTGTATACTTCCAATGTTTTAAATGTTTTTGAAGTTTTTAAGTCGGTGTGTGCTTTGTTTGAATTAGTGTGTGCGCATGGAGAAAAATATAAGTTAAAAATTCAATATATGCTGAAATATTAAAAACCGTTAACATGTATTGTTTGATGTGAATTAAGTTCTTATAAACCACTTGTTTGAACTGCTTTTTACACGTGTAACATATTGCAATTTTAAGTGAAGATTATATTCAATTTTTATCAATATTTCCTTGCACATTTGTTAAAGTCTTCAAGTGGTGCTTAAGATTTTACCTGAGATAGTGTGAGAGTGTTAGTGTCATTCGCAACCATGAATTTGTATTTGATATGTTGGTTTTGTATTGTCCAGTGCAAATATGACGCCAGATAAAAAGAAATGTATTATGCGTGCCAATTCGTAAAGAATGTATTTTGGCAATCTCATCATGTGCAGTTGATTGCATACAGCAGATTAGTGCAAGTGACGTATGCATCAAAGACATCACTAGCGCTATATGGGAGAACACATAGCGCAGGTTGTGACTTGAAGGCCAATACGTGTTGCTGCGTCCAGCTGGGATACGAGAATTTGCCAATACAAGTTGTTGCGTCCAACAAGGATACAATGTCAGGACAGTGTTGGGAATATGAAAGTATGTTGCAGAGACTTAAAGGAAGAGATCACACCTGCTTGCGACATGTCAAAATTAGAGCTCTGGGATAAATTGTGGGAAGAACAGAAGGTAAAGATGAAGCATGTGAAAGTGCAGGACCAAGAAGCCTTAACCAAGAGATTGAAGATGGCCCAAGATGCGCAAGCTACTTTGGGAGGTCAATCTGGTGCTAGCGGCACCGGCACAATCATGCCCACTGATTTGAATGCAAAGTGCGCTCATCTTGTCGGCATCCCTCACGAAGCCTTGGTAGAAGGTATAAGGATTGGAGCAAGCTCCTCTGGTGTGTGCACATTGTACACCATCATATGTCAATTCACAAGGAGATGACAATACACGGCACTCGGATACACTCCCCAAGGATTTGCCTAGCTAAAAGACCGGGGTTAGCACACTATTTACTATATATAATTACTCTCGACGCGCTTTTTCATTTAAAGCAAGCACTAAAAATGTACAATCAATGCCAAGTCCAAATTTTAATGCCCTCTCATGGTCATTCACAAAATCTTAGCTTCAATGCTATGCAATCACATGATCATTCAACACCAACACAATGGCTAGTGCTATGTAGTGTTTTTTTGCATTCAAATTAGACACTGGCATGCAACAAGTTAATCAACTCCAAACACAAAGTTTTGATCAAGTCTTAATGCTCATGCTCAATCACAGTTTCAACCTTTACAATGCATCCCTTGCAAAAATTATAATCACGCAAAGGATGCACACACAATCATAGCAAACATATGTGCTCTCACGTAGCAAATATGGCATACAAGCTCTCTCTGAAGTGATCAATAATTTTAGTCACAAATGCCATATCTCAAAGCTAGAGCAAAGCTTTGTGTCGCCAAAAGCATGTTATTTTTTCATAATTTCAAATGTCTGGTCTTTTATAAGTTCCTCATTCGGCAATGTGAAATCGGCTCATGGCTATACATTTAATTTTAAAAAGATGCCGTGAGAACTTTCACTTATGCTAACAACATCTTATTTTCCCTTCTTTTTAGTTGGCTACAATCCACGTGTGATGGAGGTGTGGGAACCAAGGCCTATGAGGCATATTTGACGCTTTATTTTTTCAAAAAAAAAATTGTTTTACTGTGTTTGCGAGATATTGGGTTCGCACTCCGCGAGACTCGGCAGGGGTGTGGGACTAGAGCAGCGAGAGAGGGTGTGTGTGTGTGTGTAAGGTCAACAAAGCAGGGCCGGGGTCCCCGCACCTTTTCAAGCATTAAAAGCGGCCGGGCTCAACAGGATCAGAGGAAGCGGTGCAACACACTGCGAGCGGTTCAGCATAGGTAAGAGCCGTGAGACTCGACGCAATAAAGGAATGCGAGAGAGAGAGAGAGAGAGAGAGAGAGAGAGAGAGAGAGAGAGAGAGAGAGAGAGAGAGAGAGAGAGAGACAGAGAGAGAGCCCAATAGCCCCAGGCCCCGAGCTCTACTGGTGTGTGTTTGTGAATACGACAAGGCGGTGAGCTGAGTCGAGTCGGGACCAGAGCAGCGAAAGAGGAACGGTCACCTTGTGTGTGTGTGTGTGTGTGTGTGTGTGTCGTTATCTATGCGCCATTCTTGGCCGCAAGCGCATGTGTGTGCGATCTTTTGACAGCATCACAGCAAGTGTGTGTGTGTGTGTGTGTATGTGGTGTGAAAGGCTGCAGTCATTGAGCCAGCGAGGTGGGCCAGACGATGCTTTTTACAGGCTTGGCGAACAAGACAGAATTAGGTAGGGCGCCGATTTTGACAAGGAAATCATTTTGTATGTGTGTGTGTGTGTGTGTGTGTGTGTGTGTGTGTGTGTGTGTGTGTGCATGTGCCTCTTGTTACAAGCAAAGGCGGGACCAGAGTAGCTCGGCAGTGAGTGTGTGTGTGTGTATGGTCTCTGGGGCCTTGTTCCCACGGTAAGCCATAGGCAGTTAGGGGGACACTCTCATGCAATATGGCATGCACAAATGGTTTCCATGCTTAACACCATTTTGAAAAATTTGATCAAATAAATTCATGTTCAAGGCAATGAGACCTCACAAGGATTCGGCAAAAAAAGTGAATATTCTCATTAACAATCATTCAGTTATTCACTAATACAAGTAATTTAGCCATGCACTCCAAGAAACCAAAATTTTGTATATACCAACATGTAGTCTACCATTCTCCACTTTAATTGGATTTTGCAATTCGAATTTCAAAATCGAATCAATTTATAATCGATTGGGAGATTCCCTCATGGCTTGATTAATGTGCAATTTTTCTTTCAATTGCCAATTCAATCCAACTTATCAATCATTGCAACTCGCATTACTCATACCACTATCCATAAATGCGCATACCAATTTGGTACAAAACATTGGTCAATTTAAACCGATATTTTAATCATTGCAAATTTAATTGCTCGTATCTCATGGCCCTAATCATCCAAATCCAATCAGATTTTTCATTTAGGTTTGCATAGCTACACAATTGATTATGGCATTTGCACATTCAATCAAATTGGCACACCGATATAATGGTAATCACATAAATCATCTTCAATTGAGTACCAATTGAATCATCCAAAGTCAATCAATCTCATATACACCGATCTTTTTGGCCAAATTAATCATCATAATTGGTAAAGAATACCAATTATTCATTCAAGCACCGGATTGCACATGCCATTGAGTAGCCACACACACCCAAATTTATGCCAAAATTTTATGCAAAAATTATATCAATTCCACATTGCAATTCTCAAATTGAAAACTCAATCAAGCATAAGTGAATGCATGCATGCTTAATTTCCAGCAATTTAGCACTATTTTTACCCAATCAAGCAATGCACACACTCAAAAATTAAGCATAAAAGTTCAAATTTGGTTCAGTTGCCAATGCATTTAGGCTTACACGTAATGATTGCACACACTTTTTATGAACTTTTCACAATCAAAAATCATTTAGGTGTCCTAATTGACCATCAATCATAGAAAATCAAGTGGTCTTGGATAGGCACACACACTCAATTTTTGCCCAATTTTTTGGCAATTAAGCTTATCCAATGATTGAATTATCCTAGCATACATATCAATTACATGATTTCATACTCATGTATCATCAATTCCATCACTTTATATGCATGCACCACACATTCAAGATTAGGTGCACACACACTTGAAATTTTTGACAATTGTTTTCCCTCTTTGGTGCATGCACGCACACAATGATTTTTATGCACACACATGAATTCTTGATGAGAATTAAGCATTATTTTGCTAAACACAAGGTTCATTAGTCAAAATTTGACTATCAACTTCATCTCAAGTGAATCAAATTAGGTGCAAAGTGTAGGTCAATTGAATTACACACCTAATTTTAGCAAACAATCAACACATTGAATCACATTAATCAATCAAGAATTGAAATGAGCAAGTGAGTGCACTTCATTGTAATTGCAATCCAAGCTATTCCTTTGCTCCACGCGAAGACGCACCATTGCACACACAAGTGTGTGTATCATCAAGTTCCAAAATTGACCATTTGTAGGCCAAAAAATCAAACACTCAAATCATCAAATTAAGCATCAATTAGCACAATTAACTTGATTAGAGTGATGATTCCACCTCTTGCAAGGGGATTTAACATAGTTAAACTTCAAATGTTAGTGGTTAGGTTGGCAAAGTTAGTCAAAATTAATAGAACTTAGCATGAAATTAGTACAATTAGCATGAAAACGAAGCGAAATTAACAAGGGTTAGTATGAAATTAGTGCAATTGGGGGTTTGGGATATTCATAACTCAACATTAACATCAATTTCTTGTACAATATCATCAAATCAAACCAAAATTGAGTTACACACACTCAAAAATCGAGAAATTAGTAATGAAATTACTCTGTTCTACACATCCTAAACTCACTAACTTAGATTATCGATGCCCGACAACGGCGCCAAATGTTGGGAGGCGTTGTAGCACAACTTAATCACAACCCACACAAGATTATCAAATCCGTGGACCGGCAACCCGGCTAGGGCATGGAAGCACGAGCATCTGCCGATGAATAGAAATAGAGGATTCAAGAGATCACCTCTCCAATGCAAGTAGAGATTAGCCATGGCAAGACTAACTCTAATCATTCTCTAATCACTAATCTAACAACTCCTACACACATCAAGTCCATTGAAGTCTGACTTACCATCGACTAGAAACCCCAAGCACACTAATAAAAAGCACACACTAATTACCTCATGTCAATCACAGCACTTCATCTCAATAGCTACACACACGAGGTGAATGGTGCTAGAGTTTCATAAAACCAATCTACACAGAAGCAAACAATAGGGCACACACACTAATTAGAAGATTAAGACCCAAGTTAATCAACCTAATTAGTGATGCTAAATATCACAAATTGAATGCTTGTAGAAGAATAGGAGTGGTTAATCGCAAGAAGTACATACCTCTCTCAAATCTAGAATAATGAGAGTGTAATACTACTCCATGACATAATGAAATGTAGAGAAGATAAGACTAATGAGAAAATAGGAATTAAATTAATCAAGAAGAGATTACTCTAATTACAATGATTAGCACTAGTCTCTTAAGTATGGGCATTAAACTCAAGGCTAGGCCATAGAATGAACACTCAAGAGAGAGAGAGCTCTCAAAAGTGGATCCTCAAGGAGTGGATACTCAAGAATGAAGCCTCCTTGCATAAAAGTTTCCTTTGAAAGGCTTTCACCACAATCTCTTCTACTATGGGTTTAAGCTTGAGCCCTCTAACTAGCATATGCAACTTTGGAACTCCAAGTGAGCCCAAAACTTATACAAAGTGAGTTGAAAATATTATGCTCAACCATAGCATATCTCCCGCTTGATGCATATTTGGTGTAGCCTGTGTTAGTCGCTACTAACAAGATATAAGATAGAGGCACCTCCAAAAAATAAATAGGCTAAGGAGACTTAGTAATTTATAGGGTTATTATAAGACTATAGCAAGAAAATGCAATCATAGTCAAGTTTAATGGGAAGTCTTGACTAGGCAGATCATAATGTCCATCTAAGGAACTCATGCCAGGCAATCACCCATAAGACAGTATTACTAACAACCATGGCATAGGTAGGCCTTAGGTCAAGCCAGTTAAAGATTTTAGGTATTAGCCGTAAGTGAATCCTCATTTAAACAAGGGTGAATCAGAAAAGTGTGTGTGTGAGTTTAGGATCAAGCAACCTAGGATAAGTATAGTGACCAAGTGTGTGTGTGTGTGTGTGTCAATAGTCTTGGTGTTGCCAACAACTCATCCATCATTTGGATTTCACCAAGACTACAAAGGAAGTTTGGGCATCTCTTAAAGTGACCTTTGGTTGTAAATCTACAGTTACAAGTTATTTCTTAAAATACATCTGCAAGAACTGGTCGGAGCCAAGATGGGAGACAGTTGTGAACAATATTTGGTGCCCGCCATGGCCTTATAGAATGAAGGTGTTTGTGTGAAAGGTGCTTTGGGGAGCCATGCCGACTAGGGCAAAGATATTCACTAGGGGAATTGGTCCGAATAGATGCTCACAATGCATATCAACTAGGGAAGACCTCGCTCACCTATTCAAGGAGTGCCGAGTGATTGGTGGCCTGGCAAGGAAAATATGCAAATGGGTACAAAAAACCTGGAAAATAGGATTCTTCAAGAATGATCTTTGCTTGGAAGGAATTCTTTCGAGAGTCAAACGCTACTCACAGTCTCGCATATTGTGAAATACTTCTTTTTCCTCCATGTTTGGAAGCAAGGAACAGTCGGTTATTCGAGAACACATTGGAAACATCTAAATTCACAAAGATAGTCCAAGAAATTAGGGAGGCAGTCATTGCCTTCAAAAAGCAGAGTATCTTTAATGAGTGGAGCAAGGTCGTAGACGTCGTTATGATTGACTTTCTTAGGTGAAAGGCTATTCACTTCACATGGGGTGCCTCGAGGCCCTATCAACGGATGTAATGATGACCTAGGGAAGCCATGGCTCGACTTGAGCATGTCCTGAACTTGTAATTTGTCTCGCTGTGTCAATATAATCTACTCACAATTGTGAGTTTTGCCCTCAAAAAAAAAAAAAAAAACATCTACAACCTTAGTTTTACTTTGTCAATCCTTCCACACTCTTTAAAAACGCTTGGCAGTACTAAGTGTTCAATTCCTACAATTGACTGGTGTAAAGTGTCCTCAACAATCCTCAACAATCTTGAAAAGTAGAAAAGTTTTACTGAGATCGTCACTGCTCTCAAGGAAATGCTCACCATCTCGGTGATCACTCGTTTTTGGTTCAAAGCATGGTGTAAGGAACAGAGCATGGAGTAGGTTCTCCTCCGGTAGGCTTGTTCGCTGTGTAAGCATTCCAGGGGAGGCCGCAGGCAGGAAGTCGACAGCCTCGTGTGCCTGTTGGTTTTCGGGTAGTGCAGAAGGGCTCTCAGTCGATTGCCAAGGACTCCCCGCCCTGCCACTGGCTCTCATTGTTGGAGTCTTCAATGCGCCCTTCCTCCTTCGCGCGTAGCAGTTAATAATCGCTTCTAGTTAATAATCGTGTGGATGCTTGTGACCCTATCAAGTAAATAATCGTTTGGTTACCCTTCTATCTACTGTTTGGCATAGCAAAGGTGCTGCTTGTGTTACGTTTTGGTAAGTTGGGTTAAGCTTGGAATAGAGGGGGAGTGTCGGGGAGGTCTCATCGCGCCACTTGGTAATGGAGCTCGACGCGTTAGTAATAAGCGAAAAAATAGTAGAATTTCCACAGATGTTAGCGGCAGGAAAATTATCCGAAATGGAGATTGCAATGCCGATGGATGAAGGCGATGGCTTGTTTTTGAAACCGTTACATGATGCGGAAATGTCGATCCCCGAATCGCCGAAGGCTCTAACCATGAAAGTGGACAAAATTGTTGGGAAAGTGCCTTCTGAAGAACCAAGAGAGAAAATGGGCTCAGCTCAAGGGTTCAAATTCGAGGTTAGAACCCTCAAAGACGGGGCTCCTCAAGGTCCCCTCTGTATGAACGTAAATAAGGCGTCAAGTGCATCTGCAGTTCACAGGCCAGGCATCTCGTTTGCTAGCATACTCAAGGGGCCTAACTCTAAGGATTGTGGAAAAGGCTCAGCAGAAGGGTTGTGGAGTGAAGGAGATTTCAAAAAACTGCAGAATACAAGAGCTAGACTTCCGCAAGAGCTTAAGGAAGTCAGAAAAATGATTGAATCCGGCCCTAATAACAACAAAAGAACTAGTTCCCAAGCAGATTGTAGTAGGTTGGTGGAAGACGGGTTGGCAGATCGGGTCTTTTTCGCTTTAAAAAGTCTTTTCCCCAGCAGGTGGAGGTTGCCGAGGCTATTACTGTAGCGATACCACCAGCAATTATCAAAAAGCAGTTAGCCAGGCAAGGTGAGCTAACACTTGTATTTGGGTTCAGTGGAAGAATCCCGAACAGGTTTGAGATGATTCAATGGCTTCAAGGCCCTCAGATTCTTGGCCATGGAGGAGCAGTTGAAAGTACTTTTTACCTAGCTAAAGGATTCTGCTCGGTGAGATTCAAAGAGGACTCAGACGTGGAAAAGATCCTTCACAAAGGGCACCTAGTATTTAATAGGACTTAGACCGTTTGTGTGGTGCCGTGGGAGCCAGTGTTTGACTCAGCTGAATCTTTGCAAGGGTTTCATCCGGTCTGGGTTGAGCTTGTGGGTCTACCTTGCTGGCTGTGGGAAAATCTCAGGATGCTTGCTAGCCAATTGGGCACTCCTTTATTTATACCTAGCAAGAGAGGATTTGGCAGAACCTCAAACAGGGTTTGTATAGGTTGAGATGTGTCTAAAATTCCACCTAAGAGAATGGTTATCAATGTCGGAGCAGGGCTAGTTACTATTCCGCAAAACTTTGGAACATACTTTGGGGCATGTTTGAATGCAACAACTTTGGACACTTCGCCAAGGACTGCCCCTTGAAGTCTAATGATACTGCAGCTCCGGCAGCACATGCCCCCTAGTAAAATAGATTCCCTAGTGGAAGGGCTGGAGAAGCAAGGAGGCAGTAACGAAGGGGTAAATGCGGAGAAGGATAAAGGAGGTATAGTTTGTGACAAAATCGATATCAAGATACAGGACAAGATTGTGGAGGAATTGATTCCCATACAGAGAACTTCTGAAGGTGCACGAAATAATAATAGGAGCAGTAGTTCTGCTGCTACCCCCCAATTTATGACAGTGACAACGGGGATGGCTGTCTAAGTCCCTGGTCTAAAAAGAGCAAGAAGAGTGAAAGCAATGGCAAGAGATTCCAAAGTGCTTCAAGTTGTGAGAACACTTGAGGTGAAAGGATCTAATTCATCCTCCACCCCGTCGAAATGAGGGGGGTTCACTGTCCCACCGCACAATCCATTTGCAGCACTGCAAGAAAAGAAATCCTCTGACTTGGAACCCTCGGATTCTCCTATGACCAAGGAGAGGGGGGAGGGGAATGATTCGGATGCTGAATAATTTGTTCCTCTATCCCAATAATGATGGAGTCTCTCGCTATCCAATCTTGGAACGTAAAGAGGTTGAAAACTCTTAAGAAGAGTACCCTTTTCTGGGACGAAGTAAAAAAGGAGAAGACAGTCAACTGCTGGGCCATCCAAGAACACCACTCTGATACCCATACCAAGGGAAAACAGGTGCTAGGAAAGAAACTAGTAATCTATGGAAAAGGAAGTAACGGTTTCAGTGGTGTCCTCAGCATTGCGGATAGAGAATTGGAGCTGAAGGTGGTTCTTAACCACCCATCCGTCATAATCTTGGGGATTAGAATTAGATGGGAAGGGCATCCCTTCACAGTTGTGAATGTGTACGGTCCTTGCAATGCAAAAGAAAGAGCTAAACTGTGGATGCATCTTAGAGATACTCCTATTGAAGGCGAGTGGTTGTTGGTTGGCGACTTCAATATGGTAGAAAAGAGAAGGGATAGAACAGGATCCTCCAGTATGTTGGCTGGCTCGGAAAGGTCTAAATGGCAAAGTTTGTGTGAAAAGTGGGTGATGATCGACTTATGGGATGTCGGCCCATGGAACAGCACGCCTGGTTTCACCTACACAAGCCTCTAGTATGCCCACACTGCCTCAAGACTAGACAGATGCTATTGCTCACACCAAGCTGACTGGATATCGTCGTTGATGGAGATGAAGGTAGTCCCAACAAAAAGTCTTTCGGATCACATTCCTCTGCACATACATTTTCAGAAGAATAAAGGGTAGGAGGAGACCCCAAGAAGTGGGAAAAAACTGTTAGTAACAGGGGCACACCTATTCAAAGACCCTCTCTTCAAAAATCTAACCAAGAAAGCATTGGGTAAACTCAAAAAAGATGTCAACCTCAACAAACACAATGCGTGGGACCTCTTTGCTCGGAGCATCCAGAAAGCAATCAAAACCTCGGTCCCCCGGTTCAAGAAAGCTAGGGAGGTGCACCTTCTGCATCTTAAAGCGGAGGTCCAGGTGCTTACCTCCATAAAAGCCAATGCGCATGCTACTGAGGAGGAGCACAAACGATGGCTCGAAGCCAAATCTAACCTTGCTAACGAGTAGTTAGAAGCTATCAAACAGGCAAGGCTTCTCTCGAGGGAGACTGTCCTTCAACCAGAAGCCTCCAATCAAACCCAGTTTTTTTGGGGCTTTCGAAATCAAGAAGAGCAGGGGCCACGTCCGCTCGCTCTATGATGAGAGAGGGATAGTAGTTCATAACTAGGATGAGATGGCTGGTCTAATGTTGAGCTATTTTAGTCAAATCATTGGACGGCCAGAGATCCAGTCCCAAGAAGTGGAAGACGCCAGAGGGACCTTACTACAGAGTGTCAAGAAGGAAATCCCCCACTCAAAAGCTAATTGCTTGGAACGGGCATTCTCCGAAGACGAATGCTCACTAGCATTGCAAGCCCTTGGCAAGGAAAAGTCCCCTGGTTGGGAAGGGATGACGATGGAATTCTATAGAGAATTTTGGGATGATCTCAAGGCCCCAATCACAAGATTGGCCAATAAAGCCATGGTTGAAGGGTTGTTGGAGGTAAGTGTAAAGAGGGGGCTTATCAAACCCATCCAAAACAGATATGGTGTTCTCAACTGAAACATTGGCGCCTATTACAATGATGTCGGTGGCCTACAAAATTATAGCTAAAGCAGTAGCCCTCAGACTAGCCCCCTTACTAACCAAGATCATCTCTCTCCATCAACATGGGTTCATAAAAGGAAGATCCATTTATGATAACATCTTGGCAGCAATGGTGGGCATTGAATACGCAAATGTCACAAAGCAGGAGTGTATTCTGATACAGTTGGACCTGGACAAGGCTTATGACAGAATAACATGGACATATATAGAAGCCGTCATGGAAGCTTTGGGCTTTGGGCCTCGCCTATGTCAGTTGTTGGTACGCATACTGGGGGCTGGAAGCCAGTCAGAGCTCCGTTTCAACGATAGAATTGTGGGTTCATTTGAGGTCAAAAGGTCTATCAAGCAGGGATTCCCTCTGGCCCCCCTACTTTTTGCCATTGGATCACACCCTTTAATCACGACGCTTGAAGCTAGTGCAAAACGAGGGGAGTTGCAAGGCCTCGTTTTGCCAGGAAATAGCCAACTCCTAGCAAAAATTTTTGCAGACGATTCTCTCCTCTTCTTGAAGGCGTGCCCCCAAGTCATCAGAAAAGGTCTGGAGATTGTGCAAATATTTTCAAAAGCTTCGGGTTCCCAGTGTAATATAGAGAAGTCAGGGCTGATCTCCCTATCGGAAAACGACTCATTTGACCCTTCTGTCTGGTCAGGGGAGATTGTCACAAAAGGGAATATATTCAGGCATCTAGGAGGCCTCTTGGGGGTGGATGTGACTCACAAAAGCAAAGATTTGAGTGGGTGCTTGAGAAAAAAAAAAAAAAATGAGTAGGTGGGAGTATGCGCTTCTCCCTTTCCCAAGTCGGATTAAAGTGATAAATGCCTTTATGATTTCTTACATTGCCTTCACTAGCCCGCTTATCAAGATGGCTAAGTGTTACTGGAAAGATTTCTTAAAACCGGTAAAAAGGTTTTTATGGAAAAACAATACAAAATTCTCCAGGCCATGGCAGTGGGCCCGGTGGGAATTAGTTTCTCGACCGGTGAATCAAGGAGGCCTCGGAGTTCTTAACCCTGTGGTCCATGCAGAAGCTTGTTGCACCAAGTTTGTTGTCTCCTTAGCTAAACAGGATCAAGTTTGGGCTGTGATGGTCAAAGATTTGATAGAAACATGTAAACAGGGCTCGGATGGTGGAAAGTGGAGAGAGGTGGAGGTTCATGACAAATTGTTAGCCCCGGAGTGGTCTACCTTAAGACTAGGAGGCAGCTCGGGATAATTGGTAAGAAAATGCAAGAGAGCAGCAGGAGTCTTAAAGTGGGGGGAAGAAGTCAGATACTTCAAGAACTCCATTTCGCATTGGTCCCCGTGGCTGTCCAAAGTTGTAGATCTGCCACAATCTTTCTATTGGATTGTGACAGCCACGAAACTGAATAATAAGGATCTGAAGCGGCTTGGACACTTTTGGGACAGTGAAAACAAGAGTTGGAAAACCATTGACCTTCTGGTTACCCAGTACCAACTCAATAGATTGGAGGTCTTGCTCGTCCACAAAGTGATGAAGGAGCTTGACAATTTAATGATGCCAATCGTGATTCGGTGTTTGACTGGAATGCCTAGAAATGGCCCGGAAGCAATCTATTAGGGAAACCCCATCCTAAAAGCATTTATCAGACAATGATGCATAAGAAGAATTGGTCTAGCCCCCTAAGGGTGAAATCATGAATAGGTGGAAAGTTATATATGTGATATAATTAAATAGCATAGCATGACATTGGGGGTGTGGTCACTGGTGCAATATTTCAGACGTCCAAATTTATATTCTAAAAAATGTTATACTGAAAAATTCAGCCTTCACACACCCACTTTGTTTCATGAGTAGTTGGCAGTTTCAAACACCGTGCCCCCCCCCCCCCCGACCCCCCGCCTCTCTCTCTCTCTCTCTCTCTCTCTCTCTCTCTCTCTCTCTCTCTCTCTCTCTCTCTCTCTCTCTCTCTCTCTCTCTCTCTCTCTCTCTCTCTCTCTCTCTCTCTCGCGCGCGCGCGCACGTGCTCAAGGTCTACTGTGCTTAGAGCTTCTACTGTCCAAGCTTGGCTGCTTTAAGGACGATTGCAGTAACCGCCCTCTTCTCTTCGAGGTATGTCTCTCCCATTGAACATGTACACTCTCTACTTCTTGAGCATGCGCGCCCCACTTGGGATCATTTAGCTACATTAAGCTACATTTCGAGCTGCATGAGTGCCACACCTTGCTCATTTGCAACAAGAGGCGAGCAAAACCTAATGCTGATGACTGTTGGCTGCATGAGAGGACATCGACTCCCGAGGTAATTTGCTAGTCCACAAGCTGCATGCAATCTTGGGGCAAATCCCATAGCACATCACCTTGAATGCCCTGCTTACACGAGCAGGCCCATGAAGTTCTTGTTTCTTTTTAGCAGGGATGATAAGCGAGGGCACACCACGTCTCATGAGTTCATTGGATGATGTGTAGGTATATCACTTGAGACTACATCATGGCACCTTCCTCAAAGCATCCAATTCAAGCAAGCAGCAATATAGTTAGGAACATTGAACCACCTCTGCATATGAAGTTTTGTCGTCTTGCCGAGGAATTTCATATGGAGCGTGGATTGCCATTGGAGGGAGTTGATCCACGTAGATTGACAGGAAACAATGACATCTCTGAGGAGGACTGGGAAGCTGTCTTTATATGCCCAAAGCCTGTTCCGGGTAGCCAGAAGAAAGTGAAGGCATACCATGCTCGGTCGGAGTTCTTACAAAAGCTTGTGTGGAGACACTGGGATGTCTACCACGAGGGTCCCTTCATGTATGAAGTAGGGACTCAATTTGAAAAGGCCTTTGCATTGGAAAACTACAGTGAATCTGACAAACATCAAATTTCTTGGGCTATCTTTGCAGAGAGGGCAATGAGAGCCTCAGAAGAAAGACACAACTTGCAAAACAAGATCAAGAGGTGGGAAGAGCAGATGAGTGGTAGAGGGAGAGGTTCCAAAACCACTGTTGCCTCTACCAGATCATCATTGAAAACAGAAGGTACGTCTGTACCATTGTCAAGCGTTCCTATAGGAGGATGCCTGGTACAATTGGCAGAGGAGGATAGCAGGGCACTTGCAAAAATGAAGAATATTGTAGAGGGCAGATTGCAATACTATAAGTCAAGACTTGAGGGTGCAAAGAAGCAGGTAGAGGATCAAGTTAGAGAATTTCATAGGGCTGAGGGTGCTCAAAGCTCAAACACTTTGGCCATAAAGTTGCAAATGGAGAGTGATTGCGTGCAAGACCCTGTAGCTCAACAATGCCTGATTGGTTTGATTAGACAGTTCTCGAGTACTACTAGAGAGAACATTGCTGAATTAGAAGCCAATGTGGCTAAAGCAAAGGTGCATACCCTCCTACATGTGCTTCACTTTGTTTTGGAGTATGTGGTTCACTTCCATGTGGTTAGTGTCTTTTGGATTGTATGGTTATGTACTGTATGAGCATATTCTATTTCTGCTATGTGCTATATAGCACAAAATATGTGCTATATGGTCACAACATAGTCATCATCTTCATGGAGTGGGTGGTTATATGCTATGTGATATGTGCTATATGGTCACAACATAGCCATCATCTTCATGGAGTGGGTGGTTATATGCTATGTGTGGCTATGTGTTATGTGCTTTATAGTTCAATCTAGGTGCAGCATGTTCACAATAGTACCCTCATCTATTTGGAATGTGTGTGATTCTATGCTATGTGCTCTGTGTGGTTATGTGCTATGTGATACATAGCACAATGGACATGTGTAATATGTGCTATATAACATAACCTGTATGCTATATGCTCACAGTATAGCCCTGAAGTGTGTGTTAAATATTGATATGTGCTACATAGCACAATCTTTTTATGTGCTATGTGCTAAATAGCACATTTTGTGTGTTATATGTTCACAATATAGCCCGGGAGTGTGTGGAATAGTGATTTTTGCTATATAGCACAATCTCTATTTTTGATATGTGCTACATAGCACATCTCTAATTGTGATATGTGCTACATAGCACAATATTTGTGCTATATGCTATGTGCTAATGTCTCATATAGCCCACTGCATAATATATACCCAGCAAGCTTGTGCTATATAGCATATAGAGAAAATGTTTGGGCTATATCTGGTATTTTAAAAAGTCTCTCTGCTATGATCTACAGTGCATACTCTATGTAGCACTTATAGCACATTATACTTGGACTGTGCTATGTGCTATATAGAACAATGCATATCATATACCACATCAAGCTTGTGGTTATAGCATATAGAGTAAGTGCTTGTCTTATATGTGGTATTGCAAATAAGGGATAAGATTCATGCTGCATATTCTTTTCAACAATCTGCTTTTGTTGGGTTATTGAGACTTAAATTAGATGTGTTGTCTTCTTTGTTTCACAGGCACTACTTGCAGAAGTAGAGACCAACATAGCACAGGAACAGAGCACTTTAAATTTTGTGTTACCATGGAGAGGACTTCACATAACGTGGGAGACATTTTGATGAATCCTTTTCCTCCTTTGGATTTTAAGCAGAGCATTAGTGAGGTGGCACTTAATGGGTTCTACCATTGTGTAGGATGTGGATTCCTGTTCGATGCCAGAAGCTTGGATGTATTCTCCCTGCCTTGCACCCATGTGTACCATATGCTATGCTTCGCGCATGTATGTAGGGACTATGGCTATTGTGTTGCACTAGATTGCAACATGTCTGTTCCCCCTAGAGCTAAGCATATGATTGGTTTGAAGGTGAAGAGTGAGATGAAAGAATCAAGTGCAGGTAGTCATTGTGTCAATATTTACTACTACTAATGTAGGACCACTTTCCATTGGTAGTTTAAAATCTTACATTTAATGAAATCATTTGTAGGTACTGACATCGCAACAGAGACCTGTATACAAGAATCATTTAGGACAAAAACAGAGAGAGTCTCGACGCAGGCCACTGGTAGGTACCAAAATCAGTATTTATGTGTGTATTTTGGGATACTCCAAGTGAGACTTTGTAAATAGCTTGCTTTGTAGAACAATCATCGCATGCTTGCTCCAACAAGACGATGCATTCCACAAGGGAGAATGGCCTAATTACCCCAGGGATGCAGCCAGGCCTTGAAGCGGAGTCTACCTGAGGGATGCATCCAGCCCTTGAAGCGGAGTCTGCCGTAGGGGATGCAGTACGTGGAGTAGTTGAAGACATCTTGATGGCAAAGTCTTTTGCAGTCAAATCACCTAGGCAACAACTAACTCCAAGAAGGCTGTTGCGTTCTCCATTGAGTGCCAAATCATCACCAAGTGTGGACACTAGAGATGAAGCATCATATGAGGCAGTTGCAGATACGATGAAAGCAACACCCCCTCCGGTGGGGAAGAAGCCGACACCAAAGCGCAAGAAATCGACTCCCAAGAACTTAGGTGGAAGTCCCACAATGGATATACCTCTTGATTCATTTAGGAAGAGAAAGAAACCAAATGCAAAGCAATGAGTGTGTTTTTGTTGTAACTTCATGCACTTAGAAGATGTCTTTAGAAGGCATGTGCAATCCATTGCACCCCTATTGTATCCATGCTCATTGATGAATCAAGTGTTGGAATTTGTTAGTGACATGTCTCTTAATTCTTTGCATCGAGTAGTTGCAAACTATTTGATTTATTTTCTGTACATGTTTAGTAATATGTTTCTACTTTCTCTTGTCGTAGATAATCAAGAAGATGAAAAAAGAGGAGTTTGTATGAGACGCACTCGCTCTTCAGGGTTTCTAGATGAGGGGTCTGTAGGTTCACTGGCTCAGTTTTATCCTGTGAAGAATCCAAGAAGGGGTGCTACAGCTTCCAGGGGGATTACAGGAAAAAAAAAAGTGTCTTCTGATACAGTTGAGGGGTCTGTAGGTTCACTGGCTCAATCTTACCCTGTGAAGAATCCAAGAGGGGGTGCTACAGCTTCCAGGGGGTTACAGGCAAAAAAAAGAGTCTTTTGATACAGTTGATCCCTGCACACCTACTAGTACTGTTGAATTTGTTCCAAATGTGCCTAATGCAGTTGATGCAGGTTGTGCATGATGATGTGCATACAGATGTTGACCGTGCTAAACTTGAAAAGGGTACATTACCCACCCCCACCACAGTTAAATCTGGAACAGATGCCATTGATGATGCTATGGTAGTTGATGCCTGCACAGATGCCATTGCTGATGCTACACTAGTTGATGCTTGCACAAATGACATTGTGGATGCTATGGAAGTTGATGCTCGCACAGATTGTGCTGCTAATGGAAATGTTAATGATGGTGGAACAAAAAGTATTGTTCATGCTATCATAGATGCCCTTCTTGATGCAATTGTGGCTATGGGTACAGATGCCACTGTTGAATCTAGCACATATGCCATTGATGATGCTACCACAGTTGATGCCTGCACAGATGCCATTGTTGATGCTACGGTAGTTGATGCCTGCACAAATGACATTGTGGATGCTATGGAAGTTGATGCTAGCACAAATGCTGCTGCTGATGGCAATGTTAATGATGGTGGAACAGAAAGTATTGCTCATGCTGTCATAGATGCCCTTCTTGATGCAGTTGTGGCTATGGTACAGATGCCACTGTTGAATCTAGCATAGATGCCATTGATGATGCTACCACAGTTGATGCCTGCACAGATGCCATTGTTGATGCTACGGTAGTTGATGCCTGCACAAATGACATTGTGGATGCTATGGAAGTTGATGCTAGCATAGATGCTACTGCTAATGGAAATGTTAATGATGGTGGAACAAAAAGTATTGTTCATGCTGTCATAGATGCCCTTCTTGATTCAGTTGTGCCTATGGGTACAGATGCCACTGTTGAGGATACCAGAGGCATGGGTGAGGAGGTCCTCATTGAGAGAGAAGCTGGAACACGTGAGGTAGTGGATGCAAGTGATGTCACAGCCCAAGTCGAGGTGGTCTGTCCAAGTGATGCAGCTGATGACATTGTTGATGCAGAGGAGGCAAAGAGTATAGATGCCATTGTTGAAGATATGGGAGGCTTGGGTGAGGAGGACCTCACTAAGAGAGTACATGGAATAGGCTCAGCAGTGGATAACGGTGATGCCGCGGCTTTTGTCGACACAGCTGAGGCAGGTGACAGAGTAGTTCAATCGGGAGAGGAAATGGGAGAAGTTATCGTGGCTGCTACGGACATGAAAGAGGCAAATACACATAATACAACTGAGACATGTATAGGGCAAAACAATGAGGCAGGGAAATGCATAGAGGTGCCTACTGACAGAGCAGTTGAATCGGGAGAGGCAATGGGAGAACATTTCATGGCTACTGTGGACACGAAAGAGGCAGTTGCACATGATACAACTGAGTCTTGTACAGATCCCACTGTTGGGAATACCAAAGGTAAAAGTCCAGAGGTCCCTATGGGTCGAGCGGCTGCTACAGATACAAATGAGGCAAGTACAAAGAATGCTGATAAAGAGGCCAAAAATGGACATGAATATGAGAGGCAAGAGAGGCCAGAGTGTCTTGTGGTAATGCCAATACAGATTGTTGCACTCCCTCCTGCGTCTTTTGAGGACAAGAAGAGAAGGGACAATTTATGCATCATACTGGATGTGAATGGGCTTCTCATAAGGAGGTATAAGGTCTCCTTCTACAAAGGAACAGCGAGAAGCAGTACTCCTGATTGGGCAAGATCAAGGTATCAGGTAGTCACTGGGCCAAATGCTACAGGAAAGATGCAATTTGAATATGTGATCAGGCCCAATGCATCAATCTTTTTGCATGCACTACTGCAAAGAGCACAAGTTGCACTATGGAGCTGCATGACCCAGGACAATCTAGCACTTGCTTTGAGTGCATGATTTCCTATGCTGAACAAACAATTTTTCCTCGATATTATTGGTCAAGAGGGGTGTAGAGAGGCGAGCTTAAATCTAAATGAAGTTCCTGGGATCCCTCCATGTAGAGATAACGCAAAGCCCATATTTTTCAAGTGTTTGAAAGACGTTTGGAAGCACCATCCTAAGTTCAACTCTGATAATACACCGGTGGTGGATGACACACTCTACAAGTGTCTGCTCAACCCTCCCAGGACTTGGGTCTATCCTGCTTCATTTGAACCAGCAGATATTTGTCAGTCCCCAATTTACCTGGTTAGCACATTGTTCCCTTGGTTAGTCAAGTGGACAGTCTCACCCAGCCCTAATTCTTATGCAAAGATGAACCATTTTGAAAATCCTTCGAACATAGTGTTTGCTCGTGTCATCAGCCACTATAGAAGTCAACGAGAAGTATGTAGGGAAGGTTGATTGTGGTTATGGAATCATGTATACAGCATTTTGCGCACCGAATGTACTTGCGATTACTATACAAAATACTGACCTGTTCAAAGTTCTCTAAACTTAATGATTGAATGATGTAATTTTATTTTGGTGATATGATGTTGTCATACTCTGATAGAGTCCTGCTACATGGCACACATAATAGCATAGACACGACCATCGGGCTATTATTACACATAGTTATGCTATATAGCACTCATACTGCAAGAAATACTATGACATAATAGCATAGATAGGGAGATTGGCCTCTTATTACACACACTTACGCTATATGACACACATAGTGCTCTCAATATGTAATATATCTCTTTCACATACCACACATCATATCATAGACAGGAACATTGTGCTATGTGATACACACACTTTTACTGTATAGCACACATGTTGATATCTTACTACAATAGAGTCCTTTTATAGCATAGACAGGGACATTGAGCTATTATTACACACACTTGTGCAATATAGCACGCATAATAGCCTAGGTAGAGACAATGGACTATCCTGACACATTACTTGGCTACATATCACATATAGTATCATGTACACAACTCCATAACACCCAATGGGTAGCTATTCATAAGAGTGAGATGATTGTAAGAATGAGACATGTTTACCTGAGATTCATCAAGAAAATGAATGGGATGCTCTTGATAATGTTTTCTTCCCAATCGTTTCCGACAAATATCTTGGCTAACTTTTTTCAAGGTGCAACATGTTCACAATAGTAACCTCATTATCTGAAATGTGTGTGATTCTATGCTATGTGCTCTGTGTGGTTGTGTGCTATGTGATACATAGCGCAATGGACATGTGTAAGGAGGTACTGAATGGTGAAGGCTATATAGAACATAATATAAGCTTGTTAAATAGGTATCATGCTGATTCATAGGGCATGGAATTGTCAATGGTTTCATGTAGTTCCGGAGATAAATAATATGTCTTTGAGGTAGAATCTACCAAAGGCATGTCAAACTTGATTGCCCGAACAAGGTGAGAGTACAGGTTAGTAACTCCCCTATCATCAAGTAGAGTGTAGTGATTTGGTTCCCCCTCTTGCTGTTGATAATAACACCGTGTGACAACATAAGTGTTTTTATCACATTTGTTTTTCCACTTATCTCTTAAGATGCAATATTTCATCCATTTTCTCTTTGTACATCTCAAAAGAAAGAACTCTACACCTTCTGCATTGCCAACGTCTGCATTGACTGCAAAGTTATCACCTTCAATGAGATACTCGCTCAGCATATCCTGGGATCCCTCAAACATTACAGCTTCATCTTCTGGTACCTCAGTCTCTTCTGCTACCTCAGAGAGTGGTTTCAATGCCTTATGTGTCCACTTTCCTGCATATGATTTGCTGGAACAAGTCCTCCAATGGCCCTTCATGCAAGCATCACAAAAACAAGAAAGCCACACGGTCCTTAATTGAGTAGGATCATGACGACAAAAGCCTGAAATGAAATGGAGTGATCGAGATCCTGGTACTCTCTCACAACCCCATAGATTAGACCTGTCCACTTCTGTCTCTTTTACTAGCCAAAATTTCCTGTTTATAGTAGGACCTGCTTTAGTGGATTGTGCATAAGAGATACATGTAGCATTGGACATTGTTCTCGTCAAAAATGCAACCACGTCTACAACTTGCCTAAGAACAACTCCATTAATCTTGAGTTGTTCATGTGTAAGGGCTCTCTTTGTCACAGCGCCAGCGCCATCATGCTCCCCCTTGCCATGGCTAGAGCCAAAAAAATTCCATGTCATCTCTGTACCTCTTAGTTGGTAATATCTAGCCACAAAATAAAAAGGCCTTGCAGCCTTGAATTGCGAGGCTGCACCATTTGACCACACCCAGTGCTTCTTGAAATTCAACCCCTGGTCTTTAAGCCACTGATCACAAAGAAGAAAACAATGTTGGACAAATAACGTATCATGTTGCCTATCATCGGAGATGTAGAAATGCATATGCTTGATAATACTGTCATCTTCGTTGTCACGCATGTACGTTATGTGAACAAGGATGGTGCATTGATCTGTATGCCAATGCATGGATTGTACTTCATTTTTCTCTTTGAACGAGTAATTTTCAGAAAATTCTACTATAGATATAATGGTATCTGAAGGAAACACCTTCAAACATTCTCTGTATTGATGTGCCTGCCATCTGTAAGTGAAATTGTGCTCGATGAAGATTCTGATGTCGTGTTTTATCCTCCCTGTCAGCTCACTTAAAGCCACCTGTTTGAGTGACAACATCATTCTCTTACTTAGACCATGCTTAGTTTGAACTTTAATGTCCTCGAAGACTTGCAGTGGAACTGTCTTTTTCATCTCTGCAAGTTCTCGTGGACAAAGGCTGAGCTTTTCCACACCACAGTTTTTGCATTGGCCCATCAAGCAGGTGTGTTTATGGAACATATCCCCCTCAGCCTTTGTACATACGCATGATTCCCACAACTTTGTGATCCCTGAAAACGAGTGCTCAACAGCAAGACATTTTGCATTCACCCCATCTGATTTGCAAACATTGCATTTACATGTACGTGACCTCCCATGAAAACCAAAAGCAGTTGAGCGCATAACATTAAACGCATCTTTGAGATTCATCAATTTGATATGATAAACACAATAGCAAGTATTTTGATCTTTCAACTTTCGCACGAACCAAGGCTTCAGCTTCTCAAAGGACCTTTGCCCAATTGTCACATGTGGGTGGCTATCTTTAAACTTCAAGAAATACTCAGTCTGCTTGAAAAAAAAATGCATTAGAATTGCATTTTGCTATATATCACACATAATAGCATAGCTACAGATGCATTGGTATAAATACATATAGCTATGCTACATAGCACAGATAATAGCATAGATAGATAACTCAGCTTTCATTACATGCTCAATTTTGTTATATAACACATAATAGCATAGATAGGGATTTTTAGCTGTTATTACACACATATCTGCTATATAGCACACATAGTGCTCTCATATTATAACACAGTTCTTCTACATAACACACAAAAGAGCATAGACAGGGATATTGTGTTATTATTACACATATCACACTCTACATAGCACACATAATAGCATAGACATGGATACCGTGCTACTATTACACTAACATCTGCTATGTAGTACACATAGTGCTCTCATAATATTATAAAACATGATAGCACACATAATACCATAGATAGGTATATTGTGCTATTATACACACATGTCTACTATATAGCAGACATGATGTTGTCATACTCTGATAGAGTCCCGCTACATGGCACACATAATAGCATAGACAGGACAATCGGGCTATTATTACACATAGTTATGCTATATAGCACTTATACTGCAAGAAATACTATGACATAATAGCATAGATAGGGACATTGGCCTCTTATTACACACACTAACGCTATATGGCACACATAGTGCTCTCAATATGTAATATAGCTCTTTCACATACCACAAATCATATCATAGACAAGAACATTGTGCTATTCGTACACACACTTTTACTGTATATCACACATGTTGCTATCTTACTACAATAGAGTCATTTTACATGGCACACTTATAGCATAGATAGGGACATTGGGCTACACTTGTGCAATATAGCGAGAATATAGCACACATAATAGCGTAGGTAGAGACAATGGACTATGTTGACAAATTACTTGGCTACATATCACATATAGTAGGATGTACACAACTCCATAACACCCAATGGGTAGCTATTCATAAGAGTGATATGTTTCACTTGAGAATTATTCATTGTAAGGATGAGACATGTTTACCTGAGATTCATCAAGCAAGTGTATGGGATGCTCTTGATAATGTTTTCTGCCCAATCATTTCTGACAAATATCTTTCTTGTTTGGAGACACCCTACTATGCTCTATCCAAAATGTGATATTGTCTGCTTCAATTCCTCCGATAAGGATCTAGCATTTCCAGACTTCCTTTTGCATAAGTCAAACCTTAGCGTACTTGACATAGGATCGCTATCAAGTCTACCCAAAGCTAAATATAAATTCCTTGCATGAACATTTAATAGCTTTGCCACTTTATGTAGAGTAACACCTCTACCTTGGCTCCCATTATCATGCAGTAATCCATTCACCAGCATGCTGAATGTGCTTCATTTTAAAAACATCTCGTCAGCTGATTTTGGAATCTTTAATTCCTGTAAGGAGACCTTGAGTGCAGAAATAAGGCCATTTGAGGAAGATACAAATCTTCACAGAATGGAAAGATTCTATCATCATAGAAAACACCTTGAAGAATTGCATTCTTATCTTCTTTCTCGTAACTATGCAACTGTCTCACAATGTGCTGAACAATATTCTGAATAGTATGTTGCTTCTTGTCTTCCTTTGTGTGTACATCGACGTCCTCCCTATGACAATCTTCCCTATGAAAATATTCCGCTCTAATGTTGACGCTTGGTTGTACTTGCTTTCTTGCACGACATCGCTTTCTGTACTCATGTTTAGCCTGTGCTTCATACTTCCTCACTGCAATAATTTCATCCTCATTTAGACAAGCCTTTCTCTTGGAGTGCACCTGCGTATGAACTATATCTATTTCATGTGCCTCATCATAAATCCGTCGTCCACCATATTGGAATAGTCTGCAATAGTTTGAAATGAATGAAGTCGTACAAAACTTCCTGATTGTAATAGTGAACTAAAATCCATTTGTGCTACATTGTTGAGTTCAAGAAGCTCCATTGTTGCTTGTGAGGAGGTATGAGCTGGAACCAAAGCGAGAGGAAGCGAGTCTCCATCATCCATATTCTGAACAGGAGAGTAGGAGAGTGAGAGAGATGGAGATGGGCATTGGAGCCCATCTGAGAGAGAGAGAGAGAGAGAGAGAGAGAGAGAGAGAGAGAGAGAAAGGGAGAGAGAGGGAGAGGTCCACGCATGCTAACCGCTCCATGTCTTTCAATCCGAGTAGTGGAGTCGTGAAGTCAGTTATCTTACCTATATTCTTTTAAAAATTATTGACTTAAAAGCCCAGCTATGGTCACATCCATAGCATCATACTTGGTGTCCATGGACACCAAGTATTTAGACACCATTCTATGCTTTCACCCCTAAACAAGCTATGGTAAAAGAAATGGTTGGAGGAAAGGTGGGAGCAAGTACTGGAGTACATATGGAAGCAAAAGTTTCCGCAACACATGAAGGTCTTTCTATGGAAGGTAATTTGGGGTGCTCTACCGATGAGGGTGAAGATTCAGGAGAGAGGGATTGGGTCAAATCGATGCTTGGGGTGCAGGATGGCTAGAGAAGATCTGGTCCACCTATTCATGGGCTGCCCAACTATTAAAGGCTTTGCAGGGAAAATATGCAAGTGGGTCCAAAGAACATGGAAAATTAGGTTCTTCAAGACTGACCTATTCCTCGGAGGCAAGAATTCAGGAAGTCCTGCCCTCCTCGTCAGCACTCAAATCGTCAAATATTTCTTTTTGCATAATGTATGGCAGACAAGAAACCATCGCGTGCTTGAAGGAGGTTCTGAGGTGGCAAGCTTCGTAGAAATTACTCAAGAAATAAGTGCTAATATGGACGCTCGGACGCAAGCATCACTCAGAGGATTGGTCTAGGACTACTTGTGCATTGTTGTCAGCAGATGGAATGCCTAGGCCGATGCAAAGATCTCAAAAAGACAATTTTTTGGACCATGTGTATCGGTGGGGGTGGCTGCCCTGATGTAATTATAGTCTTTGGATGATGTCATGGCTCAACATGAGCATGACCTTGTAATTTTTTTGGGCTACTCAATATAATTCACTCACAATTGTGAGATTTTCTATTAAAAAAAAAGGAAATGCTCACCATCGTCATGGAAGATGATAGAAGGCCGTCTACGCCATCAACCAATGTTTCAAATCAACCAATGTTTCAAAAAACTGGCCAAGCAACAAGACAAGTAACATGTAGCTTAGAATGAGGAGCAAAAAGAGTCTCCATAAGAGCAAGAGAATAGGCAATGAAACAAACCACTAATTTCCTCTTTGGGTTGGAAGGGGGAAACATGTAGGCCATTGATGATCATGTGTAATCTAACCTCTAAGCCATGGGTATGTTACCATTGAGCCATGCTAACTCTTGTTTAGCCTTTGAGTGATGTAACACTCCCTTTAAGCCATGTTGGACCATTGCCTGGGAAACATTCAACTTTGCATATCTCATGTCACCAATTTCCTTCTCTCAAATGTTCATCTCAAAGATTGACCACCTGTGAGATAACATTAAAGTCGCTCAGGAACAAACGCAAAGCCCAAAATGTGGCACTACGATGATTCGTATCGATTGACAAGAAATTTTTGTTAGTCTAAACTCAAGGGTTTACTCTAGATAAGGTTACCCTAATCCTATAGGCATATGAGGACAAGGTGGTGGGTTCAACCGCACTTGCGGATGACATGTTCTAGCCCTTAGAGATTGCTCCCAAGTACATATGTGGTTTGGCCAACCTTATCCGGTTGGGATGACTCCGTCTACAAGGCTAGGATGACTCCACCATACGAGGGTTGGGTGTGAGGGTTGGGTGTGTGCATTGTGATTTCACACTTCCTACTCTTTAAAGAAAAAGAGTATGCATAGTTGTGTTTGTGTTTGTGTTTGTGTTTGTGTTTGTGTGTGTGTGTGTGTGTGTGTGTGTGAGTGTGTGTGTGTGTGTGTGTGTGTGTGTGAGAGAGAGAGAGAGAGAGAGAGAGAGAGAAAGAGAGAGAGAGAGGAAGAAGAAGAAGATGATGATAATGATTATTATCAATATATATCGTTTGTGTGTGTGTGTGTGTGTAAAATATATATATATATATATTTCTCTCTCTTTTGCTCTCTTTGAACGATGTACACTTCCAACTCTCTCTCTCTCTCTCTCTCTCTCTCTCTCTCTCCCCACAAATATTAAAATTTTGTGGTATGGATTACACTTTGGGATTTTTCTCGATTGTGGGAAGCCCAATATTTTTCACTTCTATTTTTTAATTTTGTATCCCTATACTTTTGCCCTATGGATTATACTTTGGGCCTTTTCATTATTATGGGAGGCCCAAGTATTTTTTTATGTTAAATTTTAGATTTTGTAGGTAGACTCGGATTACTCTAAACCTAGGGCAGCTAGGCTTTGTTGTGGTGGGCTATGAATCCTTCATGGAAATTTGATTCGTAAAGATATGTCAATAGATATCATTGAGCAATAGTGATGCTACAAAATAATAAATAGTGCCATTAAATATATAGATAGAAAGGTAGAGAGAGAGAGAGCTCCTAAAGAGAGAAAGATAAAGAGAGAAAAGAAGAAGAAGAAAAAGAAGAGTTACTCGCTCAGCACCTACTAACCTGCACACACCACACATTCAGGTCTCTCTCTCCCTCCCTCTCTCTCTCTCTCTCTCTCTCTCTCTCTCACACACACACACACACACACACACACATGGTGCAAACCTACACATTGGAAGCAACAACACCATTTGGACAATAGAGAAAGCGTAGTAGAAATAAGGTAGAGGAAGTGGATTAGAAGGGAAGCTAACGAAGGGTTATGGAATATATCACTTGCAGGTGGCGAGAGGGAGAAGGCGTGTTGCTTTGGGTTGCGAGTGCTACCTTATGGTTCCACGATGCCAAGGGGTTGCAGGTGTGCCAAAGAGCAATGGGGCAGCTTTGAGCTTCTACCTCCATGTGGATGCATCCACTCCAACCATTTGGACATATAACCTCCTCTTTTTTGTGTATAACATTGATAGAAATGTTCCACAGAAGATAGATGCAAAGAGCACATGAGGTCATTCGTTCTTCCATTCGTTTGCAAAGAATTGCACTCAATGGATGCGATCATTCTCATTGTGTTGCACACATGCATTTGGTCGTGCATCCGTTCGAACAAAAAACATGTCCCATCCGGCCACATTCGGTGCGCGTGTGATTGTTCGTATGCATTTTTTTCGCAAAGGAATTGTCGTGAAAATCAAGCACGCATAAGCAAACTACTTATTACCGACATCACAAAAATAGGATTTCTCGACCCAAAAATGCTAGATAACACTATGGCCTGCATATAAGAAAATACATCATAAAAGGAGATCTAAACGTCTGACACCAACATAAATGTTCCTTAAAATCATAAAATAAGTTGTTGCAAGTACAACAAAAGGCCTAGATGGCTTATCAGTCTCCCCGGGCCTAGATCTCCGCATGCCAATAGTGGCAAGAGGTGAAGAAGACATTCTACGAAGGAAGATGTGTGATGACCCCAAATCAAGCCATGCAATTGCAAAATATGTACATCATGTGTGTGTGTGTGTGTGTGTGTGAGAGAGAGAGAGAGAGAGAGAGAGAGAGAGAGAGAGAGAGAGCAGAAGAAGAAGAAGAAGAAGAAGAAGAAGAACATTTAGCGCTTGAAAGAGCTAGAGGACGTTGGTATAGGCTTGGGTACACTACAACTCTCCTGAGGAATAAATACAAAGTTGTGTGGCCATCGTGAACGTATGGGAAGGGGAGGCTTTCATTGCGGTAGGATAGTTCGCCATGTGTTCGACTATCATCCAAAATTGAGCGGGCAAACTTAATTAAAATCTGCCAAACAATTCATTACAAGAGAGGAAAGATAGAGGGATAAATATACTTATTGGGATGCATGTGTGGATATGGGTAGTCAAAATAATATTTCCTTGTAAGATTTGTCATCAATGGCATTATTGAAAGCTAACTAACCATCTCTTGCTTCTTGCTTTGCTTCTTGCTTATTCTTATACATGTGTGGATGTGGGTAGTCAAAATAGCATTATGTGAAAAAACATCGCTTGACTCTTGAACACCTTCCCATGGAGGAAGAAACTGCTCATGGGGAGGAAGAAACTGCTGCTTCAAACACCTCTCGAAGGCCAAAAACTATTGGATCTTCAAGTGTGCCTTGAAAATAATTAGGTTCACGAGGATTATAGAAGAAAGTAGGAAAGCGATTGTCGCCACTAGGAAACGAATGAACTTTGTTGAATGAAAATCGACGATTAGTGCCGCAATGATTGGCTAGTTTATGAGTCTTTGATTAGGTCAAGGTTTGCTCCATGTTCAACTAAGTCTCTCTCTAATGTCCTTGTCAGTGTCTCGGGGTGGCCCCCCTGTCAGCCGATATATCTATGGTTATTGAGAGATGTCATGGCTCGGTACAAGCATACCTAAAATTTGTAATTTTTTGGTTATGCTAATATAATTCAATCACCATTGTCATTTTTGCAACAAAACCAAAAAACAATTATGTGAAAAAGAAGCTACAAAACCCGTTAAATATAATTGTAGTCTATCAAAATTCTTGTATAGCTAACACAAGTGGGCTAGCTTAGTTGGAAGAGGGTTGGACTTGCATCACCAAGGTGATGGGTTCAACCCCCACTAAACGCCCTTGGAAATATCTCAAGACAAAGGATGTTCCCGGGCACGTGTAAGGGGAAAAAAATCTTGTATAGCTTTGTACTTTGATCACAAGTGTGATTCTGAAAAGGATTACCCCTATCCTACTACCCTAGGGGTCCTTGTAACTCAAACTTCTCATTTTTAATCATTTCAATATTTTCTCCCAAAAACAAAACCTTTGTATAGAGAGCCAAGCTATTCACGGGTCACAAAGAACATCTGGAATCCACAATTGCCTCAATTTGTGGAAGGTACTTTGGAGCTATGGACTAAACCTTAAACTTGTCAGCATGTAAGAATGTTGCCACTAAAAAGGGCAAATAACAATGCTCCAGCAGTGAAGGTAATTGAGGAATTAGTTGACAACAGGACCGTCAGGGGAAGGGAGTGCCAAAAGGGTAGGATGGAGCCACAACCCCACTTGTCACAAGAAACCAATGTCTCCTCATGTTTTAGGACCAAAACTTTAGCGGTGAGCAAGTGTATAGTCACTTGATCTAAGCATATCCCTAGCTAGGTTGCGATTAGAGGGTTATGTAAGAGCACATGTGGGTGGAGAGAGAGAGAGAGAGAGAGAGAGAGAGAGGTTCCTTTGGATTGCATTGAAAGAAGCCAAAATCTAGCCAAATAGGTCTATACGCATGTCTCATTGAGAGGAATCTCAGAAGATACCTCTCTTTGGGAAAAGGGAAAAGGATAACTTTGATCATAACTAAGCTTAGTACATCTTTCCACGTGCAGGGAGGTAGGCATTGCCATCTAGAAATTTCTCTCTCTTTACCAAAATACCCTTCTAATTTGTGGAAATTCCAAAACACCCCTCCAATTTCAAGATTCATAAAATACCTTTTTATTTATTTTGGTTGGATTTCTAATCTTTTATTCCTTTTTGACAATTGAAATCGCGCTTAGCATGTAATTTGTCTGAGTATAATGAAGCAGTTTATCTGCAAAGCCTGCTCGATTTCTCAATTTTGAAAATTTGGAAGGACATTTTTGCTCGGATTCACAACCTATGAAGAGAGATATTTTTGGAGGGGGTACGTGGAGCAGAGAGAGAGAGAGAGAGAGAGAGAGAGAGAGAGAGCTGTGTTCGTAAAAGACATTGAAGGGAGAGAGAGCGAGAGAGAGACAGACAGAGATTGCAAGCTGGGACAACAAGGGTGATCAAGGCTTTGACAAACACTGTCCGAGAGAGGAAAAGGGAAGCATGGTTTCTCTCTCGTGAGAAACAGTCGGAAGCATGGTGATTGGATGCACGCATTCTAGTCTGGAGTTGCAAAACTGAACGACCTAAGGTCAGCAGCGTTTGAGTCTCGCGCACTGAGGAGGACGCTCAGTTGAGGTTGTGACGCACAGGATCGTGAAGCGTTCTGACTATGAAGAGCCATGATCCTTTGTGTGTTGTCCACCGTCCCCCTGACTGGCTTGCATGGGGTGAGCACCACTATGCAGAGTGATGGCGAGGCAAGGGGCCGCGTTGGGTGCACACAGGAGCCAGTGTTGGCGAGGCAAACGACAAACCTAACTTTGAGGGGTATCTTCGGAGATTCTATCCAATGAAGACAAGACCGAGCAATAATTAGAGACATTGCTGAAGGGCACATAATGCTAACAGGAGTTTTAGCTAGTCCATCTTGGGATTGCAAGTGGAGCCAATCCCCTATATTTGCTATTATGCTCTTGGCCTTTTTGTAGGTCATTAGACCTTTGGCATCCATGTTGTCTTTTCGGCTCTTAGGGTCACATGGAGGTATGAGTTACCCCCTCCCTGCTCCACTAATTGCACCTTAGAAGGGTGCAGTTAGAGTTGGGGTATCTTATCTCTCTCCTCCTCGTATGTGTGCGTGAGGAGATGTCCAATCAAGGGTCACTTATTCCACTCTAATAAATTACCCACTCTCGTGTTTTGGTGGTGTGTGTGTGTTTTGGGTTTTTTCTTTTTGTTTTGTTTGTTCTTGTTTTTTTTGGGGATGTGTGTGTGTGTGTTGGTGGTGGTGGTGGTGTGTGTGGTTGTTTTGTTGTACCTTTTTACCTGGATATTTAAATATATGGTGTGCAGGTGAGGTGTGGGTAGTGAAAACAAGGCTTTTTAAAACAAGTCTTAGTGATGAAGAGAGCTAGGCATACATATGAATCTATACTAATAGATAATGGGGGAGGGGATTCCGGCTCCCCCCCCCCCCCTTACACGTGTCGGAAGCAGCATTATCCTGCAGTGTGCCCTGGCGCGCGGCAACGGACAGACACTGCACGAAGCGGGCTGTAGGATAGTGTGCCTTGCGAGCGAGCGAGAGCGAGAGAGAGAGAGAGCTCCGTACTGCCCCTTGTGCGACACACAGACACACACACACACACGTAGAGCGCGCACGAGTGGCCTCTGATGGCACTGCGTATTGACGGCGCTACGTATTGTCCCCCGCGCGACACACACGAACAGAGAGAGAGAGCACGCTGTCGAGAAATTTTCGGTCTTGCCAGGAAAGCACCGGGCTTATGGCTGTGAGAGTTTGTGAGAGAACTCAACAAAAACTATATGAAGGAGTTAAACCATAGATGCCATGAAGACTACGGTTTGGAAAGAAGTGCAATCAAAGAAGACTCACTCTTTCTCTCTTGCATTCACACACACAAAGAAAGAACGCAAAAGATAATGTCAAAACAATACGAAGATGAAAACATCAAGGCTATGGTCATATCGTATCATGGGTAATATGAAAGGGTTAATGGATGAGTTAATGGAATTCAATCTTGGCTGACAACATAGGCTACGAATTGTTCTTTGGAATTGTAGTTTTGTGCTTACCATAATATATATATTTTGTCTAGTGATTGGGATTAATTGTGTGTACAAATCCTCTTGGTTCATAGCAAGATAACTACGCTTACATCAAAAGAAAAATTATAGTCTATGAGAGGTAGTATGATGGGATCCGGTGATAGAAGTATTTCATTGAGCCTTTCAGGGCCAAAGAGAAACACTATACGTTGTGGAAAGTGTATTTTACGGCTAATCCATACGTTAATTGTAATAGATTGTACAGAGTGCAAGCGATAGAAATGATCATCATGTGGGTTATTCATCTAGGATAGTATGTGAGAAATGTAGATATGAGAGAAGTGAAGAGATGAGAATTTTCCCTCCCAAGCCCTATTCTTGCCCGTAAACAATAAGGATACTGCGGGGAGAGATGTACCTATAGCAAAGAGAACCTAAAATTTGTAGAGAGGATGAATTACTAAGAGTGAGAAAGATAGATTTGGTTAAGGAGATGAGATTAGATACACACACACACACACACACACACACACACACACACACACACATATATATATATATATATATATATATATATATATATATATATATATATATATATATATATATATATATATGTGTGTGTGTGTGTGTGTGTGTGTGTGTGTGTGTATATATATTATATATGTGTGTGTGTGTATATATATTATATATGTATTATATATATACACACACACACACACATATATAATATATATACACACACACACATATATAATATATATACACACACACACACACACACCACACACACACACACATATATATATATATATATATATATATATGTGTGTGTGTGTGTGTGTGTGTGTGTGTGTGTGTGTGTGTGTGTGTGTCGGATTACAGATGAAAAAGAAAACAATAAGAAATCAAGAAAACATCAATGTAGAACACATCTTACTTGACAAACCCTTCGGCACCATTATTGATGGAGAGAGAAGAAGAGGGGAGCACTCCACTTTGATTGATACGCCAAGTACAACACCTTCTTTGATTAGAGTTGATCTTCCAAGGATAGCGTACAAGAATGGCTAGTCTTCCTCTAAGAGAAAGTGTAGGCCTGGGCTTATGTTAATGGGGCTAAGTACAATTAGGCATTACTACTCACTCCCTCAAGAATTCCTCTCATCAATGGCTTGAATGCTTGAGTTCCTTTTCAAGGAAGAAGAGGTCCCCTTTTATAGGTGAAGGGAGCCCCCAAAGGTTTACACAAGAGGAGAGGAGCCAGTGTGAATAGAAACTGGAAAAATTGGAAATGAGCTGTCCCTGCATGATGTGGGCAGACTGGGGTCCAGTATTCTGATCATAACTCCTCAACTGTGGCTCCAAATAAAAAAGTAGAAATATGGGCAGAAACTTCAGCTCATTAGCTACGATTTTCATTTTAAAATCGTTTTCCAATTCGGATTGGAACCTTGTGTAAAAAATTCATCAAAATAGGGTCCATTTATGGCAGCAAAAGTCTTCATGTGGTCTCCTTAGCCTAATCTTTCATTTAATTCCAAAGGACACCTCATGCCATATGAAAGCATGACATTGCTCCTTGACAAAGTTTTGTAATCATGCTTGCAATAATGCATTAAAATAAGTGTATCTTTGAAATCATGCCACATAGTGTCCCACTAGGATTTGATTCTCTCCTAGTAGCTATTTAAAAAGAAATATAAGAAAAGTATAAAAAATACATAGAATATATATATATTGGAGTTTACCCTAGATATAGGATCTAGCTAGGGTGTGAGATGATAATGAAATAGTAGAAATAAAGAATCAATGCTTTTTGCCCCAAGTTAAAGAGGCGGAGCTATTGATTCTTTTCCCATAGTATTTTCTGATGGTAAAGTAAGGATATGTTACCCTTGAGAAAAATAATAGGATGAGATAGAAGGCTTATTATTATACTTAAATATGAATATGTACACTATAGGAAATATAATTATGTATCTAAAAAAGTACAAGATAGATCTTGTAGCATGCGTTCCCACTATGTACGTGTCACAGCACGACATCCACCCCCTCTAAACCTGCACATCCTCCGGTATGTGCCACATTGTCTCTTTGTAAGATTAGACCTCTTGTACATCTTCCTTGTCTTCTTCTTCACTGGATGATTCCAGAGCTTCATGGTCACTTTGATCTTCACCTGTGTTTTTCTCTTCTTCCTCATCCATATCTTCTAGATCATTGTCTCCTCTTCTCTTAAACATTTTAATCCTTTTTCCTGCAATGGGAATCTTTACTTCTGTACCATCTAGTTCAGACAAGCTATAAGTAGCATTTTCATGCACATGCTTTACAACATACGGTCCAAACCATCTTTTTGAGAACTTACGCATGACTGTGTGCTGTTTATCAAGGCTACTATCATACACTAAAACCCAGTCACCTTTGTCAATTGCTTTGCTCCTGAGTCGATGTTGCTTATCAAAATAGTCCTTGTTTTTCAACCTTGCATTTTTGAGTCGTTCTTTTGCAGCTTCAATGTCTCCAGGTCTTCTCTCTAGCTGCCTTATACGCAGTGCAAGGAGATCTTCCCTACTAAGCCCCTCTTGCCAAGGTAGTACATTCCATGTGGGAATTGTATCTTCAATCGGCATCACTGGCTTTTGACCATGCATTAGCTCCGCAGGCATGTAGTCAGTTACTGAGCTATGTGTTGTACGATCAGCCCATAAAGCATATGGTAACAATTTTGGCCACTCACCAACTCTTCCTTCGCAAGACTTGGCCAAAGCTTTGATGATAGGAGGATGCCCTCTTTCACTCTTTCCATTGCCTTCAGGGTTGTAAGCTGTAGTAAAAGAAAGCTTGATCCCTAATCTAGAAAAGAACTCCCTTGCTTCTTCGGCATCCAGTTCACCTAGATCTGCAGTGATTTTTCCCACACAACGATAACGGCAAATCACCTCATCAAGAAGTAATTTGCACACAGCTTCTGTGGTCTTAGCTCTTAATGCTCTTCCTTCAACCTGGTTAGTTAGGTCCTCTCGTGCAAGAACCAAGTATCTCATCTGCCAGAGTTCTACAGGCATCGTGACTAGATCCACAACCCATTTATAGTGCATGGCTAGTGGATATGTAGGGTGCAATCCATCACGATGTCGAACATTTGAATACATTTGACAAGTTACACATGACTCTACAAACTGAGATACATATTTATACATACCCTTCCACCAGTATTTTTCTTTCAACTTGGAGAAGGTTGCCCACACACCCCTGTGTCCAGCCCATAGACTCTCATGAAACTCTTGCATGAGCTTTACTTGAGTCTCTTTTTTACATATAACCCGTTGTGGTGTAGCACCCTTTTGTTTAGGATGCTTCCACAAGTAACCATCCCTTAAAAAGTACCCATATGCTTTCCTGCGTATCCTCTTGAATTCTTGTTCAGACCAATCATCCTGTTTTGTTAGAGTACTCAAGTACCTTCCAATAGAAAGCCAATCACCTTCATAAAGATCTTTCAAGAACAATTCAAGTGAATTAGTCATGCAGACATTGTTACCTTTGACATGAGAGATAGAATAGAATTTTGTGCCTACATCATCTCCCTCATCAATCATTCGTGACTCATCTTCATACCTTGCCCTTGATAGCATATCTGCCACTGTATTGTCTTTACCTGCAATGTGCTTAAACTCGTGATTTAAGGACTTAATGTAGGCAATCCACCGCAACATAGCAATGTCTGGTGTTGAGCAGCTTGTAATCATCCCAAGAAGTGGTAGACAATCTGTTTCTACAACCACACATGCACCAATTAGGTACTCTTTCCCACTTTTCAAGGGTGTAACCATACCCCATAACTCTCTCTTTATCTGTGGATAGTTTCTTTGGCGAGCACTTAGTACCTTTGCTCCAAATCTTACCACATACATGTGTCCTTCTTTGTCATCTTGCCCTATTGCCCATCCAATCCCTGTAGGACTGGTATCTACTATCACAATCACTGGCTTTTGACACTCATAGTCTACCTTTCTCAAAGTCGTTGCTGACTGGAGTAACTCCTTTAGCTTCTTCATGGATTTTACATGTGCTTCTGTCCATTTAAACTTTTGATTCTTTCTAAGCAACTGATAAAGAGGATCAGCTACATGTGCATAATGTGGAATCCAAATAACAAAGAAGACACATGCTCCCAGAAACCTTCTAACCTCAGTGATGCTAGTGCATGTTTCTTTCATTCTTTGGATGGCATCTACCTTTGATGGACAAGGTTTCCTACCATATGGCCTGCACATGTGCCCCACAATGAGCACTTCTTTGACACCAAACATAGACTTTTTCCCTGACAATGTAAGATTCACTTCTTCCAACCTAGACAAAATTTTATCACAATCATTTATGTGATTTACCACAAACCTGCGACATCCCTTGAGATCCAAAGCTTCATCTTTGTCACTTTCTTCACATCCTTTGATAGGCAAATCATCAATGAAAGGCATTGTGATTTGAGGAATAATGTCAAGTAAGACCTTATTCATCCCATTCATCATTATGTGCAACCGAGTTGGTTGCTCCCCTGTGCAAGGTACACATCCTTACCAAACCCAAAGGTGTCCTCATGGTTGTCAAGTCTCTGCTTTCGATTGCAAGCTGAAATTGATCATACCCTGAGTAGAGATCCCCATTGAGTAGATTGCCCTCCCTGCAAACGCCTCTGCAAATTCATCCACAATTAGACATTTACCTACATTTCTAATTGTCACGTTGTTCACTGGTTGCATATCTTGGATGAAGCGTAGAGAACCATTCTTCTTTGGAACTGTGAACCACGTGTTTGAGTATGGAGCACAAGAAGGCTCCAAGATTCCCATTTTGATTTTCTCATTAAGTAGCTCTACTAACTTTGGCAAATGAGCCTTTGGAACCGGAATAGGCCGCAGATTCCAAGGCACATGAGGTATTGTGAAAATTACCATAGGAGCTACAATATAAGGATCAACACATCCTATCTTATGTGGCTCAAATGCAAAAGCCTTACCATGCTTTGAAAGCATTTCTTTGAAGCACTTTGTCTCCTCCTGTGTTAGAAACTCTTCGCAACCAATCTGCAACTCTTGAAAGGACTCTTTTGTGAAGGTATGCCCGATCTTTTTAGGATTCTGCAAACTTGGTTGTAAAGAAGTCTGTTCAATATTTTCCTTGTTGTTGGGTGGTAAGGGTGAAGCTACTGGTTTCACCTTCTTTGCTACACTCTTGTATTTAGTTTCAACATGGACTTCTGGGCCAACTGTTTGGCTTTCTTTAAAGGCTTCTATTACTTGATACATTTCCATAGAGCAAACTTCCAAAACTTCATTTTCAAGATGCAAACTAGACCTCATTATAGCATCAAGCTCACCCATAGTATCTACAAAAGAAACTTGTTCACACAAACCCAAAACATTTTCAGTAGGATTTAGCAACCCACTCTTTTTCATGCCTATTTGTACATTATGCACATATTGCCTCTCATATCTCTTCAAATCTTCAAGTTTTGTAAAACATACTGATCCATTCCTTGTTACCAAGGAGCTCATCGAGAAAGTTTCACCTATTTTTGGATCAAGCGAGACCCTTTTTTTTTCTGTACCACTGCAATCCCGCTTTACAATGGTACTTGCCAAAACCCATCATTTCTCTATGATCATGAAACTCTTTGCTTACCTTTGGTAGAGGATGTTCTCTGAGGTTGTCACGATTTCTTTCATGTTTTACAAGACTGTGAGAAATTGGACAGCTCGTTTACCATCTTTGCTACGTATTCTAGCATATGCTGAACCATCGTCCATTACCTTTGTTTCCATTCGAACTCCCACAATGTAGGGTTGTCCAAGGATGAGATGATATGAAGATGTATCCTGTACAAAGAAGTTTTGGTCAATCTTTACATCACCTATTGTTACCTTCACACCTGGACATGCTGCATACAATTCACCGGATGAATTGTTTTGCCACTTTATACCATCCAGCCATGATCTGTGTCCATCGACCATTTGCACTTGTTGTAGAGACTCTTTGACATTATGTTTATTTCTGAACCATGGTCCAATCAAGGCAACAAATGGCTCTTCAAGATCACCTACCTTGACCAAAGTTTCTGTAGTAGCCCTTGCCCAATGACTTCGTGAATAGTAACTCCTAGGAATATCTTCAACTTCTTCATCATCATTTGAGAAATACACTTGCTTCACTCTCCCACTAGATTGGTAGCATCCTACCATAGCTCCATCATTTCCTTATTTTGCAGCTGCATTCCTTGTGTCTTTGAGGTTTCCCTTCAACCTGTGGACGAGAAACTTCAGCAAGGGTTTGCCTCTTTCTCTTGATGATGTCAATGATCTCCTCATGGAATTCACGCTTTGCAATGCCAGAACTTCTCCCAGAGTAAAACTCAATCTTGCTATTCAAGATCCTTTCCTCCAAGACTTTCTTTAAATCTGTAGCAACCTCAATATCAGATTGTAGTTTATAAGTTGGGCCTTTTGTCTTACTTTTCGTTGGCTCTTTCTTCTTTCCTGTTGTAGACTCCTCATGAGTACTTCAGGTGGAGATGCTCCTTTGTGTTGAGGGTGTTTGAGAAGGCATTGAGTCGCTTCTTCCCCCACTTCTAGAAGCTCTTTTTGATGGTCCTTCATCAGCATTCTCACGTCTGCGCTTCTCTTCTACAATTGCCTCATTTTGTTTGCATTTTGTAATGTAGGCATGCACTGACAATGAGTCCACTGGATCATTCCATCCTGTTTCTAGACGTATGCAATCACCTGCTTCATGTAGAATCTCTTTTGTAAGATTTCCCTTTTTAGCTAATTGCATGACATTTGGCCAAATTTGACCATGATGGTCACTCACCTCTTCATCACAAAAATGTTCAATTTTTACTCCATAAGTAGCTGCCTCAACTGAAGAGGTGGCATGCTTGGTTGCCATATCTTCAACTAAGGTTTGCATTCCCCCCTTCCCAAAGTTAGTTCTCAAGGGTAGACATGTCTCTCTTAAGTGGATTTTACCATCCTTAAAAAAGACAACATCTTTTGACAAAGCATCACTAAAATCATCACAATCCCTTCTTACATGGTCTGTACTATCACACCAAATACATCTATTAACAAACCCTTCTTTGGGCTGTTGTCTTTGCCTAGGAAGTGGCCCTGATGGTTGGCCTTTTTCTTCAAGCTTTGCAAACTTAACCTTCAAGTCACGCATTCCCTTCACAAGCTCATCTAGCATGGACTCATCAAACTTAGGAGCGATAAAAGTAGGCTTTACCATTTTGTCAGAAGTTGAGGTGGAAGGACTTGTAGTGTTTACTACCATCTTGTCCCTTCTTCTTTGTCGTTTGGCAAGCAGTGAGACAGCACCTTCAACCTAATTCCAGTCGGTCTTTAGTCCTTGCTCAGCATCTTTATCTTCAAGAAGAAGCTCCAAATTTTCTTGAAACTCTTTACCTGCAGCTTGTAAGAAAAGATCTGTCTTCTCTGCATCTAGTGTGGCCCTTTCTGTCCTTGTGAGTTGTGCATAGCGCTGCTCAAATTCCCTAAGTAGTTCTGTTATTGATAGTCCTTGCTTTGGCTTGACTACCCATTCTAAGAATGTCCTTTTGGTCACTCTCTCAGAGTCCTCCATGAAATATTCCTCCTTTAAAGCTACTTTGAGTTCTTCATAATTTCTCCCATGCCCGTCTTTAATTGCCCTAACATGCTCCCTAATTTCTGGAGCAACAACTAGCTCAAAGCTTTGAATCATCTCACCTTCTGACACGCGATGCAGCTCCATCTCCTTCACATACTCGCGTAAGTACTTGGTTACATCTTTGCCATTGAATTGATCCATTCTGTTGACGGCCGCTTGTATGGCCTTCGTTGCTGAAATCTCCCTTCTTTCAGTGGCATGTTGTTGTTGCATGAACATTGCAAATGCTTGAAACATTTGCATTGTTGTTGGGTCAAAATGCATACCCTGTTGTTCAACATGATCACCCGTGGTTACCCACAAACTCTCACCCTGGCAGTTTCGCGTCGGGTTCACCAAAAATATGTCGAGAAATTTGCGGTCTTGCCAGGAAAGCACCGGGCTTATGGCTGTGAGAGTTTGTGAGAGAACTCAACAAAAACTATATGAAGGAGTTAAACCATAGATGCCATGAAGACTACGGTTTGGAAAGAAGTGCAATCAAAGAAGACTCACTCTTTCTCTCTTGCATTCACACACACAAAGAAAGAACGCAAAAGATAATGTCAAAACAATACGAAGATGAAAACATCAAGGCTATGGTCATATCGTATCATGGGTAATATGAAAGGGTTAATGGATGAGTTAATGGCATTCAATCTTGGCTGACAACATAGGCTACGAATTGTTCTTTGGAATTGTAGTTTTGTGCTTACCATAATATATATATTTTGTCTAGTGATTGGGATTAATTGTGTGTACAAATCCTCTTGGTTCATAGCAAGATAACTACGCTTACATCAAAAGAAAAATTATAGTCTATGAGAGGTAGTATGATGGGATCCGGTGATAGAAGTATTTCATTGAGCCTTTCAGGGCCAAAGAGAAACACTATACGTTGTGGAAAGTGTATTTTACGGCTAATCCATACGTTAATTGTAATAGATTGTACAGAGTGCAAGCGATAGAAATGATCATCATGTGGGTTATTCATCTAGGATAGTATGTGAGAAATGTAGATATGAGAGAAGTGAAGAGATGAGAATTTTCCCTCCCAAGCCCTATTCTTGCCCGTAGACAATAAGGATACTGCGGGGAGAGATGTACCTGTAGCAAAGAGAACCTAAAATTTGTAGAGAGGATGAATTACTAAGAGTGAGAAAGATAGATTTGGTTAAGGAGATGAGATTAGATACACACACACACACACACACACACACATATATATATATATGTGGGATTACAGATGAAAAAGAAAACAATAAGAAATCAAGAAAACATCAATGTAGAACACATCTTACTTGACAAACCCTTCGGCACCATTATTGATGGAGAGAGAAGAAGAGGGGAGCACTCCACTTTGATTGATACGCCAAGTACAACACCTTCTTTGATTAGAGTTGATCTTCCAAGGATAGCGTACAAGAATGGCTAGTCTTCCTCTAAGAGAAAGTGTAGGCCTGGGCTTATGTTAATGGGGCTAAGTACAATTAGGCATTACTACTCACTCCCTCAAGAATTCCTCTCATCAATGGCTTGAATGCTTGAGTTCCTTTTCAAGGAAGAAGAGGTCCCCTTTTATAGGTGAAGGGAGCCCCCAAAGGTTTACACAAGAGTTTACACAAAGGAGAGGAGCCAGTGTGAATAGAAACTGGAAAAATTGGAAATGAGCTGTCCCTGCATGATGTGGGCAGACTGGGGTCCAGTATTCTGATCATAAACTCCTCAACTGTGGCTCCAAATAAAAAAAGTAGAAATATGGGCAGAAACTTCAGCTCATTAGCTACGATTTTCATTTTAAAATCGTTTTCCAATTCGGATTGGAACCTTGTGTAAAAAATTCATCAAAAATAGGGTCCATTTATGGCAGCAAAAGTCTTCATGTGGTCTCCTTAGCCTAATCTTCATTTAATTCCAAAGGACACTCATCCATATGAAAGCATGACATTGCTCCTTGACAAGTTTTGTAATCATGCTTGCAATAATGCATTAAAATAATGTATCTTTGAAATCATGCCACCTAGTGTCCCACTAGGATTTGATTCTCTCCTAGTAGCTATTTAAAAAGAAATATAAGAAAAGTATAAAAAAATACATAGAATATATATATATTGGAGTTTACCCTAGATATAGGATCTAGCTAGGGTGTGAGATGATAATGAAATAGTAGAAATAAAGAATCAATGCTTTTTGCCCCAAGTTAAAGAGGCGGAGCTATTGATTCTTTTCTGATGGTAAAGTAAGGATATGTTACCCTTGAGAAAAATAATAGGATGAGATAGAAGGCTTATTATTATACTTAAATATGAATATGTACACTATAGGAAATATAATTATGTATCTAAAAAAGTACAAGATAGATCTTGTAGCATGCGTTCCCACTATGTACGTGTCACAGCACGACAACGCGAGTGGCATCTGACAACAGTGTGTATTGACGGCGCTACATTGATAACCTGGCAACAGCACAGGTGGGTGCCCACTGCCCCTCTAATTTGTGGAAATTCCCAAAATACCCCTCAAATTTCATTGTCTTAAATCTCATTGCCCAACAAATTTTCCAAAGTTCCCAAAATACCCATGGTTGTCAGATTAAGCTAAAACTAAAATTTGAGTTGGGTATGTAGGCTTTGGAGATGAATTACATGCTAATCACTTAAAAGTGGATCTCGACTGTCAAAAGCGGATCTCGACTCAAAAGGGTTTTTACACTATTTTACTCTCTTTGGGGGCAGAATATCTCCTTTTCCTCCGGCTCCCCTTACCCTCAACCGGCATTTTTGAAATTGAAAACGACACGATATTAAGCTGAAACACATTTTTCACGAACACTGAGCATGCGTGATCCAAAGAGAGAGAGAGAGAGAGTCTTGTGGAGAGAGAGGACCGGCACGATATTAAGCTGAGAAGAAAATTTTAGAAAATTAAGTTTATTTTTTGGGTTTTTACACTTTTTTTCTCTATTTAGGGGCATAATATCTCCTTTTCCTCCAGATCCCCTTGCCCTCAATGGGCATTTTTGAAATTGAAAACGACACGATATTAAGCTGAAACACATTTTCACGAACACTGGGCTTGCATGATACAGAGAGAGAGAGAGTCTCGGAGAGAGAGAGGACCAACACGATATTAAGCTGAGAAGGAAATTTTAGAAAATTAAGTTTATTTTTTGGGTTTTTACACATTTTTCTCTATTTGGGGGCAAAATATTTCCTTTTCCTCTTGCCCTTAACCGGCATTTTTGAAATTGAAAACGACACGATATTTTTCACGAACACTGGGCCTGCGTGATACACACACACACACACACACACACACAGAGAGAGAGAGAGAGAGAGAGAGAGAGAGAGAGAGAGAGAGAGAGAGAGAGAGAGAGAGAGAGAGAGAGAGAGAGAGAGAGAGAGAGAGAGAGAGAGAGTCTCGGGGAGAGAGAGGACCGGCATTTTTTAAATTGAAAACGGCACGATATTAAGTTTATTTTTTGGGTTTTTACACTATTTTTCTCTATTTGGGGGCAGAATATCTCCTTTTCCTCCGGCTCCCCTTGCCCTCAACCGGCATTTTTGAAATTGAAAACGGCACGATATTTTTCACGAACACTGAGCCTGCGTGATACACACAGAGAGAGAGTCTCGGAGAGAGAGGACCGGCATTTTTGAAATTGAAAACGGATCTCGACTCAAAAGGGTTTTTACGCTATTTTTCTCTATTTGGGGGCGGAATATCTCCTTTTCCTCCGGCTCCCCTTGCCCTCAACCCGCATTTTTGAAATTGAAAACGACACGATATTAAGCTGAAACACATTTTTCACGAACATTGAGCCTATGTGATACAGAGAGAGAGAGAGAGAGAGGAGAGAGAGAGAGAGAGAGTGAGAGAGAGAGAGAGAGAGAGAGAGAGAGAGAGAGAGAGAGAGAGAGAGAGTCTCGAAGAGAGAGAGGACCAGCACGATATTAAGCTGAGAAGGAAATTTTAGAAAATTAAGTTTATTTTTTGGGGTTTTACACTATTTTTCTCTATTTGGGGGCAGAATATCTCCTTTTGCTCCAGCTCCCCTTGCCCTCAACCAAAATTTTTGAAATTGAAAACGACACGATATTAAGCTGAAACACATTTTCACGAACACTGGGCCTGCGTGATACAGAGAGAGATAGATAGATAGATAGATAGTTCTATTATCGTCCTGGGAGGTCAAATATGACCTATGGGACCAAATGAACATGTCACGTGGTGTGAGTGGAGTTCATAAGTGACTCTCGATGCTCAAAAATGGCTGAAATGAGCGTCGCAATAGAGAGTCCACATCGTGGTTGGGAGAGGAAGGTATGTAGGGAGAGCTCATGGCTGAATATATGGGGAAAAGAGGACCTAATGTGGTCAAAAGCTGAGCACTCAAGTAGTGTGTGGTACTCACTCTCTCGCACTTGACGAGGGCATAAGGTGCAAAGTCGATGACACTTCTCGCCAGTGCCCCAACGTCCTGTCTCGCAGCGTAGAGAATGGGAGCTAAGACGAATGGAGGCAATGGTGCGGATCGCACTCAACGGGATGGGCTCAAGGATGTAGGAATGGGTTCGGTTACCTCGTTCCGAGAAGAAGAGAGAGAGAGAGAGAGAGAGAGAGAGAGAGAGAGAGAGAGAGAGAGAGAGAGAGAGAGAGAGAGAGAGAGAGAGAGAGAGAGAGAGGACCGACATGATATTAAGCTGAGAAGGAAATTTTAGAAAATAAAGTTTATTTTTTGGGTTTTTACACTATTTTTCTCTATTTGGGGGCAAAATATCTCCTTTTCCCCTTGCCCTCAACTGGCATTTTTGAAATTGAAAACGGCACGATATTTTTCATGAACATTGGGCCTGCGTGATACAGAGAGAGAGAGAGTCTCAGAGAGAGAGAGAGAGGACCGGCATTTTTGAAATTGAAAACGGCACGACATTAAGCTGAGAAGAAAATTTTAGAAAATTAAGTTTATTTTTTGGGTTTTTACACTATTTTTCTCTATTTGGGGGCAGAATATCTCCTTTTCCTCCGGCTCCCCTTGCCCTCAACCGGCATTTTTGAAATTGAAAACGGCACGATATTTTTCACGAACACTGGGCCTGCGTGAGAGAGAGAGAGAGAGAGAGA